>NC_090931.1:1399966048-1400566048 GCF_040938575.1 Ambystoma mexicanum | reverse complement strand
GTAGAATGCTGGATCAGAGTGCTTCGCCGGAATCAGGAAAGTTAGTGGATCAGTCCATATGTGTTGTCAGCTGTCTCTATTCATCCTTTAAAATGACATCACAAAATGGGTGTATGGGCCGGCTTAGCTAAGCTTGCCGCTGTGAGCTGGAATTGGATCAAAACTTCATCTCCGCCCAGGGCCGTCACGAGGAGGGTGCAGGGGGGGCAAACTGCCCCGGGCCTCGCACTTGCGGGGGGCCTCGCAGCCCCCTCTCCTAAGTGGAAGGCAGCACAGTCACCCGTGTCATTTATTCACACGGGGGACTGTGCTGTCTGCTCTCTGCCCCTGCAATGATTTTGCTGTTTGTTGCGAAGCCGTTTGGCTCCGCAACAAACAGCAAAATAATGGGAGACAGCAGGGCTCAGAAGTGGGCTCTTCTGCCTCCCGTCATTCAGTGAAAACGTGGACATGCTGAATGACAAGAGAGGACTCCTCTCCTGTCAGTCAGTGTGTTCACGTTGCTCAGCGTGACCACGCTGACTGATGGGAGAGGAGTTCTCTCTTGTCAGTCAGTGTTTTCACGTTGCTCAGCATGACCACACTGACTGATGGGAGAGGAGTTCTCTCTTGTCAGTCAGTGTGTTCATGTTGTCAGTGTGACCATGCTGACTGATGGGAGAGGACTTCTCTCTTGTCAGTCAGTGTGTTCACGTTAATCAGCGTGACCACGCTGACTGATGGGAGAGGAGTTCTCTCTTGTCAGCCAGTGTGTTCATGTTGTCAGTGTGACCACGCTGACTGATTGGAGAGGAGTTCTCTCTTGTCAGTCAGTGTGTTCACGTTGCTCAGTGTGACCACGTTGACTGATGGCAGAGGAGTTCTCTCTTGTCAGTCAGTGTGTTCACGTTGCTCAGCATGACCACGCTGACTGACAGGCGAGGGCTCCTCTCCTGTCAGTCACTGTGTTCATGTTGTCAGCATGATCACGCTGACTAATGGGAGAGGAGTTCTCTCGTGTCAGTCAGTGTGTTCACGTTGCTCAGCGTGACCACTCTGACTGACAGGAGAGGGATCCTCTCCTGTCAGTCAGTGTGTTCATGTTGTCAGCATGATCACACTGACTGACAGGAGAGGACTGCTCTCCTATCAGTCAGTGTGTTCACGCTGATTGGAGAGGAGTTCTCGCTTGTCAGTCAGTGTGTTCACGTTGCTCTGTGTGACCACACTGACTGATGGGAGAGGAGTTCTCTATTGTCAGTCAGTGTGTTCACGTTGCTCAGCATGACCACGCTGACTGATGGGAGAGGAGTTCTCTCTTGTCAGGCAGCATGTCTACGTGTCGGCTGCGTGGATGCTTTTTAAGGGTGCATGGAGGTAAGGTAAGTGTTTTTTATTTTAAATTAAAAGTGTATATGTGTATTTAAATTAAGTTAGTATGTATATGTGTATTTATGAATGCATGCATGCATGTTGGTGTTTGTGTCAATGCTGTGTTTGGTTTTATGTATACATGCATGTATGGAGTTGTGTAACTGGTGGATGAATGCATGGATGAAAGTGTTTTTTGTGAGTGTGTGTTCAGCACCACCCCTAAATGTAGCCGTCCTGGGGGCCACTTCATTAAGGGGTGGGTTCATGGCATCAGAGGTGCACCTAGGCTAAAATGTCAGGGGGGAAAGGGGACTAACACTTCAAATGTTGGGAGAGGCGCTAACGTCAGAGGCTGTGAGGAAGGGGCAAACGTCCTTGTGTGGGGGCACCTAACATCTTTCCACATTTCGAATGAGACTATTCTGGTAAAGCTTCAATGTTACAAGCAGCTACCTTTTGCCTTCATTTCTGAAACGTCACACTTAAGGACTGGTGTGAGAATGAGATGTCTCATGTCACCACTTCCCTTCTAATCACTCCCCTGGCATGCAAGTGCTAACCCCACATCACGATTTCAATTAAGTAAAAATGTATGGATATGAATGCAGGTGCTAACAGTGAAATTACATCTCATGGCCCTGCTAATCCCTATGGCAATTCTCACCAAGTTCCTGCCCTCCCCACCCAAAACACCTCCTCACTGGAACTCTTTGAGCTAGCTTCAAACATGCCTTGCCATCAAACTTTGCCCTCAATGTGCCTGCAAGTGTATCCTCAAAGGAGTCTTCTGAGAGTTCATGACTTCATTGGAGTTGTAAACACGTAACTGGTGTAATAGAAATTTCTTAATCAGGTCTGCCTTTGGCCACTCAATTTAAAAACACCCTGCATGTCTTTCGCTGAAGTTCTTTTTAAAATAAGCATTGGCAAGGCCAACAGTTTTGGCTTGTGTATAAGTATCAGGCATTTACCAGGCACTGCTATTGGCTGCTCAGGTACTCAAACCATTTTGCACTGGCACTATCAATGGCCAGCTAATACCAATACAGAAGTGCCTTTTCCATGCCTACACGAATGCCCAAACTGTTAGCATTGCCAGTGCTCTTTTTGCTTTACCCTTGATGCACAGGACTATGCATCAAGGTTGAAGCAAACATACTACTTGGCTAAATTGGTCCACATTGAATGTAGGCCAATCTAGCCAGTAATAACACTTATGGTACACAGTCAGCCTGGATATACTTTCTGTGGCATGGCATTTTTACTGGCTGGGAGTCCGTACATGGTAATAATGGCATATATTGATACAGCCTGCATGGACATAATTAGACCAACCAGCATGAATATATTGTTATACTAGCATATCTCGCGTGGAAAGGCAGCATGAAATGTATTGGAAAATGTTCCTATGCACAATTTGTGATTTGCAACTATTGGGAATTTCCATGTGCTTCCATACAAAACTAATTGCAAACTGTATGGATTTCTACCCAATTTTACAAACAAAGTGCTGTAAAATTCATACTTTTAACCCAATGATTCAAACATTTTCTTGGGAGTGAGAACCCCCCTCAAGCAATCCTTGTTTGGTTTGGACTCCCTCACTGTGCTCTGTTGATCCTGCCTAATTGGCACAAACATTTAAGCCTCTTAAGTTCACAAATGTACCAGCCTCCACTGTACATCATTTGTCACTGTGTATGATGTGTGTTTTAATGTGCACACAGGGGCAGGGTGCTCCTTAATGATATAATATGGCATTTATAACGTGCCTGTACACAATTGTTTCTAGGCGCAACAAGGCAAGGAGGGAGAAACAAAAGACTGGGACAAAACACAGATCTTACTAGGCCTTGTGTCATTCAGATCGCGCAAGAGCAGGGAAGGGGAGGGGAGATGTGCCGAGGATGGGGTAGGATGCAGAAGTGCAAGAATTAAGGAGAAACAAGAGTGCAGCCAACGGGTGGCAAGTGTGGGTACTCATAAGTGCAGCCAACGGGTGGAGAATAAGAGCAAGAGCGGGGACTGTTGGGTTACAGATACAGACCACAAGTGCAGGGGAGCCAAGAGGCAGTGCGGGATTGCAACAGGACAGGCAGGGACCTGGGCCCGAATTCAGAGCTTGACCAGGTGACCAGTGCATAGATTTCTCGAGTCTCCTGTTTGCAGATGTGCTGCCGCTGGCTGAGTGCAAAAAAATCTAAGGGGGCCTCACCAAATGTTTTGCCCCGGGCCTCACCACATCTTCTGACAGCCCTGTCTCCGCCTTGCATTTGAGGGATTGGATCAAGGCCGGATGATGTCACATTTTATGGTTTGCTTTACAGTTCTTAGAAACCTCCCTTTAGCTACTGGTCTCAAAATCGGATTTTATACTAAATACACATTTCTACATTGGTCACTTTTACACAAATCATGTACAAAGATGCCGTGTTTTATGTAGCATCTGTTCATCAAAATCTCGCAGCTGTGGGGTCTTGTTTCAACTTTCTACAGAATTTTGTCCTTTTTTGCTAGGAACGCAATTTCCAAACTTTATGCACATTTCCACAAATGTTTGTGTTTAACATAGGAATGTGTGTGTACATTTTCACAATTCTAGGATTAATACATTTCACACAAAAAATGGCGCTGGTGGGTGGTACTTAACCATTGGTTGTAGCCGTGAAATACTTGGTTCTTGGATATTGAAATAATGGAGCAAAACTCCTGACTTCTTGTCATCAGTAAGGGTTTTAATGTTGTTACATACATAAACCAGAGGCCTAGCAAAGCATGCTAGGTACAGGTGAGAGGGCAGCCAACACGTGTTTCAACCATAGTCTTTATCAAGGCAGGACAATGGTAGGTGATCCTGTGTAGGATTGTAGCAGGTTAGAACTTCTCAATACTTCTGGGCGGTGGGCTGGTTAGCCAATCTGTATGGGGGCAAATAAGGCACTGTGGTTTGGAATTCCCGAACCACGGTCCCTTAATCGCCCAGAAGTATTGAGAAGTACTCAACCGCTACAATCCTACACAGGATCACCTACCATTGTCCTGCCTTGATAAAGACTATGGTTGAAACACGTGTTGGCTGCCCTCTCACCTGTACCTAGCATGCTCTGGTAGGCCTCTGGTGCATGTGTGTAACAACATTAAAACCCTCACTGATGACAACAAGTCAGGAGTTTTGCTCCATTATTTCAATATCCAAGAACCACGTATTTCAGGGCTACAACCAATGGTTAAGAACCACCCACCAGCGCCATTACTTAACAAGGTTTATCAAACCACCCAGAAACTCACACATTGGGAACTTTGGAGTTTTGGTTCCCAGACAAACCATGTGCCCGGACCCAGGTCGCACTACAGCGAATAACTAAGATTACCAGAAAGTGCAGGGGCCCACCATCCTTTAAACTCCAATCAACTGTACCGCCTATTACAAGAATTTGTCTGCTGTTCTGACAGACTGGGACCCTCTGACATATGTACATCTCCTGGAAGAGATTGCCCTTCTTCAAATCACGAATCGACAAAAGGAGGAGCTAGAAAACGAGATCACCCAGCAAGAAGTGGATGCAGCTATGTCAGCACTGCAGTCTGAAAAGATGCTGGGACCCAATGGTTTTCCAGCAGAATTCTGGAAGTGCCTTGACGAAGAGGTGATGGGAGCCATGCTGGCCATGTTCAGAGAAAGTATGAGGATGGGCGAATTGCCGGATCTCCGGCAGGCTACAATTATAGTTATCCCAAAAAAAGATAAACCACTGGAGGGCTATGTCTCCTACAGACCCATATTTCATCTCAATATGGAATCCAAAGTACTGGCTAAGGTGCTGGCAAATAGACTGCTCGCAATGTTACCAGCACAAATCCACCCGGATCTGAATTGTTTTTTACCACACAGGGCAACACACATGAATATAAGATAGCTACACACGGCCCGAGACATGGCTAACAACAGCCCTGATCTGGATCTGGTGGCCAAAGATTTTGAAAAGCCCTTTGATTCGATCTATTGGGGTTTTCGATGTGAGACTATGGTACGCATGGGTTTTGGATTGACCTTTTTTGCATCCGTGAAGTTGCTATATGAGTAGCGGTTCGGGTCAATAGGGTATTGTCAGAACATTGTTTGCTGGAGAGAGGCACCCACCAGGGATGCCCCCTCTCTCCAGCCCTATTTATATTGGCCATGGAACCCCTAGCGATGTGGCTTAGAGGGGACCCTCTCATCATAGGCTTTGTGTGACCATCGGGCCTGGAGGATCGTCTCCCCTATATGTGGATGATCTGCTGTTAAATGTTAGTGAACCAGGGAAGTCGATGCAGATGATAACAAAAATTCTGGTGACTTATGGGAGGTATAGTGATCTTCGGGTCAATTGGTCAAAACAGTACTCCTCCCGGTGAAGGGTGAACGGGCGGTGATCCCGGATTGTGACACTCTTTGGATAGTGTTGGAGTCCTTCAAGTGTCACAGTGTTCAGATCGAAGAACAAAGCACACAAGTGAATAGGTTCAAGAACACTATTGCTCATACACGCGAAATCCCACAATATTTTGTGTAAACTCTGCCGTTTCTTCAATGAGACAATACTCATAGAGGTTATATCGTAGAGAAAAAAAATCTCTCAGACACAATTATTTTATATATTGGAACTGTGTGAGTGGTATACATAAAAGCACAATTCCAGGGAGAAACAGACATCAAAATGGTTTCTTGGACCACAACAGAACAAACAAGAATATGTTTTCAACACACTGTAGCAAGGCGTTTTCAGGCAAAAATAAAGACAGTGTGTGTATAACAAACCCAATCTGTGTGGGGGTTTGTCAAAAATGCACAATTCAATGGTGTGAAGTTACAAAATAAGGTTCTTAAAACAACATAAAACATTTGCAAGGACACAAAAGAGAAATTTGCATGTGTGGACAGCAATATATGTGCTGTAGTTTCAGGGAAATAGTGCATCTACACCAGGTGTTTCGGCCATTTGGAGTTGAGCTAGATGAACCTCATCATTCATATGGCCATCATCAGGACGGGTTCTGTGTGAAATGACGTCTGTGCTATGGGGTAAATTCACAGGCACTGTGTAAGAGATCCGCTAGCCGCGTTGGCTGGTCTCTAGGTAATCCTCTCACCGGCAAAATCCAGGTAAGAAGGTCAAGGAGTGCTCTCTCAAAAAACAACAATCCGCCAGGACCCGATCAGGCAGGATGCCAACTTCAGTAGAGGTACCCGCTGCTTCACCTTGGGGGTGCCGGTCGATGGAGAGGAGGATGGAGCAGACATGGCATCCCCTGAGGCAGGT
Organism: Ambystoma mexicanum; assembly: GCF_040938575.1. Taxonomy (NCBI): domain Eukaryota; kingdom Metazoa; phylum Chordata; class Amphibia; order Caudata; family Ambystomatidae; genus Ambystoma; species Ambystoma mexicanum. The sequence goes on along the minus strand of NC_090931.1, from coordinate 1,400,559,392 downwards.
GTGGTGGAGCGGTGGTAGTGGAACAGAGAGGTTGAAGTCCCAAGATGGCAGATGAGGTGGTCACAGAGCCTCAGAGCCTCACAGGTGAGCCACAGGAGAACAGGCAATGGGGGAACAGCAGGCACTCCAAGGCATTGCTGGTGGTCAGCAGCCACTCACACACTAGCAGGCAGCAGCAGATGATGAGTTTTGGAGGCAATACAGGGCCGGCGGAGGCATAAATAGTACAAGACAGGAGAAACTGGTGTGGCTCATGTTCTCACGGGAAGCAGCAGTTTCAAGATAAGAGTAAGGGGGCCTGGCACATAATGTACATGTTAAATGCTGCACGCAGCATGCCCAATGTTGCCTGATGTAGTGCAAAACTTATTTCCAGTTGTGCGCGAGAAGGTACGGAGACGCAGGAATTACGATTTGCAACACGCATTTACTGGCACACACTTTTGGGGGGTACTTCACGAGCCTGTGTGGTGTGTATCACGTATCCTATTTTTTTGTTTGGAGTGCCTTGCGAGCCTTTTCGTCTATGTTAAGCATTGGGTATCCTATTCTTTTTGTTGGAGGTCACTTGCAAGCCTTTTCATTTTGTTGTGGATGCCTTGCAGAAAAACTTTTCTTCATTGTGCATCACATAGCCTACTTTTTCTATTTTTTGGGGGCTGCATTTTGGATTGACTGTACCATGAGTAGGAAGGCTCTGCAGAGGGGACGTGGACGAGGACAAGGGCAGGAGGGTGATGATCCAACAGCTGCTGTGAAGGATCCTCCGGATACCTCATTAAAAGTCTGCCTAAAGGCTCCTCCCAGGTGGCTCGGTGAGGGCAGACGCTTCCTGATTCCAACCCAGGGGGTGGTGTACTGTGGGAGGGTCACCTGGGTGGATACAGGGCACATGGTAGTGAGGACATTCTGTGGGATGAGATGCTCTATTTTTCCTCTGAAGGGAATATTCTTTCCACTATGCCAGAGGAGGTTATGGCTTATTGTTATGTTAATACCTCTCAACCTCCTGCTAAAACTAAGGTTGTAACACCCAAAGAAAGAATCTTTCCAATCCCTAAAATCTCATGTCCTCCTCAATATCAAGGGTACGCTACAAGGAATAGAGAAAGTGTTGCCTTCTCTACCACATCTTACTCTAAGAGAGTTAATACGTATGACTCCCTGTTAAAAAAAATAAGGGAATTAAATCTACCCTTAAAAAGTTACAAGAAGTGGAAAAACTTAACGTTGACAAAGTGAACTACATGTCCCATAATCCCATAGGGACTGAGACAAAGAAGAGGGCTGAATAGGTATGTAGAACTAGAGGACAGGCAATTAGGCCTAAGAGCCTTTGCCAGGGTTAGGCAATGAACAATAATAGCATGCACCTGAAATCAATTGCCCCACCTGAGAGGCATAAAAAGCTACAGCAGGAGAGAGAAGAAGAGGAAGCTGGGAGAGAAAGCTGGAGCAGGGACTGGAAGGCTTGCAGTAGTAGTAAACGGAGAAGAGCATGAGGCTTGCCGTTTATGAGGAAATGTGATCACTTAAGGGACGCCGGGACAAGGGATCAGATTTCACCTGCAAGTTTTAAGAGGGTCCTGTGTTCACAAACCCTGCCTTGGTGTGGCTGCACTGAGAGAGACATGCTGAAAGTGAAGGTCTTCCCAGGTGTACCTAGTGGCTGTAATTGCAGAGCCGTTGTGAAGCCTGATGTCATAGCAAGAAGCAAGCCTAGGGACAGAGGAGTGCAGGAGACTCAAGTTGGCCAGACTGGAGACACCCGTGCTGCAGAGGGGTGTCGGTCCCAAGTATACCTAATGCCATAGAAGAAGCAGAAGTAGAAGTCGGGATTTTGAAGCAGCCCGCTACCACACCTTTCCTGGAGCCGGTGAATGAAGCTTGGCGTTCAGGTTCACTCTTAAACTCTTGCTGGTAACTGTTACCAGCTCTAAAGTGGCTTGCGTAAGAATGTAAGCAAGTAAAAGTTGTTTGTCATAGTGAAAGCTGTTCTTTACAATGGAAATGTATCACACGCACTTTGAGTAAAAGCTATAGTGCTCGCGAATGAAGAAAAGCTTTCCATTTCCCATTGTTGAATGTTTTAATATTACCAGAGTGGTTGCGTGTCTCCAATTAAAAGGGGGAACGTTTGGAAAAAACTCAGAAAACTCTAAAGCTATCTTTCACATTTGTAACAAGACCTTAACACATCAAAGGAAGGTTGCGTGTGACCAATTATGATCCCTTACCGGAGTAGAAAGTATCTCTTTGTTATCCGTGCGAATACAAACCTTTACAGACAATTAAAGTAGAAGATCTACCTGAAAGAGTGGGCGCTTATACCTAAAATAATTTTTCCTTTGAAGACTGAACCTTGTAACTCTAAGAACCAATATTCTTTTTGTATTTGTATTAATGAGATCAAGCATTACCCACACCAAGAGGTGAACCCTTTCTATAGTGAAGAAAACCCTGTTTCAAGCAATCCATCTAAAGGGGAAGTTGGTAAAGGTCCAGTGTCCTCTGATGCAAGTGAGACATTGTTATCTGAAGTTAATAGTGTGGCAATACAGCTTCAAGGTAGCTAGCAAAACCAAGAAGTTGTATGCAAAGCTGGGGACTGGAGCTGGGTGTTTGTAAGAAGATTAAACAATTAACCTGTAATGCCGAGACTGTTGAAATGGGGAGAAATTCAGTCTGGAAGCAGAGGCAGGTTATCCTTGTAGCAATAAGGCAGACTGAAGAGACAAAGAAGCTGCCCTTTTCGTGGAACATAGAAAAGAAGAGTACCTTGCCTGCCTATAGAGGTTGAAGTGTCTTGTCTTTAAAATGCCTAACCATTCTCATATATAAAGTTGAAGCAGAAGTGCTAGAAGTACCACAACTGTGGTTGTGTATAAGATTGACAGTAGATGTCTCATTGAAGTTGGTTGAAGTAGTAGCACACTGTGGAACAAAGGAGTCAGTTTCCATAGTAACAGTAGAAGAGTGGTTGTTAAGAAGAGAACAACACAAGAAGCATCCTGACAATTATACCAGTTGTCAGTGCTTTAAGTGGGGTAAGAAATTGAGGGGGGGCCCTCGTTTGGGGGCGTGGCATCCGCTGTGGGCGTGGCCTAAAAGTGCACAAGTCATAGTAGGGTGCGCAAACAAATATATAGATGTAGTAGAGCATTTATATATTTGTATGCGTACTACTATGGTTTGTGTATTTTTCAAGCCTTCTTTTAGGAACATAGCAATGTTACATATTTCTAAGGTGGCTTGAAAGTGTACAAACCATAGTAAGTTACGCACACTTGTGTGCTTACCTTACTATGGTTTGTGTACTTTTCAAGCCACCTTTTATAAACATAGACATTTGTAACATATTTCTATGTTCATAAAAGATGGCTTGAAACGTACAAGCCATATTTTATAAAGCGTTGAGGACGGACAAAACCCAAGGTGGTTTTGTCCGTCGACAAAGCTTTATAAAAGATGCCTTGAACTGTGTACGTTTCAAGCCGTCTGTTATAAACGTAGAAATATTTCTACGTTTATAAAAGATGGCTTGAAACGTACACATTTCAAGGCATCTTTTATAAAGGTTTGCCAAAGGAGACAGGCACCTCGGGCTCAGTGATCGCTGCTCTGAGCAGATAGATCACCTAGCCCGAGGCGCCTTTCACCCTCTGCAAACCCGCGGGCTCCGTGATCTAATCTGCATATTAGATCATGGAGCCTGCAGGTTCACAGAGGGTCAGTGACCTGGCGAGGGCAAACAAAGGAACTGTAACTTCCCTGATGACCCCTCAGATGGGGGGTCATCAGGGAAGTTACAGTGACTGACAGAAGTGCCAGCCAGCCTCAGCGACGCTGTGGCTGGCTGGCACTTCTGTCCAGTTGCCGAACGTTACACTGGCGGGCGCATCTCCCGTCGCGGCTGCGGCCGTGGCAGGATAATGCGTCCTGCCATGGCGTGGTGTGACCGGGGGGCCCCGGCAGGGCCCCGGCAGGGCCCCGGCTCAGCCCCACTTTTTGGAGACTGGCGGGGCCCGGCCCCGGCAGGCCCCGGCCCACTTAAAGCACTGCCAGTTGTACTGCAGAAGTTATGAATGTTTGTAAAATTGTAGAAGAAGAAGTGGCGAATCGATTTTCTGGAATGTAACAAAGCAATTCTGGAAGGAAGATATCCAGGATTACCATTGGTGATATTTCTTTGACTAAAATTGTAAAGGGGTCTTTTCAAATGGAAGCTGAAGAACTGTTACCAGTGTTTATTTTTTGCTTTGTGAACTTTTGTTTCATTTGGAACTTATAAGAACTGGTTCAAGACTTTTTTCTTCTGTTTGAACTTTTGGGGAGATTGACTTTGAACAATCCTGGGGAACGGATTTACCCAGGACAGGTGAAGGTCATCCAATTACTGGTTATTTATTATTCATTCATGTGTATTGTTGTTCATTTACTTTCTATGTTTTGTTGTTTAGTGTGAGGGTCAGTTTGTTTCTGTTAGGAGTGATTTACTTAGTTCTTAGACTAGGTAGGGAACTCCCTGATAGAGTAGGTTGAGCGAGGATTTATTTGCATCGTTTTCTTGTGATAAAATGTATAATTCTAAGAAACATACAAGCAGTTGTCCGCCTGCATTACTGACCCCTCACACTGCCCCTGCACTGCCATGGTCCACTAGGATCAGGAGGGTCAGCCTGCAGAGCAGGTAGAGGCACCACCCACTAAAGGGGCACAGGAGAAGGAGAAGGGGCCACCGAGGAAGAAGTGCTTCACAAACTAGGAGCTGCAAATCCTCACAGACTTTGCAGAGGAGCACTCTGTGGAGCTGTAACTTTCGGCTGGCAGTACCCTTACTCCAACTCAGCGGATGAGAATATGGCAGGAGGTCACAGACCTCCTCAATGCCTCTGACGCTGAGAGGTGCACTGCAAGACTGGTCCAGAAGAGGTTGGAGGACCTCTTGCAACAGACCAAGGAGAATCTTGCTGGGAACCTGGCCTCTGCCCAGGCCACTGGAGGAGGGTCACCAGAGGAGGAGGAGCTGACTCCATTTGAAGAGGTTGCCAGTGGACTTCTCAGCAGTGAGCAGGTGGTTGGTGAGGGAGATGTGGATACCAATGCAGCCACATCAGGTAAGAGCCATGTGTGCATTTCATATGTGCTTCCATTTTCGCATGATATGCTCACAAATGTGGTGGAGTTGGCTGGAGTCATCCTCAGCCATCCATGGGCACTGCAGCAATGCTACCGTGTACACTTCCATCACACGATCTTCATTCAGGGAGGTGGTTGTGTGGGGGTGTGTGTGAGGTTCACATTCATCTCACAGTACAAATCACTGTATACATTATTTCAATGTTGTGCCAATACACCTATGTGTGGCAATACCACACAAGAAATATCTCATTGGAAACATTCACAGAGTCATGCATGCAGGTAATTAATTATGAATGCAAATCATGACTCACTGGGAATAACAGCAAGGTGTGGATGATGTCACAGTCATCCATTCCCTGCCTGCCGGTGGACGTGGATGAGCGACAGTGTCGATGCATAAATGCATAGAAGTGGATGTCCAATAGATGTTTGAATGATGTACATTCCACATTTGGAGTGTCAATGGAGCAGTGGCCATGCAAGCGTGCACTGGTCATTTCCAAGTCGCACTCTCCTGACATATGGTTGAGATGCATAGGAGCGTGACTAACCACATATCTGGCTGAAGGCAATGTGGCAATGGGTGTTAGGGAGATTATGGCAACACATATACCTGCATTCAATTTAGGTCAGCAGATGTACAGGTCAGACTTCCACATAATTAAGGCATACAAGGTTGGGGTAGAGAAGGGGCTCACTGATAATGCACAGACCTCCATCTATCCACTGGTGGGAATCACACCCTCAATCCTGTCTGTGTGTATGTAGGTTCTCTTGATGCTTCAACAATGGCATGTCACATAGCCTAATATGCCCTGACATGATTGCACAGGTCATCGAATTCCATTCATCTGTGCATTACAGATCACAGTCTGCTCAGTTACAATGTGTGATGTATGTGTGGCTAGTTTCTGTCTGTATGCATTGTAATTCACATGTGCATGTTGTGCCAGGTACTCATGACTCTGTATATTGTCTGTCTTTGTGCATGACGACACAGCAGATGGGGAGGTGGAGGAGGAAGATGAGGGGGAGGAGCCGGATGTACAGCCGTCCTTCAGTGCAGCCCGGGTGTCATTTCCAGTGAGAATCCCCTCCTGCTGCAGTCAATCCTGAGCAGGACTGCAGACTATTCAGATGATGCTGCCAAATCCGATGTAGAGGGCATATTGAGGTACATGGAGGGTTCCCTGATGGGTAGACCAGATGCCAAGGATCTCCAAGAGTTCCTTGTGGCTGCAGAGTCAGAGGAGAGCCTATAGATACTGGGCCCAACAGTGGGAAGCCCTGAATCAATGCTGGATACGTTGTCTGCAAGATTGCCTTCATCTAGCAGCAGAGGCTGGTGTCCAATGGAGGGTTGCAGACCGCCAGCCAATGACGGTGCACTCACTGCGATGGGCCTGGGTTACCGCATCCCAGCTTGGTAGGCCCCCCATACGTGGTGGACATGTGCCTGCCGGACACTCCGAGTGGGAGCAGCGGATGGTGAGAGCAAGTACTCAACATGGCGAGAAAACACTGCATGTAGAGATGGAGTCCCAAGGCTCTATCACTGTCAAGATATGGCGTCTTTGAGAAAATCAGAGGAAATCCATTCATAGAGACGCGGTATCCTAGATAAAAAAAAACCTGCAGCTCAAGATGCTGGCATCTAGGACATCACGCTGTCAAGACACAGAGACCTTGAAGCAATCTCTGCATGATAAGATGTTTGCCACTACCAAAAGATAGCCACCCTGAGACAAACAATTGCCCTGCAGTTAGAGAGGTCACAAGTGAGCATGCATAATGACTCTGTGGCTTCATTTGATTTTTTACACCCACCCAAGACAGACTCTTTTTCATTTTTTATTTGATTATCTCATTGCCTTCTCGAAGTCATTGTGAGTTGGAGGACTGGACATGCGGCCATGAGCAGTGGAGTTAATTGCCATGGTTATGTGGATTGCTTCAGCCTCCCACATACAGGTGCAGATTACAATCTACATTGGTTCTCATATGTGCAGTCTTTATGACTGACTCCTTTAGCTTGTCGAAAACAATGACCTATGTTGTTACAGGTATCTTGCCTCATCCAGTGGCGCACTCCTAGAGAGGTCAACCCAGTACCCCTTTTCCACCCTAGCCCTCATTTCCTCTGCTTGACATTGACCCTCCATGCCCCAATGTGGAGCCACAGCGGCGGTGGTGAGGGATTCACTGCAGAACATCTGTACCAGCTGTTAAGGTTTTGCACTGTCAATCATGTTCATGGCTGGTGATGTTTGCACTCCAATAGTGGTATGTGGTAGAGTTTGCATGGATGATGTGATCTGGTGATGTTTGGGTGATGGTCACTGTCGCTGAAGATGTGAGTTGGCCTACATGTCTGTGTGTGTTTGCATGTCTACTTGAACAGCCATGCATGTGCTTTGGATTTCTGGTTGTACATCCACAAAGAACTGTAGACTCAGAAGCCTGTTCTGCACTTATCCTCCTTGACCTATTGGCAGCCTTTGACACTATCGACAACAGCATCATCATGGACAGACTCCACTCTCTAGGTATCAGGGACTCTGCATTAAGCTGAATCTCATCTTACCTCCCTGACCATTCACAGATCACCACCCTATCACCCTTCTCCCGCCTAATCTGTCTCCAATGGGGTCCCACAGGGGACCCCTTATCCCCACTACTCTTTGACCTCTACCTGAGCCTTGTCCCCGCCATTATCCGCTCACATGACCTAACCTGCTACAACTATGCCAATGACACCCAGATCATCTTCAAGCTCCCCAAGACCCATCCTGACCTTGCCTCGTGCCTCTCAGAAATCAACCACTGCATGACGGCTAACCACCTCCTTCTTAATCCTGGTAAAAATGAAATCCTGATCTGCCGTTAAACAACACTCTTCCACTGACGCACCCCTTGACGTCCCCTGTGGTGCCCCCGCCCACAGCATCCAGCGCAGTAAACAACCTGAGATGCACCATGGATACTGACAGAACACTCTCTCACCACATCACATCTCCTCCTTGGTGACCTCAATATCCATCTATTGTCAAGCTCAGCTGTTGCCGGCAGTATGTCCGTATGTCCAAGTCCACCTCCCCCTCCTCCTCACCTGTCTCTTCTGAAGAGATTTCGCGTTGACGGGTCTTTCTTTTAGTTTTCTTCTTTTTTGTGAAGAGAAATGGTCTTCCGCAGTAGGAAGCCACCCTGATTCCCTGTTAAACAGGGAAGCAGGGGACCCCTCTCCCGCAGAGACCACAAGAAGAGGAAAAAAAGCAACAGCTTAAAAAAAACCTCTTCAAGCGGATTTGTAGCAGGAGAACAACCGGTCGACAGGGTTTGTTCCGGTTCAGGTGGCTGGTGGACCGGATGGTGCAACAAGGAGTCCCAGGAAGGTACAGGTAAAGAGGCGATGTGGCAGATGATCGATTTCTGAAGACGAGGAAGTCTTGGGGGTGTAGCAGTCGGACGAATCCTGGCCAGCGGGCTGAAGAGATCGTGCCATGAAGGTAGGCACCAGGTCGAGCACTGCACAGCGCAGCCCGAGGAGCGGGAACGCTGCAGTGAAAACAGAGGCCAAGGCAAAGAGAGAGCAGAGGGAAACGGGAGAGAGAGTAGGGAGAACCGAGAAGGAGAAAGAAGGTAAGAACCGGAGTCGGGCAAACCAGGGGAGAAAAGAATGGAAAGAAAAGCAAGGACGAGCGGGGAAGGATAAGCGAGCAGCAAAATACTCAGAGAATTGGGAAGAGTAAATAAACTCAACCCCAGAGAGGGAAGCAAGCGGCAGCAAGGCAGCAGCAAGCGGAACGGAGCACAGCAACAAACCGAAAGCCAAAGTTGCAACGCGCCGATCCGGAAGCGAAGGCGGGGCTAAATAGGGAAGCAAGGCAGAACAGAAAAGACTAGACCGTTAACCAGGAAGCAAGAAAAGCCGAAACAGAACACTCTAATGGCGTCGCCAGCGCCAAGCGTTCCAAAGACGCCAGCGGAACCTGCGGGCTGGCGGCGGCGTGACATCTATACTCTCCCTGTTCATCCCCTATACTCTTCCGTGACCTTTGCGATTCCCTCTCCCATTCTATCCTCCCCTCTGGCCCGACTCATTCTGCAGGGCACACCTTTGATGTTTTGATCTCCACTGACCTCCTCGTTTCCATCCCGCTGACCACTCCTCTCTCCTGGAGCGATCACTCTCTCTTCTCCTCCCATCTCTCCCTCCCTTCCCCCAAGGCCAAGCCATCCCCAACACTGCCACCTACCTTCTCTGACAACCGTCCCATTAAGCGTGTGTCAGTTGAGGCTTTCGCCGCCACCTTCTGCCCCCCCCCTCTGCCTCTGGCTGACTCACACCCTGACACAGCCCTTTCCATGCTCTACTCTTCTATCTCCAATACTCTTGATGCTCTTGTCCCTGTCATGAGGATCCGTTTGAATACCAAAGCCAAGTGCAATTCTTGGTATAACTCTAACCTAGCTACCCCCAAACGTAAGCGCAGGGCTGCTGAGAGGAAATGGAGGACTTCTTGTTCATCCTCTGACAAACTGGCCTGCCGCCTGCTCCAAAGGCAACATCAACTCTCTGTCCATACAAAAAAGAGAGCACACATCTAAGCCTGTGTCTCTTCGGCATCTAACAACTCGGTCGAACTCTTCAAAATCTGCAAGGAACTGGCCAACCCTGCTGCAGTCTCTACCTCTCCTGTCACCTCCCAGGCCCTTTGCACGGCCCTTGCCTCTCACTTCATCTGAAAAACCTAAGACATCCTCTCCACCCTCTTGTCCCCTCCCCCTTTTCTCTCTTCTCCTTCTGTGAAGGCTGGCCCTCCTGCAGCCATCCCCCACCCTCCTTCTCATCCTTTCCTCTTTTCTCTCCTGACGAGATCTCTAGACAAGTCCGATCTATGAAAGTCTCGTCAAAACAGGTTCTTCCCTGTTCCTCCAAAACCATCAAAGACCACATTGACACCCTTGCTCCAGTTCTGGCTGATTTCTGAAACCTCTCCTTCACCTCGGGTGCCTTCCCCTCTGAAGCACTCTCTTGTGCACCCTCTTCTCAAAAAACCCACAGCCGACCATTCTTGCCCGGCAAACGATCGCCTGATCTCTATCACTCCCTTCCTTGGCAAACCCCTGGATTAGTTGGCCATCTCGCAGCTCTACTTTCACTCTGATTCTGTTGGCTGTCTCTACGACCATCAGTCTGGCTTTAGAGCTGCCAGAAGGACAGAAACTGCTCTCCTGAACATCCGTGAGGATCTGCTCTCCAACCTTGACTCTAACATCCCCTCTGTCCTCATCCTACTCAATCTCTCTTCTGCCTTCGACACAGTCAACCATGCCATCCTGCTCAACCGTCTCTGTGACAACCTGGGTATCACTGATCTGGCTCGGGCCTGGCTGACCTCTTTCCTCTCTGATCGACCCTCCCATGTCCAACTTGGGTCCTTCCTTTCCTCTATCTCCCTCTCTACCTGTGGTGTTCCCCAGGGGTCTAACCTCTCACCCTGGCTTTTCAACCTATACCTGGCAACTCTCGCCCATTGCATTGCTGTTTTCTGCTCCAATTTTCAGTGCTATGCGGATGACACTCAACTGATTTTCAGGTTTCCCTCCGCCACCTCTTCTTCTTCTCTCATCTCTGATTGCCTGTCTGCTATTCAGGAGTGGTGTGCCACTAATGATATCTGCCTGAATGCCAGCAAGACTGAGATCCTCTTCATCAACACACCCTCACCCTCCTTTCCTATCACCCTCTGGCCGGCCTCCCTTTGCCCTCCTTCTACCCCCACCTGCGAGGCTAAGAACCTCAGGGTTTGACTCCACGCTTTCCTTTTCTGCCCACATCTCTGATGTATCTACAAAGTCTAACTTCCAACTGCACCTGCTCAGAGGTATTCTGCCTTTCCTCTCCTTCCCCCAGAAGCTCACTGTCTCTCGAGCCCTGGTTCTCTCTAGGTTGGACTACTGCAACAGCCTCTTTCGAAATCTTCCTGCTTCTACTCTCCACCCTTTGCAACTCATCCAGAACAAGACTGCGAGACTTGTACTTGGCTTCAAGCCCTGTGACCATATCTCTCCAGCCCTGAAATGTGTTCATTGGCTCCCAGTAGCTGCAATAATTAAATTCAAGACCCTTTGCATTGTCGACAAGGCTTTCTGGGGCCTGGGTCCAAAATACCTTCACCTTTCCCTCTGTAAACTCCTTCCCTCTCAAGCTCTTTGCTCCTCTACCTCCAACTCCCTCAGGGTCAGTCATTTCTCAAAGAAACAAGCTGGGGGTAGATCTTTGTCTTTGGCTGGGGCCTCCCTCTGGAACAGTCACCTTGCCACTCTCAAACTTCAAGAGAACCATCTCTGGTTCCGGAAGCACCTCAAGACCTTCCTCTTTGCTTCTGCCGTCGCTTCTCTTCTCCCCTGCTAACCTATTCTGCTTCTGCATTGTGCACCTGATTACCCTCTGATTTTGGGCCCAGGTACTTGCTCACCCTGCCACGCACCCGCACTGCCTCCTGGCAATCCTTGCACTTGGGTCTGTATCTGTAACCCTACAGTCCCTCCTTTTTTCTGCACTTATCAGACACCCCCTCTCTGCACCTTAAACCTAGCACTTGCCACTTGCTGCCTGCACTACCATTGGTGCTGTTTTTTACTTTCCCTTGCCTAGCACTTTCCACTTTTCCCCACCCCCCCTGCATTTCCCGACCTCTGAAATTCAATTGCATTTGTCAGGTGTCATCACTCGTACTTACACGGCATAAGCAGCACATGTTAGCATGATTTAAAACTGCTTTGCCGTAATACAAAACTGCTTCTGCTAATATTCAATCTTTAAGTGCCTTCAGATTTTGAACTGGTCTCTGAGTTTTTTATTCTTACCGGTGAAAATTAGAACTGCCAACTGTCTTCCGATCCCGCCAGCTCCTATGCCGGGATCCAATCTGTAGTCCTTTTGAAATACATTTCCCAGCATCAGCCAGGCCTTATACACATGCCAGCGGCACGTTAGCACTGGTGCTTTGGTAAGGCTGGTTAATGGTGGTTTGCGCCCTGGGTGCACCTCTCGCCATCTTGCTTGAAGTTCATTATACAAGTAAGTACTGTACTTGCTCTTCTACCACGCACAATATTCATCTCACTGTCAGTGAGTTGTGCTCATCCATCCATCCCCCTTCTTGTACAATCTGGCCTCCTACAAGAAAAAACAAGCAGACATTCTTGCCAAACATAGCATGCTCGAGACATCACCTGCTATAATGACTAATGTCATGTCAATCAGCATTGATGCTAATCAATCAACAAACTCTGTTCTGCCTCCGGGGCCATCAAACGCTCCAGCAGACCTTACCCTAGACTTGGCACCTGTGGCATCCACGCCTCTGGGAGTTCCCAAAACCGCGCTGTCCCAAGATGGCCCCGTGGTGTGGGGTGTACATTCAGCCCCAGAAGGATGTAACGGCGAGGCCATGCAAGGCCACTAATCCAAGATTAAAGCTAGCTGATGAATGAGACCCATTGGAATATGCAGGCCAGCCCAAAACACTTCTTTTCCAACGCGAGGCCTAGTAAATGCGAAAAATGGGCCTCACTCAACTTTACCAAAATGGAAAGGCACTCAGGGGAAGGAAAGTGTGCCTTAGAACGGTAATATTGCTAAATGTGTCCAATGGATTCCAAAAAGACATGTGGTGCTGCAGATGTTGACTTCATGTAAACTGGGAAAAGGCACATTTTGACTGAGGTTCAAAACTGCAGCAGTACACATGGGAAAAGATACATTGAAATGCTTCGCATTTGTAAAATAAAAAGGAGGAATTGTGCCTTACATTTAAAAAGTGAAGCCATGTGCCAAATTTCATTTGAATAAAAACACTTACTTTCCAAAAAATAAACGTACATTTAAATGGAAAGGCCTACTTTGAGTTTTAAAGTGGACATTGGTTTCCCATGTTAAACTGCGGCCCATGTGTGGACAATTCAGAATAAACACTCATGTCTTTTCAACTATTATACTAAAGAAATACATTACACATGGACATAAAGCCCAGATTACATGTCATCTGTCACATGTAAAATACCTCTTTTTTAATCTAAAATGCCATTTCTTTCATAATTATACATGTAGCTTTTTTGCAGCTTCCCCCATTGAGCTGCTGGGCTGTGTATTTATTTATTTATTTATTTATTTGTTTTTCATTTATAAAGCGCACAACTGCCAGAGGGCATCGCAGCGCTGTTAAAGTGAATTGTTGAATACAGTTATACATAGGTTACAATATGCAATAGGAGTTGGTATAGGTAAATTACATTACCGGTGCCTGGTACGGATCAGTGTGGATGAGGTTTAGTTGAACAGCCAGGCTTTTCTAGAACTTTGCGTAATGCCCAGCAGGATGGTGCGACTCTGAGGGTGGGTGGCAGGTAGTTCCACTGTTTGGCCGCAATGAAGGGAAAGCTCACAGCTCTGCTTTTGCACACCTAACTTTGGTTTGTTTTTGGAGGGGGCGTAGTGGGTTCCTATGGATCTGGAGGAGCAGGCTCTTGTGATCTTCTGGGAAAGATAAAGGGGAACCATGTTAGAGAGGCATTTATGGGTGATGACCAGGGTTTTGAATAGGACACGCTCTTTGATGGGCAACCAATGGGCCACTCTCCTGGCTGCAGATATGTGTTCTCTTTTGGGTATGATAAGGGCAGCTCGTAGCACATTATTTGACTTGCAGCTCCTGGAAGATTTTGGTGGAGGAGCCGGTGAAGAGTGACTTGCAGTAATCCAGCTTTGAGCCTATGATTTCTCTGGCAATGGTGAGGCACCTGTCAGTGGAGAGGAAGAGTTTGGCTGCATTCAGTAATTTGGTCGTGTAGGCTGCTGAGGATGCTATGGAGTTAACCTGGTGAGACAGTTTGGAGCGTGGCATCAAGGTAAACCCCAAGGGTCTTGACTGAGGAGGAGGCAGGTATTCGGATGTTGTCTATGTCGAAGGCCGTGTATTGGTCATTAAGTTTATTTAGTACTGTGTGGGGGGGGGCAGCCAGCAGGATTTCAGTCTTATCCCTGTTTGAGCAGAGCCAGTTAACTGCCACCCAGGCTTGGATAGTGGAATATACAGTGTTAAGGGTCTTAGAGTCTTGTGCATAGCTGCCAGCTGGATCTCTGACCTTTGGCTGAGGCCTACCAGGAATGTGGATCTGTTTCAGTTAAATGCAAAGAAATACAGCATTTTGAGATTGAATCCATGGGAGAGGTCAGATAAGACAGCCTCTTGGACTGTCACAGTCCCAATAAACTGCCTCTCATCTGTAAACAGAGAATGCTAATGGAACTTCAAAGACTGTTACACAAACAGTCAACAAGGAGCCAAGCAGATGTCCAGGTCATGTGACTTTGGGGAAAATTAAACTGCTTGGATGTTCTGAATGTGAAACTGAAGACTCCTATATTAATGTCTTGCCATTTGATTAACATTAGACTCCTTCCCTTAATAAAAAGAGAAGTCCCATTGATCTCATCCAGGACTCATATTAAAGATCACAAAAAGCATGTTGGTTCTATGTAAATATCAACATCATGCAATGTGTGTAATTTGAACTAGAGATAAAAATGGAATTGTAATACTCCTATAAATGACAGAAATCCAAAACTTGGTGAGCTGATAGAAAGTACAATTAATGTGTGTTATGTTGAGTTTGAAGTTCCTCACTATTTGGGTGTAGGAATAAACAACAAACAATGATATCTCCCCCCAGGAAGGTCATGCCGTGATCAAAGTAGTGTCCCCACATCCGGCAGACATCATTGAATCCAAACATATATATTTTGTGGGGATTATCTGTAAATTGCAGATAGTTGTCATTGACTTTCTGAGAACCAAAAATGTAACTTTAAATGTCATGTTAAAAAGATGCATTTCTCTCCTCCCCTCATTATCCATAATCCAGACCTCAGAAATCCCTTGCCCTATCAGCTGCCACAGGCCAGGCCTCTGGGGGAAGAGAAAAAAATGATTGCCCAATCTGATCTGTGGGAAAATGGCTTGGCACATCCCCATATTCACAATTTAGAGTGTGTCACGGGTACTGTATACACTTACATTCTCTATGGGAAAGGGAAGGGAGCTGCCAAAACCATTGGTGTACCACCATGCCCAGAGAAAAGCTGACTGGGCCTGACATTTGAGAAGCCAGATGACGACTGGGTGCTGGTGACTATCCTTGACAGAAGCCTTTGACCAGATGTGTGCTTTCCAAAGATGAGCCCTGCTATTTCCCTGAGTGCCCAATAACCAAGGTCTTCCATGTAAGTAGATCGATCCAAATGACAACAAAAGTGTGGGGGGAATCTGCCAGCCTTAATCTCCTTTCTGCATAGTGGGTATAGGAGTGTGGGGGGCAAAACTGTGTAGACCCTGGCCATATTTGACTACAAATATAAATAAAGTAATTCCTCTCTAAAAACAAACACCACATCCATTTTATACTGAAGTGTGAGGGGAATCGGTATGTTTGAACCCATTCCTTTACATTAGTGGTTTCTCTTCTCTTCTCTTGGGAGGGGGGATCAGAGTGTTTATACCCTTATCTTATTTAACTAAAAATATAACTGAATTAATTCCCATAGGGTCATTTATCACGGGGTGATGTTTTGTCAAAATTAGAAATTGACAAAGGTCCTCCAAGTGCACAGTACATGGCTCTAGTCTTTAAAGTAGTTGGGTAACCTGCTGTTCATTTGAGTATGCTAGTGTTCCCAAAACTAAAATCCTAAAACCCTGTTGTCCATTTGAATGTGCTGTGTCCCAAAACGAATTGTGACATTGATTCAATTTTCTAAAACCCAGCCTTTCAAATTAAAAAGCCAAACGAAATTCCCAATATGCTCCCACTCCCCAAATCTTGCCCTAACAGAGGGGTGTCACAGATAACTGATGCCTATGGGGGCGCTAGGAGAAAAGAGCAAAGGTGTTGATTTTAAATGACAGTGTGTTTTCAAGCGTTCCTATGTGTTCATATGCAATGTGCACTGTGATCAAAAGTAAACTTGTGTTCATTGAAATTGAAATGTTATTCAAAAACATCTGCTAGTGAAAGTGAATAAGTAAATTACATATGTGCTGAAGTTATTGTGTAGTAACACCGAGTTGGTGGCTTGTGTTATTGTAGTGTATGATATGATATGGCATTTATAACGTGTAGCTATTATTAATTGTGTAACTTAAATAAATAAATATTTCTACTTCTATACACCAGCCTGGTGCACAATAACAAGAGGTGAGGGCTTGCTTAAGGGGAGAGAATGGAGAAACACTGTTCTAATAGGACACAACTTTAGCGAATCGTGTGGCACCGAGCAGTGCAAACTCAAGCCTTTAATCCGCCCCCTCTAAAAATGTATCTAATGTGTTCCGATTCTGAAGGCGGAAGCAAAAATAATGAGGATAATGATATAAGCAAAAGGCAGTTATTCCTCCCAGAGTTAATTAAAAATAATAATTGCAGTCATTATATTTAATTACTGACGTGATAAGATGTCAAGGAAAAACACTTTACTTGTAGGAAACGCACCAGGCAGCTATTAGCAACATTCACTTCTGATCCACCTCTTACCTAAGGCAACATTAGGTCCTCTGAGGGTCCCACCCATAAATGAGAATTCCGGTGGAAAGTGGGAGTTGTGGGATTTCTGTGCCAAGAGTACTATATGCAATCTCATTCGCAAGTGAAGGAGCAGTAAGGGTTTGATGGGCTACTGTGGGCAAGACAATATTGTGGGCAAGACCATTGCATTGCATATTTTTCTGTAAACATTTTTTTCACATAATGGCAATCAATAATCAGCGATGGCAGACATTTTGTTTTATAGGACAGACATGTTTTGGTTGCAGAACCTGGCTCATTTATAGGGCACCACGGGCGGATTTATTTTACTTTTTATTTAGTTTACTTTTTTAATATAAGAATAAAGGTTTAAGGGAGAAAAAAGGTTTCACTCAGTTTAAAAAAACAAACATAATGTTGTATGCTAAAAGCATGTCAAAGTTGTTAATGACGGAATTGCGTACTTTCCGCTATCTTCAAAACCTACACGTTTTTAGTTTCGTGTTTGGACTTACCCAGCATGCCTTTTGTCGAACCACGTCATATGCATGTCATGAATGCCACTCTATTAAATAAGTGTTGCCTTCGTCTTATAGAGGCATTATGGTACAAAAGCAGTAAGGGGCAGTCAATAGGTTCAGTTAGAAGAAGATATTGAGTAAACAGAAACGTTTTTGTGGGGCCTTCTAAAGGCCAAAGTGCTCTGCAATGCAACATAAGTAGGGGGGCCAGGGTGTTGCTCATTGAATGGTTCAAAATGTGAAAAGGAAGGAAGGCCTCATGCTTGCCATCTGAACTTGGGAATGATCAAGTGATGGCTGGTAGCCAGACGCAAGTTTCAAAGGAGTCCATGAGCTTTTACTGCAATAGGTTAGAAATCATGTGCTCTATTGATCTGTGAGCCAGACAAATAACTTCAAAATCTACCTACTTTTTTATTGCAAAACAGGGAAGCTGGTGAAGAGCTGGAGGGATGTGTGCTCTTTTTTATAATGTGAGTAATACCCAGAGGCGTTGCTTGGGGGCGGGGGCTGAGGGGGCTATAGCCCCGGGTCTTTTGGTTTTGGCCCCAGGTAGAAGCTCAGGGACTACAACCAAAAGGCTAGCGAGCCCCGAGTCCCGACAGTCCCGACATTAGCTTAGCCCCGGATCTTTTCCAGACCTAGCAACACCCCTGGTAATACCTGCTCTCTGGATAGTCGAGGGCGGGGGGGTGATCTAAAGCATATTGCTTTAGGCCACCATAGGCAGCGTGTCAATAATGGTAATGATCCATGTGAAAAAGGGAAAAGAGGTAGCAGTTGTTTCAATTTTCTAACTGCCAGAAACAGGAGTGTTTGACTTTGCTTATTTGTGGGGCTAGGTTTAGTTCATCGATGAAAAGGATCCTTAAGTTCTTAACCTGAGACACAGGAAAGTGTCCTACAATTTGCTGGATCGTCAGCATCAAGCGTGACTTCTTTCAAAAGTGGTAGCTGTTCCACCAGATGGAGCTAAGACTTCATGAGGCAAGCTGTTAACGATGGAAGCAGGGTTAATACTATTATGGGACTAACTGCATTGAGGGTGTTAGCGGGGACAATGTGTGGCATGGACCCTAAGCGTGTAACCCTCGATAAAAGTGTATTCAGCTCTTCGAGATTTGAGTGGTGAAAAGCTAGGTAACAGTATCGGAAAGGTGGATTCCTCACAGACTGGCATTACATAATCATCCTCTGGGGTAATGCGGTGGGGCAAAGGTCATCTAGAATTTTGCAGACTTGAATTGAAGAAGATGACCATTTCATTGCAAATCCTCGGTGAGTTAGCGTTGAGGATCAGCATAGATCACTGGGAGAGGGGCATGGCTCTTTCAAAATGTTTCAAGATGATAAGATTCTGTTGATGTAATATGCTTTTTGGGTTTTGTTTCCTGAAATATGTAGATACTGTCTTAGCCGCTGTCTCATGGAAACTTTTTCACCATTACGTTCTGGAGTGGACCATGGTTGTGATGGCTTAGATCTTGGAATGCTTCTTTTACCTTGAATAGCATCACAATTTCGCCCAATAGCTTATTAGCCTGAGTGTAAATGTATAAGGCCCCATTAGAAGATTTCATTGACATGATATCATCCAATGCTTCATATCATCCAGATTCCATTTCCTCCTTTTTAGGGTGAACTGCTTTGGCCCTTTTGGTAAATAATCCAAAGTTGCTGCAATTTTGAAAATGTGCCCGAAGTGATCTGCCCCGGCCATTGGTTATATAGGACTAGTGTATGGTAAGCTAGCATTGGCAATTTTAGCATCCGAAGTGTGGCCAGGTTAATTAGCGGGATTCTGGGATAGATGAATTAGGTCAAAGTCATCTAATGCGGAGCAACAGTCCGTTACACTGGGAATGTTAGGATCTTTCAACCAAGGGATGGTGTTTCCCGACATAAAGTTTTAAAGAGGGAGCTGGGATGTCTGCTCGTACTTTGGCAAACCGTCTGTAATAGGGTGTTGGCTGAGGGTGATTAATTTGTCTATGGTGACTGTGGGGAACAGAGTCCCTTTAGCTTGCAGCCATCAAAGTTAGTTAATATGGTTGATTCTGGTTTAATAAATGGGAGGCATTCCTTAGAAATGAATATAACTGGCAAGACTTACTAGTTTTGCTGCATTTTGGTGGCGCTTGGTCGAAATCAGTGCTACCGAGAAAAGAGAGAAAATGGGTGTTGGAATCAGAATATCTGGTTGGCATGGCAACTGGCAACACTTGTGTTATGAACTGGCAATCGCACTGATTATTTCTTATCTCCTTCCACCATATCCACTAATAAGGGAATCCTAAACAATATATGAGACTTTCCATTGCATGAAAATGCATACTTACCTGAGCTTTCACATCCAGGTTGTTGCTTCCTGACCAATCAGGAGCCTCATGTTCTGAGGCAACCCAACCTGAAAGGACAAGGCATACACTTGGCAACTACACACAATGCATGGCAAGGGGTGGTGGCCTGCTTACACCTTTGCTTGCTTCATGTTAAACGGTTTGGATTCATCTTCTCGACTACTGCAGGGGGCTCTACCTTGGACTTGCCAAATCTGTTAACTCCATGTTGTTGTCCCTGTTTGCTCGCCGCTTTAAATCTTTGGCAGCACACATTTTTTATAATCCCTCCTTCGCCGTTTCACCGCCCCAGCCACTCATTATGTCATCTCCATCGCCAAGCCTCCTGTATCTTGCCTCCATGACTCCGGCTTCTCTTTCCGCTGCCTCTGACCCTACCAGCACTTCCCCCACCACTGTTTCTCCAGCCCTGCCTTACTCTTACCAGCACTTCCCCCACTGCTGTTTCTCCAGCCCTGCCTAACTCCTACCAGCACTTCCCCCAACACTGTTTCTCCAGCCCTGCCTAACTCCTACCAGCACCTCCCCCACCACTGTTTCTCCAGCCCTGCCTAACTCCTACCAGCACCTCCCCCACCACTGTTTCTCCAGCCCTGCCTAACTCCTACCAGCACTTCCCCCACCGCTGTTTCTCCAGCCCTGCCTAACTCCTACCAGCACCTCCCCACCGCTGTTTCTCCAGCCCTGCCTAACTCCTACCAGCACCTCCCCCACCACTGTTTCTCCAGCCCTGCCTTACTCCTACCAGCACTTCCCCCACCACTGTTTCTCCAGCCCTGCCTAACTCCTACCAGCACTTCCCCCACCGCTGTTTCTCCAGTCCTGCCTAACTCCTACCAGCACTTCCCCCACCACTGTTTCTCCAGCCCTGCCTAACTCCTACCAGCACCTCCCCCACCGCTGTTTCTCCAGCCCTGCCTAACTCCTAGCAGCACTTCCCCCACCACTGTTTCTCCAGCCCTGCCTAACTCCTACCAGCCCCTCCCCCACCACTGTTTCTCCAGCCCTGCCTAACTCCTACCAGCCCTTCCCCCACCGCTGTTTCTGCAGCCCTGCCTAACTCCTACCAGCCCCTCCCCCACCACTGTTTCTCCAGCCCTGCCTAACTCCTACCAGCACTTCCCCCACCGCTGTTTCTGCAGCCCTGCCTAACTCCTAGAAGCACTTCCCCCACCACTGTTTCTCCAGCCCTGCCTAACTCCTACCAGCCCTTCCCCCAACGCTGTTTCTGCAGCCCTGCCTAACTCCTACCAGCCCCTCCCCCACCACTGTTTCTCCAGCCCTGCCTAACTCCTACCAGCACTTCCCCCACCGCTGTTTCTGCAGCCCTGCCTAACTCCTAGAAGCACTTCCCCCACCACTGTTTCTCCAGCCCTGCCTAACTCCTACCAGCACTTACCCCACTGCTGTTTCTCCAGCCCTGCCTAACTCTTACCAGCACTTCCCCCGCCACTGTTCCTCCAGCCCTGCCTGACTCCTACCAGCACTTCCCCCACCACTGTTTCTCCAGCCCTGCCTTACTTCCTCTTCCAACATTGTGCAGACGCCATTACTGTAGACACTGTCACTTGCCGGCAATCTTTCCTGCTAGGCTGTGCAAGGCTCCGTCCTTCACTGCCCCTTTCCTCCTTTTCACCCCCAACGTACATCATGTGACCCCTAAATCGCTGTGCTTACCCCACCCCGCTCTCTGTTCCTACAGGCCCTCTATCACCCCCACCATGGTTCCGCCTCCCTCTTGACACTTCTACAGCGTGTGGGGGACACCCCAAACCCTCTCCTCCTATGAATGTAGAAAACAGGCATGTGTAAGGGTTTTCTCACGCACACTAAATCGCCACTAAAAGAAGGGTGGTCGATAAATATTTGAAAAACTATCAAACTTAGGCTCATCTGAAAACAGCCCTTGCTGATATTCAATAGAAGGGCACAATAGCAGAGGCGTAGACAGGGTAGGGACAGAGCGGGCAAGGCCCAACAAATTCTGTAAATGCCCACTCAGAGCACTCTGTGGGCATTTACAGATGTTAATGTCACTGCAGTGGGCCCAACTACATTAGCTTCAGGCCCCACTTGTTAGACAATCCTAGCTACGCCTCTGTGCAATAGTATGTCAATCTATTTAAATCAAACATTTGCCCTCTGCTGATGTGACCTTACAAAATGAACCCCTAACTAAGACACAGGTTGCAGACATAATTTAAAAAGATTAAGCAGAACAGATCTGTTGAGGTTTACGTTGATCAACAGAAACATTTGCAAATAATGATATGATAGGTTATTTATAACGCGCTTAATACCCAGAGGTTTCTAAGCACGGACCCGGGGATCTAACTTGTGTTGCTCCGTGTCGTCTTGCTTCCAAGGCGAGCACGTTGCTCCTGAGCTATCCTCCCGAGCTTCCTCTGAGTGCAAGATCCCCTTGGCCGCAGTTTCTTTTTAGTTTTGGTGTATAGGTGGCGCCAAAGTGGATTCAGTAAATTTAATCTCCTCAAGAACTGATGCAGTGGCTTTGGTTTGCTCCATTGTCCAAACGGGAGTGACTGAACTGGCAGTCGGATACCAGGGCGGGCCGTTCTAGCAAGAGCGGAAATGGAAGTGAGATGGCTCACAGGTTTTTGGACATGGGACTTTGTAAGACTGGATTGGCCGCAGCCCGCCGGAAAGGATTTTGTTTTGGGCCAGGCATTCGTAAGACCTGAGCAGGGTTGGGGCTGCCCGATAGGATGACTACAATAAGGCGACCATATGTTTCCAATAAAGTGTAATATGTTTCCAACTTTCACAAGGTCTCTCTCGCATGTCATTGAAGTGTGAGATATTATGCATTACTATTACTATGTAGGGGGCCATGGTAGGGGTTAGCCCCGCTATGTGTATTATACGGTTCAATGTGATATGGTCGAAAACAATCCATCCAATCCGTTTTCTTCTTTTTTTCTTTTGGAAGATCTTGCCGCAAATATATGCAGGGGGTGCCCCCACCGCACCCCCCACATTAGTTATTACCCTAAACCCACCCCCACATATATTTGGGGCAAAATTCTATCAAAACAAATTGCTGAAAACGAATTCGATGGATTCTCCCACGATAAAAAAAAAACCCTATCCCGTAATATATGGGTTTGCACTCAGTGAAGCAATCACTCGCCACTGGTATCTCTGAGACAGCATGACGCCTGTGGGTGTTATCGCTCATCATCGTTCGCCACAATCTAAGAATGTGTTTGGCTCCCTGATGTCTTCCCTTTTGGGTCAAGGGATTTAGTTCTGGTGAAGGCCAAGGACCGACTTTTTAGATTGGCCACCAGTTCATGCAGAGCACTTTTGAGAAGATATATCCACCTTATGCAGACATTATTTGGGGGCATTGCTACTGCTCTGCTTGGCAATGTAAGGATATATAGTATGGATGGAGAGCCCTAACACATGACTGTGAGTAATTGACTGGAATACTTGGCAGTGCCAATGTTGGTCCATTTCCAACTTTTCACTGAAATGCATTTGACTAAAGGAACATGCTAGAGGTGGGTGCCATTAGGACTCTTTATAGACTTCATTGAATATTGGACAGTTCAGCCTGCAGGCTTTCTTTCTCTGCTGCACTCTCATACACAGCATTGCTTCCTATGACTGCATTATGAGGGCGCATGGGGACTAAACTTCCAGACGTATTTAGATGACTTGATGCAATCATGCAGCTGATGGCTCTCGGCTCTCACTTTCTCTGATGAGGCCAAGCCTGACTCACAGCTCTCACTTTCTCTTATGAGGCCAAGCCTGACTCACAGCTCTCACTTTCTCTTATGAGGCCAAGCGCTCTCGGCTCTCACTTTCTCTTATGAGGCCAAGCCTGACTCACAGCTCTCACTTTCTCTTATGAGGCCAAGCGCTCTCGGCTCTCACTTTCTCTTATGAGGCCAAGACTGACTCACAGCTCTCACTTTCTCTTATGAGGCCAAGCGCTCTCGGCTCTCACTTTCTCTTATGAGGCCAAGCCTGACTCACAGCTCTCACTTTCTCTTATGAGGCCAAGCCTGACTCACAGCTCTCACTTTCTCTTATGAGGCCAAGCGCTCTCGGCTCTCACTTTCTCTTATGAGGCCAAGCCTGACTCACAGCTCTCACTTTCTCTTATGAGGCCAAGCGCTCTCGGCTCTCACTTTCTCTCATGAGGCCAAGCGCTCTCGGCTCTCACTTTCTCTTATGAGGCCAAGCGCTCTCGGCTCTCACTTTCTCTTATGAGGCCAAGCCTGACTCACAGCTCTCACTTTCTCTTATGAGGCCAAGCCTGACTCACAGCTCTCACGTTCTCTTATGAGGCCAAGCACTCTCGGCTCTCACTTTCTCTTATGAGGCCAAGCCTGACTCACAGCTCTCACTTTCTCTTATGAGGCCAATCGCTCTCGGCTCTCACTTTCTCTTATGAGGCCAAGCCTGACTCACAGCTCTCACTTTCTCTTATGAGGCCAAGCGCTCTCGGCTCTCACTTTCTCTCATGAGGCCAAGCGCTCTCGGCTCTCACTTTCTCTTATGAGGCCAAGCGCTCTCGGCTCTCACTTTCTCTTATGAGGCCAAGCCTGACTCACAGCTCTCACTTTCTCTTATGAGGCCAAGCCTGACTCACAGCTCTCACTTTCTCTTATGAGGCCAAGCACTCTCGGCTCTCACTTTCTCTTATGAGGCCAAGCCTGACTAACAGCTCTCACTTTCTCTTATGAGGCCAATCGCTCTCGGCTCTCACTTTCTCTTATGAGGCCAAGCGCTCTCGGCTCTTATGAGGCCAAGCCTGACTCACAGCTCTCACTTTCTCTTATGAGGCCAAGCCTGACTCACAGCTCTCACTTTCTCTTATGAGGCCAAGCCTGACTCACAGCTCTCAATGAATGTCTTTAGATTGCCCAGAACGGATTATGGTCTATCCATCGAATTGTTTGCATCGAGGGACATTTCCATCAAACTTTTTGCATCGAAGAAATGTGCATCAAATGCGTTTTTTTTTTTAAACGGGGGTCCCCCCAACCTCCTGTTTTTTACCCTTTCAAACCCAAAAACAAAAACAATTAACTCTTTACCCCTCAAAAGCATGCATTCGATGCATATTTTTTCGATGCAAATGCATTCGATGGATAGACTTTTAATGAATATACTAGATACCGCCCAGAAGTACATGCATGACGTTGATTGTGTGATTAACTATGAACGGAACAGGCATGCAGGTTAAAGTCCTGAAATAAAATAAACCGTTCTTGACCAAGTAGCTGATTTGGGACTTGAATGTGTGTTGAAGTTGATTCAGAAGTTCCAGACTTTCTATGCCGAAGAGCAGCAGCGGCAAAAGGCCTCATTACAAGTCTGGCGGTATTAGTAGTGCTAATGGTGTCCAACAGAATTACCATTACTGCCGGTAGTAACAGTGGCATCTACACTTATTACAATTAAGTGAATCCGCAACAGTGAGACGGCCCATTGAAGTCCCATTGACCTTCTTTGAGCAGGGGCCATATTACCGCATGTAGTAAAACCACTATTTCCGTTTTTTTTGTTCATGGGTTTACAAACCCATAACCAGGCATTTGATACATCAGGTGGTGATATTATTATGGCTCGTACCCCTGCTGTGGGTGGCAGACATGGCCGGTAATGGCCCACTCGGGACTGTGCAAGCGCTGGGGGCCGTTACCGGCATGTCCGCCTTCCACAGCAGGGGTGAAAGCCATTCGTATCTCAGGGTTTATTAGGGGTGTGAATGGTTTCTTTTTTTCGTTCAGGTGATTTTCTGCGCAAGACACAGCAGCCGCCCGAAAAAAAAAAAAAAAAAAAAATGGCCATCAGCAAATGGAACACGGACTAAGTCCCTTTTCCATTTCTATGGTGGCAGACGGGAGCGGAAGGAGTGCCGGGACGGGAGCATAAGCATCCGTCCAGCAGGTAAGTGGGCAGGAAGGGTATGGTTTGTTTTGGGGGTGGGGAGTTTGGGGAGGCTACAGGGCGGGACTACCTGTTGCCTCCTCACATTAAAAAAAAAGAAAAAGATGGCGTTCCCGGAGAAAGGCCTCAGGTGGCTGGAAACAGTGGGCAGAGAATGTGTATTCTCACCCACTGTTACAGCCGGTACACACATAAATGACCGGAAAAAAACACTGAATGGTATATTTGTTCAAATTTCAGCCGTTCGAAAATTTTGAACAACCGAAGATTTTGAACAAATATATAATTTGTGCTATTATAGTGAGAAAGGGGAACTGGGGTTGCGGGTGTATCCCCTGCACCCTTGCTCGCTATAATAGCATCAGAGCCGGCGGGGTTGTCCCTTGCACCCGATACAATAAAGATTTGAAAAGAAAAAAA
Source organism: Ambystoma mexicanum (assembly GCF_040938575.1). Taxonomy (NCBI): domain Eukaryota; kingdom Metazoa; phylum Chordata; class Amphibia; order Caudata; family Ambystomatidae; genus Ambystoma; species Ambystoma mexicanum. Next base: position 1,400,533,429 of record NC_090931.1, on the reverse strand, counting down.
AGAACCCTGCAGCGCTGGTTCCCATCCACTGAAGTGAAGGGAACCAGCGTCATAGGGAGACAGCCAGTCGGGGGCACACAGCGAAGTGTGCTGCCAAAAGGTAAGTGAGGGGGTGCGGGTGAAAAGAAATGTCTTCGTTTAAATGGCTTTCGTTTTTTTCTCCCTCTGACATTTCTGAATCAATCAAATCATGGACAACTGATTGTCTGAGCACCCTCCCCAGGTGCGAAAAAACTGCTTCTTTTTACTACTACTGTCAAACTTGCATTGAGACCCTAAATGTGCAGCTGTTAATGCTTGAGCTAACACTTCTTAATCCCTGAATTTTCCTCTAGGCAGCATTGAGTTCCATCATGGTTTAGCTCATCCATGACATTGCAGAAAGACAGAATGCAAACCAAAGATATGAAAGGTGGATTTCAGGTGAGACCAGGAGCCTGTGGTCAAAGAGTGTATCAGAAGCTGTCTCAGGAGAGAGTGACATACCTCCAAGGTGCCCCAATGGACCTGTGTAAAAGTTGTGAAACACCCAAGGCAAGGGGCTCAAGCAACCGGGCACCTCGACGTTCTTCAGTGGAAGCACTTCATTGATGTGCTCGACTCGCGGAAATGCGCAGGGCACTGTATTCACAAAGACGAACTACACATTCCATGGGGGGCGTGCGCCAGTCAGGTGATGAGCTGGCATGCCCCCTTGCGTACACCACTGCCTGCAATGAGTGGCCGACACTAACTTACACAAAGGCTGCAGCACCCAGGGAAATGCTGGTGGCGCTTTTCACCATGATAGGTTACGGTGAAATGTTTTAAAATGGAGAAATCTATTTCACTACGGTCAGAAATGTAACCAGGACAATGGCATATCATACTGCCAAGACAGTGGCGTGTCATACTGCCTAGACAGTGGCGTATCATACTGTCAAGACAGTGGCATATCATACTGTGAAGACAGTGGAATATCATACTGCCAAGACAGTGGCATATCATACTATCAAGACAGTGGCGTATCATACTGTCAAGACAGTGGCATATCATACTGTCAAGAGAGTGGCGTGTCATACTGCCTAGACAGTTGCGTATCATACTGTCAAGACAGTGGAATATCATACTGTCTAGACAGTGGCATATCATACTGTGAAGACAGTGGAATATCGCCAAGACAGTGGCGTATCATACTGCCAAGACAGTGGCATATCATACTGCCAAGACAGTGGCGTATCATACTGCCAGGACAGGGGCTTATCATACTGACAAGACAGTGGCATATCATACTGTCAAGAAAGTGGCATATCATACTGTCAAGAGAGTGGCATGTCACCCTGTCAAGACAGTGGAATATCATATTGCCAAGACAGTGGCGTATCATACTGTCAAGATAGTGGCATATCATACTGCCAAGACAGTGGCGTGTTATACTGCCAAGACAGTGGCGTATCATACTGCCAAAACAGGGGAGTATCATACTGGCAAGACAGTGGCATATCATACTGTCAAGACAGTGGTGTATCATACTGTCAATAGAGTGGCATATCACACTGTCAAGACAGTGGAATCTCATATTGTCAAGACAGTGATGTATCATACTGTCAATATAGTGGCATATCATACTGCCAAGACAGTGGCGTGTCATACTTTCTAGACAGTGGTGTATCATACTGTCAAGACAGTGGAATATCATATTGCCAAGACAGTGGCATATCATATTGTCAAGACAGTGGTGTATCATACTGTCAACAGAGTGGCATATCATACTGTCAAGACAGTGGGCTTATCATACTGTCAAGACAGTGGCGTATCATACTGCCAAAACAGGGGCGTATCATACTGTCAAGACAGTGGCATATCATACTGTCAAGACAGTTGAATATCATATTGTCAAGAGAGTGGCATATCACACTGTCAAGACAGTGGCGTATCATACTGTCAAGATAGTGGTATATCATACTGCCAAGACAGTGGTGTATCATACTGCCAAGACAGTGGCGTATCATACTGTTACTGTCCCGGTAAAGGAGAAGGCATAGATCGGCCACCGAGTGATGATTTCAATAGACTCACATTTTAAAGCACATCCCAGATTTACACATTTGTGCATAGGTGGAAGGGACTACATAAAGGCACTAGAGGGGCCTTTTGTGAATACAGCCTAACTTTTTTTTGCAGAAGTGAAGTGACTTGCATCTAAAATATGGAGTTTCAAGGATCTCACCTTTATAATGTGTTGGATGCCTATATAAAGATCCTACCTAAAATAGAAAGATTCCCGATAGCTCATATAAGACAAAATTCTGCTTATATAGAGCTTTGATAATACAAAATAAAAGCTTGAAAAAATGTAAAAGCTCAGAAAAACTGATGCATGAGGTTTGGATGCAAAGAGTGATACTATTGTCAGCAAAACAAAAAGTACAATTTATTTTTTTAAAATACTTTTGACGTATATAATGAGATATGCAGTCAGTTTAACGACATGCATGCATGAGGTTCATATGATTAGATTGCGATCCAAATTATAAGAAACATGTTTTGTTCTATTTTGGTTTACTAACAGACCTACTAACCCTACCCCTCCCCCAACTCCCCTTCTCCATTCTTCCATTCTACTTCTTCCCTAAAGATTATAATTAGTATTCATATTAGAAATGTGACAAATCTTGATTAAGTTCAGTAAATTCATTGTTTATGTTATAGTATAATGGATACGTAGATATACGTGTATATATATATACCCTAAACATTTTTTAGTTAACATGTAGTTCATTCGACCAGAATGAATGCAACAAAACCATTGAAAATGAGCGGATGTTGGAAACCATGACCAGCTTACCTCAGCACGCTCCCGTTGATGTCCCCCATAAGGCCATTTTGTATGTTATTGTAAATCCCTTCTCTTATAATATGTATGTGCTCGTGGGCTTTGCAAGAGGAACGCATTGAGTTAAGCTGGTCACGACCTCCCACATCCACTGAATTTCAAGGAGTTTGTTGTGTTAAATCTGTTGAACTCAACTGCACTTTAACTAAATGTTTTAGTGAATGTCAAGGGTTTTGTTATACCACTAGCCATGGCCTTCTGCCGTCTCCACTGTATATGTTCCCCCAATATGTTTCTTTTACACCTAGTAGGTGGCCACGGCCACCATACATATCTTTTGGGCCTACTAGCCACAGTGTTCATGGCCTTCAGCCGTGCCCACTTTATATTTTAAAACACTTGGGAGCCACTACCCATGGCCTTCGGCCGTGTCCACTGTACATGGTCCCCTAATATGTTTCTTTTGCACCCACTAGGTGGCCACGGTGCCGTGGACACTATAGACTATTCACACCATTCTTAATAACTTTTTTATTTTTTGACAAATTGTTCCCAAAATGTCCATTGTGGGGGGAGGGGGCCGCTTGGCAATCCCTTGGTTTAGAAAATGTCATCCAAATCCATCCAGCAAGTCAAAGATTATTAGCAATAGAGTTTTGGGAAGAAATGGCTGCTTTTTCATTTCTGAAAATCCTGTCAGCCTCTCTGCTGCAATGCCCCATCGGAGACATAGCAGCAGACTTCCCACTATTGGACGCAATAACCCCAGATCCCTCCCAGAAATCGAGTCAACACTTCGTGGCCAAGTTGTTTCGTACATGGTCCAGTTCCGTCCAGCGGTTTTGGCTGTGCACTTGAGCAAAAGTTTTACTCTTTCTTTATGGGAAAATGAAATGAATGGGGACTAGGCCGAAATGCGTTTTTTTACTTTCTTAAGAACGTGTTTATTTTTTAACTGATCTTTCCCACAATTTTCAATCTGTGGGCAGGCCCGTGAGTACAATAATGTTTGCAAAATTTTTGCCGAATTCATCATGTGATTCAAAAGTGATTAGCAATTCAACTGTCAGGTTTCCTATGGAACTCAATACTCAACTTAACTATGGGCCTCATTACAACCCAGGCGTTAAGGGTTTAACGGCGCCGTCGGCGCCGTTAACCCTTAACGCCTGATTACCATTTTAACGCCTGCTTTTAGCAGGCGTAAAAATGCAAGGCGCAAACCCGCCTTGGTGCTAATTACGGCACTGTAATTTACGGTGCCGTAATTAGCGCCTTCCCCACTCCCATTATGCCCTATGGGGCAAAAATGGGAATGGGGAAGGGTAAATGGGAAATGGGGATTTACCGCCCCACTCACCTTGGAATGGGGCGGTAAATCCACCATCCACCATGGTGTAAACAGAGTTTACACCATGGTGGTAAAGTAGGGAACTTACCGCCTGGGTTGTAATGAGGCCCTATATCACATATGTATATATTGTATCTCACAAGAGAATTTGGATTTGAAAATCTTATACAAAATTTGAAAAAAAATAAAATAATAATAATAATGGGCCTCATTACAAGTTTGGCGGTGCAGGAAACAAGTGGCAGAAATTGCTGGTGGGGTGGCCTTATTTACCTCCAGCCAAGAACTGGCAAGAAACAGCCGATATTACCGGCAATCCCCCCATGGAGTCCTATGGAGTCTATGGAATGGGCATTAACCTATCTTTGTGGGCACCTGCAATATGATGGTAATTCCAGCATATCAGATGCCGGTAACAGTAGGCCCATTTGGTGGTATCCTGCCGGATTTACCGCCGGGATACTACCAAATTTATAATGAGGGCCCATGTGTTGAATCCCAAAGTAAGATGACCTACCCAGCCTGGCCACCTTCACGAAAATGTTGTAAACAATAGCAAAGGGTAGATGGGCACTTGGGTAAAGTGGTAGTCTCTAACATGATCTCAGGCTGCACTTGGCAAGTTCGTATCTTATGGCAGGGCTAATTTAGCCTGGCATCCCTCTGAGATTGATACCTCAAGTAATAATATCACCTGCTATCGCAGCGCTTAGAAGCTTGGGGGGGGTCTGGTATGAAGCGCTATATAGGAACGCAACCCTAATCATCTTCAAAGAAACTACTATGTCTACACCTGATGTGGACCCATCCCACATGGAAGGCCCGTTCTGTCACCAAATCTTGGGAACTGTCATCGCCATTATCTGACAATGGGACGTCACCTTTAAGGAAAACGTGTTTGACTTAAGTACGCTCCTGAATATCCTAGCAAAGCAAAGCGGCGAAAGGCAACATGTACAGCAGATATTAAGGGAAGCATTTCTAGACCAACGGTGATAGGGGTGAACAGATTTACTTTAATTTTATTGTTCGTTTATAACGGTTTAATACCAGCGAGTGGTTTCTTAGCGCGGGATCGGGATTCGAACCTGTGTTGCGCCATGTTGTCTTGTTCCCAAGACAAACGCGTTGCCCTGAACTATCCTTCCTCCTTACTGTGCCTGCCCTCGCCTGCATCAAGGAGCACACCAAAAGAGTCCCTCAAAGTAACATTATATTCAAGCTAAATTATATTCAAGCTACCTGGCTCTTTTCTCAAGATATCTAGAAGTGAGTGCAACCTACAGCTCTTACAACTACACTACACTATGATCCGTGCTTCCTGCGATGAACTCTATTTACTCCACCCTGAATCTAATGTTTGTGCTTGACCCCTAATCCTGCAGACTTGCGCAGCTTGTAACTACTGTTACCTAAATCAATAAGTATCCACTGTAACCGCAATCTTATGAAACAGCACCAAGATGACTCCGGGTTAGGTGCACTATACACATAGCAAAATAAATAAATAAATGAAAATAAATGCAGATATCGCAATAAATCATGTATACATTGGGATCGCCCTGATAACGAAATGGGCCCATATCTTGCCCTGCACACATATTCTTAGTGCTGCATACACAATGATCTACTTGTGTGTGGCAGGAAGGAAGGGGGTAAGGAGTGGGAAAATACAGGGGGAAGTAGGACACTATCATTCACAAGGCCAGCGGGTTCTAGTGCTAAAACCACAGTAAGCTGTAGATCCAGGATATCCAGGATGTCCAGGATGTCCAGGCTGAGGAGGTTCACCTGTCAACATGTGGTCCACGGCTTGACAGATGAGCATCGGGGAGTCAAGGATCAAGGCGGGATTATGTTGGGAAGTTGTTGAGGACAAGAAGGATTTTCAAAGCCTTTGCAAAATGCAGGAAGTGAGTCTGAGCTTTTCTGGGGATTAATTCCAGGGCTTGGACCCCATCACTGTGAGGGTATTGTGTTGATTCATCCCCAACAGATTTTGCGGCAGGGGGACGGGGGGATGTCGACAAATTTATTTTGAAAAATATATGGGGGGTGGGGTAAGGGGTTACAAGTGATGGGAAGCGGTTGGGGTAGAGTTTATAATATAGGGAAGAGGGGATTTGGGGGGCACCCCCAGATATAAAACATTTAATTTGATGAATTATTTTGAAACTATTTAATCGAAAACAATTATTTCGAAAAAACTCTTGCCGACATAGCGACATAGAACCACTGTGAGCTTTTTGTCTCTGATATGGAATTTGTTTGCAGGTACCGTTTGGGCACACCCACTGTTTGCCAACAAAAGGTCCTGTGGGAGTTGGTACAAGGGGATTTCTGATGGCAGCAATTCTGGTACCAGTTAACAAATGTCTCCGGAAGCAATGCACAGAGTCTGGAACTGATTTAGGCTTAAACACTGGACGTCTTTCAACCAATCTAGCCACTCGTGGGGATGATCTGGCCAATGTAGCCACTGATGGGGATGATCTGGCCAATCTAGCCACTGGGGGGGGGGGTGATCTGGCCAATCTAGCCACTCATGGGGATGATCTGGCCAATCTGGCCACTCATGGGGATGATCTGGCCAATCTAGCCACTGGTGGGGATGATCTGGCCAATCTAGCCACTCATGGGGATGATCTGGCCAATCTGGGCACTCATGGGGATGATGTGGCCAATCTAGCCACTCCTGCACATTGGGTGTTGTAAAAATCCAGTTTGGTTAATACTACGGACCTGGTTACTTACACATTATGTCACTAGTTGTGGAAAGGACGGTTTTTGCAGAGCATGAGAAGATGAAGGCAAAGGTTTCTAGAGATGAGCCAGCTCTGATGGCATAGAGTCATCTCGGAGTCGATGGTTAATCCCACTTTTATTTGTTCCTGTTATTCATTTTATGTAGGAAACTTTAGACATGGAGATTGCATCACTCAAAACATGTTTCAGTCTGTTAAACCCAGGGAGGGTCACAGGGTTTGGTGAGGTCTCCTTGCTATTTCTTGCACTGGCCCAGCGGCGGCACGGCACTGCCAACAGGAGCCAGCCGCAAGAACTCTCCTCTGAGTTGATGGAAGTAGGAAACTAAATTCGTCTTTTTGTTATGACTGCAAATACAAGGAAAGCCATGTTCAAGCCAATAATCTAGGGACAGGCTGCTAGTTGCATAGAAATCTCAGTCCATTAAACCCATTAAGTACGAATATTCGGTTTCTAGGTGGGAGTGCAATGCACTCTGTGTCTCCATGGTAGTGCAGACGATGCCAAAAGCCCACATGTCACCAAATGGATCCACGGAAACAATATCTTTAAGTGGCTGTCTGGAATGTACACAAAGGTAAAATGAGGACCTGTCTCTCCAATCGAGGTTTACTCTAGAGGCATGAGTATGCCACTATGAGGTGTCAGCATATGGATATAGTTAAAATCTCGAAATGAGAAATGACCGTATTTTTTCATTGTTTGGGTTAAAGTGCGTGGGAAGACTCCCCCTCCACCCCCTTGTCCTCTCCACCTTAACTATTCCCCTTATCCCCCCCCCTGCAAAAAAAGATGCGGTCATTTCTCCTTTCAACATTTTCCTGGGAATACCCTGCATGTCCCTGGAAACCTCACTGTCTATAATAAGTGCTATGTGCCCTTGACGAGCCTTCAAACCACCCTTCTTTCCAGAGTACAGATCTCCTTTGTGAATTTCTAAAAGATCCTTCTTCACTTTGTGCAAACCCAACCATCATCTGCACCCCATCTTATACCTCATTTCCCAAATGCTGACTCAAAAGGTCCCCATTGTGTGCGCCTGCGCACTATGCAGCTGCTGTCTTTCGGCGGATTCTTGTGGCACTAAGTGTGATTTAACACGCTTGATTACTGCGGCGGCCTCCTAGTTAGTAAGTAAGGGACAGAAATACGTGGCGGAGCTACAGGTGCTGCGAAACAGCGCAGTGCGATTTCTGGATAACATCAGCAGGAGAGCTCACAGTACCTCAGCCAGAAAGGCATAGCACTACTGTCTGCCTGTGAGAGAAGGCTTGAATTTCACAATGTTGTCTCTCAGGCATACCTGTATCAATGGCAATAGTCCGGCTTATCAGAACGTGAGGATTCAGAAGAGGCAATACACTGGATCACTGAGATCCAGACACAGGCAAAGCTTGAGAGGGCAGGGAAGTGCTCTTTTCATTATCTTGCCTGAGGAAGCATGGTCCATTGGACATGCAAACTGGAGAACAGCACGCGTGTCCTTGTCCCTTTGACAGTTTTAGACAGCCCAGGAGCACCAGTTGAAGGAGTGCTCTGGCGCGGCGGCTCCTCCATAACGGGTGACGGTATTAGCAGGTCGGCGATCCGCCACCCAATATGGACGAGCTACCTCTGAAAGCAGATACACTCCCAAGCTTACACCTTTATACACTAATACAACAAAATGATGCCTTTAGGTTAATCCACCCCCCCCCCCTCTCTGATTAGTATTAGTAAGGGCTTCAGAAGGAAAATGGCCACACACGCTGAGATAAACGCTACTTATACATCAACAGATCACGAAACTGAACCAAGGGTTTGCAAATGCGAGACTCCTGGCATGTGGGTGCGCCTCCGATCATGTCGACACTTTGTTGATTATAGCAAAATTATTTAGACATTAAAGCACATTTATCTGCATTGATTAAATGTGCAGCAAATGCATTTGGTCCCAGACTGGTACCATGGCCATGGAACTAAGACAGGGAACGTCTCCCAGCTTGAATCAAACGCCGGAGATTCTGCATGGGTTGGACTAACACATGTTCAGTTGACGGTGACATCCATGAGAACGATGTGATCCGGAGACACTTGGCCGATCTCAAACTGAGGCCCTTGGCAAACTGCGCCTTTTCCAATTTTTCAAAGAAATAGAGTCAGCACGTCCTGATGAAAACACGCCCATCTTGCCATTGGGATCTTGTTGAAAACTGGGAAGAAAGGGAAGTTGAGCTCAAGGAATTCCAGTGTTTGAAGAGGACTGTGATCATCTCCAGATTGTATCACCTGGTAGACAGAATTCATCATAATCATTTAAAATGCATAATAACTGCTATATATATTTCAAAATGTTGGTCTATGGAATTTGTATTGATGAATTGTTTGTAGATTGTTAATCAATCAGGACATTTCTTCCTTCCTCATTGATTAGGAGAAGAAGGTGATTTATGTCCTTGAATGTTTGTCTTTTACCTTCCTTTTTCCTCCAATCTGGGGGGCACACCCTTTGCACTTCCTTTGCACATTGCACTTTAGATTCATTGTATGTTTGTGAAATGATGTATGTTTATTACCAGTTTTTTTTTTCACTTATGCCAAAACCAGCTCCACGCGACTAAATGAAATGAAGCCAAAGACAGAATAAATCAAATTTTGGCAATATTATACCTCCATTCTGATTGTATTGTTGTTTGTTCCACACACGTTCTGAGAGCAGGAGTGAGAGAATGCCCAGAAACCAGCTGAGCCAATTAACTTGCACCTTAGGTGGTAGGGCATCCCTGCGAAATGAACTCCAGAGACTCCTTTGCATGGGTTCACATAACGTTATTCTTAGTTGCCGCATCAACCATGAAGCCATAACTATTGCCATTGGAGCCCAATGGGTTGTGAGGTGGGAGACACAGGCAAAGGGTGTTGTTTGGCTTTTTACCCACCAATTGGCAGCCTGGGCCATGCTAACCCCGGTGGCCATTCCCACTCATTACCGTTGCTCCCCACCCCCCCACAAAAAATGCACTCTCCTGGGATATTTTTGAGCTTGCAATATATCATGCAGTAACATCAAGCTGCAGGCTTTTGTGGTGCTGCCATTGTTATCTCTAAACAAGCTTCAATAAGGTAATAGCTTAATTGCAGCTGTAAAACAGTGTATATGATTTCTTAACCAAGCGTGCCTTTAGCCTCTTGATTAATAAGAACTAAGTGTGTCCTCGCTTCTGTTCCTTGCACTGAATTCCTATTAAAACAAGTTTTAGCAAAGGCAATAGTTTTGACTCTTTTATAGGCATTTCCAAGCACTGACTTCATATTCCAAGGCACGCCCACCACTTGCCAACTGTTGTTATGTTATGTCCAGGTAGTAGCACCATTATGGCAGTGCCTGGAAAATGAGTATCCTGTGCATTCAGAAATGCCAAAACTGTTAGCTTTAATGTAAAACAAGGGGGTGCCCCTGCTCACCAATGTAAGTAGTCACTTGATGTAATCTGTATATATGAAGAATGCTATGTCTTCGAGAGTGCCAAGACCTGAATGGACATCTAGCAAAAAGGCGGCCATGCCCACGGACTGGCCTAGACACTGGTCGTGCCCCATTCTTGCTGTTTCACTAACTTTATATTGAAACACATGGGATAAAATGTGTTACGTTTATTGAACAAATTGAGATTATACATCTTTTTCTTCTCCAAAAAGGTGAGTTTGTGTGCATTAAACATTTTGTGAATTTACAGAAATTGTATTGAATACTTGACATGTATTAGTCAATAAATCAATCAATCAATGTATTGGTAGAGTCTGGGCAGTGTTCAACCAGTGTCAATGCCAGTCGGTTGGCATAGCCTCCTTTTTGCTAAAATAAACAAAAACCTGTAAGCTTTGCCAGTGCTTGCTATTACATACAACTGACAAAATTAGCAGCACATTATTCTGAAAACCACTCCTGTGTCCAGGGTTCACTTAAGATGCTTACATTTTTTTTAGTTTCAAAAACCCAACTTTCATCGGAAAAATGAAAGTCATTCAAGAAGAAAGCAATTTAATTCCCTACAGACACCATCAAGTTTAATCTTAAACATGAGGTGGAAGAAACTCAAACTTTAAAAAGGAAAATGGCGGGGCTAGAATTAGGATTGGCTCTGGACAGCGAGAGAGAGAGTGCGAGAGCAAGCGTGAGACAAGAGAGCGAGAGAGACAAGATAGAGGGCGAGAGAGTGACAAGAGAGAATGAGAGAGAGAGAGCGAGAGAGACAAGATAGAGGGCGAGAGAGTGACAAGAGAGAGAGAGAGCGAGAGAGAAGAGAGACAGCGAGAAAGAGAGAGCAAGAGAGACAAGAGAGAGGGATAGACAAGATAGAGAGTCTATAGAGAGCCAAGAAAGAAAGAGAAAGAAAGAGGTAGAGAGAGAAGATAGAGAGCGAGAGAAAGACAAGAGAGGAAGAGATAGAGAGTGAGAGAGAGTCAAGACAGAGAGAGCGAGAGAGAAGAGAGACAGCGAGAAAGAGAGATCAAGAAGAGAGCGAGAGAGAAAGTCGTGATAGGGAGAATTAAGAAAGCGAGAACGAGCGAGAGACTCCAGAGAGAGACAGAGTCATCGAGGGTGAGTCGAGAGACAGAGTGCAGATAGAGAGACAAAACGAGAGACAAGAGAGAGCGAGAGACACAAGAGAAAGAGAGCAAGAGAGGGAGAGTCAAAAGAGAGGGAGCACACAAATACCTTAGAGAACACCAATCAGACTGCAAGCGAGGAAACGTTTTTCTGATGAAGCTTAGAGGCCGAAACAAGAAAAAATGGCGCCCATATTCCTTCAAGCAGATTCTTCTCGTTCCTTACATTGTGAACGGCTCTCCCCCCAATCTTCAAGGACACCCAGAGCACAGTTTTAGATTTTCTTGCTCTCGTCCTTTTTGTTGCCACTGTGGCGCGCTCATGTGGTGCGCTCCTGTGGCGCGATCCTGTGACACGCTCCTGTGACACGCACTCTTTTTGATTTGACCTTGGCACACAAGACAACTAAAAGTCATAGCTGAGGCAATGGTGCAGTTCGGATAAAGGCCCATAGCACCGACGTGGCACTAGGATTCAACAAGCATTGGCACAGCCAACATCTTAGATTTTTCTATAGGAAACCCTTTTTACTTAAAAATGGGCGATACCTAAATTGGATCAGCTGCTTAGATCTAAAAAAGGAAACTCATAATGTATTCATCTTTCTTATGTGACCAAATGTTGTTTGTCATATATTACCAGCCAGTAAGATAGTTCCTCGAGTTGAGTGCTCTATGCTGAGATCTGTGTGTGAGCTGCAGGGCCCACTCAGCCTTCGATTGTTCTTCGGTTGTGTAATAATGATTGTACATAGATTATCGTGCATTCTTTATTGTATGATGTTCACATGTGCATCATAGATGCAATTATCGGTATGTTCTGTCTCCGTGTTAGTATATATCTCAACGTGTGACAGAATAAGAGGGGCCTGAGAAGAACAAATGGAGTCTATTTTGAATTCTAGCATTCATCATTTTCTTGTGGCGAATGATCAAACTGTATGTTTAAAACATTTCTTTGCTTCAAATTATATTTTCTAAACTTGAGTCCAAGAAGACAATTTTGTGTATACTTTCAGGGGGCGATTTCGAGGTTGGTATTTGAAATAATTGTGTCTCTTGGAAGCGCCTCAAAGGTTTGTTTTTCTCGGTAGGGAGCGTGTGCACGCTTTTTCTAGCAGAAAGGCATGGGTAGGCATTCCAATATTGTTAACATTAGCACTTTTTTACATGTTACACTTTTTTAAATAACCCGCTATCAATATTTGCTGCATTTTCTCTACAAAACTGTTTAGCAATAATTCCCGATCACGGTACTGGCCCGATTACAACAAAGGACTTACGGATGCACCCCAGTGTCGTTACCACCCGATCCAGCCTGCCGGATCGAGTATTATTGGTATTAACACCCAATATTTGCAATCCGGAAACCCTGGGTGCTACGAGCAAAGTATTTTGTTTTATTGAAACACAATACTTACTGAAGATGGCCGCCGTGGATCAGGAAGGTGGGGTTCCATACAGAGCACCTCTTCCATTTCCATGGCAGCCGATATGGAAATGGAATGGAGCGGCAACCATCGGCTGCAGCCTGCGCCGCCACCACCAAAGTAATCCAGTAAGTGGGGCTGGCAGTGGGAGGGACAGGAAATTGGAAGGGAATGTAGGGTGGGGTGGAAGATGACAGGGTGGGGCAAGCAAACACTGAAAAGAGCAGGGTAACTCTAGCCTCTGGACCAGAGTATTATAATAACATCAAGAAACAGAAAAGATATGTCCAGAGCAAAATATGTTTAGAAAAAATGTATCCAAATTTATTAAAGGTGATACAAAAATTGAAAACTAGTGAATAAATCACTCAAAATTATTATACACTGATCATTTTAACATAACAGAACAGCAGCAACAATATGCCGAAAATCGGCTAAAACTTCATCACTCATACTCAACATACATAGTACATTCATACACACACAACTCATCATACCGTGGCATACATCCAAAGTACTAAAAACACAGAAAACATGCTAAGAACCAATGGGGAAGAGGAATTCATAACTAGTCCCCATAATAACACACATTATTGCGGTGTTTACAAACAATAGAAATAATTCACAAACAATCTATTGTCAGGGTGGATAGGGAGAACAAATGGGGTGGGGCAAGCAGCCATCAGCTTTCTTGGACCGCGGGCTTGCGTAACTAGATTCAGTCTACGATCCAAGCGAACTGATTGGTTGTTTCCCCCACCCTGGGTGCTAATAAGAATATGATACTACTAGTCTTTTCATTCATTATACACAAATAAAAGAATTCAGCCAATCTAGAAATACTTTAGGAATATTTCATGGGATGTGGCATTGCGAACACATCAAGTACCCGCAGACCCACTTGGTTAAGAAGGTTTTTGGTGTTGATAGTTGCAGCTAAACAATCTGCTTTCAGGCAGATCACTCTGCAGGCAGAAATGTCTGTTTTAAATGATCGAAATGTGGCAAGAATGTAGATAAGGAGCAGCTGAATTTCTATACAGTTGTGTTTTTCTGATACATGTGGCCATCGCCACCTCTATGAGCCAAAACTAAAAAGGAAAAAGCAAGTTACCCTTGAAAAACCATGCCCAATAACTTGAACTGCATTACCAAGTTATCGCTGAAAGGCATAATTAGGGCAAATATGTGGGGTTTCATGAACTACATTAAATAGGATGTAACAGAGGTTTCCTGAAATGTATTCATGCTAAGCAGTGCAGCTGGCAACATGAGAACATGGCAAGCGTGTTGGACATAGGCTTTACAGGTGGCAATATCGATTTTAGACATAGTAAAGCTTTTGATGTTATGCTGATTTACAAACTGCTAAGTAAATTCATACAAAGAATCGTTCTCGGATAAATCGGAGCATTCAAAGTGTCCACTTCTGTGGAGCGAATATTGTTCCTTCTTGGCACCTCAGAATCCCTTTCCGAGGCCCCCAAAGCCATCCAGGACTTCATACTTTCATATCATTTTCATGGGGCGGCAAAGTCATGCAATCCTTCAGAGTTTGGGATCATCGCCGTGAGGCCCCAAAGCCGCCCAGTTCTTCACACTGCGTCAGTGTTCCATATTGTAAAAATCTTGAATTTGTTTCCCAATATAACACAGACCTCCTCATTTAAGACTCAGTCCGGCCCCCGATAGCCATTGAGTACTTCACAGGAGAATGCTTCTTTTGGGGTCCAAGGCCATCCAGTTCTTCAGACTGAATAAATATTGGATCTTGGATCCCAAGGAAATCCAGTCCTTTACACTTAGGAAAGCTATCTTTTGTATTTTGCGGATAATGCCTGAATAGGATGGGAACAGTTCCGACATTGCGCACTGAAGAAGTCTCGATATGAGCTCAATGTCCAGAGAATTAAAGACAACCTCAGATTCCAAACTGAAGGTGATTGTGCGGATATCCGAAGGCAGATGAAATACTCGGAATGGGCCTGGTGGTTAGCGGGACCAGGGAAGGTCAAGAAACCTTGACCTGCCACACCGCAGTGCCAGGATACTGACCGCTAACTCAACTCATTCACATGAAGCGTCTCTTCTATGCCAGCTCTATGCGATTTGATCAAAAATAATACATCGATGGAGAATTCCTCAAATTCTTTTTTTTCACTGATTGATTCGGCTGCAATTATATGGAGGGGAGATCCCCACATGCCCCTTTAACCCTCTTAAATTCTTTATTTACCGAAAACCCACCCCCCACATATATTTGCGGCAAAATTCAATCAAACACAATTTGCAGAGTTCTCCTTCGATGAATTCTACTGTGGCAAAAACTCCTGTTATCTTACAAGCCACAATGAAAAGGCATGTTTTAGAAGATAGGTTTGAAGAAAGGTTGACACCAGCCACACCAAAGGGCAATCACATCAGATAATCCTTGTGGGTAACATTTAGCTTTCCTCCGTGGATGAGGGGAACTGACGTGTAGTCATTGCGAGCAGCTTGGTATCTAGGCCTGGTAAGATATTGTTTGGTTATTGCTCCTACCCCAGAGATTGTAAGCTTGAATCTTGCCCAGGAAGAGAGACAGTCCCTGACCAGCACAAGCGATTGAGACTTCCACGTAATTAAACAAACGGAGTGCTTATGGTAAACCCTAATCAGGGCACAGCCAGTAATCTCATTGGCTTGAACAAGTAACCAGTAGGTTGGGCAAAGTCAACATGCACCCCCCCCCCGCCCTCATTTATGCAGAAGGTCACAAAAAAGGACACATGAGGGTATCAGCAATGAGCTCAGGTCAGGTGAGAGGCTCTCGGCCCACCACATAATGAAGAAAGTAAAGGAACAGAGACAAGTGCAGTACTTCCAAATGGGACACTTCCTACCCATGAGTGATACCGGCATGGAATTAAAATGGGCAAATGTAATTAATAAAATGTGTCTGTGTGTGTAACATGTACTCTTTACTGTAACAATGGACTAGTCCTTTGCAGGGGGAAATGACACGTTTTACAGACTACCCTGTGGTATTGTAACAGAACGGGCACTTCCCAGCTCTGACTGAGGAGATAAAGTGACACATTTTGAGGGGAAACCCTCACTCTTGGCGCCATTCTGTGGAACAGATCAAGCCTACCCTCCCTGTAACTATGGACAGATACTAGGCCTCAGCCATGAGGCAATCTAGACTATGCCGCTCTGCAGCCTGCGCCCAAGACCATGCTCGTACATTTCTGTTTACATTCGTATTCCCACTTGCATTTCATCAGTGTCCACCTACACAAAATCCGAGGAGAGACTAACCGTTGGACTAGCCAAAACCTCGGTGAGGTGGAGCCGGCCTGGGCCCTGCAGCGAATGCAGCTCTATAGGATCACTGGTGTCTTGCCAGAAAGATGAGCGGTCTTTGGGGGCATTAAACCGTCAGTCAACCGCTGACATAACGAAGCATGTATCAGGCTATTCCATGTCGGGCACGCACCCTGTGCGGTACAGACCGGACACAGAGACTGAATCTGCCCTGCACTTCCCACGCCATGATCAAGACTACATTGTAAAGACTGGAGGGGGGTGTCTGTACTTCTCCTCTCTATATGGTAGAGGAGAGGCACAGAGGACCCCAGCCAAGATTCTCTATTATTGGTAACTTAGTCGAGCAATCAAAGCCTAGCTTCTCGGGAGGTGATGCAGGCTGGTTCTTAAGTACAGTGTAGCCCCAAGCCCCCACAAAGGAATGTCCACACACTGTATTACTGAAAACACAGTCTTTATATAATTAATATTCAAGGTTATGCACACTATCACAACTCACTTTGTACTCAGAAAATCAACAATGGTAAATATATACAGTTCTACAGTGGTACCACAAATATTATTAGATCTCATTAAAGTGCATCAACTATACTGTCAGAATGTCACACAGATCAATAAAGAGGAAACCAACAGTACAGAGAGGAAGGAAAGCAAGATGGTTGAACAATTGGCAGATTACTGGCCCCTACCACTAGACGCAGTTCTGTGTGGAGATCCCCCCACCTTGGCAACCTGTAAAATAAAGATATAGCACAAGCCAAGTCCATATATTGATCAATAGTCGTATTCTCTTCTATAATGATTTTACCCCCCCCAATGTACCTGGTGGAGCAGAGTTCTTCGAAGAAGCGTCGAGGGATCCTTCTTGAGTGACTCCCTTTAAAGCAGGGGTCACGGATCGTCGAGAGGCGTCAAAGAAGACGAACTTGGCGTTGATGGCGTCAATGGGAAGTTTGAAGGTGCCGAGACCACGGCATCGATCCAGGCGGTGCTCGTCGGCGATGTCCTGCGTGGATGAGGTGTGCGGGGTACCTCGGCGTTTGATAGTTCTGGACCGCAAAGAGTTTCTGAAGAACTGTAGCCCGGCAAGGGCGTCGAGTCGGCGAAGTCTTTGTGGTCTTCAGGTGGCGGGAAACCTCGGCGTGTCAGCGTCCTTGACTTTCTCCGGCAGAATAAAGCGGTCATCGGTGCTGACAAGGGAGTCCTTTGATTCAACAGTCTTAGGCAAAGAAGCAGGCGGCACCGGTCGTCGGCGGCACGGCGTCAAACGGTTCCCTCTTCTCGGGCCACACAGCTTCGACGGGCCTCCAGCAGTTACGGCGATACTCCGAACCCTGGCCGACGGCAATGGACTTTGACGGCGGCGATGTCTGGGTGCTTCACTTCGTTCTCCTCAGCGGTCCCCGTCTCCGGTCGGCAGCCTTTCGAGGGTCTGACTTCCAGGGAGCTTCGGCGAAGGTTAACGGTGCTCGATGGTCCCTCGGAGCACGGGAAGAGGGCGCCTTACCAGGTGCTCTCACGGATCAGTCCTCGACGAACTCAGCAGCTTTTGGATCTGGTCGAAGCAAATGCAGCAGCAGTTCTTCTTCTTCCAGCTGGGCGTCGAGGATCAGCAGTTCCAGTTACTCTTCAAGTGTAGACACAGCTTCTGAACAATTTCCAGTGGTGAGAGGTCCCCAGATATACTATTCTGTCTCTCATCCACACTGCTGGGTCACACTCAGCAGCCAATCATACAGAAGGGCATTCATGCAGTCAGTCAGCCAATCAGGCATACAGTGCATTCAGGCCATACTCCTCCCTCTCAGACACTCACAACAAGGAATGTGTATTGGGACAAGTACCCAGCAATTCAACACTACACACTGCATTCAGGCCAGTTTTAGGCAGGGTTGTCTCAGTCTTTGTCTCTAATACCAGAAACCAGACAGCCACAACAAGAAGTGCATATTGGTCACACACTCCATTCACCCAGGTCCCACCCACAGGGTGTACCCACAACATGCAATCACTGGGAAGGCTCCAGCCAGTTTGGCCTGGACTTCACAACAACACCATATATGGAACTTCCACCCAACAGCCAGTCAGGGGGAAGGGACAGAGTCAGGGCTTCCCAGGACTTTGGGAAAACAAGGTAACAGGCAATAGAAAGCAAGAGGTCACAGGGGCCATCTTGTTTCCTATCAGGAATCAACTGATTCCAATGGCAGGGCCTGGGTATCCCAAAATGGAGGATACTCAGAGCACCTGTCAAATTCAGCATGGAGCTGCCACCAGCCCATACCCTGCTCTGTGGGCCACACACAGGTGCCCAAAAACATACACTAGGGGCACAGGGTTGTACCCCCACCCATGAGTGCCATAAGGGTATCCCATGGGTCTGTACACCAAACCAAAAACAGGAAGAGCTGCACTTCCAAGAGTCCCACATGGACACCTGGGCAGAAAACAATACAGAACACAAATGAAAAAGGACTACAGGACAAGGACAGGGAGGCCCCGTCCCTCCAATGCATTTCCAGCATCACATACATGACAGAAGAATTGGAAAAGATAAGTCTAGCCGGATCCAATTATCCACACTTGAGGCCGGCTTACACAGACAATGGGCCTCCTTACAGGTTAGGCGGTAGGGGGTTAACGGCACCGGTAGAGCTGCGGCCCCATTAACCCCCTACCGCCTCATTACGAGGTCTGCTCGCGGGTCCTGCTAAGGGCGCCTGGTAAAGCCAGGCGTCTTTAGCGGGTCCCGCGAGCAGACCAGGATGCTAACAATGGGCCCGTCATTAACGGGCCCGTTGTTAGCATCCTCCCCATTCCCATTGAGCCCTGTGGGGGCTCAAATGGGAATGGGGATGTACCGGGTCCGGGTTCCTTGAATGGGGAAATACCGGGCCCTCCAAGGTCGGAATGGCCCGGTATTTCCCCATTCAAGGAACCCGGACCCGGCACCCGGTATGGGGGTAGCCATGCTGCTAAAAGCGGCATGGCTACCTCCATACTCGGAATGAGGCCCAATATATAGCAAGTAACCTGAGGAGAAGCTGCAGCCCGGATGTCCAATGTGTGGACCAATGCCCCCATCACACGAAAAGGCAACTCAACACTCTTAGCAGAGCAACACTTAGGATCCAAAAACCGGTCAATGAGTTTGTATCTTTGTGTGCCCTTAGACTTCTATGTTGGGTGCAGGCTGCAGCTGCCCAGCCGGTTAACTGACAGTTTAGTCCGTTTTTTTTCTGCCTTGCATCCATTTTCCCCATGGAATATACAATTATTAACCCCCTGCCATCCCGACACACTGTGAATGGTGTGTGAGTGGGGATAAGTGCATACATGTTTCTATGTATGCGAGGGTCCGCTGTTACCGGAACAAATTCAATTATCACCAAAATCAAAGAAAAACTCAGACCCGTTCCAGTCTATTATTATCATTGCAATGCCTGTGTTACATGTTCTTAAGGGGATCCCAGGGTCTGCCCATTCACTCCCGGTGGAGACACTACAACAGGGACGTTAAAAATTGGTGCACTCAAGTGGTATACTGCACACGGGATACAACGCTTCCCTCTCCTCTGGAGGGCAGCACCAGAAGCCTGATTTTCCCAAATACCTTCCCATGGCAAAACGGGCAGCATTTGGAGGCAGGCTAGTGAAATCAATGTCATTGTTTATTATTGTTCTTTGTTTTCGATACACCATGAAACTGACACACACCCACCACCGGCCAAAAGCAAAAAGCCTGGACCTGAAAATGTGTCTTGGGATAGAGCAGATTTCCCAAAAAGGTCTTCAGATGACACTTGCAGTGACACAACTACATACTGGAGGCATCTGCTTTGCATTTGCCATGGTGACCAAGATCTTAACACCACTGATTTAGCATTCCACGCGACAGTAAGGGAGCATAAAGTGAGACATAGTTGATACTCCATGGAGCCATGGAAACCAGTGACTTCACCTTCATCATCCAGGCCTGACGGGTGGCTGCCAGGAGCAACTTTACACCAAAAGGGAAATTCTGCTATCATTGCCAACTCTATAGCATACGCCGTCAAATCTGTCATGAAAGATGTCATGTCCACACCTCCAGAGCATAGTAGCAACACCAGACTTTGACCCTCTCCAGGCTTGCCCCAAAAGGGGACGAGGCGTGTCAAGGTTGTGCGAGGAAGCAAGCAAGATGCTAACCAAACAGAGATGTCTAGAAAGGTCTCGGAGAGCCTGCCCTCAAAGTCACTATATCACTCATAGTCACACTTTGGCTGAGCTCATAAGTGTATTAGAGGGTGTGTTTGGAAGTAATCAGAGCTTCTGCTGAAGTATTATACCAACAGACCGGGCAAGGAGAAAACATCTGGCCCAAAGAAATAAACTCCACCCACGTGTGGCAAATCCCACACGCTGCTAAGTCTGCACCAATAATAACGCTCCAACTCAACCTGATATATTGCCCCTCAAACCCACTACCTCACTGTCATTTCACGACCTGATGAGGGAGGTCTGAAACCTCGGGGAGGTATGGTGGACAACAGTGAATTCTGCGGCCCAGGGCAATTCCTTAGGACACCGCCAGAGGCATCAGGTGATCAGAGGAAACAGCCCGCAAAGCTACATCTGGCTCTGAAACGGGTGAAACACTACTGCACAATTTTACCCAACATCTCCAATATTGCATTTAAATATCCAACATTCCAGGAGCATTTTATGCTAAATAATTCCCTTGGAGAGAATGCTACCCACCAATATTTTGATTTAATTCATTTCATTGTTTTCCAGAGCATTGTTCTCATTTTCATTCATTGCATATTGGTGAAGCCACGCCTTTCTACCAAATAGACTATTACCCTCCATGCTTGACAGAGTGTGTGGATTTGCTTCAACATTGCTGAAGCAGGAATGAGAGCATCTCCCTGAGTACAGGAAGCGTGGACTTTGACTCCTGCTGGTCCATGGTGCGTAGGAGGCTCTGGTGACAGCGGTTAGCCAGGTGAGAAGGACTCATGTTGCTCGACAGAGAGAGGGCCTCAATTTGTTTGGTGAGAGTAGGTTTGTGGAGGTCGTGTATAAGCTTGCGTGTGATGTGCACAAGGGAGATGGGGCTTTAGTGGCGGGTTTGGAAAGTGAGTTTCTAAAGTGAATGATGGAGTGGTCTGTCCACAGTACGGGGGTTGATATTAGTGATGGAGATGGCAGCGTTGGCCGTGCGGATCCAGTCCAGTGCGCGACCTTGGGCATGAGTGGGGGAGGAGACAAGTTGAGTGAAACTCATGTCACTGAGAGCTTGTGTGAGGGCTACGGCTTTGTCATCACTGGGGTCATTAAAGGCAAGGTTGAAGACCCCCACGAGGATGAATTTAGTGGTGATTCTAATGAAAGGGGTGATGATGAGGGGAATGTCTGAGTCAGGGTGACTAGGGAAATTGGGTTGGTGATAAATGAGGAGCAGGTTGTAAGTGGTTTGAGAATTGGTTGTCAATTTAAGGAGCAGTGTTTCATAGCCCGGTGTGGGAGTGATTCTGAGTTGGAGAAATGTTTTGAAGTTGATGGCAACACCACCTCCTGTAGTATTGGTGCGGTCAGCACAAAGGTGGTTGTAATCAGGAGGCAAAGGCAGGGAGAGCAGTGGGCCTGAGGTACTGTGCAGCCAAGTTTCTGTAATGGCCATAATGTCCAGCTGGTTGTCTAAGATGGTGTCATAGATCTCTGAGGCATGAGCTCCTAGGGATCGAGCGTTAATAAGTGCACAGTTGAGAACAGGTGGCAGGATGGCAGGTGGGTGGAGGGTTTTAGCCACAGGGGCTGGGGTGGATGGCACATGGCGTTAGGTGGCATGGGGTGTGAGTCTGACTGGTCTATGCATGCTTGGGGTAGATGTGGGCGGGGAGGGCGTTGAGGTGGAGGGAGGAGCTGTCCTAGCTCTGAGTTTGTACAGTCTTAGGTTTCCTAGACACGGATAGGTGGTGGTCTCCGGTGTCAAAGGTGGGCAAAGTTTGTAAGACTTGGTGGAAGAGGGGTATTTTCTTTGAGGTGTTGATGGTTGAGCCCTTTCTAAGGCTGGAGACTCTGACATATGATATGATATGATATGGCATTTGTAAAGCGCCTATACACAAGTGTTTCAAGGCGCGACGAGGCAGGGAGGGGGAACAAGGGGAAGACAGACAACGATCCTACTAGGCCAGGTGTTATTTAGATCGCGCAAGTGCAGGGGTAAGGGGGAGGGAAAAAGTGCAAGGGGAAGGGGGCTAGGGGGAAGTGCAGTACAGGGTAAGTAGAATAAAAATAAATAATAGGGCCAGCTGGTGGCAAGTGCAAGGTAAGTGCAGACAGTGCTGGGAAGGGGGGGCTGTAGGGATACAGAGACAGTCCCGCAGTGCAGGGGTTACCAGGGAGGCAGTGCAAGTGAAGAGTGGCTGGGCCAAGGACCGAGGTCGGTCAGAGTGGCCCAGTTGCAGATTCAGTGCAGTTTCAGTGAAGAATTTAGCAGGGGAAGGGAGAGAGAAAGCAGAAGCAAAGAGGAAGGTTTTGAGGTGCTTCCGGAACCGGAGATGGTCCTCCTCAAGTTTCAGGGAGGCAGGAAGGCTGTTCCAGAGGGAGGCCCCTGCCGCGGAGAGAGGTGTCACTGTGTGTCCAACGCTGATTGGTATTTGCAGATAGTTTGTGTCGCAAACAGGCTGTCAGCCATGTCTTTCTGTGGGTGCTGGATGTTTTTGGGACAGGAGGTAGTGGGTAAGAAAGCAGCAGGTTGATTGTGCAGGCAGTGTGCCTGTGGTAGAGGAGAAGGGGATGGGCAGAGGGTGTTGCTGTGCTTGCTGGTAGATAGTAGGATCGCAGCAGGGGTGTCCGAGTGGCGTGGAGGCAAGCGAGAGGAGGGAGAATTCAATTGATGAGCGCGGGGTGGCGGATGCATAAGGAGCACGCAAGGAGCACGCAAGGATGCGACTGAGAAGCATGTTGTAGTAATCGAACTAGGGAGGGTAGAAACAGTAGGTGTGGGCAGTTTTTCAAAACAGTCATTGTTAACAAAGGCAAAAAGTACATTCTGGTGGTGAGAGAGATCACAGTTGTTACCTTGGATGGACAAGAGTAAGGACAAAAGATCTCTAATGCGGTCGCTGCATGGGACAAATTGTTGAGCAGTTCAGAGACAGTATGGGTCAAGACGGACAAGATATGAAGAGTTTGAAATTGGGATTCAGGCACCGCCGACAATGCCCAGACAGGCCAAGACAGGATCAAAGGGCCTTAAAAGTGGGCCTTGCAAGGGGGTTGGTGTTGCCTGCCCACTCCCTATCGGGAGATTAATAAAATCTGATTTTGCCCAATCAGTTGCTGCCGTGGGCAGGGACAATGCTGGGGGAAGCCCAGGTTGAGCATCAGAGATGGCGGGCCATTTTGGAGAGGGACAGCTGCTCCGGGCACTGCAGAGGGTCCATATTGCAGCACACATTGGTGTGAATATCACGAGCACCGGAGCCCCGATCTTGTAGGCAGGTAGCAGGCTCTCTCACCGCATCTTGATGAAGGGACAAAGAACAGGCCCAGACAGGATCAAAGGGCCTTAAACATGGGCCTTGCAGGGGGGCTTGATGTGAAGACCACTCTACATTCATGGCAGAGCAATGCTTAAACTCCACAAGCCAACCAACCAGTTCACATTTCAATGCTGCCTGACCTTTCCACCAATGCCATTTGTACACTACAGCATTGCTGCCCAATTCATTTTCCCGCTACCCAGACACGGTTGGGGTCATCATAATCGCACATATATTCATGTATATAGGAGTGCACCATTGCATTACAGAATACAATAAAATTATCGCTAAAATAATAAATGTAAACGATCGTCCGTTTTTGGTGCATTATTATTGTCAGTAGTGTTTGCATAAATTTGCATTGCATTTACTCCACCACCTGGTCAGAATGTCCCTCACACTTACCCCATTGTTTAAAAAGCTCACTGCTTCCTGTCAGATCTGCTTTCTTATCTATTGTACATCCTTTTGTGATCAAAACAGCATGGTACCTCCTGTATACAAATACATAAATAAATACGATTAAGGGGAGTCTGGTTTTTGCCCATTCACACCAGGTGGCTACACTGCCCCATTTACTTAAAATATCCACACTTTCAAGCAATGTACCCCATAGATGAAGCAGCGTGCCGGTTACATGTCTTTATATCGAACACATTTATAACGAATGCTCATATATCGAATCTTTTATCTTGAAAACGTTTATAGTGAGTGACTTTTTATTTTGGGGGTCCCCCCCAAAACCCTGTTTCCTACCCCTAAAACCCCATCCCGACCGCTTCCCCAAAAAATGTAACCCTTTACCCTACCCTAAATACATTCAATATAAAGGTTTTCAAGATAAAAGATATGATATATGGGTATTTCAATATATAGGATTAGATATAAACACTGTATGCCCAGTGTGCCACCCTCTCCTCGTTTTCTTAGGGGGTAACCTGCTCCACACACCTAGTTTTTACTAATAATATAATAATATGATCATGGACCTCGTAAGAAACACCGTCATGCTTAAGAAATTGACATGATCAATCATTGTCCGATTTTGCAGCAGCGCCCTTCGATATTGGCCAATGACAAGGATCTAACTAGAGAAAGTACAGCAAAAAATTACAACAGTCAAGCAATTACATAACATCAACAGCATTTCAGACCATTTCATTCACGATACATTTCTCATAGGAGCCAGGTGTGGAAGGAATCGGGAGGAAAACACTTCGCGGGGGGTGGGGGGGGCATTTAACATGTTTTTGAAAAGGAAAAGATCAGAAGGGGTGTACATACCTTTTTGCTGGAATGTACTTCAAGGTTTTAGTCTGAATCAGGCCGCGGGCTGGTGGTGCACCACACCCCGGTAATTGAGGATCTCACTACATGTTTACATACCATTCTTTTAAACTCGCCCAGGAGCACTTACCCATCAAGTGATGGAGCTGGCAGGCTGAATGGCCTTTTTCAGGTTAAATGTGCAAATATTCACGTGGTTTCTAGGCAATCCCTATGCGTGCAGGATGTTTTTTTGAAAAAGGGCTCTATGCCAGCAGGCATCTATTTTTAATACTCTGCTGCTTATGGCTTGTAAGTGGGATCTGTATTCAAAGTGTTTAGAAGAATGTGGTTACCTTGTGTGTGTCTCCTGCTCATTGACTATAGAGGGACAACATGTTTTTTTTTAAACAATAAGATGTCCACTGAGGTTGTTTACTTGGGTTTTGTGAAGGTTGTGTGCACCTGGGATACTCCACACTAAGGGCCTCATTACACGGTAGGCGGTAAGGGTTTACCGGTACCGGTAATGGCACCGGTACCGGTAAACCCTTACCGCCTTAGTACGAGTTCCCTTTGCGGGACCCGACCTTAACGGCTGGTTTTACCAGAGAAAGTAGGGTGCCGAAAGGGGACCTCGGTGCTAATTACGGTACCGCAATTTGCGGTACCGTAATTAGCTCCTTCCCCATTCCCATCATGCCCTATGGGGGCAAAAATGGGAATGGGGAAGTGCCTTGGTGAATGGGGAATTACCGCCCCCGCTCACCTTGGAGTAGGGCGGTAATTCCGCCATCCACCAAGGCGGACACAGTAAAATACCGGCAGCAACCATGGCAGTAATAGCGTAATGTGTAATGAGGCCCTATGTCATTGCAAGAGGGTGGCGGGGTGCTATCAAGTTGGAATGTGGTATTTACAAGAAAACCGCTGAATTGTAGGTAGAATTTTATTGCTATTTCTAAATGGAAAATTAAGTATGATTTTGTTATGTGCATAAATCCACCGAGCGTTATCGTAGTTGCTATGTTATGAATACTTCTAGAATGCAAAATCATAGTGCCTCGTAACAGGGAAGTATCCAGCATTGCAAGAGTGGGGGGGGTGGGTAGGGAGCCACGAGAAAAGTCGTGCTACTTCCCCCTCCCAAATGCACCTTGGGAAATGAATGCCAAACTGACACACATTCGTACCTGCTGCCCATATGATAACTTGACGCCGTATTCTCTTCCTGCAACATTCGGACAAGAGTGGGACATGGAGCAGTGTGCTCCTGCTCTGCATCTGGCTTTGCCCCTTATTGGGCCTGCAGTGCAGTCAACGGCCTGGAGTGGGACACAGAGCGTGCTCCTGCTAGGCCCCCCCATTGTGCAGAGCAGGAGCATAGGGCCACACTGCTGTCCATGTCCTACAGGCAGCCACATCGAGCAGGAGCACACGTCAACACTGCTGACCCGG
This sequence comes from Ambystoma mexicanum, assembly GCF_040938575.1. Taxonomy (NCBI): domain Eukaryota; kingdom Metazoa; phylum Chordata; class Amphibia; order Caudata; family Ambystomatidae; genus Ambystoma; species Ambystoma mexicanum. The sequence continues at coordinate 1,400,506,906 of NC_090931.1, read as the reverse complement.
GCACGATGCCCAATAAAAAAGATGCCACAATAAAACAGGGCTAGACTGGCCACCCCCCAAATGCCAGTCTAGCCATGTAATAACACATAGCATACATGCAAACCTCCTCATTTGCACATGGATTGCAACAACAGAAGTGACTTAACAGAAAAGGACACAGCAAGGAGCATCATCAGTCTTTGATACTTGGAGGCACCATGGAAGTGGCTTTAGAATAAGTAGCCATAAGAAAGCCAAGTGGCAAATAGCTTTATTGTGCAAAATACCTAAATTGCCCTGTTATTATATATGGAGCAACTCTGTAGTCATTGATATATTAACATAAGCTATTAAATATGGAGCAACTCTGTAGTCATTGATATATTAACATAAGCTAAAAAGTGAATCACTTACGGAGCAGCAGATAACGGTTTATAAATCCGGGCTCCTGGTGAGGAACCTATTCTGCCCAGGAAGGCTACTTATGAAACAAGGATACACCTGAATAGGTCATAAAAATCCACTTTTGCACTCTCCTTTTACCCTGTAGCCAAAACAATTCAACACAAACACTCAATTTGCGATCCCCAAATGGGGTGACTTATATCAGCAAGGTGCATTAGTCAAGACAAAAAATATTTTACATAATGTTTTCATAGCAATCATACAGAATGTAAAAACACAGAAGCATGAACAATGTTTAGACCAATTGCTTTCAGAACAGGAAGTGAATCCTCTACTGTCATAAACTGGTGGACAGTGTTACAGAGGGAATAAGTGAACCATAAACTTGTTGCCCTAATGAGACTACATTTTTGTGAGTGACTATGGCATCTACCTAAATTGCTTCTTTAGTGATTTCGCCACCCACATTTGCTTTAAACTTGATTCTAGGGCCCGGCAAGTCTCGGATAGACATTTCAAGATGGCCGCCCATACAAAAGGAATCAAGACCTAGCAACGGCGTTAGCAAAGCTGTGCTTCCTGGTCTTCTACTCACGGAGTGACTCAGCATTCTGTGCAGAGCTCTGCAGCACCTCGTCTCCAGTATGCGGCCCGCGAGCGCCACGTGTGAAAGTAAGTAATAGGTACACAACCATTGCGATTAGTTTTGTCACGCTAGCTGCATATTGTGAATTAGGTGACTGATATATTGTCGTCTTCTAGGACAATCTGAGGCCAATCCAGATCACAGACCACAGCCTCCATTAAGAGGTAAGGTCTCTCAATCAGACTGTATGTACATTCATTCACATATTATCTTAAGACTATGCAAGCACTCAAGGAGACTATATTTAGTATGTCACCCCTCATTTTACCATCAGGAGCAGTTTGGGACCTCTACAACCCGAGACGGTTTCCCATACAAGTGCCTGTGGCTAATTTTTTTCCCATAGGTAAGCTGTTTTTCTCCATGATACTTCTCACATGGCACAGTAAACTATTTATTTGTGTGCAAATTACTCTCACTCGAGCACTCCCCTGAACATTGTCCCTCTCCCTGTCCACAGCACTCTATGAACTTCCTTCGCATACAGCCCCCGTCCTGATGAAGGCCGTGCCAGATACGAGTCTCACCTAGCCCGCGAAGACGGCTGAAACACCCCGGTGTAGACGCACCTTTTACCCTACAGTGCAGTGTCACTGCTTTTGGAAAGAACATTGTGTTATTTGTCCTGTTGTCTTCGTTTAGAAAAGTTCATTTATTCCCTCTGTAACACTGTCCACCAGTTCATGACAGTGGAGGATTCACTTCCTGTTCTGATACACAAGCAATTGGTCTAAACATTGTTTATGCTTCTGTGTTTTTCCATTCTGTATGATTGCTAGGAAAAATGTATGTAAAATCTATTTTGTCTTGACTAATGTACCTTGCTGATATTTATTAAAAAAACAAGAAGTCACCCCATTTTGGGATCGCAAATTGAGTGTTTGTGTTGAATTGTTTTGGCTACAGGGTAAAAGGAGAGTGCAAAAGTGGATTTGTTTGACCTATTCAAGTGTATCCTTGTTTCAGGAGGAGCAGATAAGACACAGTGCGATTAAATGATTTGCCCAGGATCACACACTTTGGCTAAATGGTCTAACTGCGATGTGGACAATTCAAGCAACTCAACACATCTTCACAGGTTTAGTTGATATAGATGTTTATTAAGGTTTTGCTTTGCATTTCACGTCCTTAAATAATACTTTGTAGCAATGCCTTGAAAGCAAACCACATTACCACATTACATAATAGACTTTCTTTACACTATATACATTTTCATAGAAATATGTTGAGCAATAAGAATCTAGCTTACGTTTTATTCTCCCCATCCTGCATACAAAGTCATAATAGCATCATGCAGATAGATTAATGTGAACCTAAAAATCCAGTTTTGAAGCCAAAGCCATTATTTCATAAAGCATACAGCAGTATGCACCCTTCTCACTTGTGATCACCCCATTCACATTTCTTAAGGGACAAAAGTCCCTCCTAATAGTACCCCCTCCCTCCCATCACTGCCTAATGATGCCAATTGCACTGCTCTGTTGACACAGAGAAATGTGTCAGTTCCCTGGGAGAGGCACTCTTCTGCCCACAGCTCGAACTGTCACACGAACGGGAACGGTGTCCTGCTGCCAGGACAATGAGGGTGCTGAGCAGGAACACCATGCTCCTGCTCGATATCCTCATAGTCCTGGTCTGGCTCGTAAAAGAGCAATCTAGGAATCTAGAACTATGCTAAATAGCCAATATACAAAGCGTCTCCACTCTGTTTTCTTCCGTGAGGCTAAAGAAAACCAAACATTACATCAGTGCTATCATTTCAGCAGAATCACAAAGGTTTTGGTGCCAATGGCTGGCCATGTTGATAAAGTGCTGATAACAGAAGTCGGTCATAAAACTTGGAAAAACTAAAGGCCAATTACTTCAAACGATTTGACTGACTAAAGCATAAAGGTGCCAAGCAGTCAACGGCGGTTGCTAGCAGTAATATGGGGTAGCAATTGCTACCCATCTGGCTGCCCAAGAAATGATGACAATTATCATGCCATATCTATGGAAATCTTAAATTCCCAGTTCCCTTGAGCTATACGTAGGAGATTGGTCCACAATGTTTCTGCCTGAAAGCCTTCATCAGGAGGAGCCTACTTGTTCACTCCAGCATTCCCAATGAAAGTAAAATGTACAATGGCAGCTAATGCTGGGGGCACTTGCCACAGAGACATAAACACATTCTGGCTAATGGTTAATAAATGTAAAGAAGGAGATCGGAAGATACAGCTCAATCCAGGAAGCGAATCAACTTGGAGCAACCATATGAACGTGACTCAATATGTGCATAGCACCTCCAGGTTCACCTATGCCGAGGAGCAATCCTTTTCACAGGAGATTCGAGTTTCCCTTTATATAGTTATATATATTAAACCCTACAGTATAGGCCCACATATTGTATCATTTATTTTTTAAGATTCCAAGCAATATATAAATACCCTCTTCTTGGAACAAATCCTGATTGATACCGGTGATAAAGAAGGGCGACAGGACCACTCTTACAAAGTATCGGCTACTAAGAATGCTTGATGCTTCTAGTGGTATTTTCACAACATTGTTCTACAGGAGGGGTAAGGAGCAAGGAGGGGTAAGGAGTACTGACTCATTGAAGCCCTTCTAGACTGGATTCTGCAATGGATGCTCTGCGACCCATTAACATCTTGGTTCTTAAAACGCGGACTCGCAAAGCACTGAGCAGAGGCAATCCGCCTCGCTACATAGCCTTTGCTGACAATAGCTGGGCCGGAATAGAACACTTGCTACCTTATATCATTACTAAGAAGGACTCCCATGCTACAGGTAGGAACTCAGGAGATACGTCGAAGATAAGTTAAGTGTGCCTAAAGGAAATATTTTAAGTATTATTTCACACCCTTGCAGTAGTAAAAAAAAAATAACTGGAAAAAGTTTCAATAATGAATTATACCTAGCACAATTAATGTATCCATTTCTGGTAAACCCCACATATATGATATGATATGACATGATATGATATGATATGATAGGTTATTTATAACGCGCCTAATACCCAGAGGTGCAGACCCGGGGATCGAACCTGTGCTGCTCTGTGCCATTTTAGCACGTTGCCCCTGAGCTATCCTCCCGAGATTGTATACATTATATAATTATGTTCAATTATATTTTAATGAACAATACATTGTTATTTCAAAAATCCATGAAACAATTCTTCTGAAATGGTATATTCAATGCATACAGAAACATCATTAAATATATAAACAAAGTAGATTAACTCTACATATAAAAATCATCTCGACAGCAATTAACTCATAAAATGTGAATACGTCATTTGAAACACTCTAGTGGACATCTCTGTCTGCAGTTAGTTCAAAGGAAGGAATAGCGGTGTATCCTCAGGATATAGATACTGGGTCCACTGTTCATCAAGCACTGTCAATGTATCCAGTGGACATCAATAATCGGTCTACTATGGATCGACGTACAACGGAGGCTTAGGAGTGGTTTTATTAAATGATTTCAGTAACGACGCTATAAGAAGAGCACACATTAACTGCGCTCATCCTCAGCTTCAGTCTGTATTGTGTTTGTCTTGTCCCACTTGTGGGTTGTTTAACCCTGCAATTATTTGCTTTATCTTTTAAGTCCGCTGGGGGGGATGCTTGGGAAGTTTGTATGTATATATATTCAATGAAAAAACTTTGTTACAGTGGCGTTATGGTTAAGTTGCACTAATAAAAGCCTATGAAATTCAATGAAAATACTTTGTTAAAGGGACGTTATGGTTAAGTTGCACTAATAAAAACCTATGAAATTAAATGAAAATACTTTGTTAAAGGGACGTTATGGTTAAGTTGCACTAATAAAAACCTATGAAATTCAATGAAAAAACTTTGTTACAGGGACGTTATGGTTAAGTTGCACTAATAAAAGCCTATGAAATTCAATGAAAATACTTTGTTTTTTTTATAAAGTATTTTATTGTTATTAACATAATACAGTGATCATAGTAACAAAACAACAAGCAAACAGAAACAGCTCCAGATTGTCATAGTCGTTCACAATCAAAAACAGGAAACTCAGGACCTTAACAGTTGAGCGAACATCTCATCGCATATAATAATACATGGCACAATACAAGCACAAGACAAAGTATCCGATGCACAATGCACATATCCCCGCTCGTACATGGGACACTCAGGCCACTCCATCCTCCCACCTGTCCCATATTTTTGACGCTTTGTTGGGACAACCTCGCGCCGAGTAAATCCTGCGCTCCATCATAGCGCATATGTCCATATCTAGTTTCCATTGTTCCATCGTTGGGGAGTCAGGGGCACCCCATTTCTGCGCTATATTGCGCTTAATCAGCCCCATCGCCGTGTGTAGGAGCAATCTTTCCCACTTATTAGCTTCTATTTCATCGGGCACACCCAGAAGCAGGGCCCTTGGGTCCAGGGGTATGGTGCGGGTCAGAACTCGGGAGAGTTCCCTACAGCATGCGGTCCAAAAGGTCTGTATCCGGGGACACAGCCACAAAGTGTGGATAAAGGTCCCCTCCCCATCCCCACACCGCAAACAGTTTGGGTTAGAAGCCCGCTTCCAGCCATATAGACGTGTCCTAGGGTAGTAAACCCGGTGTAGTATTTTCAATTGCACTAGGCGAAGCCTAGAGGAGATAGCGATTTCCCGGGGATGCATAAGAACCTGTATCCAATCCTCAGGATCTATCACCCCCACATCCACTTCCCATTTCGCCTTTAGTTCAGTCAATTCGGGGGTAGCAAAGGAAGATATTGCATTATAAAGGATGGAAGTGAATTTGGTAGGGATATACTCCGGAAGGATGTTACGCTCTATGGGGGTGTAGTCCGGTAGCTGTGCCTCTGCTGTCAGGTAGGGTCTCAGTGCATGGGCGAGGCGAATGTAATGGTAATGTTCCGTATTCGGAATCTGGAATCGCGACTGCAGGTCATCAAAAGAGGCCAAACCCCCTTGTGTGAGCATATCCCCAATTCTGGCGATCCCCGCGTTCACCCACCTAGGCCACGGTTCTAACTTCTGGGTCTCAGCTAGGTTGTTATTCCTCCAGAGGGGTTGTGCTCTAGTAGCTTTATTTTCCCACCCAATAAATCGGTGTGCCTGTCTCCATACTGTGATCAGATGTGTAGTGGTTGTGGGCGGAAATACTTTGTTAAAGGGACGTTATGGTTATGTTGGATTAATAAAAACCTATGAAATTCAAAGAAAAACTTTGTTAAAGGGACGTTATGGTTTATGGTTAAGTAAAATCGAAAAAATCCCAGAAATTTGCCAGTTATGGTAAGCTAAAGAACCATAACTCGCGCCACCACCGTGCACGGCTAAGACTAACACCCAGGTCATGATTTATCTCTGCTGTATTGATTATTTTCCCTCTCACTATTACTTTTGTTCTGTTGTTTTTTTGACAGTGCTGTATTTCGTACATATGTTTGTTTGAAATTTCGATAAATTAAAAAAATAAAATGATTACTCTTATTGTACTGTACTGCATTGTGCAGTAATATCTGTATTTGGTCGTACTGTTGTTCATCAAGAAAATAAGGTCAATTAAAAGTCAGTGAGAGAATTCAGAATAAGGCTCTCTCTCGGGGTATCCATAGAAATGACTGAATGCAAAAAACGAGGTAGAAATTACAGAGCTTTTTTCATCGAATTTGGTAGGTATGTTTGTATATTTTAAGTAAATAATAGGTGGGGGTGGGGTAAGGGTATTAGTTAAGGTAAGAGGGGTGAGGGGGTTGCAGGGGTCTCCCACTGCATACATTTCTTTTTTAAAGCAGGTCATTTCTCCTTTCGTTTTTTTTTTTTATTTTCGGTTATTTCATGGGCAACCCTCTCTCTGATGGCTTCTGTTAGAGGCTTCACAAGTAGAACTGGTGAACATAGACTAAAGTGCCTCATCACGGCCTATACCCAAAGGAGTATTCGCGCAGTTTTATATGGGTTGGGGGTTAGTGTCGTCTAGAGGGTAAACTTCCCACAGAACTGCCACAGGACACTCTAGTCCAGTGCATTAACCACATACATGCCTTAAATTAAACCTTCGTTTGACATCCGTTCCCACTTTATCCTTGCTATCTATGCACAGGCCAATTCTATCTGAGACTGCGCAAGACGCGCAGCACCTCACTGATGGGCATTATAGGGAAGACCCTGCAACAGTGGAACTGTGGAGCGGTTCATGATTTGGGAGTGAGAAGGAGGCCTTCTTTGCTAAGAATGGATGGAAGGTAGACTGGTCTGTGGACCTGTACACTCTGGCAAAGCACCTGAAATGGAAGTTGAAGCAGTGGGAATGTAATAGTGTAGCTTATCTGGCTGGTTAGAAATCTATGAGCGTATACACCTTGACCCCTATTCCTTACGTCCGAAAACATACATTATTGAATTTCCTAATAGGAAACGTTGATTGTTTATGTTTTTAATATTAAATGTATTATCTACAATGTCTACAATAGGCATTCCCATTGAAAAGAGAAATTGACGACTCTGTATGGCAAAACTAGAGCAAATGCAAATAATGACTTGGGAACATGTCCTTCTCTGATGCTCAGATCTAACGATTTCAGACGACAAAGTCTAGCTGGACGTCAGCTCATTAGCATGTATAGCCTTCATGGTTAAAGTCTAGCTGGACGTCAGCTCATTAGCATGTATAGCCTTCATGGTTAAAGTCTAGCTGGACGTCAGCTCAGTAGCATGTATAGCATTCATGCTTAAAGTCTAGGAGGCTCAGAACGGGGGCTTTACCCCATGATACAGCCCCCGCTCTGAACCTCCTCGGAGCTAGAGTCCGCCATCTTCCCATGACTGATAATAAGCTAAGTTCCATATATTTCGTCCCCCGTCTCAACCTTGCTCCACTTATCTTGTGCTGCTGTCCCTCGCTGGTGCCGGGATTAGCATTTCTGGCGCGTGTCCGTTGCGCAAATAGCCACCATGGAAAGGGAGAAGGGACTATGTGTAGTTTCCTTCTCCCCAATCCACGGTGGCCATCTTTTTTTATTGTTTTTTCTCGAGTTGAGAAATGGGTTACACGCCGTTTCTCAACTCGAGAAGAAAACTCTATTGGTACACTGGTAGAATGTCCCGGGATACTTACAGCAATATAACCCTTGGACGGGGGGCAGGGGGGAGGCATTACTGGTTAGGCAATGCCCACAGCGCACGGTAAAGCCTGTGCTTCGCGCAGGCTTCTAACTGCTGCATTATCAGAGCTATAATCCGAAGGACCTCAGAGATAACCTCCACTTTGGCCAGTATCTACATTTGGGTCGTAATTGTACAGACTGGCACGATTTCAAAAGTAATGCAGACATTTTGGGTGAAAGATTAAAATCTAATGGTTACCCTGGTAAATTACCCAGAAAATCCTGTAAGAGGGCGGCATGTACTCCACGAGAAACCCTTTTATAAAATCAGAGAAGGGAATCTTATACCCAAAGAATGACGTCTGTGATAACTCATTCACTGTGTACACTTCTGATTAAGAACATTGACCGAAAATATTGGCCTATTGTCAGGCTATCGAAACCGGTTCCGATGTTTGCCCAGAAACGAGAGCCGAACCTCAAAGATAATCTGTTTCATTGAAGATTTACTGGGAAAACACTGAGAAATATCACATGGAATCTGCTTCCGCTTTTGGGACATCAGCCATCGGGTGCTTGCTCTGTGTTCAGGCTTACATCTGTGTGCAGGCTTACATCTGTGTGCAGGCTTACATCTACAAATACAACCTTTGAAGTAGGCAACAGAACATGGGAGATGCGCAACTTTAGCTCAGGTGAAACTAAGAGAGTTATGTACTGCATTGTACATACCCTTGTCATTTAAAGAATGTACTGCAGACCAACAGAGCAGTGCATACCCGTATTTCAGGAATTAGGTGTGAAGTAACCTATGGCGGATCACTTCATTCAAATGAAAAACTCACCGGATGATTTAGATGGTGGGTTTTGGATGTGATAAAAAAAAGCACTCACAATACTGACCAATCCCTGCTGTCGAGTGAATCCACATGGATTTATCAATTAGGTACTCACAAACGTGGCCTGAATGAGCAATTTTCTATTTTATTGTGTATATGATAACTGTGTTGAACATTTTGCCTGTTATGATGCTTCTTAACATTATTTGTGATCGCTTCACAATGCAGGCATGTACGCTACAAGAAAATAGATCAAAATTGAAATTGCTTCTCACATACTGATGTGTTGACTTTCATGCCTAGTGAAGAACTTTTCCATTAATGACGAGAATGCAGTAAAACACTGATGTTGCTTATAACAATTTGGCATACATATTTGTTCTCTATGTATAATGCTCTGAATGTATGAGTAATAGTTACATTTATTAACTGATTCTAGTTCATGTGGGTCTCCTTGGTTGAGTATGAATATGACTATTGAAGAAATGGAAATGTGTCCAGTTACTAAATGGTGCAGAGCGTAATAGTTTATTTCTGCACAGACAGGATATTTCTAATGAATACTGGTTAGGAACAGCATTCATATCCAAGCAATAGTAGCATTACCTATAGTATTTTTTCCATTTCTAACATCTGACGTAATGACGTTGCAGCCTTAACATTTGGTGGCAGTGCACAAGACGTGGCACTTCTGGTTAGTCAGCAGCCCATAAGCATGTCTGTGTGTTTGATATGATTCCGTGTTGTCTTACTTCCAAGGCGAGCGCGTTGCCCCTGAGCTATCCTCCCGAGTTTTATGACTTTAAAGAAAAAACAGACTCCCTGTCTATTTACATGAGACTATATTACTGTTTTCCTTATTGTTTATAGATGTATGGAGCGTGAGAACCCCGGTTTCTGAACATAATCAATTGAACAGCACATTTAAGGACCACTGTTGTCTGCAGCAATTTATTTGATGAAGTTGAAAACAAAAAATAACTGAAACTTACACAGTGATGTATGATAAATCTGGTTACGGCATAGTGAAAACCTTACCGCTCTCTATTTTCACTATAGGGCCCCTTATAGCTCAAGCCCTCAGAAGTGTACTTCTCTGTTCCATGAAAAGGGAAACTCGGATGCCAGTCCTTATGTGGTACGCAAAACAAGGCTGGCCTCAATTCTTAGAGTCCTGGCCGACAATATTAGTGGGTTAAATATGCATTGCACATTTATGTTTCTGGAATACAGGGTCCCAAGTCACAGTCCTGACGAAGGCGGTCCCAATTAAGCCAAACAGCCGAAACGTATATTGCAACAAATAGTCTCCCTTAATACCTACACTGGCTTTCAACATACGTCGACAGTCCGAAGACCCATTAGCTCGGATACTAATTTAAATGTGATAAATTATGATTGCATACATCCTTACAGTATGCACAGTTAGGTGGCATGCTGTAAGAGGAAAGAGCTTAAATGCATTTATTACATAAACTAGGAAATGCTTTGGAAAGTTTGCATTGTCTCAGTTGCATACATTCATACAGCATTCACAGTCAGACTGCACACTGTGATATGAAAGTCTATGAATGCATTAATTGCATAAAATAGGAAATGCTTTGATAGTTTGCATTTTCTCAGTTGCATAGGTTCGTACAGTATTCGCTGTCAGGCTGCAGGCTGTGATATGAAACACTATGAATGCATTAATTGCATGAAATAGGAAATACTTTGGAAAGTTCGCATTGACTCATATGCAAACCTTGAATGTATTTATTGCATAAAATAGGAAATGCTTTTGAAAGTTTGCATTGTCTCAACTGCAAACATTCATACAGTATTCGCAGTCAGGCTGCATGCTGTGATATGAAAGACCTTGAATGCATGTATTGCATAAAACAGGAAATTCTTTGGAAAGTTCACATTGTCTCAGTTGCATACATTCACACAGTATTCGCAGTCAGGCTGCATGCTGTGATATGAAAGACCATGAATGCATTAATTGCATAAAATAGGAAATACTTTGGAAAGTTCGCATTGACTCATATGCAGACCTTGAATGTATTTATTGCATAAAATAGGAAATGCTTTTGAAAGTTTGGATCATCTCAGCTGCATACATTCATACAGTCTTCGCAGTCAGGCTGCATGCTGTGATATGAAAGACCTTGAATGCATGTATTGCATAAAACAGGAAATTCTTTGGAAAGTTCACATTGTCTCAGCTGCATACATTCATACAGTATTCACAGTCAGGCTGCAGGCTGTGATATGAAAGACTATGGGCCTCATTACAAGCATGGCGGTCCGGGAACTACAGTACCGGTAAGCATGCTGGTACCGTAGTTCCCGGACCGCCATACTACGAACTCTGCTCGCAGGTGCCGTCTCACCCACCAGGTTTTTACTGGCGGGTGTAATGGCAGCGCGAGCAGAGCACGTCGGATGCACCGGTAGAACTCTGAATGTGCCAGCCGTGCCGTTTCAGAAATTACAAAAGGGGAAAGACCATATGCAAATCAGGCTTTGTCCCAACCAAAAGGGTCAGTTCAGCCCGAACTGCTTAGTCACATCCATTCTGCATGAGACCACGAGCATCCCAGACATATGTCAGCCTTATTGGGCCTCATCAGTGAGGAGCAGCTTGCATGGGACCCACGTCTGGGCATACCCGTCCCACTTGGGGTGACTACAGCAAAACATAAGAGGTGATGGCTGGAAGGCTTAGAATTAATCTTAACTTCTGCCATTGCTCTGGACAACCCTCCAGGCCATTGTTCTTCATCTGCCAAAGCATTATAGAAGAGGAAAGACCATATGCAAATCAGGGGTGGTCTCACCTCAGAAGGGGCAGTCCAGCCCGAGCTGCTAGGTCACATCCCTTCTGCATGAGATCACAAGCATCCCCAGACATGTGTTGGTCTTGTTGGGCCTCATCAGTGAGGGGTAGCTTGGGTCTCTCGACCCAGCAGGTACGGAACTACATTTAGGCGTACCCGTTCCCACTCGGGTGACTATAGCATAACACATGATGGTGATGGCTGGACGGTTTGGAATTAATCCTAACCTCTGGCATTGCTCTGGGAAACCCTCCAGATCATCGTTCTCCCCAGTACAGAATATTATTGACCACAGGAGCAATCTTGTTATAATCACTTGGAAGTTGCAGGGTACTACCTAATGTATATGCCCCTAATTATGATGCCCCTGAATTCTTTACAGACCATGATTCCCACTCTAAAATGGACATGTGGTTTTTGAATTCGGTTAAAATCACCAGAATAGTGAGTGTTCACCTGGGACTCCCTAGGACCTACTCAGATCATCCGCCTCTGCAAATTCATTTTCTCCATGGACCGTCTGCCAGCTGACGCTTAAAACCTATCTCTCTTTGGGATCCTTCTTTTCGGCAAGATCTAAATACCGTCGTTTTAAATTGAAATATAAGGTGGCTCTCCAGATTCACGAATCCCTTACTGAATTCAATGATCTTGCTGTCAGGGAAACCAAATTTCAGTATAAGCACTTGCTGAAGGTGATCGCCCAGCAGGCTCCTGGCATGGACATTTAAAAATGAGCAATTCTGTTCTTCCTCTCTGATATTGAGGCTATCATTAATAATGATGGTCGACTTGTCTTTATGTTGCAGGGAATCAATCCAGCATTTGCGGATTACTACTCAGATCTGTAAGCCACCGAGATGCAGGCAACAGCGGAGCCGATAGATGCATACCGTGAACTAGCCCAGTTGATATGGCTGGATAAGGACCAACGAGATCCACTGAATTCACCGAATACAATTGAGGAAATACTGGGGGCCACTGTTTGCCCTAGGTACCGATTACTGCACTTCACATCTGGCACCAGTTGTACTACACGGCTAATATCATGAAGTTTGATCGAACTGCAGGGCTTTAAGTGGGGTAAGAACTCTAGGGGGGCTCATTTGGGGGCATGGCTTGTGGGATGGGCGTGGCCTAAACAGTACACAAAACATAGTAAGGTACGCAAACAAATATATAAATGCATTTAAGCATTTATATATTTGTATGCGTACCTTTCTATGGTTTGGGTAGTATGCAAGCCATCTTTTATAAACATAGAAATATGTAGATGGCTTGAAAAGTACACGAGCCATAGTAAAGTACGCACATAAATATATAAATGCTTACATTTATATATTTGTTTGCGTGCCTTACTATGGTTTGTGTACTTCAAGATGACTTGAAAAGTACACAAACCATAGTAAGGTACGCACACAAATATATAACATTTATATATTTGTGTGCGTACCTTACGGTTTGCATACTTTTCAAACCATCTTTTTTAAACATGTCTCTGTTTATAAAAGAGGGCTTGAAAAGTACACAATTCAATCCATCTTTTATAAAGCTTTGACGACGGACAAAGCCCGAGGCGTCTTTGTCCATCAGCAAAGCTTTATAAAAGATGCTTTGAATTGTGTACTTTTCAAGCCATATTTTATAAACCTCAAAATATGTCGAGGAATCCGCAGGTTCGCCGAGGGTTAAAGATGACAAGGAGCAGTAACTTCCTCCGGTGACCCCTCGCGTGAGGGGTCACCAGAGGAATCTACAGTGACTGACAGCAGTGCCAGCCAGCCACAGCATCGCTGTGAATGGCTGGCACTTCTGTCAGCTTGCCTGACTTAATGGCGGCGCATTTCCTGTCCTGCCAATATTGTGGTGTGACAAGGGGGCCCCGGCAGAGCCCCGTCTCAGCCCCACTTTTTGGAGACTCCTGTGCCCGGCACCGACTGGCCCTGACCCATTTAAAGCACTGCCGAACTGCCTTTGGAGTCTGTCCTCACTCCAAGAAGATGACATCAACTCATTGGGCCTCATTACGACCCAGGCGGTAATCGTCCGTCATTACCGCCATGGCGTAATGAGCGTTTACGCCGTGGGCCGATGGCGTAAAGAGCGCCACATTACGACCCATCGCGCACGAGCATTACGTCATGGCGGTAATGCGATTAACGCCATGGCAGAAAAGGCCCCTACCGGCATCGTAAAGCGAGCAAGGTGCACTTCCGCCACCGTAAGTAGCGGCCACCGTAAGTAGCGGCCACCGTAAGTAGCGGCGGCCGTAAAAAGCAGAACCGGAAATAGCGTCATCGCGCCGGAACGGGAAACAGCCCATCGGCCATCTTTAAAAACACAATCCATTGCCATCCTACCGAACAACACCAGATCCAACCCTGACACCTGTCCCAACCAATCACCCACCCATCCAAGTACCCGAAAATGCCTAAAGTTGTAAAGAAGGCATGTGACCGCCAGCGCCAGGAGAGATTCAGCCGGGAGGAACTCTGCATGCTTGCGGAGACCCTGCAAGACAACGCAGGTGTCGTTTTCTCCCCGGAAATGACCAGGACAACGATAGGGAAAAAGAAGGCCATCTGGGCCCTGGTGGCTGAGCACGTCAGCGCGGTGGGGACCGTACCCCGCACCCCACAGCAGTGCAGGAAGCGCTGGGATGACCTACGCATACGGGTCAGAGCCGTCATCTCTGCGAACCGCAACCTTGCCGTGGGTACCGGTGGAGGGTCGGAATCCCCACTAAAACTCCAACCGTGGGAGGAGATCTGTGCAACCACGATTGGCATGGAATCCATTGAAGGCGTCGGAGGGATGGAAAGGGGAGCTCCGACATCAGTCGATGAAGGTAGGTGCCTCAAACAAGACATGCCATAGTCACTGCAGTCCATTCATGTGTAGCGCAAGGTTGCCCTAGAGTGTAAATGCAATACATTTCAACACTGCCCATAGCCACATGCGAGCACCACCCTGTATACACTGCTGGCACCCGCATACCTGCATCCACATTCCACACTAAAAGGAGACAACCTGCATGGCCCTGCCTGAAATCTGCCTCATCTACTGACCAGAATAATGTCAATCATTGTCATTCCAAAGTCTGCAGACCCATCAATAACGCCCTCGCTCCTTTGCTCCACCACAGGCACAGATTCACACCCAGAGGACCAGGACACCCCTGCGACGAAGAGAGCCAAGAAGGCCATCAATAACGTCCCCGCACCCTCAACCTCAGCTGCAGTGAGGCAGACCCCACAACAAGCAGGACCCACTGCAAGCATACCGGACGTCCCACCGGCAAGCACCCATGTAGGCAGCAGGCCAGCAGCAGCTGCTCCACCTCTACCGACATTGCCTGCCACAGAAGGCACCGGGTCAGCGGCCAGCAGCAACATCGGTGAGACAGCTGGAACAGCTGCATGTTCAGACTCAGACATGGAGCACGAGGTCAGAAGCCCCACTGACCTACTACATTCCCCCTGTTTCTCAG
This sequence comes from Ambystoma mexicanum, assembly GCF_040938575.1. Lineage (NCBI taxonomy): Eukaryota > Metazoa > Chordata > Amphibia > Caudata > Ambystomatidae > Ambystoma > Ambystoma mexicanum. The sequence continues at coordinate 1,400,491,625 of NC_090931.1, read as the reverse complement.
ACGCCAGCCCCCATGAGGATCACACACAGGGGCACACAGAGGTAGAGGAGTGGCCTTCCACCCCATGGCCTGTCCTCACTCCACAGGAGGGGAGCAGCCCCTCCATCACACCACCAGCACTGGCCATGGTCCAGCAGGGCCAGCAGTCCCTCGAGGACATCACAGAACGGCAGCATCAACTGTCCACGATGCTGAATGAGCATGCCGCGGAATGTGTGGGGGCTAGGTCTACCATTGAACAGGCCACGGAGACCCTAAGGGCCGAAGTAGCGCAGAGCACTGCCACCCTGAGGGATGCCATGCAGGCCATGTCCAGGGACATCTGTGCTGAACTTGCCGGTTTGCGTCGTGCGCTCACTGAGCTCACCCACACCCTACAGGACGTTCATGCACGGGGGCAGCCAGGGACATCCTCCACTGCCAGTTCTGCACAGAGCAGCCCCGTGCGACTTTCCGGATGTAACCTGCGCTCCACAGCCAGGGGTGCCCCGGGGGCCGGGAGAGGGGGCTTGTAACAGCCTGTGGCCACTGTCACAGGCATCTGTTGACACCTACATGGGGTGTGTTGGGGTGTGCAGGGGGGAGGTGGGAGGGGGTGTGTTGGGGTGTGCAGGGGGGAGGTGGGAGGGGGTGTGTTGGGGTGTGCAGGGGGGAGGTGGGAGGGGGTGTGTTGGGGTGTGCAGGGGGGAGGTGGGAGGGGGTGTGTTGGGGTGTGCAGGGGGAGGTGGGAGGGGGTGTGACACGACATTTCATAGTTTGAATACACTTTTCTTTCAAAAAAAGAAATGTGTGGACATTTTCATTGCGTATGTGTGCTTTATTGGTGTACAGTCCACAGTGTGCATGTCCCAGAGACACACAGTGCCCCAAGTGCAGTCTCCTTGTGATACACACCAGCCGTGTGTGCTAGAAACAGTGGTCGATGATACTTTGGCGCATTGCACGCCCCTCCTGTGCATCGCCTCCTCCATGGGGTGCCGCCCCATCTGCACCCTCCTCATCCTCATCGTCAGGTGGTTGCAGTTCTGCGTCAGGGGGCAGGGGCACATTCCGTCTGACGCACATATTGTGTAGCATGACACATGCCATGACGATCTTTGCCACCTTCTCATGGCCATACAGGAGTGCCCCACCAGACCTGCTGAGGCTTCGGAACCGTGCCTTCAATAGGTCGAATGTCTGCTCTATGACCACACGAGTACGTGTATGTGCACGGTTGAAGTCCTCCTCGTGCTGGTTCTGCAGGTTACGGACTGGTGTAAGGAGCCACCTCTTCAGGGGATAGCCTGCATCACCTGTATGTAGGCGAGAATGTATGTGTCAGTCATGTTGTCTGATCAAGAACATGATGTTCCACCATGGCTCGCATCCAACTGTTACTTTGGCTCACTTCTACATGCACTAATTGATTCACACAATGCAACCAGTATATGCTCATGGCTCCCATGGCCTGTTTTGCATGCCATCACCCAATGTATGCAGAGGGGTTGTGTGCATTGTGAGTGCCCATCCTCTGTCTCCATTCTCTGTGTTACTCACAGCCAGGTGGCGTATGCATCACCCCCCCCCCTTTCAGCCAGGTGGAGTATGCATCGGTACGTCATTCACCTGCCCACTTCCATGACATTGGACTCACCGAGTAGCCAGGATCTTGGCCCTGCATGTCGCTCCATGTAGCGTGGTATTGTGGAGTTCCTCAGGACCATAGAATCATGGGTTGATCCGGGGAATCGGGCACAACAATGTGTGATGATCTTGTTGGAGTCACAGACCATTTGCACGTTGATTGAGTGGAACTGTTTCCGGTTGCGGTACGGTACCTCCATGGCACGTGGAACCACCAATTCCACATGGGTGCAGTCGATGGCACCAATGCAACCGGGTATGCCAGCTAGTGCATGGAAACCCACTTTGGTGTTTGCAATCTCCTGGGCAGTCCGTGGTAATGAGATGTGGTCGTCTGTGTGCTTGAGGAGGGCATCGAGCACTTGGATGAGTGTTCGTGAGAATAATGGTTGTGAAATGCCATGCAGGTGCCCCACTGTGTGCTGGTAGGTGCCTGTGGCCAGGAAGTGGAGTACAGACACTACCTTCAGTAGTGGGGGGATGGCGGTTGGAGTTTCTATCATGCTGACGATGTCGTTGTGTGTCATGTCTACGATGGCGGTGATGGTGTCCCGGTCCAAACGGTACAGGGTGTGGATCTGCTCAGCAGTGAGGTTGAATGGATTGGCTCTGATGCGTGGGATTGGGGGCTGCTTGCGTGGTGGCACTGGCTGTGCTGGTGGGGCTTGCTGGGCCTGCCTTGCCGTCCTTCTCCTCCTGCGTCTCCTCTGTGCTGCCTGTTGTTGTTGTTGCTGTTGTAGCACATGCATTGCTATCAGGTCCTCCAGCCCCAACATTGCTAGTCGTATTGGTATCATTGTGGAGTGTGACTGGGTGTGGGAAGGGGTGGGGTGTGCTCTTTTTGTACTTCCTGAGTCTGTATTGCCTTCACCTGTGCTGTTTCTGTCCACCTGTGGCAGCTGCATTCACTTAACATGGCCCTTTACGGTTGGTTCGCGATGGAGTTATTAGCACCATGGCAGTAAGGTACTTAACGGGCTGGGTGATGGCGTTAGGTGCATGTCCGCTTGGGTCGGCATTTGCGTACCTTTCCGCCATGGCGCTAAGTACGGTGTGGGCGGTCGCGTGCGTGCACCCTTAGCGCAGTTAGCGGCAGCGTTAACTACGATGCCGCTAATGGCATCGTAGTTAACGGTCACGGGTCATGATCGGACCTGGCGGAAAACGATGGCGGTAACCATTTACCGCCATCATTTTTCACTTAGCGCCAGGGTCGTAATGAGGTTGTGCCCAACAGTGAAGAATGTTTGAGGTGAGGTTAAATCTTCACTGTCTGGTGTTCAGAAGTCAAAAATGCCTCAAGTCCTACTAACATGCTTGTTAGGCATCCCTTTGCGTACTGGTGAGACAAAAAAGCAGACTGGCTTATTTGGCTTTACCATTTTATCAGGAACAAACCGGTTTCACATGGATGCGTGCTGCTCCCCCAAGGAAAGCAGTTTAGTTCAAGGAACTGAAATGGGCTAGTAATTCTGAAAGGACTTACAGACAAATGGTCCACCCAATCTCAAGGCCCAAAACATTTGGTCTGCTCTTGAAAGTTATCTAGGCAGCTCAGCATAGTAACACATGCCTTTGCGATCCTGGACGCTTACTCTTAGTGGCAGCATTAAGATGAAATGTATGCTACAATCTATGACTTCTCCTACAGCAACTACAGCACAATGGGGGCTACTTGCGCTCTCACAGTTTAACGCATGCAAGGTATTTCTCTTTTCTGATTTCCATCATGTCCAAAGAGCTTTATGTTAATAATATTCACTGTGTGGCTTCTACACGCGCTTAGGCGCTGTAACCTCTACAGTCCCCCGCCTCCCTGCACTTACTCAGAGCAATGCTGCCCTGATCGCACTTCCTTCTTCCCTCTCCCCTGCACTTCCCCCTCTCCTGCCCCCTGCACTTCTCATCGTCGCACTTGCACGATCTGAATGACACAAGGCCTAGTAAGATTGTTTGTCTTGTCCTCCCCTGTCTTTCGTCCCTTGTCTTGTCGCACCTAGAAACACTTGTGTAAAGGCGCGTCATGAATGACTTATCATATCATACGCTACTGTGTACCAATTGCTGTACGGAATCTACTGGATCTTCTGCAAAGCACTAAAAACTCAGCTTTCCACCTAAATATCAATTCCCCCCACCGCACCTATCCCCAGGAACTTCCTTGTCCCATCACCCGACTGCATGCTTTGAGGATAATTGCCACCTGGTTTTACGCCTATGTAATGTATGATTTTTAATACTTTCTATGATAACTGCCACCAGGTTATATCAGGTTATACTCTGTCATCACCATGTGCTTGTACGAAACTATGGCTGTATTACAATAAGCCTGACTAGTACTCTGAACTTGTAACAGCGCCTCAATGTGTACGGGTTGAATGCGCGCTTTATAAATGAAATAAACTAGACCAGGCAGTGCACTACACGTACTGCTTGCTGCTTGCCTTAGCGGTTGCTGTTTGACATTGTGTTTTTTTACATTCGCCTACTTTTCTCGTAGTTCTGTATACTATTGATCTGCCCCTTCTGTCATTGAGCCCGGTCATTGGGCCTGGTCATTGGGCCTGGTCATTGGGCTGAGAACCAATTTTTTTTTTTAATAACACATTTTTATTGATTTTATAACATTACAATGACAATACTAACGATAATGGAAATTAAAGTAACATTGGATGGAAAAAGAAAAAGCTTTCTTATGGAACATATGCTACATGCGTACATTTAACCTTCAATACACATCATTATGGGTTTCGGCACGGTAACAAGTCATTTGCTGTAATGTCCACCGCTTCCGGTGCTTGATGTCATGATATTGGCGTATCAGCAGGTCACATCACTTCCTCCCAGCGCTGCCAAACTTTGTCTGCTTTTGCAGGACAGCCCCTGGCCCTGTAAACCCTCTTTTCAATTGCGATGCAGATTTCCACGTCATTTATCCATTGTTCCACTTGTGGAGGTTCCGCAGCTCCCCATAGGCGCGCTATGTTCCTTTTACATATTGCTGTTGTAGTCATGAGACAGAGCTTTTCATATTTCGGCTGAGAACCAATTTTGATTGGGTAATAATACTGTATTTAAATATGTGCTATGTAAAGCGCATTGAATACAAGCGCTATATAAATATGAAATGATTACCATTGCTTAGGCTCCAGCATTCCTGCAGCGCTCTACTCCTGCCACAGATAGGTTTTCCCCGCTGGAACAACAGCTTAGTCTGTGGCACTGCTCAGCTTCAGTGTACAGCCTGCTCACTTTTTTTCCGTGAGAGAAACACTTTAATTTTTACTTTGGACAGCTTTCCCTTGTAGGAATTCAGGTTACAGTTGGTTTGTTTAACTTCAATTATATGTATTTAATGTTCACAGTGTCATGACCTTTGCTCCTTATGACCTTTCTCAGACACCATTTGGTTATGCCTATTTAAAGTGATGCCACATGGAACGTGAAAAGCATTCACGCCCCCATTCACACGCAGGAAGAGTCACCGGGTCCGATATAGGGATTTTGAAATCGGGTCCGTGCAAAAACCAGAACCGTAGCCACCCACCCTTCCAATCCCAGGAAAAGGTTTATCAAACTATAAAACTCTCGGGATGGAGGGCGATTTCTTGAGACTGTCCCGTGAAAACCGGGAAGTCTGGTCGCCCTACCATATTACAACGGATCATATTATTATATTTTAACCATAGCCCCTTGTAGACTATCTTAGACCATACATTGAAAAAGGTCTTTGAAGCAGAGGTTTGAACCCAGCTGCCAAGGCTGCTCCCTTCTTCAGGCTGTATTCAAACCTCCACACTACCTAGGCTTTTCTCATTTGGCATGTCCAAGAGAACATAGGCTTACGTTCAGCATGGAACGTCATCATGCACTCACCGTCATCCTGACCATAGCATACATCCGTATAGCATTGTGTGCCTACCGTGAAGGACAGTGGATAGTGGGATATGTCATGTATGGCTAAAACCTGGGAAATGTGCCGAGTGGTGGGAGGGTTGTGTCTCACGACCAAACCATGTAGAGTGGAGACGTGAAATTACTTTGCCTTTAGACTTGGCTACAATATGGAAATAATGAATAAGAACATAACACAGTGACAACCAAATATATACACAGCTAACCAATTAAAAAATCTGAACATACTAAACAATTGGTTATCCAACTAAGTAAAGAAAATAAAGAAAAGGATAGAAGCATAGAAGGAAGGAAAGAGAAGAAAAGAAAAGGAAGACAGTATTGAAACAAAGAACCAAAATATAACATTGTAAATGTTATTAAACATAATCATGGAAATATCACACAATATCTACACAAAAAATTAATCAAGCATACAGCAATAGCAGTGGTCAAGGCCGGAGACATTCTTGTCCAAATAAAATTCCTGCAAAAACCTTAAGGAAGCTTCTTCATATGTCCCAGAACCTGTCAATTTCACCTGTATTTTGTAAATGGCTCTCTCATATGTTGAAATAGTGAGAAGCTCCTCCACCCAGTCGGCGATATTGAAAGAATTGCTTGACTTCCAGGATCTCAATATTATTTTCTTAGCGACCATGCAAACACGGAGCAACCACGTTTTTCTGCCAATACATTGCCGATGTTATGAATGTCGATGAGAAGTACTGCACCCTATTCCCTTTGCCTAACTCTATCATCGAAGATTGTGAACAGGTGACAGTAAACCTCTAGCACTACTGATTGGCTGCATCACAGGAACATAATATAACGATAAGGCCAGACCCATGCTGGCATTACACCTACTATGATCAAAGCCACAGTACCATGCATGGGTGGCAAGAATTCCTAACTATAGTCCCCAAAGGCCCAGAAAAATATGCCCCAGTGTGTGCATCTTTCTCCCGGGCACAATGCAGAGGGATCATTCAAGAAAGGATTTTGGATTGGGGGATCGAGGGAGGAAAGAGCAAACAAACTAGTGTTACATTGGTTGTATTTAGGATTTGTGTGAAGGGTCCACACTGTTGGGCTACAGCTTCAAGGACGGCCGCTATGGTGTAGCTGGACTATCGGGTGGGGGAGTGCAAAGCCTATAGTTGCCCCTGGCAAGGATAATGCGTCAGTGGAGGATCAGTGTGAGTTGGGATCAAACGCTCCGGGGGCCAGATTATCTAACATTTGCACTAGTGCTAAAAAGGGAGGAGATGCTTTCATATTACAGAATGGAGCAAACAGGTTCTGTCACAATCCGTTTTATCTAACAACCTTTGTACTAGGGGAACATCAATTAGCCTGTTTCTTTCCTATATTTATTCATATTTATTTATTTTTAATATACTCTCAGCCAAATGACTTTGCATATACAACACAATACAACACATAGCTACATAGTTAACACAGAACATAAAACAATCTAGCCTCATAAAAACAATAAAATAAGCTAGGCACACTTCAAAAATCAACACAAGTCAGAGATACAAGTTAAAAATATGGCTGCAATGGAACAGAATTACAGGAATATATTAAAGAATTCAGCAGCATAATGATTTTAAAATTGGAGCACATTTCCAGCAAAGTTTCACCATGTAAAAGATTAAATCACAATCATAACCCGCTAAAGAACTCGACCAACGGGAGGACATATCAGAAACATTAAAAGCCGTTTCATAAGATTTCATATAACTAGTTCTGATTCACATTGAACCCTCACACTCAGTCATGAGATGGACTAATGTTTATATTTAAAATGAACCACAAAGCCGACAAAATCTTTCAGCTCGTCCTATTCCCTGGAAAGCCAGTTGAGTGACAAGAGCCTCGTTGAGGTTAAACTTGAGTAGCAAGTATTGTCTAGCAATTGCGCTATTTGGATATGCAATAATATAGGTGGGTAGCAATAATATAGGTGGATATGCAATAATATAGGTGGGTAGCAATAATATAGGTGGATATGCAATAATATAGGTGGGTAGCAATAATATAGGTGGATATGCAATAATATAGGTGGATATGCAATAATATAGGTGGGTAGCAATAATATAGGTGGATATGCAATAATATAGGTGGATATGCAATAATATAGGTGGGTAGCAATAATATAGGTGGATATGCAATAATATAGGTGGGTATCAATAATATAGGTGGATATGCAATAATATAGGTGGGTAGCAATAATATAGGTGGGCTACTATATTTGCTGCATTTCTTTTCATGTTACCCAGCAAACATGATGAATAGAACTCCCAGCTTTATTCTTGCCCGTGGGTCGGATTGTCAACGATTTGCACTGGTGCTAAAAGGTGAGCAAATGCTTTGATAATGCCACAACCCATATTATCTAAAAACCTTTGCACAAGGCCAAACGTTTATCAGGCTGGTTGTTGCACTATATTTGCTGCATAGAATACAACAAAAGGTGTCTATTGCATTTCTTTTCATGTTACACAGCAAACATAGCAAATAAGAAATCCTGCTCCAATTTCCCCCGGTGAAAACATTTTTAGATAATGCCGATTGGGGCTAAAGCCGTTTGCTCCATTCCCAATTATCTAAGCAGTAAAATTGGTGCTAAATTCATTTGCTCTGCTTTTTGGCACAAGCGGAAAGCTTTGATAATCTGGCCGCCCTGGATGAGAACGTTTTGTAGAACTGCGAAACTTGACATAGGCTGCTTGGATGTAGAGGCTGAAGAGGGATGGAGTTCCATGGGGGCGGGGCAGCGCCCAAGTCGTCAAGTGAAAAAACATTGTAAACGTTCTCTTCTTTAAAATAGCAATGTGACGTTAAGCACCCATCGCAGGGGCTGGAACAGTGTTAACGGCCCGCAGCCCAAGTTAAAAGTCCGAGCCTGACCAAAGCGGTAACCCAGGGTGCTAAAAACGAAAAAGAAAAAAGGATTTAATTCATTCAACAGGACGGGAAAATCCTTTTCCAAGATGGTCGCCATGGAGAGGCATGGCGGGGCTCTTCAGAGCCCCTCTTCCCTTTCCATTGTGGCCATAGAAACGGGGAAGCAGCTGCGGCGGCGGCCTGCGCCACAATAACAAACAGGTAAGTGGGGGTGGGAAAAGGGGCGTTTTTTTTAGAAAAGCGAACAGGGAGTGGGGGTAGATGGTGGCGGGGGAGCCGCCCGTCAGGCGGCATGGAACGCGGGCTTGCATCGGCGGTACAAACCTGCATTCCTTGCCTCCTGATTGGCTGGCTCTCGCTGCCAGGGTGTTAATAAGTTTTAAGTGATGCAGCTTTACACAGTAACGAAGGCCTATCATTCGGCAGGAGGTTGCTTTAAGTTCTGCCTTCACTGTGACTGACTCCTAAACAAGATGAAAGAGGCGAATGACAAGTGAGATTAGGGGCCTGAAAGTGCTGCTTGGTTTCTTCTATTGATAAACACCTGCATCGAGTTATGTGGATAGGGGAGGCGTGTAATTTTAGTACTGCACCCCTAGGCTTGGGAACAACCTACTGATGAACATGTTTTCACTTCTTGTTTTTCTTTTTCAGGGCGGCTCCTGTATATGTGGGATGGCTCTGGATTACTCCTGGAACTCTGCATCTAGTTTGGCAAGACACTTATTGAGATGGAAATTCAATGAATTGGATGAATTATAGTTGATTTTCAAAGACTTCCATTCTGCAGCCCAGTTGGCCTTGGGGGGAAAAGGAATTTCATTCATATTTCCCCAATTTTGACCGAACTGCACTGGCTCCCTTTGGAAGCAAAGACAAAACTTGATGGCTCGTCGGTTTTGAAGAAATCATAACCATGGGCACTGCACTGGGAATCCCTCCAGACTATAATTGTTCTACCTGCCAAGCCATTACAGAAGGGGAAAGGCCATGTGCAAATCTGGCTTGGTTGCACCCCAAAACCACAGGCATCCCCAGACATGTTTCGACTTTGTTGGGCATTATCAGTAGGGAGGAGCTTGGGTCGCTAGGCCCAGAATGCTCCGGTTTCCTCTTGGGAGCACGCGTTGCATTTAACATCATATGCATTGCTTCTAATGCTGTAGTGCTTCGTGAATCTCCATGTTTGGCAAATCTCTGGATTATCTTGAGGGAGCCGCGGTGAAGACTGTCTTTGTCTTTGGATCCCTAAAGTGAGAACATCTCACACATCTCAGAGGCGCTTCCTGCTGCCCTTCTGTGTCTGTGGACCACATGACCTGTTTTTGTTTGGTTTGCCCCCTCCTTGAGTCAATTTCATGAAGAGCTGAAAACATCTGTTTCCATCCTCGTTTTGATGGCGCGTAATGATCCCTTATTTTGTCTTATAATTCTCTCTGCTGTTTTTTGTTCTGCGCTCTGACGCCTATCGGTTAGATTTGCGCAATGTTAAAGTTACAAATATATTAAATAATAATACCTCAATTCTAGCACCTTGAGCTATAAGGCGCATGTAAATTCCCCAAAGTGCATAAGTAAAATGTGCCTAGCTTTTTAGGTTCTTCGCTGGGTATCCCTAACGGGAATGGGTATATCCACAAGTGGTCCCCATTGTGCATATTGCCTGAAGCACCCCCTCACACATATGGGCAAATGAGACTGAAATGTATCTAGCAATATCACATTTTCGTGTAGCGCTTCATGCCAGATTCCCCCCTAGTTCTAAGCACTGTTCACATCATCCAATGAAATGGTACTCAATGTATGGACCTCAGAAGGATACATGGTTGAGTCAGTGCTGTCGGGATTCAAATCTGCATCTACAGGCTGCGAACAGATGTCAGAGGTGTGCACTTAAGTGGATAAGCAATCTCACCTGCCATCTTGCTGTCCGTTGTTCTCCCATGCAGGAGGAGTGCCACCCACCACCTCCACATGGATTGGTCACCCCACCCAGGCACAGCACCAGTCCAACCTGGGGGAGAGGTGGTGGTATTCTGCCCACAGCTCACCCGAGGCTGCCTCCAGCACCAAAATCGAAGAGAAAGACAGAAGCACACCAACATGAAGATTTCCACTGTAGCAGTCCACCTTGATGATGAAGGGGGCAAAGAAGAAGCCACAGCGTCCTGATGATGAAAGGGATGAAGAAGCACCGTGTCCCCTTGCTGCTGCAAGGCTCAAGGATGTAGGTGTCCCAAAATTAAGCTGAGAAAATGAAGTGGGCAAGCAGGCCCAGCCATATTAGCCCTTCTCCTAGCTTTCACTCGACGTAGAAGTCCCAAATCTGGAGTAAAATCCACAAACCAGGCATGGGCGTGCAGATTACTCTGTCTGCAACCAGAATATCCAAAAATTAGACCTGGATCACCTTCACCTTCAGAAACGGAGCCTGATGAAGTTCCACGGCCTCACCGACAAAATGGCCGCCAGCCGCGTGTGTGATCCGCGGCCACGGCGTGAAACGAAATGTCCAATCGTTCCGTTTCAGGGAAAAAATTTCGGAATGCTTTCACCGCCGGGCCCGGGCATCTGACATCACTCGTCGCCACTGTTGGGGGTTTGTCCTTTGACCCATGTGGTCCCGTAAGCCCCCAACCTGGAAAGACCACACCCGACACACGTCTTTCCAGTTCGGGCTTCCCGGTCGCTCTAACGCGGCCAGGAACGCCACGTTTATTTATACTACACGCGGTGACATGCAACGTCACGCCGCCGCGTCCCATCACGGGGCAGCGCCACACGCAGTAGGGGCTAGACTGCTGATTATGGGACAGAAAAGAACTGATTGACAGACCGCAGGTAGCCTTCTGTAATGGTACAGATTAACTGCAAAATGATGACGAAGCATGCTCCGGTGTAGGCCCTCAATTTTCTAGCAGAGAAACATGGACCTCTCGGCTTCACATTTGACGTCACTGATGAAGCACATGGCGGCCGTAACACTTCTGGAGTTATGTGTTCTCATACAGACAGGATGCAGCATGGCAAGTCAGGCCAGTAGTTTAGATGTATTTCCATCACAGTTTTTTGGGGGTCTATGGGAATATTCTCTTATTTGAGTTTCGCAGGCTAAGAAATAATAGGGCACATTTTTTGCATTGTGTGGTTTCAATCATGACAATATCTGCCCAATACGAATTTTTCAATGGATTCTAAAACATTTTTAGCAAGTGACAAAAATGTTTAATATTCCCTCAAAGTCACAGGAACTGCTAAACCATAAGAAAAGAACAAAAATAAGTAAAAGGAATTGTAAAGCCAAAAATGTTCAGCGTGAAAGACATATTTTTTAAAGAGCAACGTTTAATGCGAAGAAGAGCATAGAAAGAGGGCCAAACTGGTTTTGTTTCTAGTGAAGCAGAGGTCTATGCCTTTGCATAAGGTCATACATTTAAAAAATATCTTGCCATGCTAGTATTGCCAGACCTTAGGCAAGGAACAGGTGATCCCTGGCGAGAAGAGAAATAGCGTAACAAAAAGGATACAAAATAAAAAAAGTGAGGACCTGGATTTGGGAGCAGAGAAATTGGGATCAGGTTGGGGTGAGTAAACACCATGGCATCCCCAACAGTTCAGATCAGTAAGACTTAGGCAAAGGCTTTGACCATTCTCTGGGTAATTTGGCTAGTGAGGGACTCTTCATAGAAGCACTGAGGAGGAAGGGCAACAACAGATAGAGGCCAGGTGACAGAATGAGGGCTCCTTGCCACATTTCAGTGTTCAGTCTCTGCAGGATGTGCTTCTTACCTGTAACTGTGCAGTATCGTTCTGCCTCTCTACCTCCCTGCCTCTCTGAGATCAAAATGATCCTCAGCTCATTCAGGTGCAAGTGTCTTTCCCTATTGCTTGCCACACACAAAGCTCTGATTTGTGTTCTGTGCAACATTTTCAAATGGTGGGATCGTATCCTGTTTTTATTGTATTTTACTGATTTTGTCATTTATATAGCACTTTTTGTCCATTATGCTGTCTCAATGCGCTGGTGGTGGGAACGCCCTCGGGGACCAAAGTCCAGAGTGTTGGAGGTCACAGAGTAAGATTAGAATGCGTTTGTGCATTTACCAAAATAAGGCTTAGCAAGGCTGTCCAGGCTTCGGTAGAAAGCAAACCACGAGGCCAGGCATGTGGATGGGTGCTGCTGAGAGGAGTCAGGAGATGCCGTGAGTGCTCGAGACTCGCTATGTGTCCAGCGTGCCCAAATTTGTCATAGGTCCTCCCTGCATACTGATGTCAGGGGGGGTTGAGGCGTACTCTGGTGTAAGTAGGCTTAAAAACATTAACACCCTGATTCATGGAACCGCGGAAAGTGTATTTTTGCAGTGCAAAGTGACTTTGCATGGCAAAAAGACACTTTGCACGGTATCCAAGAATCAGGGTGTAAGTGTCCAGCTAGCCCGAATTTTGTCATAGGTTGTAGCTGCATTCTACTGTGAGTGGATGGATAGCCGTGCCATGGAGCTTAACTTTGATGTTGCTGTGTTGTCACAGTCTGTGGAAAAAGACCAGTTACCCTCACAGATTCCTCTGGGCACTATGGGCGGCTATCCTCAAGTCTTCTAAACTCAATTGACTGGCTGACCTAGTACATCTACCAGGGGGTTGCCATAGGATTTAGGATCATAGGATTCTCTCGGCAACATGGACCGGCTACCTTTACAGTCTTTCTACATATCTTCCCGGTTCTATGTGAGCTGCTAGCAGGCATCTACTAACACGATATACGGAAACCAGGGCTGAGTAAGGATCTACATCTTCTCAGCCCCCTCCCACCATCTTGCAGTCAGAGGAGCAAGCCTGCAACAGTCATTGCTGGTCACCCCTTCACACACCCGCAGCTTCCTGCTCATTGTTTGCACCCTCTTAAAGTGGTACCACGCCAATACGTTATCCCGCACGGTGCCCCTTTGCAGCCTTGATGAAGGCATTCTCATGCGTATTTTAATAGCATTTCTTTTATCAGGGACTAGCTCTTTTAGTTTTATGTTTGCAACCATTGGCGTTTGAGCTCTAGACTTCACCATACTTCTTGTACTAATGCCCCCCTGTGGTCTTTCTCCCCTCATCCCTTCATCGAGTCAAGGAAACAGGGGGCGCAGGGGTGGATAGTGGATGCAATAAGAGTCAAGATTGCCGCCATCTAACAGCATTAAGGAAAAGAAAAAAGCTGTCAAAAAAGCATCATGAAAAGCTGCATGCCTGGCAAGGATTGTGTTAAGACGGAGACCATACCAGGTAGGTTATGAATTGGCTTTATTTCATAAGATGGTGTACATAACCAAAAGACCCCCACATCACCAAACACCAAGTCCCAACTGACGGAGCTTGAGCAATAACAAGTTATGACCCACACTCTAGAATAGGATTACCTCACAAGCTCATTCTAGAGTGAGACTACCTCACTAAACTCAATGTCAGGAAGCCTGGCTTCATGCCATTTATACAACACACCCCCGTCCCCTAAATAAAAAAAAAATAAAAGTCATTTTTATTCGTAGCATTACAAAGTATACTAAAACACAAATGTAGATAACACCGGAATTTCCTCTTCGCAACACTGAAAATATTCCAGAATTGATACTATGAGTAACACAATTACAACACATAAATAAATCACACATGTGCGTGAACAAAGAAACATGTCTGAACAAAGAAACAAGTCTTACCCCTTTATCTTCACAACTCTGGACATATTCCAAATTTGCCCACTCTCCAAACCCACTGCATTTTTGAACACCTGCACAACCCTAACTGGGTCAGAATAAAAGGGCTCTCCTTTCTTTGAGACCGCAGCTCTCCTTATCCGAACGCATTCTCCAACATCAACCACGGTTCTTTTTCTTGGATGATTTTCATTAACTTTTCCCACCCATCTATTCTTACGAGCATCCATCCTAGTCCTCACAGCGTCTACAACCACATCCGTCTCTCTCGCTCTGCCCAACCATGGTGACGACACTACAGTATTCGCCCTTCGGCCTCTCATAAGTTCAAATGGACTTACTCCTGTCTCAAGACCTGGAGCCATCCGCAATGCGTATAATCTTTCTCTCACAGCCACCTTCCTATCTAAACCATACGCATTCGCTCCTCGTATAGCTTCCATGATACAGCGGTTAACCCTTTCAACCATACCATTGCTTTGGGGATAATATAACAGAGTTCTTTTGTGGCAAATACCACATTTGTCAACATATTCTAGGAATAACTTCCCCACAAACTGCGGACCGTTATCGGTGAGCATACTTCTGGGCAGACCTTCCCTCTCAAACACACACTCCAGAAATTCTATAACCTGCTGACAAGTCACTTCTCTCATGATCTTGAACTCAGTCCACCTCGAAAAAGTGTCAACCAGGACAAGAATAAACCTACCTCGACCTGCACCCATGTCAACTGGCCCCAAAACATCCATTGCCAAATCCTGCCACACACCATCAGGCACTTTAGTCTTACCCATCGGCTGAGATACCGCCATCAAATTCTTTCCCGATTTGACACAATCAACACATGCACCGACAACTCTTTCAATCTCACGGTCGATCCCTGGCCACCAATTCGATAGTTCTTACAACAGTTTTCAAAATGGCCCATTTCTTACAGATGCTACAATTGGCACGCCTTCCTGGACAAATGGGAGATGTAGACACATCGAAAGCACAACCTATCATCCCTTTTTACATTGACCTGCGTGCCATCTTTCTGGGTACGTCTATTTCCCTGATCAACCCCCCCACCTTTACTTTGAAAATGTTCATAACGTTTACTCGGTCTGACTTTCTGCTTCTTTTTCTCTTTTGGAACAACACTCTTCTTGTCTCCCACTTTTAAGAACTCAGTAGTATGGGATGGCTTACACTCTTTAACTGAAAGTTTCGCCACACATTCCAATGTATGCTGAATTCTTTTCGCAATACTTATAACCTCTTCCAAATTGGGATCATCTTTTAACCAAATCTCTTCACGAATCTTATCGTTAGAACAATGAAGCATAAACTGATCCCTTGTGTGTTCATCTAAGCTACCACCAAATTTACATTGTAGGGACAAATGCCTTAAGGCCGTAATGTAGGCCTCAACAGATTCTCCCTCATGCTGAAACCTCATGCCGAAATGGTATCGTTCTAGCACAGTACTGGTCTAAGATTCAAAATGTTTGTCCAACTTAGCCAGAGCCACATCAAAATCATTAGAACCCCCTTCCACGTCTAGTTCAGGAATGTCTGGGAGAGTGGCATATATCCTCTGGCCCTCATATCCAAGAAAATGCATTAACATCGCCACCTTACGTTCCACTGACATCCGGTTCCCACATGTGGCTTTGACATAATGCAAAAAACCCTTCTTCCAAGGTGCCCACTTGATCCTGGGCGGACCCGGGGAGGGCATAAAGACTTGTGGACCAGGAACTCCAGAAAGAGCCATAACTTATTGTTGTATAAAGCTAAACCTTTGTATGCTTTGTTGTATAAAGCTAAACCTTTGTATGCTTTCTTGTTGCTATGGTTTTCAGCTGTGTTTATGCTAAGCACATCATCTTTAATTCCAGAATGGATTTATGCCTACTGTGCCATTCTGGAATGATGTGTGCTTGGAGATGTTTACTCTGGAGTGAAGTCAGTTATACCCTGGATGCTGCCTGTGTTGGGGGTCTTAAGTGAGTTACTGAAGCTGTTCCAAATAAACTGGCTTTCACTTACCAAGTTTGTGGCTTCTTTACAGTGGCGACAAGGATGGGATGTCTGTAGTGATCCCTGCAGAAGCCAAAACACCAACAGTGACTGGAAGTGGAGTTTGGCAGGAGCTGTCAGCAGGAGCAGCCACCATCCAGGAGCAATTGGCAGGAGCTATCAGCAGGAGCAACCACCATCCAGGAGCTGTCGGCAGGAGCAGCCACCATCCAGGAGGAATTGGCAGGAGCTATCAGCAGGAGCAACCACCATCCAGGAGCTGTCAGCAGGAACACCCATCATCCAGAAGGAATTGGCAGGAGCTATCAGCAGGAAGCTGGAAGCTGCCTGAAAGTGGATGTGGCGCTGAATCAAGCCCAGCTGAATACGGATGTGGCGCTGAATTGAGAAAGGATACTGAAACCTCGCCCAGGGCCCCCTGTTGGAAGGCGAATTAGGAGGAGCTATCAGCAGGAAGCTGGAAGATGGAAGCTGCCTGAAAGTGGATGTGGCGCTGAATCAAGCCCAGCTGAATGTGGATGTGGCGCTGAATTGAGAAAGGATACTGAAACCTCGCCCAGGGCCCCCTGTGGGAAGGCGAATTAGGGGTGTATGACAAAGGGCACCACAGCTTAGAGAAGGTGCTTTCTCTGGCCCCCCCAAAGGAGGAGATATTTGTGTGGTGGTGACAGGACAAGCATAGCCAAAATAGAGTGGCTATGTATGGCAACATTTGACGATATTCTAAGAATCACCATTTGACATCTTGAAAGCAAAATTGTTTTTGTTGTGTCATATACTTTGGACGCATATTAACCTGTTATTTTACGCATTGTGTTACGTAGCATTTAGAGGTTATAAATATGGCCCTGTCTGGAGTCCCCGGTCCGCAAGTATTTATGCTCACACCAGGTCCGCCAAAAACGAAGTGGGCCCCGTGGAAGAAGGGATTCCTACATTATGTTAAAGCTACGTGTGGGAATGGAATGTCTATAGAACGTAAAGTAGCGATGTTAATGCATTTTCTGGGGTATGAAGGTCAGAGGATATATGACACACTTCCTGATATTTCCGAATTAGATTGACCAAACTTGATAGGCATTTTGAGTCAAAAACTAGCACGGTATTGGAGCGATATCATTTTGGCATGAGATGTCAACATGAAGGAGAAACTGTTGAAGACTATATAACTGCTTTGAGACATTTATCCCTCAATTGTAAGTTTGGTGGCGGATTAGAAGAACACATAAGAGATCAATTTATGATTCACTGCTCTAATGATAAAATACGGGAGGACATTTGGTTAAAGGACGATCCAAACTTAGAGGGGGTCATTAGTATAGCGAAGAGAATTGAGCACACATTACAGTGTGTAGCGAAGCTGTCCCTCAAGGAAAATAAATCAGCACCAAGTGTTGAGGTACTAAGAGTTGGAGATAAGAAGGGAGGGTGCCCAAAGGAAAAGAAAAAACATAGAACCAAGCCCAATAGACATTATGAGAATACCCAAGCCAAAGGTGGGGGTGGTGAGCAGAATAATAGGCGGTTTCAAAAGGACGCCGCTCAATTTAATGTGAAAAAGGAAGATAGGTTATGTTTTCGCTGTGGGAGCTCACAACATTTGTCTACATCTCCCATTTGCCCTGGGAAGCGAGTGAATTGTGGTTTATGTAAGAAGTGGGGGCACTTCGAGAATTGTTGTAAAAACTATCGAATTGGAGGTGGAAGGGGAACCCTCCTGATTGAAGAATATGACGGTGTATCTTCTGAAGAAGCTGATGTTTCTGAGAATGAAATAGTTACCGTTCATATGGTAAAGTGTTCAGGTTCTGATGAGTGCGAGCATCCATCAGCATGGATAGAGGTAAATGGTCATATGGTTAAAATGCTTGCTGACTCCTGCTCCAAAATCACATTAATGTCTAAAACTGTTTTTGAGAATGTAATTGGAGGTGACGTCAGATGTTTGATTCCTTCAGATAAAATGCCTGGCAGATATAACAGAGACAAAATAGAAATTCTGGGGTGCTATGAGACAGAATTCAAATTCAAAAGGAGGTTCACACGTGGGAAAATATATGTTACCAAAAGAGGTGAAACCTTGTTAGGTTGGAAGGAACAAAGGGGTTTGGGAATCAAGTTGGATCCTAATAGTGAAGAGCAAGTCCCCAATGTGGTTAATTCTTCTGAGGTTAATAGTGACAAAACCAAATGTGAAATGGTGACTAGATATCCTGAGGTATTTTGTAACAGAGTGGGGTGTCTCAAAGGGATGGTGCACAAGATTGAGGTGAAAGAAGGAAGCAATCCTGTTGCGTCCAAGCTCAGACAGCTGCCCCTGTCTATGCGGAATGCTGTGCATGAGGAATTAATGAAATTGGAAAGAGAAGGAATTATTGAGCCAGCTAGGGCTGTGGAGTGGATATCTCCTGTGGTGGTGGTAAAGAAAAGCAATGGGGATTTGAGGGTATGCATTGATTTGAGGGAGCTTAATCGGTGTGTGGTAGCAGATCGCCATCCTCTTCCCAATATGGGGGAGTTATTAAGTAGGATAGGGAGTGCAAAATATTTTGCAAAGCTTGACATGGCGAGTGCGTATCATCAGATAAGTTTAGATGATGAGTCACGCAAATTGACTGCTTTCATCACTTATGAGGGAATATATCAATTCAAGCGCATGCCATTTGGGCTGGTGTCAGCGTCTTCCTTATTCCAAAAGGTTATGGACAAATTGTTGAAGGATGTCGGCGGTGTATGGTGCTTTCAGGACGATGTCCTGATGTGTGGGAAGGACGAGAGTGAGTTAAAAACAAGACTGGATTTAGTTCTCAAGATCTTTAAAGCAAGAGGAATTAACTTTGCGTGGTGAAGAATGTGTATTTCTGACTCAAGCGGTTGATTATCTAGGTCATGAAATTTCTGAGCAGGGACTCAAACCAAAAAGGAATTTAGTTGAGTCCATTTTGAAAACACAACCACCAAAGAATAAGGCTGAGTTGAGATCATTTCTAGGTACTATTGAGTTCTATCATAGGTTTGTTGAGAACTATGCCATAACTAAATTGAGGGCATTATTAAGGAAGGGTGCTGAGTTTGAATGGAGCAAGGAATGTGAAAAAGAATTTGAAGCAATGAAAAGAAAAATTGATATGGCAAAACCCCTATTGATGTTTGATACTAGGAAGAAAACCATTCTGGCCGTGGATGCCAGTGAGACAGGTATAGGTGTGGTGATGTTCCAGCCAGATGTTGATGGTACGGAGATGATTGTAATGCATGCATCCCGCATGTTAAGAGGTGCAGAATTGAACTATTCCGCGTTGGAAAAGGAAGCCCTGGCGTGCCATTGGGGCATTGAAAAGATGAAAAATGTTGTCTGGGGTCAAGAGTTTACCTTGAGAACAGATCACAAACCCCTTAAGGCGATTTTTGAAAGTAAAGGCCTCGACAAGGTTTCAAGGAGAGTGGCAGGCTGGGTAACCAGGCTACAGTGTCATAAATTTGAAATAGAAGTAGTTGCTGGTAAAGAGAATGTGCAAGCTGATCACACTTCGAGAGTGAAGTTGGAGAATGATGCTGGTGAAAAAGGAAGTAATGTATATGGTGAACATGAAATGTTTTTTGCAACTGTGGAGGGTATAATTCAGAAACAAGAGTGGATTCAAGTGTTAAGGGCCAATGAAATGTGGAAGCGGATTATGGTATTTGTGGTGGATGGGTGGCCAGAGAAAAGGCTACTATCAGGTGAAGAGAGGGCTATGTGGGAAGTAAGGAATGAACTATCCGTAAAAGGAGAGCTGTTGTACAGATGGGACAAGTTGGTGGTTCCAGGCAGTCTGCGGAGGAAATTGATTGATTGTGCCCATCAGGGACATATTGGCATTTGTAAAACGAAAGAAGTAATAAAAGCCGATTACTGGTGGCCAGGAATTGATCGCGAAATTGAGAAAGTGGTTGGTGCGTGCAGTGACTGTACCAAATCAGGGAAGAACGTGATAGCTGTGTCCCAACCAATGGGTAAAACTACCATTCCTGATGGTGTGTGGCAAGATTTGTCCATGGATGTTCTAGGTCCTGTAGACATGGGTGCAAGTAGAGGTAGGTTCATTTTGGTGATGGTTGATACCTTTTCGAGATGGACAGAGTTTAAGATCCTGAGGGAGGTCACGTGTCAACGCATAATTGAATTCATGGAGGATGTGTTTGAAAGAGCGGGTTTGCCCAGGTGCATTCTCACGGATAATGGTCCACAATTCATGGGAAAACTATTTTTGGAGTATCTGAACAAATGTGGAATCAAACACAAAAAGACTCCTTTGTATTGTCCCCAAGCAAACGGTATGGTTGAGAGAGTAAATCGAAGTATTATGGATGCTATTCGTGGAGCTAATGCATGTGGTCTTGACAAAAAGGTTGCAGTAAGAGACAGGCTGTATGCTTTGAGGATGGCTCCGCGAGTAGAAACAGGGATTAGCTCATTTGAACTTGTGAGGGGGTGAAAGGCAAATACCTGTGGTGCGCCAGCTTGGTTGGGCAGGGTGAGAGCGTCAGATGCGGTTGTGGATGATGTAAAGAAAGGGATGGAAGCCCGAAAAAACAAGTGGGTGAAAAGAGTCAATAAGAAGCACCCAAGGAGAATAACCGTGGTCAAAGCTGGAGATTGGGTACGGATAAGGAAGGCTGTTGTTACCAAGAAAGGGGAACCGTTATACACAGAGCCTGTTAGGGTTACACGAGTCTTCAAAAACGCTGTGTGTGTAGAAAGTGGTCAAGTCTGGTCTTTGTCCAGAATCGTGAAAGTAAAATGATGTAAGTATATATCTATTCAGTGGGTACATATCCCACAATAAAGACATTTATTTCATAAGGGAGGGGGATGTGTTGTATAAAGCTAAACCTTTGTATGCTTTGTTGTATAAAGCTAAACCTTTGTATGCTTTCTTGTTGCTATGGTTTTCAGCTGTGTTTATGCCAAGCACATCATCTGTAATTCCAGAATGAATTTATGCCTACTGTGCCATTCTGGAATGATGTGTGCTTGGAGATGTTTACTCTGGAGTGAAGTCAGTTATACCCTGGATGCTGCCTGTGTTGGGGGTCTTAAGTGAGTTACTGAAGCTGTTCCAAATAAACTGGCTTTCACTTACCAAGTTTGTGGCTTCTTTACACGTATGTCTCACGCCGGAAAGTAACTGCAGTGTGTGGGTTGAGACCGCTGAAATCTTGCTTTCCACACGTTAACCACAACACAGTTTAAGTCCAGACAAGGACTTACTGCTTTCCACACAATTCCACAATGTGGGTTGGTTACCAAAATGTTACAATTGATGAGTATGAGTTAACACGCTGCCATGCAACCTCCCTGCCGTGCTAATCCACACAGTCACAGTTGGTGTGCATTGCATGGAAACAGCACACTGCTGTGGAATCTCCCTGCAGTGCCAGTCCAAATAACACAATAATAGTGTGTGCGGAAACAACACACTGCTGTGAAACCTCCCTGCAGTGCCAGTTCAGATAATACACCTCACCTTCATCACGAGTAAAGCTACCGTTGAAGCGCCCACTTCATAAGCATAAAGCGTTACGCTCACGGTTCTCACATTGACCGTTCACCGCGCTGGTGCCGCCTTCCCCGCAGGGCCCTGTGCGGATTACTGACAAGAGCTGATTCGTTTTCCTCAGTACGTGTATGCTTTCCAGCTTCCGCTACGCGTCGGCACATGTGACCGCAGGCACTCGTATGACGAAGGAGGGGGGGGCTTGCTGGGTGGATACCAGGAATGTCTCCGATGCAAGCGGTTTCTCCCCCTTCTCGAGCGGCGGTGCAAACTCAACTCTCCCTCTGGATATGAGGAGAAAGTTTCCTATCCGTAGCTCCTCTTATCCAGGTGGGCAGCAGCTGACTGTAGAGTAACGGCCGCACTGCCTGATCCGCGCAACGGTCCCTTAAAAGCAGGAGAGGCTCCAGCTATTCCAGCCAGCTATTTGCGCAGGTTTGCTTCCATCCGTAGCTCCTCTTATCCGGCTGCGCAGCAGCTGAGAGGAAAGGGCAGGGCAACAGTCGGGCTCCTCTGCGTTGGGGGTCTTTATCTTTATGTCGCGTTCTGGTCTCCACTATGCCTTCCATCCCATCCTCATCACCATTGTTAAGACGGAGACCACACCAGGTAGGTTATGAATTGGCTTTATTTCATAAGATGGTGTTGAATCAGTACATAACCAAAAGACCCCCACATTACCAAACACCAAGTCCCAACTGACAGAGCTTGAGCAATAACAAGTTATGACCCACACTCTAGAATAGGATTACCTCACAAGCTTAGTCTAGAGTGAGACTACCTCACTAAGCTCAATGTCAGGAAGCCTGGCTTCATGCCATTTATACAACAGATTGCTTTAATGAGGGGGCATTCCGCATTGCCCCCATTAGCATTGTGGGAGGGCTACTTCAGAAGAATGAAAGCATTCGTGCACAGGTGTGCACTGTACATGAGAGCACATTGCAAATATCACTCTTTTTTCATGCCCTCACCAGCACATGTCAGCACCTTCTCAGGCTTCATGGATCTCTGATACTCGCAGACACAGCCTTCAGAGGTGCTGTTTATCATTTCACCACTAGGTGGCTCAGTGTCTTTCAGCAGGTGTTGAAGCGCCCGCACCTGCATGCGTGCCCCAGCCAACAATGCCGTGTGGGAGGGAGACCAGTGTGACGTAGACACCCTTTCAAGCACATGGGCACTCAGGCACCCGTTATCCTCTGTAACATTGGCCAACTCAAGGTTTAGGGAACAAAATACAGTACATGGGGGACCAGGGATCGAGCCTTGCAAACTCCTTATCATCTGGGTGAACACATCTATCAATTGGCACCAGATTCTGAACCGCTTTATAGTATATAGTCGGCACTAGTGAGCCTCATGTGTTTGTAATTATATGTGATCGTGAATGTATTTCCAGTGCAATATAGTGTAAAGTCATTACTGCATATAGAACTCTATTTCCAAGTGTCACTGAAAAACTGAAGTTTGGGCACGACATCCTGAAATCAAACACTCCTTTTAGCTGATACTAGTAACGAGACAAAGAAAGGAATACAGTAAATTCCCCCGAGGCTGTGCGCAGAGGCAAGTATCAAAATGTTGGTTATATCTACTGTAGGGAACTTTTTTTCTTTTTAAAAACAAGACCGAGAAGTACAGGAGGCGTACTCTACATGCTTGAGGGCCCATGACATTAGCAATGCTGATAAGTTTCTTTTCTTTAGCACCAACATCCCTGCCAGTGCTGGACACCGTCTTGGAAGAAGCCTTGCCTCTGAACACCACCAAGTGGAAGAAAGGTCAGGGGCCCAGGGCTGTGACATGTACCCCGGAATTCAAGGGCATTCATCTGAGCTCTTCAGAAGCGATGAATGGCACTGCCAGTGACCTTGGCATTGCCACCCTTCCAACACCTTTACCAGTCCCCAGGACACCCCTTATGTCAAGCGCATAACACCTGTCCTATTGATAGCATTGCTTGTGGCCACTTCCCCCATAGCACTTAAAACCTGTTAACTGCACATCGGACCCCCAGAGACCCCTACCACTGGCATTCCCTTGCCATGGTTGCTGTCCATGGTAGCACAGATGCCAGGACCTCACCACATGGTTCTGAAGAAGGTCGGAGATGCCCCCTTACCAGTCTAGCATTTGTGCACCTTTACCTCTAGGGAATTAACAGGGTCTTGCCAGGTCATTGTTAGCCTCTGAAAATATTCCCCCGGTGAGATGGAGCGCACACTGTTCAAGCACCTGATATCAAGAATGCAATAAAAAGTCAAATGTGATGGGTTGGACAGCAGGGCAACCCTATCGCTCAAATCTGAAAACCACCCTTAATGGGTGGCATCACACCCAGCACCATAAGTATAAGCCAAATATGTTTTTTATGGCAGCCTTGCCGACAAGCCTGTCTTGTGTTGCATGCCCACTCGCCTGATTCTCTTCCCTTCCCTTTTTAATTAGGAATCTATCCCTTGCACCCACCTCTACCGATGCACAATGACTCTCCCAGGCATACCACAACCCCCCCCTACACCAAAATAAGCCTCCCTTGATGATGCAGAGCCATATTCCTAAGGATCCCTTTATATATTTGTACAGGGGGTGCCAACAACTCCCCTATCAACTGAGTATAGATAGAATGATAGGTAGATCAAATAGTTCACTCTCCTATCCATCATTTTAGGAATCGGGATTAGATTGTCTTTATTAAAAGTAAAAAGTGTACAGGGCACTGCACACACTTGATTTGGGGTTTCACAGGAAATAAAGGGTGCTTTAATATTACACACACTCAATAAGTGCAAAAGGATATATTATGAATAATGTGTTTACAAAATGGAAATGCTTAACTAAATGCAGACTAGAGCTCTGTGATTAGAAGCACATGTATTCTTTATGTATACTTATGTATTCTTTTAAAATGGATACTCAAATGTAAAATGGTTTCCAGTCCTAAGCCAGGTAGGGGGAATTATAAACCTGGCAAGCGTAGGCAAGGTGCAACCCAGCATATAGAGACTGTGTGAGGGGAGCCCCGCAACACTACTCCACTTGGACCACGTCTGCCAGGTGTTACCCAGGGAGTTTTGATGGGCCATCTGTCAGGGGCAGCCTCTTGATTACAGCCCTAAGAGGGCTAAAAACGATGGGTTCTCCTCTGCTATAGGGAGCACTAGTAATTTAAGTTTTGTATGGGCCCAGTAGTGATCATTTATTTATTTGTTTATTTATTCATTTAATTTGTAAATCGTGCACAATCCCTTAGGCATCAGGGCGCTGTTGAACCAGTTACATGGGGCCAGAAGACTAGAAGGCATAATGTTACAGAGGAACAGGCAGCAGACAATGTTCAAGAGGTCTCAAGCAGGTTACAGTTTGGTTTACATGAACAGATTAGTTGAAAGATCAGGTTTTGAGTGCTCTGCGGAAGGACTAGAAGGATGGGTTGGAGGGAGTTCCACTGCTTGGCTGCAATGACTGGGAAGCTTGTGCCTCCTGCTTTCACCTGTTTGAATTTTGGCTGGAAAAGCCTGTGAGAGTAGGGGGCACTGGTGGGCCTAGGCGGTTGGGACATGGTGACTTTTTGCGACAAGTATGGTGGGGCTGACTTGGAGATGCATTTATGGGTGATGGCGAGAGTCTTGAAGGTGATTCATTCGTTGATGGAGAGCCAGTGGACCTCTCTGCGCGCAGTGGATATATGCTCTGAGAAGGGAATTTTGAGGGCCGCGCGAAGGGCATTGTTTTGCATAGTTTGGCGTTTCTTTAGATTCTAAGATGAGGTGCCTGCAAACAAGGCGTTGCAGTAGTCTAACCTGGCTCCCACCACTGAGCGGGCTATGGTCAGTCAGTTGTCTTTGGTAAGGAAGGGTCTGGCAGCATTGATGAGTTTGGTAGAATAAGCTGCCGCTGAAGAGATGGCGTTGACTTGGCAGTTGACGGATAGGGTTGAGTCAAGGTAGACTCCTAGGGTTTTCACTGATGCAGAGAATGGGATAACTGAGCCATCAATGTTGAAGGCTGAGTATAGGGGTTCAGTTGCTTCAGGGCTGAAGTGGAGCCTATGATGAGAAGTTCTGTTTTCTCATCATTAAGGCAGAGTCCATGGGTAGCCATCCAGGCTTGGATAGTGGCATAGGTGGAGTTTAGTGTGGCAGCATCATTGTGGTAGGATCCAGATAGGGGAAGTAGGGTGTGTGTGTCGTCAGCGTAGTTTGTGTAGGCGATGCAGAGGGAGTCTAGGTGATCGAAGAGGGGCTTTGTGAAGATGTTGTAAAGCGTAGGGGACACGCAGGACCCTTGTGGCACCCCACAGTTAAGTGGGGAGGGCGTTGCACAGCCATTTTCTGCAAAGACTTTCATAGCTCTGCCTTTGAGAAAGGAGGCAATCCAAGAGGCTACTTCCGTAGAAAAGGAGGCTGAGGAAATCAGATGTTGGCAGAGAATGTCATGATCGACCAGGTCAAAGGCAGCAAATAAATCAAGAAGGAGGAGTAACGCTAGCTTTCCCTTGTCTCTGATCTCGTCCATCTGGATTTTCAGGTCTAGGAGCACTGATTCCGTGCTGTGTCCTGGACGGAAACCTGACTGGCGCACGCCAAAGATTTGATTAGACTTGAGATGATGTTGAATTTGGATGTAAGCCGCCCTGTCGCGATTTTTGAGGAGGAAGGGAACCGTAGTGATGAGCTGGTAGTTGTTGGGTGAGGTTGGGTGAGGTAGGTTCCAGGGTGGGGTTTTTCTAGAAGCGGGAGGACCCAGGCTTCCTTTAGGCAAGCTGGTACCTGCCCAGAGGTGAAGGAGGCATTATTGAAAGCCGTGAAGAAGGGGGTTGATGTTTCAGCACAGTCTTTGATCAAGGGGGCTGGGCAGACATCGCCCTTACAGCATGAGGGCTTGTGGTTTAGGAGAAAGTGCAGCGATTCCTGTGTGGTAATTTTGCTGAAGGTGAACAGGGGGACTCCAGGCTTGTTTAGGATTGGGCCATGGGAGAGCAAGTGCACATGGGCGAGGCTGGTTTGTTTGGCAGGGAATTTCTTTTGTAACGTATCAATTTTTAGCAGCAAGGCCTCTTGGATAT
Source organism: Ambystoma mexicanum (assembly GCF_040938575.1). Lineage (NCBI taxonomy): Eukaryota > Metazoa > Chordata > Amphibia > Caudata > Ambystomatidae > Ambystoma > Ambystoma mexicanum. The sequence goes on along the minus strand of NC_090931.1, from coordinate 1,400,464,851 downwards.
TGTTGCACCAGGCAGTATCTTTGGTTAGGATGGAAGTTTGGGGCTAGGGGCTTTGAGTTCTCTAAGAGTGGCGAAGAGTTCTTTTGAGTTAGAGTTGGTTTTAGTGATTCTGGTGTTGAAGGTACAGGCTTTAGCTTTGATAATGGCTTGCTTGTATTGTTTGGACAGGTTTGAGAACTGGAGATTGGTGTCTTCTGTGGGGTTGCTATTCCAACAAGTTTCTGCAAGTATGTTTTTGGTTCCGAGGGAGTCTAGATTAGGAGTGTACCAGGAATTCTAGTGAAGAATGGGTTTGGCTTTTTGTGGTACCAACGGAGCAATGGAATCAATGGCGTTGATCAGAGTTTTGGAATACATGTCTGCTACGTGCGTGGGGTCGGTAGAATCCAGATAGTCAGGATTGAGGGCATCGAGACAAGGGTAGAGGTTTTCTTTAGTGAGTCTCTTAGAGCAACAAGCTAAGGAAGGTGGGAGCGATGTGGTGGAGGGTTTGGCAGTGGACCATAGGGAAGGCCGAATGAGATGATACGATGGTTGGAACAGGGACAAAGTGAGTTGGCTTTGATGTAGATATGGCATTTGTTGTCAGCTATTCAATCAAGAGATTGCCTTTTGTTGTGTGTAGGGTTGCAAATGCATTGTACAAAGCCGACTGTGGTGAGGTCATTGGCTAAGGAGCAAGCTGGAAGGTCAGAAGGTTTGTTGAGGCCAAGGGTAAGATCACCCAGTAGTAGCACTTGTGACAAGGGTTTAGCGTTGTTGCCTAAAATTAGTAGTAGGTCCTCCTCCAATGAGAGTACAGGGACAAGAGGTGTTGGTGGTGTGGAGAGTTTGATGGAGAGGATGTCAAAGTTGTTGTTGAGTGTGGATTGGATTTGTCTGACGATCAGGTGGTTCTTAGTAATGAAGGCGACGCCTCCTCTTCTGGCATTGGATCTATCACTCCTGAGGATGGAGTAGGCAGTGGGGATGGCAAGGGAGAGGGTTGGACCGGAGGTCGAGTTGAGCCATGTTTTTGTGACTGCTAGTGCATCCAGGTTGTTGGCAGTATTTCAGATTGACATGGGAGGGCGTGGCATGAGGGGGAAGCACACATGTAGTGTTAGAAACAGCCACAGCAGTACATTTCTGATTGGCATTGGAGGGCTGGGTATGAGGAGGCAGCGCACATATAGGGCCTCATTACAAGTCCGGCGGTAGCTGTGCAGGAAAAACCGCCAGAACCGAAATACCATTCCACCTCCATGATTGCCGGAATCGCTGGGGCATTACAACCCTGGTGACCTGGTAATTCTGGAGGCAGAATTCCATAAATCCCCATCCCCATGGAGTCCCATAGGACTCCATGGGGATGGGGACAATGGAAACACTGGTTCCGTCTATGACAGAGCTAGTGTTTCCATTTCGGCATGCAGGTGGGTGGCGTTACTCCCGCCAGGTCAGACATCGCGGGAGTGACACCTCCCACCTGCAGAACTCGGAATCAGCCGGTCCGGAAACAACGGTGGCGGCGGATTTACCACCACCATTGTTTCCGGACTGGCAGGGTCATAATGAGGCCCATAGAGTTTGAAGCAGCAGCAGCAATATATTTCTGATTGGCATTGGAGGGCTTGGCATGAGGTGGCAGCACACATGCAGTGTTAGAAACAGCCACACCAATACATTTCTGATTGGCATTGGTGGGCTGGGCAAGAAGAGGCCGTACTTGTGAATTGCTGCAGGGCATAGCGTCTAACCTGCTAGGCGCGTGTGGCAACTTGTAGACGGGCTCCGTGGTGTCTATAGGGTTTGTGATCCCTTTGGACGCTCGGTGAGGTGCGCAGCTGGAGAAGCCAGAAGCGGAGCTTGCGGTCGGGAGCGTTTTGAGGCTGGCGGGGAGTGAGCACAAGGGTATAGTTTTTGTCAGCTATCCAGTCAAGATGCTTGAATCACTAAGCATGTAACACAGATTGGACCTGCTGCTCATTTCATCTTTCACATCACTCCCCCTAAAATGAAAGTGTGTGTAACCATATACCATGGAAAGTCAGTAAGACAACACCAGATTGGTATGTGAGGATGAAAGGCTGCGGCTGTATTGCTTCCAATTTCCAACACCTGGCGAGAGGGACCATTTAAACCAACATTTTAGAAGAGGACGGGTACAGAGGGAAGATTAGTCACAGGGTAAACACCTCTGTGTGCATGCATAGTCCCCAATGCATAGACATCCTTAGAGAATTAAGTATATTACATGGTGAAAGGTTATGTACATAGAAGAATGTGTGGTCTGGCAAGGGTCTAATGCTAGGAAATAGCAATCGTACTGAATCGGCTGAGCAGTGGCAAGCAGAAGGGTACACACGTCCAAGTGAAGTGTTCCTTCATGATTTATTAGCACAAGAGTGAACCCTGGGGCTTGGACTAAAATTAGCCCCCCGTCATTTGCAATTACCTATTTCCCTCCGTGACAGCGTACTTTCAAAACAGGAGACACTCCCGTGCCCTGAAGCATTCTGCTAAATACTTCTGTCCCTCTGAACGGCTCTAACGCATACTGCTCCAGGTCAATGTTGTACTTTTTATTTTGATCTGTTGTGTGGGTGTGCTTTAAAAAAAATAAAGTCAAGGTTATTTTGGATTTCTTCATTCTTAGCTTATTTCTGAAAAAGCTGTTCTTAACTCTTTATTTTCAGTGATTTTTACTGCGCACCTTGCAAACATCTCCCATTTTGTCCTTTTGTCCACATCCAATTCACGTCAATGAGAAATGGCGATCTCTCTGAACTACGTTCTTCTCTTCTCAGCAGCCATGTTTGAACGGGCTACAAACTGCAGAGGAAATCGGTAAATTACCATATTTTGAAGATGAAATTATGATTGCAAAAGTATGTGGGCCACGTCAGATTCTCAGTCACAAAAATAGCCCCCCTCAGGATGCATGAGTGAATGAATCACTTTGTGTGGCCGACTCGTGAAAAATCCAGAAACTCCTATTCAGTATTTGGGCTACTAGATTGCTCTAATGGCTAGTGTTTAATGGGATCCGGTGTCACGATACAAACCCTCCCCCGTAACAAAGTCTCCCGGCCCGGGGAGACTTTATTCTATAATAAAGTCACCCTGGGAGAATTTATAAATTCATTTCACAGGGGGCGCAAAAGTATTCCTCCCCCCACCACCCGGAGATTCTATTTCTGAAAAAAAAAGTCTCAGGTAGAGAATTAATTCTCAAATGAAGTCGCCAGGGGCAGAGTCTGTGCCAGGGCGGATATATTTAGCGACGCTGGCATACATTGATGGTTCGTATTTGGAGCGCAGGTGTTAGTGGATGGTAGACTGTGCATTACAAACACACTTACTTTTCATATTTAACCTAACCAGTCAGTGTACAGCGTCCATATTTATACTTTGCTACTACTAAAGTTTTCATTTTCGGCCCTGCATAACATTAATGAAAGATGAAAAACCCTTGCATACGACTTTTACGTCTTTCACTAACATTGCACCCCAGGCTTCAGTCCCTTGCCTCAATAGTAATGTGGAAAACACTCTCCCTTTAGCGGAAATTCATATGTAGACGCACCACTTGCACCACTTGAAATTCTTTCTCACTCTGGGCCAGTAAAGGAAGATCCAATTCTCCAATGTTGGAAGAATAAATGTAAAGATTTCTTAGAGTCTCAGAATGTCACGATTGAGGTTCTAAAAACGAACCCAGATAAGGCAAAGAGAAACCTTCAGGAAAAAGACTGGGATGAAACCCAAGAACTAAAAAGAAAGAACAACTGCTGCTATAACATCATATGGGAACGGAAAACGCGGAATAATCCACCTCCATACTTGAGGGAATTTCCATCGCCCTATAATAGAGACCTGCTGATGCGCTGTAGACTTAACATCTTGCCCTCGAGGGAGGTACAGCTAATCAGAAAACAGATTTCAGCACAAGAAACGTACTGTTGCTTCTGTAAAGACCCAGATGTCTTGGAGACTACCAGACATTTGATGCTAAATTGTCCCTATCTAGGGGCCTGAAGAACAACTGCCATGGGTGGCTGTGTGGTTCGGCTGGACTCAAGTACAGAGGAAGAATATTGGGAGAGATTATTGTCTGTGGACAAAGTTGGGCGGACCATCGACGCCCTTAAATTTGTAGAATCGCTGGAAATGGACAAACGGGTTTGTCTGTCCGCTGGGAGGGTCACGCATAAAGGAACTGATGATGATTGAGAATTTATGAACATTAATGAATTAGAAGATGATGGCTTAATAATCGAGAAACAAATGAGAGATAAGAATTTGAAATATGTTAAAGGTTTGTTTATTAAATTTGCACAGTAGTGTGCAAAGGTGCAGGGCAAAAGGCAGTGTACATGCTTGATGGCCAGCTTTCACATTCCACCATGCAAATGACCAAATTTCGGTGATCATTGTCGTTCATTTGTATGGCAGAGAGGAGGGGCGGAACGTAACTTATGTTTCCAACGCCTCTCTTGCTGTCCGCTATATAAATGCCCAGCATTTGCGCCGGCATGTATTTTCCTACTGGAGCAAATCCTGGGGATACCTATTGAGCCCACCGGCTTTATGCGCCAGGATAGGGATCCATTGTAAATGCTGCTTGCCATGCAAGCATGGTAGGTATTGTTTACAATTAAAATTAGGCGCTGCCTGCCACGTGTGCGAGCCAGGTAGGCAGCGTTTACTCATTTGCATGGCGGAGTGCAAATGTGCAGGACAAAACGCGGCATACATACGTATACAAAAGGAACTTATTCTAAGTATGCATAGAAGAAAGTAATCACTGCAGGGAAAAGGAAGTGAAATAGTGGGCCTGCTTTCATGGTGGTGGGGAGGCTAGTTTCTTAGTCACTCTTCTTGTTGGGGACCAAATATAGGTAGATGGTCAAGCTAGTAGTACAAGATAACTAATCTGTTTAACAGAAACTTGTCATTTTATAAGAAAATTCAAATTGAATGCAGGGGGCTGCTAACTTTAGCACTTATGTGTTGTTGGATCCTCTGCATTAAATGTTGCACACTCACAAAGCGGAGTGTAAATGCGAAGAGTAAATCAAGGCAAAATCGCCTTTATTCTTCACTTTTACTCTCTGCTTTGTGAGAAATGAAACATCACCTGCTAATTACTGTTTGCAAGCAGCAATTTATATTGGATTCCACCTGCTATTGACCAAGTGTAAATATGAGGCGTGTTCCATTTGAATCCATTTCTTTTATGCCTACATGAAAATATCATGCAGGCGTAAACCCAAGGGCTGTGCCAAGACGGAGGAGGAAAGCAAAGCAGAGATGCAAACTACACTTTGATGCCACCATATGATTTGGAAAAGTAGGAAGATTGGGCAGCAGGGGTGTATTGTCCGTAATGGGCAAGGGGGAGTCAACCCACCGGCCCCTCTCCCACTGTGGAGGAGCTGAGGAGCCAGCCCATTGAAACACTGAGTGCTCCCTTGTCTTTTTCCAGGAGAGGGAGTGCTCCTGTGCGTTTTGCTTCCCCGGCTTTGCATAGCTCATTGGAAATGCTGGCTGGGGAACTGCATGCCTGTATATGCGAGAAGGCGCTCCTGTGTCTCCCTGCACATACAGACAGAGCAGGCTGGAGAGGAGTGTTTCATCACTCATGCTCAGGCTTCTACACGCATGTGCTGGAACCAGGAAGCTCTTGCTTCCTGATTCCTGTTCACGCTGCAGGAACTGGAGCGCTGGGGAGGAAACTTCAGGACCGGGGCAGAAGGTGAGTTTATGTTTGTTTATTTAGTATTTAAATATGTGTATGGATGCATGTATGCTTGTGTTGTTCAAAGTGAGTGTATGATGATGGCTGCTCGTGTGAATGAGCGAGTGCTTCTTGCTGTATGAATGTTGTATGAATGTGTGTGTGTTTGTATGCTCATCTATTATTTAAATATGTGCATAGATGCGTGTATGCTTGTGTTGTTATGAGTGAGTGTAGGATAATGGGTGCTCATGTGAATGAGAAGGTGCATGCTGTGTGAATGTGTGTGTGTTTGTATGTTCATTTATTTATTATTTAAATACGTGTATGGATGCGTGTATGCTTGTATTGTTAAAGACTCCAATCAAGCAGTCCCACTAAGTCAGTGCCTTGTCTGGGATTGCTCAAAGGAAGCCCTTATTTATATATTTTTATGTCCAGTTCGTGTACTCTGGATGACAACCCTTATATGACACCCCTCTCTTAGAATCCCCCTGACCCCACTGAGCCAAGAAGTAAGTTTTTTTGCAATTTAAAAGGTTTATTTGAGAATTAAACAATATATATATATCACACTTTTATAATAAATTAATAATTGATATCACACTTGTGAATATGAGCAGTAATCAGCAATGGATGAGGTGATACTAGCACGCTGGTTTAATTACTTAGGAGTAGTATATAGGATAAGGTAGCTGAGAATGCTTTATATGGTACAAGGAAATGCAAGGTGGAAAAGAAGCAACACAGGAATAAACTTGATATGATTTCAGCAAAACATAATATAATCGCTTTTCCCCTTTTTGCAATTCACCCCCCCTCTATGCAATGTAAGGAGGTGGAAGTGACACACACAGTCTTCAGGAATACAATCACAGTACAATCCCAATTCAGTTCCCCCCTAGCAAGCTTAGATCAACAGGGATGATTTTAAACACAGGCAAAGTACTTTAAAGATAAAATTTCGTCCCTAGGACAAATGGTTCCGGAGATACGGACGATTTCGTGAAGGTAGCCCGGCTGTCTGAATAGTTTGGTTTGGTTGCTAGGTTTTGAAGGCCTGCTGATAGGAGTTCAGCTGTTGGGTTCTAGAGTTCTTGGAGTTTTGTTCAGGAGTCAGGAGTCTCTGGATGTGAAGTCTGACGTCTGGATGTGGAGTTGTCTGTCAAAATGCTCCGCAGAAAGTGAAAAAGAAAGTCCTATCTGGCTTCCAGTGGCTCTTTTTATGTGTTTAGAAAGTGGGTGGGTCGGCTAATTCTGCATGCCCAACCCTCTCAAGATTTGATAGGCCAAAGGATTCTTTGGTCCCTGATTTGAGAAAGGATAGTGTGTCAGAGTGATGTCAGCCATTTACGATCTATAGAAGAAACGCCCCTTTCCTTTTGCTTAGAAAATCATTTTTCATAACTACACATACTTCCCAGATACACAGTTGTTTGACATTACATGTACATATTACAGCTGGCTTAAGGTACATTCTGGCCCAACTCTGATCTTCCTGAGGGCTTGCATTCACAAATGGCAACTTATTTTCGTTTTTAGTTGGTTTTCCAATATCGGACGTTTACCAAAAATGGCACACATGTACACCGCCTTTCTACCCATATGCCATTAATTTACTAGGTCTCTAGCATAAACACAGTGTCTGTAGTATCAATAAATAGCGGGGTTTTGCCTCAGAACATGGTACAAAGTTGAATCAAGTCTTGAATTGTGGGTACATTTCTTAGATTAAGGATCTCCAAATTGCACATTTTTGTAAGCTTAATACAATAGTTTAGAAGCATTTAACTTAAACATATATTTGCTGCAATATGATTCCACAAAAGTGTCTGAGCCCACCCCCAGAAACTGGGTAAGTCAGGAAACACATGTCTCTCCTTCCAGGCAGGGCTCTGTTTACAGTCCACACTGAAAATCAACATACCCCATTCAATTGCAAGGGTCTATTGTGTTGGGTCCAGCAGGCTGAGGTCAACAGACCAGGGGGGCCACTCTGCATTTGATTAACAGAGACCTGTGATTTCCTGGGCTGTTGGCTGTTCAGGGCTGGTGTGAATGCCTCCCATGAACAGAGACTCTTTGAACTTTTAATTAACTAAGACTCCTTCTGATCAATGCACAGTTCTGCAAGACAACTCTCCTGTAAGAGTTTAGACCGCTAGCGCCGGTTTGTGGACAAAGCTGGTACTGCACCCATTAATGCATTCAAAAAGGGGATTTTACTTGATAGTATATAATCCTTGCTTAACATTATTTTGATGGGAGTCCTTACAGTAGAGTGGTGATGTGGAACCCCCCCACAGGAAGGTTGAATCTTTAGAGTGGTCTTGTGCCCATGATTTTAGCAACTTTTTTGACATCAAGAAATGAATTCCCAACAGCTCTGGGTTGCTTTTGGCAAACAGCCTTGCCATTCTCAATGGTTTCAGGCTACTGTGTGTGTAGCCCAATGGTGGTTTTAGGCAGTGCCCTCCTGTGCTCACAACATAGGCAAAAATGGGTGGCAGCCTATTCTTCATGTTTTCCCTGTGCATTTTCTGGGGAGTTCTGGCCATCATGATGTTTTCAATGCCAGTAATGCACAGTTTTTGTGGTAGGGCTCAGTTGCATGGGTAAAACATCCCACAAGCCCCCCCCCTCTTGCGATGGCCATTCTGATCTTTTACTGATGGAACTCGCAAGATCTGGGATGTTCGCCTCATCTTCTTCCGGTAGATGGCACAGTTCTGTATCTTTTCCTTCATCAGGTGGATCGATCGGTTCTCCTCGCCGGTCCTGATGGGAATATTGGGCGGTACCCCGGGCCCCTCGGATCTCTGCTCCCGGTCCCCGGATCGTTCTCCTTGGTCAGTCACCATGGTTTCATCTCTCCTAGGATGATAAAGCAAAAGCGGCAATACCTATTAGTAGACATTGATATAGTGGGGCGGCATGTACATTTTATAAATCAAGAGACATAGCATTCTTATTTTGAAAAACAAGATATAATTCAAAGACAGTTGCATACAAGAATCATAATATTTTAGAGACTATATGTGGGATATTTTAGGGTTGGAACTGACTTAATCTGGAGCGGTCCCCTCTGGTATTGCAGAGGACTCCTCCAGTTGCTGCAGAGTGTGCCTGGGATGGCAACACTTTAGCTGATTTATATGGACCCACTTGTCTTCCCCTTCCGCCAGACTACCTTTGGGGATGCAGATTTTATAAGCTACTGGGGAGATCTTGTCTATAATTTCAAACGGTCCCTTCCATGTAGGCAAACATTTTCGCTGTTTGGCCTGGTTCCTTTGGAAATTGTATAGATAGACCCGGTCTCCCACAGTATATTCCTTCCTGGTGGTCTTAAGGTCATAGTGGGTTTTCATGCTATCAGCTGATCTTTCTAGATTCCGCTGAGCATAGGCAAAAGCATGCTGAAGGTGTTTCCTTAAATTCTCCACATACTCGTGAGTTGTGGAGGCATTTATCAGTGTCTGCTCTTGGGTCCTGTAGAGCAAATGCTGGGGAAGCACCATCTTGCGTCCGGTCATCAACTCAAATGGTGACATTTTAGTTGCAGATGAAGGGGTAGATCTGATGGCCATTAGGACCAGAGGTAATCAGATATCCCAACTTAGCCCAGAATCTGCCACAAACTTTTTTAAGATGCTCACAATGGTTTGGTTGTATCTCTCTACGGCTCCAGAAGAAGCTGGCCTGTAAGCAATATGTAGCTCCCTTTTGACCCCCAGTATCTCCCACATCTTTGTCATTACTTCACTGGTGAAGTGGCTACCTCTGTCTGACTCAATCCTTTGAGGTAGACCAAAACGGGAAAAGATGTGGTTAATCATCAGGGCAGCTGCTGTTTCTGCCTTGCAGTTTGGGGCCGGGAGACATTCCACCCACTTGGTAAACAAGCATGTAACCGTCAACATGTACTTGTTTCCTCTAGACGAGCGAATCACAGGGCCTACAAAGTCGATTTGTAAATCTGACAATGGCAGTGTCATTCCCCTCTTTTGGAGAGGCGCCCGGTGTGTGAGGGATGTTGGCTGAAATTGTGCACACACAAGACACCCCTTCAAGTATTGGTTGGGGTCCTGGCCCATATGTGGCCAGTATGCAATGTCTCTTAAGATTTCAAGTGTTGTATGAAACCCCCTATGACCGGTGGTGGCCGCATCATGGGCGTGACTTAACATCAGGCTTCGGAATGAGGTAGGAACCACCCACTGATCATGGCCAGCTTGGGATTTCCTTACCAACAAACCGTCTTGGATTCGGAACCTTTTTGGACATTTCATCAACACTCTTAGGTCCTCTTTCCCAATGTAATCAGTGTCCGTTAGGGGAAAGTTCTCAGGGTCCTCAATGTGTTGGTAAATCTTACCAATTATTGGATCCCCCTTCTGAGCTGTAATTAAATCAGCATCAGGGGTCTCCTTACTCCATTGTGCAGTTGAAAGATCATTGTGAGCATTTGTCTGGGACCTAGTGATAGCAGTGACCTGGATTTCCCCCAACAGGGACTCTATTTCTATTACATCCCCTTGGATGGCCCCGGTTTTGGCCAGCTGATCAGCTAAGTCATTTCCAGTTTTGTCTGGTCCCTCTACTTTGGAATGACCCTTGATCTTTTTCCAGTAGATGGTCATCCCATTCGAGGTGACCAGGTCATAAATGTTTTGGATTAACTTCCCATGTTTCAAGGGTTTGTTATTAGCACACAACATGCCTCTGGTTTTCCAATTAACCAGTTGCTCCACGAACCCGTTCCGTACATAATCCGAATCTGTGATTATGACCAGTTCGTGGAGTTGATGTTGGACAGCAGTGAGGATGGCTTGATGCACAGCCATCAACTCTGCTACCTGACTACTTCGGGGACCAATTTTGTACCCAGCGGAGGGTTCTGGAAACTCCTTCACCCATGCATTCCCTATGTCGGCCACCAGTTCTTTCTCCCCGTTGTTGTCAACATGGTAAGAGCATCCATCCACATAGACAGTGGGCATTCCCTCACACTTGTCTTCTTCAAAGACTTTGTGTGGGGAATTAAGGTATGCCCCCATGTTGTCCTTGATTTTTAGACTTTCGTCCTCGAGACAGTTTTCTCTGGCACAATCATGCAAGTCAGCCAGACCTTGCGCGAGGGGACTCTTCTTGTTTTGGCCATATCTGACCTCCACAGGAAAGCCTTGCATTGACAGAATCCAGGAAGTAATTCGGGAATTACTCACATTTCCGGCCCGGATTCTGTCACTTTGGAGATATTGCAGAGGCTGGTGTGGAGTCTCCACTATGATGTGTTCCCCCTGGATAAACGGGCGGTAATTCTTCAATGCCCACACCATTGCCAGGAGTGCCTTCTCACAATCGTTGAATTTTTCCTCCACAGAGGATAAAGTTTTGCTCACATAGGAGATTACTTTATTGACCTTGTCATGCTTTTGGTATAATACTGCCGTCAAGCACCTATTAGAGAACCCTGTCCCCAGGAAGAACTCCTTGTTTCTGACAGGGTAAGCTAGGCAAGGTGCTTGTGAGAGGCTTCTCTTGAGTTGTCTTACTGCCTCAGATTGTTCTGGACCCCATTCCCACTTGACCCCCCCTTCAAGAGATGAATCAGGGGTCTAGTGATCTCTGCGTAGCCTTCAATGAACTTTCTGCTGTAATTAGTCAGTCCAAGGAGCCTCCTTAGTTCCTGCAGAGTTGTGGGGTCTTTCAGTTTCTGAAGTGCTTCCACTTTCTTTTCCTGGGGACAGAGACCCTGAGGAGTAATCTCATGCCCCAAGAAATTAACACGGGTTCTACACCACTGTGCTTTCTGAAAGGAAAGTTTTGCTCCGGCGGCCCTCAACTGCGTCAGAACATAACGTATCTCCGCTATGTGTTCCTCCAAAGATGAACTTTTGATGAGGACATCATCTGCATAAGCCAGGTTACCCCTCGCACCCAGGTCGGGCATGGCCTTACGTAGGAAAATGTTGAATTCATATCCGGAGTTGAGGTTTCCGAAGGGAGTCCGGGTCCATGTGTACTGCTGGTCCCCAAAGGTAAAAGCCAGTTTGTATTGGTCCTCCCTACTGACAGGCACGGTCCAGTATCCATTGGTCAGGTCTATTGCAGTGAATACCTGTGACCCCTGGATCTGGGCCAGCCCTTGGTCAATGTAGGGCAGAGGCGATCAGGAAGTATGGACCCGTTTGTTGAACTCCCTAAGGTCGGTGCAGAGTCTCCACTGGCCATTTGGCTTCAATATTCCCAGCACCGGATTATTGAAAGTGCTGTGGACTGGATGGATTATTCCCCCGGGACTCAAGGTTCTTAATTATTTCAGTAAGGGACTCCATGGATGCGAGAGGCAAGCGATATTGCTTCACAAACACTGGAGTCATGCCAGGGTCCGTGGGAATTGTTGTTGTGTGGATGTCGTTGCGACCACAGTCATATGAGTCTACCGCAAAGAGATCTTGGAAATCCAAGAAAACTTGTTTCAACTTTTGCTTCTGTTCCAGAGTCACAAAGGCATCAGCTAGGTTGACTCTCTCTTCCACCATCTGCCTGAAGCCTGGATAGACTTCTGGTTTGCCTATCTCAGCGACCTCCTCCAGCTGGGTGGAGAAGTCCCTGGTCAGAGTGCTGATTTGGACTGGAGGCTTCAGGTGGGAAAGGCAGCCCTCGTGGACCTGGTAAATCACCTCATCCCTTCTAAAGTCACAAGTCACGTCTTCCTTACCATAAGGGCAAGAAGTGTACACCAGGAAGTTCCCCCCATGCCGGGTGAAAATCCTGTCTAGTGTTGTATTGTCCTCACTGTCACTGTCAAAACAGTCCTTAGGGATTGGTCCTAACAGTTCATTTCTTAAATCAATGGAGAAATGTCGGTCATCAACCGCCATTCCAATAATGGTGCCTGCGGCTAGAGTAATACTCTTTAAGTCGCTGTTATCCACCTCTATTGGAATGGTGTCATGTTCTATGTTGACTAATGGTGTTGGGTTTACCCCTAACCCTTGCTGTTGGAGAGAAGCATTTAGATGAATATAAGCATCAGGGTTTTTCAATTTTTTTCCTCTTTTAACTTTCACTTCCAGGGAGAATTGTCGGGTCCTTTCTGGGATGGTGACTTCCTCTTTAAGCTGAATTTCAACTGCATAAGGTAGCAATTGAGCTGACCTAAATGCTTTTTCTGGATCATCAAAGCCCATGGGATTATCCGCTAATCGGGACCAAGCTTTGAAGTTTATTAGGTCCAAACTAATGGCAAAGCAATTGAGAATGTCACTGCCTAAGTAAAAGGTGGCAGTGACGTCTCGCACGACCCAACGATTATGGACTATGCTCTTGTTGCCAATTGAGATTTTGAGCATACACCTGCTTGAGGAGATGTTTGGAATTAGGTGCTTCCAGGTCCATTTCCCATTTGTCTATCAGTTTGAATGTGGGAATGGCTGGATCTTTTGGGAGTTGTCGGAACATGGCTTCGCTAATTAAGCTCTTACCGTTGTTCACACACACTCAGGCGAGAACAGAGTCCTTCCCATCATTTAACTGAACAGGGATGAACAACTGATCTCCAATTTGCTGAATATCAGCCAGGCTCTGAGCTGATTTCACATCTTTCTGGACTATAGGAGTGGGAGTTTCTGATTGTGGATTAGTAAAGAATTTCACAGTGTTTCTTTCGAGTGTGGAATACCACCTTAAACTGGAAGGAAGGTTGATTTTCAGAAATAGAGAGGACCCCCCCATCACCAGTCTGTTGTCCTACTGCTATTACTGTCATGTCTGGAATCTGGTTGTTCTGGAAGTGAAATTCTACTTGGTCAGATTTTTGTTCAACCATGTGGCATGTGCCGTTTAAACTAACATGTTTGACACTCTGTTTTAATTTTATTGGTCGGCTAGTCTGGGTCCAGAGGACCTTGTTTACGCAATCTATTAGGGGTGACAACCTTCTCAGGAGGTCATTCCCTAGTAAACAAGAAGTGCCATCTGGAGTTACTACTATGACCGGGTGTTTCGCCTTGTGTCGCCCAATTTTAATGTCCAACTCTGCAGTGCCCTCGATGGGATTTTCCTTCCCGTCAAAGTTCTGAAGTTGTCCAGGAAGAGAGGTGAGGGGAATTTGGTACTTCTCTGCCCCACCTGAATTCAGTTCATCAAAGGCCCTTCTGGACAGAAGGGTAGCTTGAGATCCAGTGTCCACCAGCGCCAAGATTGTACCCTGCCCCTGTACTTGTACCGGGGCATAATATCTTCCCTCCTTCTCCTCAAGGGGGCACAGATAATGTAAATTTTTGGACAACTGGTGGGCCAATTTTTTAGTTTTGGACATTGAGAGAGAAGAGATTTGGGCAGAATTCGATGGAGAGTCTCGGGAATCTGAAAGAAAAAGTTGGCAATTTGATATGGTTTTGGGTTCCCCTGGTTCCAGTTCTGGGCCGCCCCCCCTTTTTGGAGGCAGTCATCAGGATGGGTTTGACCCATGGGATTTTTGTATTGTTGGTTCTGGGATAGAATGATGGGCGGCGACAGCTCAATCCCCACATCTACCCAGTCTAGGTTGGAATCCCTTCGGACCCATTTTTCCTTGGGAGGAGTTCCCCCATCTCTGAAGGAGAAGATCCTTTTCCCAGGATCCTCTTGGGATCCCTCTCCCTCAAATTGGAAGACCTGTACCTCCTCCACAAAGTGGGTCTGTTTGGGTCCTTTGTTTCTCCTACCTCCTCTCTGCTCCTTGGGTGGCAGACTTTCAGGGGTAGGAGATTTTGTTTCCGGTTCCTGGGTTTCCAGGGGCTGTTTACAAGTGGGGAAGGAAGCTTCCTCCAAGGCTTTACACCCCCCTTCCCCTTGTGCCTCCTCCCTGGGAACCGGTGGGTTATCGGGGTGCTGCCCCCGTCATTGTTCTGGAGCACCAGGCCCAGAGTTTGAGGCATTTTGCGCTGGCATGCTCATCTGAGGGTTCTGTTGAGCCCTCAGTATATGACCCAGATCCCGTGCCATATTTTGGTCCTGGCGCTCTAACTGTGAAACCCGCTCAGGCTGATACGGGTTCTATTTTCGCCCCTGGGCTGATCCCGGGAAAGGTAGCTATCCCTTCTCTGGTAATACCCCGGGTTGGGAAGATTAGGGTACCCCTCCACCCGTGGCCTCCCCTCTCCTGGATTAGGTTGTCTGGGCTCAGGGAATTGGGGAAAGAAGGATGGATGGTTTTGGGGTTGGAAATTGGGTGGATACCTGGGAAAAAAGTTCTGCCCAGTGTTTGGGGAATTTCTGCCCTCCTGTGGGAAGTTAGGAGGGAAGTTCCCTGGGTCAGGTGCTTGGCTGGATCCCCCCCTTGGGCTGGAGGAGTCCACACATAACCCAGAATTGGTCTGTTTCCCTTGTAGCGGGGACTTACATAGTCAGGGGAGCGGGGGACCCCATTTGTGGGACTACCTCCTCGACTCCATGTCTGTGACTGGCCCGAGGGCCTTCTGGGCTGTGAATTATTTGGTGCAGGCAGGTTTTTAGGCCCCCCCATCTCCAAATCTAAAACGGGGGCAACCTTTACCTCTGCCTCCTTGGCAGCAGCAGGGGTGCTGTTGGTTTTGGGGTTTTTGGACTGATTCTTATTTTCCACCGGTTTCTGCACCTCATAGATGCGGGTGGCTTGCTCAATGACCCAGTCTAAAGATCTTTTCTCGTGAAAATCTCTCACGAGCTGCGTCATTATGTATTTAGGCAGAGCATGGAAAAATGTGTTGATGAATTATCTGCTGTCTGTGCGCACCCTTCTGGTGGTCTGCACAAAGGCACGCTTCAATTCTTGCACAAATTCTTGTGGGGCCTGATCCTCCCCACATTGCAAATTGTAGGCTGCCTTGCGAGCCTCTTGGGGATTTCTATGTACAGAAAAATGTTTCAAGATGGCCGCCCTATATGTGGACCATCTTGAATGGTTTTGGTCCTCCAGCCCCGCAAAGAAACTGGAGTATTCAGGGGAGAATGTCCATTTGACATACTGGATGCAGCTACTGCTGTCCTTCAAATGGAAAGTCTCCATCATTTGCTCATAGAGCTCCAAGTGTTCCCAAACAGAATACTTGGCGTTCTTATAATAAGGAGTGATGACACTCCTGATTGCCTTAATCTGTTTTAATGGGTCCTTAAGCAAGGCCCTTTTCACCTTATTGGCCTTTTTGGTTCGGGTAACCCTGGTCCATTCATCCTCTGATTCAGAAGCACTGCTCCCAGAGGTGCCCGTCTGACCTTCCAGGTTTTCCCGGATTCTGCGAGCCTGGGAATAGCTGGCAGAATGTGGGGACCTGGTCTCCTGTGTCTTGTGACGCTCAGAGGAGTCTTCAGATCCCTCCTTGCTACCGGGATTTGATGGGTACCCCCCCCCCCACTGACCTAACTGGACAGAGGTTTTCAGGATGCCCTTAGTGGGCCTACTCTCCTGGGGTTTCAGCACTAAATTGCACTGTACATAGGTGCCCATACCCGGATGCCCGCCCATCCATTCCTGGGTGGTACTGGCCTATGAGCCCCATACTTTTGGCTGGATAGTAATCTGCCATCCCTGTGGCCCTGTGCTCATGTGCGCCAGGGGACATGGGGGTGGCAGAGTCCAGGGAATGGGAGAGATGAAGGCTTCTGGTACTAGGGCTAATGAGGTTATGCTCAGGCGTTTCCCTTTCCCAGCGAACCTCATCTCTATCAGCCCCTGCTCCCTGTTGCAATGCAAGAGCCTGCGCTTTCAGTTCCTCAGTTAAGGCCTTACTAGACTCTATCAGTCTCTCCTGCATGGCTACCTGTTGCTGGAGCCTATCATTGTGCTGGCAGAGAGCCTCATTCTCTCTCTGTGCCTCCTGATTGGTCCTGGAGTACTGGGCCAGTCTTTGCTGCAGGAGGGTTACCTCCTGAGTCCCATCCCTACTGGCCTGCTCCTTTCTTGCCAGAGCCTCTTCCACCCTCCTGGTGTGCTCTAACAAGTTCTGATGCTCTTTTTGGAGGTCACCCAGCCCCTGGAGGGCCAAGTGATTTTCTTCAGTTTTTCTTTTTAAATGGCAGACTTCCTGGCCTAAGGTGTCCCTTTCCTGACTAAGAGTCTGCATCTGTGCCGCCAGGTCGTCCCTTTGCCTTTGAAAGGCACCAGCTTTCTGGCGCTCCTGATCAAACTCTGCCTGGGTATCCAGGTCTTTCAGGATCAGTTTATTGCTCTCTGCCTTTTCCCTATCTAGGTGGCTTTGCAGGGTAACTACCTGCTCAGCACATGCCCTATTGAAATCTAATTGTTGCTCCAGCTTCTTCTGGCTCTGCAATAGGGAGTCCAAACCTTCTTGATACTCCTTCTGCAAGGCCAGAAATCTGGTATCCTGGTCAGACTTTTCCTGTTGCAGGATACACATGTCCTCTTTGATTTTAATGAGATACTGTCTGCTCTCATTTTCTGACTCCTGGCTTCTGTGCATCCTCTGCTCAGAAGAGACCAGGTCAGATTGGGCCTTCTCTAACGCAATCTGTTGCCTATTTGCCAGATCTTGGCCTTCAGCACATTTGTCCTGCATGGCTCCCATATATAGATACAAATATGCCGCTATCCTAACCATCTTGTCGTGTTCATCTTTAGCTTTAGGAGCCATGTATAGTTCACTCAGGGCCACATGTAAGGGACCCTGATCTCTCCAGATATCTAACCCAGTTGCAGTGACCTGTTGTGTGATTGCCTGCAACCACGCATCCTGGCCCTGCTCAGTCCATTCACCTCTCACAAATAGCTTATGTAAGAAGTGCTCTCTGGCTATTTTGATGTCTACCAGTGTCGTCATTCTGGAATTTGAGTTCCTTCCTGACTTACAGAAGTTTGTATTTTATTTTGCAAAACAGACCGTTTCCTTAGAGCCTTCCTTTGAGGAGTGCTTTACAGCGTAACACAGCGTGGTGATCTAACCGGATATGTATCCTGTCAGCTGGCACACTGTATTAATCTGCACAAGTGATAGATCTAATCCAGAATCCCCGGCTACGAGCCCCCACTTTGTTAAAGACTCCAATCAAGCAGTCCCACTAAGTCAGTGCCTTGTCTGGGATTGCTCAAGGGAAGCCCTTATTTATATATTTATATGTCCAGTTCGTGTACTCTGGATGACAACCCTTATATAACACCCCTCTCTTAGAATTCCCCTGACCCCACTGAGCCAAGAAGTAAGTTTTTTGTTTTGCAAATTTAAAAGGTTTATTTGAGAATTAAACAATATATATATATATATATATATATATATATATATCACACTTTTATAATAAATTAATAATTAATATCACACTTGTGAATATGAGCAGTAATCAGCAATGGATGAGGTGATACTAGCACGCTGGTTTAATTACTTAGGAGTAGTATATAGGATAAGGTAGCTGAGAATGCTTTATATGGTACAAGGAAATGCAAGGTGGAAAAGAAGCAACACAGGAATAAACTTGATAGGATTTCAGAAAAACATAATATAATCACTTTTCCCCTTTTCGCAATTCACCCCCCCCTCTATGCAATGTAAGGAGGTGGAAGTGACACACACAGTCTTCAGGAATACAATCACAGTGCAATCCCAATTCAGTTCCCTCCTAGCAAGCTTAGATCAACAGGGATGATTTTAAACACAGGCAAAGTACTTTAAAGGTGGTATGCAAAGAAGTGAAAAATATGCTAAAATGATTTTAATTCCCTCTAGAGGTTCAGGGTGGGTGACAGCTACTTTGTATTAGTTCAGGATCACTTTAGCAATGCTCTATGAATGATTGTCAGGTGGCAAACGAATTTCAGCAAAGGAAAGCAAGGAGGTGCTATTTTGCCAAGTGAAGAAATTGAGCCAAATCGCAATTCGCAGCAATTTTTCCGAGTGCGTCGAGCGCGATTACGGAAAAAGTATAATGAATAGAAAGTCGGTTCTGGGTTCGTTGGAAAGCCCAGAATCTTAGCTTTAAGATGGATTCTGGGATTCTGATTCCCTAGGACAAACGGTTCCGGAGATACGGACGATTTCGTGAAGGTAGATTCTCAAAAGAAAAGTCAAGCTCAGAATGACAGATGACAGTTTTCAGGTTTGCGATCACAGAAGGAACACAAGATTTCTAGGATGCAGTTCTCAATAGGTTAAAATAGTTTGAATTAGATTATTTTAAACTAAGAGATTGGGTTTTGCACAGTTCTGGCAGTACTCACACTATATTTTGGACAGGAATGCGACTTCGCTACGGATCGAGTCAGGATTGGACTGCGGTTCCCTCGCCACGGACGGTCTCTGCCTGGTTCTGCTCACAGCGATCTGGTTCAGCTCTGCTAGCGGCACTGCACAGCGGTCTGGATCTCTGGTTCTGGCAGAAGTTCTTGGCACTGCACGGCGGTCTGGTCTCTGGTTGCGGGTACAGATCTGCTTTCTGGGTGTTTCTGGCACAGGGTTTTAGGCCAGAATCAAACAGCTCAGCCCGGCTGCCTGAATAGTTTGGTTTGGTTGCTAGGTTTTGAAGCCCTGCTGATAGGAGTTCAGCTGTTGGGTTCTAGAGTTCTTGGAGTTTTGTTCAGGAGTCAGGAGTCTCTGGGTGTGAAGTCTGAAGTCTGGATGTGGAGTTGTCTGTCAAAATGCTCCGCAGAAAGTGAAAAAGAAAGTCCTATCTGGCTTCCAGTGGCTCTTTTTATGTGTTTAGAAAGTGGGTGGGTCGGCTAATTCTGCATGCCCTCCTTATGCCCCCCCCTCTCAAGATTTGATAGGCCAAAGGATTCTTTGGTCCCTGATTTGAGAAAGGATAGTGTGTCAGAGTGATGTCAGCCATTTACGATCTATTGAAGAAACGCCCCTTTACTTTTGCTTAGAAAATCATTTTTCATACCTACACATACTTCCCAGATACACAGTTGTTTGACATTACATGTACATATTACAGCTGACTTAAGGTACATTCTGGCCCAACTCTGATCTTCCTGAGGGCTTGCATTCACAAATGGCAACTTATTTTCATTTTTAGTTGGTTTTCCAATATCGGACGTTTACCAAAAATGGCACACATGTACACCGCCTTTCTACCCATATTCCATTAATTTACTAGGTCTCTAGCATAAACACAGTGTCTGTAGTATCAATAAATAGCGGGGTTTTGCCTCAGAACATGGTACAAAGTTGAATCAAGTCTTGAATTGTGGGTACATTTCTTAGATTAAGAATCTCCAAATTGCACATTTTTGTAAGCTTAATACAATATTTTAGAAGCATTTAACTTAAACATATATTTGCTGCAATATGATTCCACAAAAGTGTCTGAGCCCACCCATAGAAACTGGGTAAGTCAGGAAACACATGTCTCTCCTTCCAGGCAGGGCTCTGTTTGCAGTCCACACTGAAAATCAACATACCCCATTCAATTGCAAGGGTCTATTGTGTTGGGTCCAGCAGGCTGAGGTCAACAGACCAGGGGGGCCACTCTGCATTTGATTAACAGAGACCTGTGATTTCCTGGGCTGTTGGCTGCTCAGGGCTGGTGTGAATGCCTCCTATGAACAGAGACTCTTTGAACTTTTAATTAACTAAGACTCCTTCTGAACAATGCACAGTTCTGCAAGACAGCTCTCCTGTAAGAGTTTAGACCGCTAGCGCCGGTTTGTGGACAAAGCTGGTACTGCACCCATTTTTGGGATCTGTCTTGAATTAATGCATTCAAAAAGGGGATTTTACTTGATAGTATATAATCCTTGCTTAACATTATTTTGATGGGAGTCCTTACAGTAGAGTGGTGATGTGGAACCCCCCACAGGAAGGTTGAATCTTTAGAGTGGTCTTGTGCCCATGATTTTAGCAACTTTTTGACATCAAGAAATGAATTCCCAACAGCTCTGGGTTGCTTTTGGCAATCAGCCTTGCCATTCCCAATAGTTTCAGGCTACTGTGTGTGTAGCCCAATGGTGGTTTTAGGCAGTACCCTCCTGTGCTCACAACATAGGCAAAAATGGGTGGCAGCCTATTCTTCATGTTTTCCCTGTGCATTGTCTGGGGAGTTCTGGCCATGATGATGTTTTCAATGCCAGTAATGCACAGTTTTTGTGGTAGGGCTTGGTTGCATGGGTAAAACATCCCACAGTATTATGAGTGAGTGTTTGATGATGGGTGCTCGTGTGAATGATCGAGTGCTTGCTGTCTGAAAATCAGCTCTCCTTCTGAGGCGCTTGTGGGGCTCAGGGAACGTGGATGGTATTTTCTTTTACGAGACATGTCCAGTAAAAAATACCATGCTTTTCCCCTGGGCCTCCAACACCTCGCATACACACATAATCAGGTTGATTGTGTGTGTCTGTGAGGCGTGCGAGGCGTGTGGAGCCCAGGGGAAAGGGATGGTATTTTTTTATTGGACATCCATGATAGCTGTCTAGACAAATTACAATGTCTACCCCCTGGGCCCCTAGAGCTTGGCATACACACATAATAACATTGATTGTTTGCGTGTGTGAGGAGCTGGGGACGCAGGGGGAATGCATGCCATTTCTTTTACTGGCCTTTTCTTTACTGGGGATACCAAGTAAAAATACCATGCCTGACCCCTTTGCCCCCCAGTACCTCGCATACACACACTCACATTCATTATGTGCGTGTGAGGCACTGGGGCCCAGGGGCAGACATAGCATTTTTACTTGGTATGCCCAGTAAAGAATGCCAGCCCAGTCCACTGTGATTACTAGAACCTCACATGCAAGGTCACGCCCGACTACTAAACCGTCCAGCACCTCGCATGCAAACATAATTGATCATCTGTGCATGTGAGGTGCTGGAGAGCTGTGAGGGATCAGTAATGCGAGGCGGACAACTGCCTGTTGATTTTTCAACATATGCCATTTTATTCTTAAAGATAACATTTCGAAATGCATCACTATCCCAACTCTGCTGAGGATTTCCCTGCCTAACCAAAGCTAAGGGGAAACACTCTAACACAGGGTAACTGCCCCTCGCACTTAGCAATAAATACACAAAGAACATATAAAGCAATACAGCATAGCATGAACATCATTCACAGTCTCTGAATAACCTAATGTCCTGGTGGATTTCCCTTCCCCAGGATTCACGGTCAACTCTGTCACTGTTCAACCAAAGAAAGAAATGTCTGAAATCAGTTCTTTATATTTCTAAGTCAATGTCAAGGTTTTTTAACCAAAGTTCCAATGATAGTAAATCTCTTCTCCTTGGTGAAATATCCACTTTCCACTCCACCAAATCGAACCAATGGTAATCCCAGCCACAATGCTTTGTTACCTCTTCAAGACGACTTGCACAGTGCAAAAGAAATGCAACATCCACCACTGCCAGGGACACATAGTTCTTCATTAACAGTTTTAACATTCACAATTGTATATTTGTCAGGATGACTACAAAATGCAGCTGCTGCTTCGGCTTCAACAACGTCACTTCTACTTGGTTGACTATGAGAACAGTCACCTTTGTCTCACAGTACTCCACTTTGTTTAGACTACTGCAATGTTGCATCTACTGACAATCAGAGATACCACCACAGCTTCAATGTGATTATGTCTGAGTGTGAGGCTCTGACGCACCAGAGGGCAGGCATGGTATTATTTACTGGGCATGGATGATAAAGCAAGCATGATAAGTGTTATTATATAGCTATTTCTGTTTGTAGTATGACATTTAGAGAACTATTTATGGAACAAATGTGTGCTAAAATTAGTGGCGCGCGTGTGAAAAAGCAAGCACACGCACACGTGTGCGATTCATGGAAGGCCCTGCGCGTGTTTTTCCTGGGATGTGCGCCAAATCCGCGGCTGACACACATGGGTGCACTCATCACTGCAACATCCTGAACGCTGTGCGTGACGCGCACAGCGAAAGCGCACAGTGTGTAGCCCACAGACCAAAAAGTGGGCGGAACATGCGGAATGGGGAACAACGCGTGAAAATTAAGGCGTAACTGGGGAAGTACTGCTGGGAAATACACGGAATGCCCACACATGTGCAAACAACACGTATTCATGGAATCGAATACGGGAAACCCGCGCACGCCAAAAGACACGCACAGGCGTAAACATGTCTGCCACACGAAGCACGCAAACAACAAACACGTATATAGGCCTACGATAAATGTCCCATTTCTCGCCACACTGATCGTGGGACATCGCAGGAGGAAGAGAATAGCCAGGCCCCGCTTTTTTTTGCCCAGGACCAGCCTTTTTGGTATGCCTGATGACGGGGTGTATGGGAGGTATAGGTTTCCACCTCGTATCATCCTAGACCTGGTCACTGAGTGGGAGGATGACCTCACATCACCCACCTTGTGCTCCCAAGCACTGAGCCCCTTGGAAAAGGTGCTCAATGTCCTGCATTTCCTGGCCACTGGGTCATTTCAGCAGACAACTGCCATAGTTGGGGGTGTCTCACAGCCCACGCAGTCACGCTGCATACACCAGGTGTTGGCAATCATCACTGCACGCCCCTCAGTCCGCAGGGACATATACATGCCCAGAAAACCCGCAGAAAGGCAGGCCGAAAGGCAGGCCATGGTCCAGGACTTTTACAGGGTGTCACAATTCCCCAAAGTGCTTGGTGCCATATATTGCACCCATGTGGCCCTACGTCCACCTAGGGCCACTGAGCACATCTACCGCAACCGCAAGCACTGGCATTCCATTAACGTACAGGTTGTATGCGATGCCCATGGAATCATTACCTCTGTCTATGCAAACTATCCTGGGTCTACACATGACAATTTCATATACAGAATGGCCGTAAGCCAGGACCTGGAAGCTGGGAAGCATGGCGACACATGGCTCATTGGTGAGTAGAAATGTCTGCGCACATGCATGCATGTCACACACAAATAAATACACTAACCCAACTAATGACAACCATCCTCACCTCCCGAGGGGGACACTGCCTACCCTCTGAGTAACCACATGATGACGCCAATACGGAACCCCACCACACCACCCCAGGTAAGATTCAACGCTGCCCATATTGTAACCAGGGGCATAGTGGAGCGCACATTCGGAGTGCTCAAGTCACACTTTCGCTCCCTTCACTGCTCTGGTGGGCAGCTACTATATGCAGCCCCAGTAGTGTGCAGGATCATTGTGGCAGCATGTGTCCTGCACAATGTTGCAACACGGCGGGCCGTACCGGTGGACATGGTGGTGCCCCCACATCCCCAACCACAGGCACAGGCGCTGCTCATGGGAGGGGAAAGGGTATGTGGCGAGGCAGCCCGGACTCAGCTTGTGGCCACATTTTTCACCTAAATTGCCACCCCTGCGGAGTGCACACAGGTGACAATGGATGATGACAGAGAGACAGTCAACTGTCACAACCTTACCACCCTGAGAATGTTGCCACGGAAGTGCTACATTGTGTGCATCCCTAGCTAATTAAACATAACCAATCCTGTGTGACCAAAGGAACACATGCAAGGTGTATATCACACCACCCCCCTGCAAAACAGGCCATTTCAATCAGTGGTATGTCTCCCAAACCCTCCCAACCCACATCATCGTTGTCGGCCACACCATGACATGGCATGCAACAGCAAAGGAGCAAACCAACAGCATAACACATGCCCAATTAGATACAAATTGACACATGCTACATGGAAAGAGTCCCGAGAGAATCACACCTGACATGGAATCAGATGAAATGACTGACCAACAACCTCCCACACACTGAAAGTCATACAGAAATGCATGCCACCAGCGGTACCATCAACAAAAGACAGAATGCCTGTTGGCATGCACATTGGCCAATCCAAATCCGCAAATTCCCAAACCCGTGTGCTGTGTGTGTCTCCTGCAACACACTGCTCAGCACACAGCACAGTGAGCAGCCATTGTGTTGGGGATACACCTTGAGCATCATATAAAAAGGACAAGCAACAAAAATAACCCAAGTGACGCATGTACACGATCGATCCCCAAATGGTAAGTGATCATGCGATGCAGGGACACAGCATGCCAGAGAAGGCAATCTGTGTGCACGTGTGGACATGGAAGGGTGGTTGTATGTGTGGTGGAGCATTGTGTAAGTGTGTGTGTCAGTAGGGACATGCACTCAATACATGCATGTGAAATCAAGTGACCCTCAATGTCCTGTACACATCACATGTGAACATTGCCCATGTGTACACCCCAGTATGTCAAACCACAACAATCCCCTGACACCTGAAAAGTAAACCCAACACAGGAACAGCCATTGACCAGCAGAACACATCATGTACATAGTACCCCACAATGAGAATGTCAGAGAGTGCCCAAACAATGTAGTCCAAGCGTACTGTCCGACAACAAAAGACCCTCCCTCATTTACCCATCACCATGACCTTCAGAAGAACTGTGTCTGGGTTCTGTTGGCTTCTTCCTTCTAGTCTACCTGGCTTCAGGATCCCCATGCCCCTTAGTTTCCTTGTTCTTCCTTTGTGTAAATAGGGTCCAGCCCCCTCAGAGGCCACCTTGACTGGTAAAAAAAACCAAATCACAGAGAACTCCAAGGAGCCAAACCCCCAAACCAGGGAAAAAGCCTATAGCCACCAGAAAACCCTGGAAGAGTCTCCAGTAGATGACTTGAAGTCACTGAATATGGCCAAGCAGAATGATAGAATAACTACCAAGGTAGCACAGTTGAACAATGGTTCAACAGGATGGGTAGCAATTTCAGCACACAATAATCAATGAGGATGCCACAACTGATGGGTAGTGTCACAGCTCCGGCCTCCAGGCGCAGCAGTGGCACGAACCAACCACCCCCTCCGCGGTCTGGGCGCTTGCAAGGTAAAACTTACACAGGCCTCCGAGACCCCTGCGGGGAAAGAGGGTTAGGGATCCGTTGGTTGGATAGGCATCAGTATTTATGATAACCGGAAAGAGGGTCAGGAGAGGGGAGGTGGATGGGCAAGGGAGAGTAGGGAAAATACAAAATACAACTATTGACAATTACACATACTCAATTAGAGAAACCATGTACTTCATGCACATTGTACAAAATGGCTCAAATGCGAGCCACAGAAAGACTTATCTCTGGGGTGAACGCTGGCCTCCTGCCTGCGCACTCTCAGGTCCGGTCACAGGAGCAGTTCAATGCTGCAAAGAGAGTGTGGGTTACTATTCTCTGTGTGTTTTCCCCACACACACATAACGCCATTCATGCATCGAACTTAGTGACTCATCCCCAAACAAGCACTCTTGTCTGCTGCTTCATTCGTATAGTTTTGCTTGGCCCTGTGATGGTTTATACACTGTTAATGCGGTAAGGTAGCCACACGTGGCCCCCGTTAAACCGAAGACCATATATTAAGAATCACACATGATAGAATGGGCCTTGGATGTGCTGCTAGCCGCGTGTGGCGAGGTGCGACTTCAGTACAAGTTGCGTTTGGCCAGCCGCGGCTTTCTATAGGCAGCACACTTGGCTAATGGCATATGCTAATGATATGCACTGCACTCGAGTTTGTGCACCGCTGGGCATACTGGTGATGCTGGGCATCACCCATGGGCATACCCCGCAGGCAGCCCATCACCCCTGGGCATGCCCCACAGGCAGCCCATCACCTCTGGGTATGCCCCACAGGCAGCCCATCACCCCTGGGCATGCCCCGCAGGCAGCCCATCCCCCCAGGGAATGCCGTGCAGGCAGCCCATCACCCCTGGGCATGCCCCGCAGACAGCCCATCACCCCTGGGCATGCCCCGCAGGCAGTCCATCTACCCTCCCCATGGCCGGCAGGCAGCCCATCACCCCTGGGCATTCCCCACAGGCAGCCCATCACCCCTGGCCATGCCCAGCAGGCAGCCCATCCACCCTCCCCATGGCCCGCAGGCAGCCCATCACCCCTGGGCATGCCCCGCAGGCAGCCCATCACCTCTGGGTATGCCCCACAGGCAGCCCATCACCCCTGGGCATGCCCCGCAGGCAGCCCATCCCCCCTGGGAATGCCGTGCAGGCAGCCCATCACCCTGGGCATGCCCCGCAGACAGCCCATCACCCCTGGGCATGCCCCGCAGGCAGTCCATCCACCCTCCCCATGGCTGGCAGGCAGCCCATCACCCCTGGGCATTCCCCACAGGCAGCCCATCACCCCTGGCCATGCCCAGCAGGCAGCCCATCCACCCTCCCCATGGCCCGCAGGCAGCCCATCACCCCTGGGCATGCCCTGCAAGCTGCCCATCACCCCTGAGCATGCCCTGCAGGCAGCCAATCACCCCTGGGCATGCCCCGCAGGCAGCCCATCCCCCCTGGGCATGCCCCACAGGCAGCCCATCTACCCTCCCCATGGCCCAAAGGCAGCCCATCACCCCTGGGCATGCCTCGCAGGCAGCCCATCCACCCTCCCCATGGCCCGCAGGCAGCCCATCCCCCCTGGGCATGCCCTGCAGGCTGCCCATCACCCCTGGGCATGCCCCGCAGGCAGCCCATCCCCCCAGTCCATGCCCCGCAGGCAGCCCACACCACAGTGGGGATTTTTTCCATGCGATTTCGCTGGCACAAGCGGGGCACGTGTAATCAGAGGGGTGCAGAGGGAGTTTTCCACACGATTTTGCTGGCACGAGT
Organism: Ambystoma mexicanum; assembly: GCF_040938575.1. Classification (NCBI taxonomy): domain Eukaryota; kingdom Metazoa; phylum Chordata; class Amphibia; order Caudata; family Ambystomatidae; genus Ambystoma; species Ambystoma mexicanum. The sequence goes on along the minus strand of NC_090931.1, from coordinate 1,400,437,573 downwards.
GGGGTACACGTATTCCGAGGGGTGCACGGGGAGTTTTCGCTGGTGCGAGCGGGATACGCGTATTCCGAGATGTATGCGGGGAGTTTTCCACGCGATTTCGCTGGCGTGTGAGGGCTGTGTGGTTGGGGGGCTGTATGCTGGTCCACTGGCCTTTGCGCCATGTACGGGATTTGTGCGATGTTTTTGGCGCACGGGGCGGGTTGGGGGCATAACTGGCACTGCTGCAGTGTCGCTGCGCCACTCTGCGCCATGGCTGGTCATGGATGTTAGTATCCATGAATACTCTGTGCGTCAAAATGAGTTTTGGCGCACGCAGCTGGTGCAGACTGGCACATGCTCCCTCTGTGCGCCAGCCGCGTGCACGACTTCTCGCTAAATTCTATGAATTACCCCCTTAGAATTGGGCAGCTTTGATGAAGCAAGCATGGTAAGTGTTATTAAGTAGATAGGCTGCCATTTCAATGCAGCTGATCTAACAATTTCTTATTGTTGTATAACATGTTGTATTGGGGTTCTTTGGTAAATCAAGCATGATAAGCGTTATTACGAAGCAAGACTGGCATTTTTATGCAGCCAGTCTAGCCATTACTTACTGTGGCATGACCGTTTGTATTGGGCATCTTTGGAAAAGCAAGCATGATCAGTGGTATTATTCTTAATGTGGCAAGACATTTTTTATTGGGCAATTTTGGTAAAGCAATCATGATAAGCGTTATTACAAAGGAAGACTGCCATTTTTATGCAGCCAGTGCAGCTATTTCTTACTGTGGCATGACCGATTGTATTTGGAAAAGCAAGCATGATCAGTGGTATTATTCTTAATGTGGAAAGAAATGTTGTATTGGGCAACTTTGATCAAACAAGTATGGCAAGTGGTATTATGTAGCTAAATTAGCATTTCAATGCAGTCAGGCTAGTCGTTTCTTATTGGGCATATTTGGTCATCTTTGATAAAGCAAGCATGATATGTGTTATGTAGCTAGACAGGAATTTTGGTGCAGCCAGTTTGGACATGTTTTCATACTGTAGCATGCATTTCAATGGTAAAGCCAACTGGAGTGGGGATACTGCCATATATTGGCAGAACAAACATGGACATGCTTTCATATAGTATCAATACTGGCATTATGCGCAAAGCAAACATGAGTACGTTCTTATATGAAAATATTAGGGTCGAATGGTGCAGTCAGCATGAAAGGAACAAGTTACTTACCTGTAACTGTTGTTCTCCAGCATGGGTCTGGCATGGATTCACATGCTCATGAATATTCCCCGTCGTCAGGCTGGGAATCCTCGGTAAAGAAAAAACCAGTATCAGTTTCGTTTCTGATCTGTCTTTCGTAGTAGAAACCAATCACTGATCTCTGCGTCATACTGACCACAGCCAATGACTGCCCTCTACCTAAGCCCCGCCTCTGGCAGCCATCTTCAGATTTGGAAGCACGTGAAGTGGCAGTATGACCAAGTGAAGAGCCGCAGAGGGGTAGGCGGGAGGGTTCGCATGTGAATCCATGCCAGACCCATGCTGGAGAACAACAGTTACAGATAAGTAACTTGTTCCTTCTCCAGCTTGGGGTCTGGCATGGATTCACATGCTCATGAATAAAGAATACATAGCAGTACACACATGCACAACCACGGGAGGTGGCAAAGGCTCAACATTAAGCATTACATAAACTCAACATTAAGCAAGTCTTACCTCCTCACCAGGCTCACCTTAGGCGAACAGGTTGCGCAGCACTGCTTGGCCGACCCTGGACTCCTCCCTGGAATCCCGATCGACGCAGTACAATTTCGTGAAGGTGTGCGTCGACCTCCACGTAGCAGCCCTGCAGATGTCCAGCAGGGGCACACCAGATAGGAACGCCGTGGTAGCTGCGATCGCTCTGGTGGAATGGGCTCTCGGACGGCCAGGCAGCGGTCGGTTTGCCAACCGATGACAGTACATGATACAGCCGGAGAGCCATCTGGAAATGGAAGCCTTCGAGAGAGCCTTCCCCTGATTGACAGGTCCAAAGTTCCGAAAACACTTTGTGCGGTCCACGTAGAACTTCAGCGCTCTAGCCACATCCAGCGAGTGCAAAGTCCTCTCAGCCGGCGACAAAGGCGACGGGAAGAAAACAGGCAACACCAAGGGTTCGTTGAGGTGGAAGTCCGACGGCACCTTGGGCATGAAGGAGGGGTGCGTCCTGAGCACTACCCTCGTGTCGTGAAAAGTCAAGTACGGGGCCTTGCAGGAAAGGGCCTGGATCTCTCCCACCCATCGTGCAGAGGTGATGGCCACAAGAAACGCTGTTTTCCACGACAAGAACTTCAACGGGGCCGAGTGCAGAGGCTCGAACGGAGGTCCCATGAGCTTGGTCAGCACCACGTTGAGCTCCCACGCCGGGGCCGGAGCCTTCACCGGCGGGAACGATCTGAACAGTCCCTTCATGAACTCGTTCACCAGACGATGAGACCACAAGGACGTCCGCCCCGTGGTTCTGGTGTATCGGGAGATCGCAGCAAGATGAATCTTGATGGACGTGTGCGCCAGTCCAACTTTGGCCAGCGTCAGTAGGTACGGTAGTACTTGGGGAGCCGTAATCCGTAGAGGGTTGATCTTCTGTGCGTGGCACCAGACAGAGAACCTCTTCCATTTGTGTCCGTAGCATTTAAGAGTCGAGGACGCCCTGGCCTTCGCAAGAACCTCTCTGCAATCGGTCGGTATGTCGTATCCTCCAAACTCTAACGCTGCAGGAGCCAGGCCTGCAAGTTCAGCGACTTCGGGTCGTGGTGGAGGATGGCGCCTCCTTCCCTGGAGAGCAGATCCGCGTCCACTGGCAGCTTGATTGACGGGGACGCTGACAAGTCCAGAAGGTCCGGGAACCATATCTGCCTCGGCCACGCAGGTGCGACGAGGATCATCCTGCACCGTGACCTCTTGAGCTGGTTGATGAGCCGGATCAGCAGTGGCAATGGAGGGAACGCGTATAGGAACAGGCCCTCCCAGGGGAACGAGAAAGCATCACCCATGCTCCTCGGCTGGGGAAACCTGCTTGCGAACCTCCGGCACTTGGAGTTCGTCGCCGTCGCGAACAGATCGATCTGGGGTGTGCCCCACCGTCGGAAGAGGCGGTCCACTAGATCCTGCCGTAGTTCCCACTCGTGGCACGAGCGCAGCTCCCTGCTGAGTGAGTCGGCGATGGTGTTTTTTATCCCTGCCAGATGAAACGGCACCAGAAACATCCTTTGGGCGACGGCCCAATGCCACAAGTCTTGCGCCTCCTTGGACAGTGCTGGGGACCTGGTTCCGCCCTGTTTCCTGATGTAAAACATGGTGGTGGTGTTGTCGGTGAAGATCTTCACCACCTTGCCCTTGAGGAACGGAAGGAAGGACCTGAGGGCCCAAAACACTGCACGGAGCTCCAGGACGTTGATATGGAGGGACTTCTCCGTCGGGAGCCAAAGGCCTCTCGCGTGCAGATTCTCGGTGTGCGCTCCCCACCCTTCCAGGGAGGCATCCGTGGTCACTGTCTCCTGGTGGTCTGGGGTCTGGAAGTCCATGCCCGCCGTCAGATGCGCGCGGGTGCCCCACCACCGGATCGCTCGTCGGAAACTCTCGTCGAGTGTGATCCTCTCCTCGAAGCTGCCCGTCGTTTGGATCCAGCGCGCGTCCAGGAACTCCTGCAACGGGCGCATCCGGAGCCTGCACAGGGGAATGAGGTAGATGCAGGAAGACATCATTCCGAGGAGGGACTTGATGGACCTCACCTTGGCCGCGTCTGCAACCAGCATCCGCTGTACCTTGCCCAGAATGGCCCTGGTCCTTTCCTCCGACGGGGAGGCCAGAAGGGACACTGTGTCGAGCTTCGCTCCCAGAAACAGTGCGTCTTGCGTGGGCACCAGGTGGGACTTGGCGTAGTTCACGGAGAATCCCAGGTCTGTGAGGAGTTGACGGTCCTTGCCGTGTGCTCCACGGCGAGCTCCCTCGTCTTGGCTCGGATGAGTCAGTCGTCCAGGTAGGGGTAGACGTGGATCCCCTCTCGGCGCAGCTGCGCCGCCACTGGTGCAAGGCATTTGGTGAATACCCTGGGTGCCGACCGTAGTCCGAAGGGAAGGGCCCTGAACTGATAGTGACGCCCTTGGACCACGAACCTGAGAAATTTTCGGTGCCCCTTTAGGATGGGAATATGGAAGTAGGCATCTTCCAAATCCAACGACGACAGGAAGTCGCCCTCCTCCAGCTGACCCAGGACGTGCTGGAGGGTGACCAACCGGAACTTCTGTGCCTTGATGAACTTGTTCAGTCATCGTAGGTCTAGGATGGGGCGCCATCCTCCCGTCTTCTTCTTCACGAGGAAGTATCTTGAGTAAACTCCGGAGCCCCGAAGCCTCTTTGGGACGAGTTCGATGGCGCCCTTCCTGAGCATCGCCTTTACCTCCAGGAGCAGCTGAGGGACGCGAAGCTCTTTCCTGGCCACAGGGGGGACGCGCGGGCACCTTCTTTGAAACCCGAGCGCGTGGCCCTGGGCTAGGGCGTCCAGCACCCAACGATCGGTGGAGATGGACTCCCACACGCTGACGAAGCTCGCCAGCCGGCCTCCCACCGGGGTGCTTCGGTGGGGGCCCGACCCCGCGGCCGGTTCAATCCTGCTTCGACGAGGCTTTGCCGCCTTGACCTCCTTGGCGACAACGGCGGGGTCCGCCTGACTTGCCTCGTCCCCTGTACGCTTCCTAAGACGACGAACGGGCCGCTTGACGGTAGGTGGAAAAACCACCGCCGGAACCTTTGGAGGCGCCCTTGCCTCCGCCGCTCCGAAAGGGCGGCCGCCGTTGCTGGAGAACCCCGAGAGCCTGGGCCGTCTCCATGTCCGCTTTAATGGCTTGAAGGGAATCGTCCACTGTTTTCCCAAACAGGTTGTTCCCATCGAACGGCATGTCCAGGACTCTGGTCTGTACGTCTTGACGGAAGTCAGTAGCCTTGAGCCATCCACGCCGTCTAAGGCACACGCCGTTGCCCAACTGGCGAAATCCAGTGTCGGCGATGTCCGTCGCAATAGTGATGGCGTGGTCCGACGCCACCTCACCTTCCTGCAAGATCTCCAGGGCATCCGCCCTCTTGTCGTCCGGTAGGAAGTCCAGCAGGGGAGCCAGTTTGTACCACAGCTCCCTGTCGTAGCGGGCTACGATAGCCAAGGCGTTGGCCGCCTTAATTGTCGTCGCTGCAGACGAGATGACTCTGCGCCCCATCGTGTCCAATTTCTTTCCCTCGCCGTCCGGCGGGGAAGTCGACGTGGAGGCCGCACCCCCCCCCCGCTTTCTTCCTGGCCGCCGCGGAGACGACGGAGTCCGGGGTAGGCTGTGCCCGGAGGCACAAGGGGGCCGTGTCCGGGACCCGGTACTTCTTCTCGTACCGGTCTCTTCTAGCCGGCGTCGTGGATGGGTTCTTGAGGAGGGCGAGGCCCTCATCCCAAATATCGTCCAGTAGAGGTACCGCGAGGACCGTCTTCCTCTTGGCCTCGCGCCGTTGATAAAGGAAACCTTCCTTCTTCTTCTCCTCAGGGCAGAGCTGGAAGAGCTCGGAGGCCCTGGCGATCATGGAGTGAAACGATCCAATCTCGTCGGGCGGGGAAGCCCGGGTGGGAGGTGACGACGGCAGATCCTCGTCGTACACCTCGTCGTCCGTACCCGTCGCGGCCGTGTCAGTCCCTGTATCATCCCCTCGAGTCGTGGACGGGGAGAAGGGCTGAACGGGGCGCGACGGTTGAAAAGGAGGTGGAGGGTGAATCCTTCTTTTCTTGGGGGGGGGGCTGCCAGAAGGTCCTGGTTCCGGGTCCCCCAACGGGAGTGGTTCCTCCGCTGGTAACGGCAGTCTCGTCCTTATCTCTGAGCATAAGGACTGTATTGCCAACAAAATGGCCGCCGAGTTGTCTTGCGGCGCTGGCAGAGGGGAGTCCGACGGGCGGTCTGGGGCCCCGTCGGCACCCTCGACGATATCGTAGTCTCCTGCGTCGGGATCCCTCCCGACGGGCGGGTCTTCTTCCACGCCAAGGCCGTGGCTTAAGACCTCGATCAGCTCTTCCTCAGAGGTTGAGGCCGAATCCACGACGACGTCCTGCCCCCCCTTTTTCTTCTCCGCCGGAGGTTTCACGGGGGTCCTGTCGATGGGCATAAAAGAGGACTCCTTCCGCGGTGGCAGGGAGACTCTGAGCCCCGAGGTCGCCACCACTGGTGTAGCCTCCACAGGCTGAGCCAGGGCCGCCGCGACTGTCTCGATAGAGGCCTTGGCCGGATGGATTAAGGATTTCACCACCTTAGGTGCGTTCACCGCCTTCTCCTTGAGGGGGGGGACACTGCCCCGCTCCCCCTCCAATGGGGCCTTCGAGCTCGACCGGGGCCTCAGCAGGAGCTTCGCCGGGTGCTCGGCCTTCCTCTTACCCGACCCAGAGCGTTGGCTCGTGGTTGATGGTGCCGGGGAGGACGCGCCCTGCCTGGCGCCCGTAGAGCCCGACCGTTCGGCGCTCCCGGTGCCAGCGGACTCGCGGTGCTTGGCCTTGTGTTGGACCCCCGTCGCCGGGGCGTCCACAAAGGTCTTAGAAGACCGCTCGGATTTCTTCCTCTTCTTCTCGCCGGACGGGCTCTTTCCTTCCAGCCAGTTGGCGAGACGTTGATGGCAGTCTTTCATGGTCCGCTCCGACATGTTGCCGCAAAACGCACAGTCCTTCTCCACGTGCGTCTTGTCCTCATGTAGGCAGTAAAGACAAAAGTAGTGTTTGTCTTCCTTAAAGACATTCTGCAGCTGACATCCAGGGCAGACCCTGAACAGCTTTCCGGGCGTCGAGCTTCCCTTCTCCTGGGCCATGTTCGAGATGGGCCTGAGAAACTTGGAGTCCTCCAAAAGCATAGCTCGACGAAATCTTCACCCTTGAGGGGCGTAGACGAATCCGACACGGGTCCCCGTTGATCGGATGGAGAGTCGGTGGAGCTTGAGGCTCTTTTGACCGAAAAAAACAACGTTTTTGAGAAAAAACGCGAAAAAATAGCACTAACGCTCGAGAGCAATAGCACGAGGATCCCAACACATGAACGTGCGGTAAAAATCTGAAGATGGCTGCCAGAGGCGGGGCTTAGGTAGAGGGCAGTCATTGGCTGTGGTCAGTATGACGCAGAGATCAGTGATTGGTTACTACTACGAAAGACAGATCAGAAACGAAACTGATACTGGTTTTTTCTTTACCGAGGATTCCCAGCCTGACGACGGGGAATATTCATGAGCATGTGAATCCATGCCAGACCCCATGCTGGAGAAATGGATGCGCACAGCCAATGTAAAAATGCATTATACTGGCACATATTGTGGGAAAAGGCATCATGACAAAGTGTTGGATAAATGATCCTGTGCACTGTTGGCGACTTGCATCTATTGCATTTCTTCATGAGTTACCCTACAGAACCAATTGAAAACTGGCTTTTTTTTTCTAAAATGCACCCATTTTAACCCATTATTTTAAAAAAATGTCACGTGGAGAGAACCCCCCTCTCCCCAACTCTTAATTGGTAAGCTTCCCTCATTATGCTCGGTCGCTATGGCATATCTGGGAGAAATATTTACGCCCCTTCACTTAAAAAAATCACCAGTTGCCACTGTTGGGCAGAGCCTTAACTGGAGGCATAAACGCATTACACCTCCCGTTTAAGCCTCCATTTATTGACGAAAATGCCCCTGCAAGTTTGTTACTTTTATAAATGTTGGTATATGCAAGTCTTTCTAGCGCATTCTGCCAATGCAAAAGATATGTTACTGATGCATTAATGACCAGCTATCCGGTCATTAATACTTTTTTAGCTCTGTTGTGCTTGCCAGGTCACCACGCTGTTTCTGCCGTCTAGACCCCAGTCCATTGTCTCTGTGTTTCACTGTGGGTGTATTACAGTACCAGGTAGCACACTACCGCTGTCAGTCTGTGTGCCGCGTCCCCAGAAATACGGGCACAAAAGGTTGCGCACAAACACATGCCATTCTTCGGCTCACAGACTGACAGTGGGGGATAGGAGCAGGCAGCCGGGGGCCAGAGACCAGACCCCGTCAGGTAAGTGGAAGAGTAGGAGGGCCACGTAACGGCTGGGAGGTTGGGGGCGGCGAGACACCTACATGGATGGGGACATGTTATGTCCTGGCTTGCGGTCACACAGACCAGGCGAACCAAGGCTGGGGGCACCCAGCCAACATGCTGGGGGCACCCAGCAGACATACTTTGAGAGAGGGCACCCTGCCAGCCCATGAGCACACTGGCTAATCCATGGCCTGGGGCACCAAGGCCAACACGAAAAACAGCGCTGGCGTTGCCCAGCAGGGGCACCGGCATCCACAAGTCGAGTGGTGCAGCAGGGACTATGCAAGGCACACAAATAGAATTGCCTGGCAGGGACTCTATCAACCTGAATAGCAGCTGGTGTGGACAGCGTTGCCCAGCCAGGGCACTGTCCTGGTGGAGGGTCCTGTGGGGCAGGCCCTCAGCCAGCTATGCAGTGCCAGCATGGCGCTGGGAATGAGGCCACAGCACACCATGGTCAGTTGGTTCAAGACTGATGAGCAGGAAACCGCTCATTACTTTTATTGTTTTACAAGTCACGTGGTCACTAGCACGAGACCTGGGAGATACTATCCTCCCAGGAGGGGTGACACACCACAGGACAGGGTCACGCACAAAAGGTGGCAACCGCGGTATTGCGACCTTTTTGTGCGCGGCTTTTTGACATAGAACCCACACTACAGTTGGTATCAATTTATATAAAAATATAAGTTACGCATATTTACAATTTAGGCACAGGGATAAAGTGATTTGCCCAGAATTTGATGACTTTGGGCCAAGAGCTGAACGCGGGATTCGAGATCAAAACACCGGAATGCAGTACTCGACCCTGCGGCAGCCATGTACTCTGGGGCCTGAGCTAGCCTCGCAGATACGGCGACAGCCTCGAACGGTCTGCACTGCGCACCGAACGCTGGATGTGAAATCAGGGGGTGAGCGCCTGGCACGTGTTTCCTTCCGGAAGGAGTCGAGTCCAGCGCAGAATCACAGCGGATGAGAAACCTCGACTTCCACAGCTCGGCGCTTCCAGCCTTTGTTTGGTTCACAATGGGCTTGGCTTGTGCATTTTCACAGGTGTCGGGAGCAGGCTGTTAGCAGATCTGCAGAGCAAACACCTGGCTTCACCATCAATAAATCATGTTTCACTCCCACGCATGTTCGGGTCACTCTTCAGGGTCCACCTTTTCTTCTGTTCGGGGTGCACAGTTTTTCCTACATTCAATCATTATGTGTCCTTCGTTCATGTCTAGTAAATTTAGAAAACGGACTTTTGGACTTCCCCCGTGTGTTTGGCGAGGGTCCAGGGTGTGTGCCAGAGCTTTGCAGTTATTTGCAAATATTGAGACTTACCTGCATTATGCGCCCAGATAGCTCCGGGTTTGGTGAGCTGTAGAAATAAATAAACAAACAAACATATGTTCTTTATAAATTGATGACCGTGATGTGTTTTCACCTGTGGAAACACGGAAGTGTTATGTTATGGTATAACTCATTTATAAGGCAGACGCACGGTCCGCCAGGGGCACCTTGGTGCTGGATGGGTGGAAAAGCTGAAATTAATCAGAACAGCTGTTGATGCCGCTGGACAGCCATCCATTGCATCAAAGTTCAGCCTGATCATAGATCATGTCCCTTCTGCACCGGGCACAAAGCGACCCCTGGCATGTTTCTGCCTCATTGGGCATCATCATCAGTGAGGAGCTAGAGCTGGCATTCTAGGTTTGATCTCGGGAGGATAGCTCAGGGGCAACGTGCGCACCTTGAAAGCAAGACAAGAGCAACGCAGGTTCGGTCCCCTGGTCCGCGCTTAGAAACCTCTGGGTATTATAAATGACCTATCATACAAGACGCACGCCTGCGCATACCCATCCCACTCAGCCTCATTTTGAGCACTGAAGATTGATGGAATTAATAATAACCACCGCCATTGTATTTTGGTAGCCTTCTGTTGTAGCCTGCTGTGGCATTACACAAGGACGGCAGGGGCGAAACCATATGAAATTCAGGCTTGGCCACGCCCCAAAAGTGCAGTCCAGTCCACCCTCCTGCTAGGTCGTATGGCCAGGGCTTTAAGTGGGCTGGGGCCAGTTGGGGCCAGCCCGACTAGCCCCAGGCAGCCCGGGTAAGAGGCTGCACGGTTACACGAGCTGCCTGCAGGTGTCAGCACTTCGGTTTAGAAAAAAGAAAACGCATCGCCTTTTCTTTTTTCTAAACCGAAGTACTGACACCTGCAGGCTGCTCGTGTAACTGTGCAGCGTGGGCTGCCTGATGTCTATGTACTCGAAACAGGAGGAGGGCTGGACTGCTCAGCTCTCCTTTTGGTCTGAGTAACTAGTCATCACCCAGCATGAACGCTGGGTGATGAGTAGTTACTCAGAATAAAAGGAGAGACTGGGCCCTCCAGCCCTCCTTCTGTTTCAAGTACATAGACACCAGCAGCAGGCAGGCCTTTCATTCAAGGAGCCCGTGGTTAAAGCGGGCTCCTTGAATGAAAGGGCTGCCTGCTGCGTGCGAGCTGGAGCACACTGGTATCACACCTTTTTGTGTGCCCAAGCCCTTGTTTTGTTTAAAAGCAGTGGCTGGGCGCAGCAAAGGTTATGATGCTAGTGTGCCCTAGCTCCACCTCTTTTACCAGCCGCCCCCCCTCGATTTCCAATCCCATTTAAAGTACTGGTCGTACCCCTTCTGCAGGATACCACGAGGACCCCAGACCTGGTACGCCTTCAATCGTTTTAGGGTACAACATGCTACATATGTGCTTACTCAGTCATGTATTTGATTTAAAATCTAGAATGCCAAGTATTCTAGACATGACTTCCAACTGTAATTATTACATGTTTCCAAAGTGACATCAAGGGAAACTAAATTGGTGATGTGTGTAAAACACCAAAAGTTATTTTGGTTTCCAACAGCGCCTTCCCTGAAGTCTTAAGATACACACTGATCTGTTAAGATCTCTTGAAAGTTGTTTAAAACATTGTCCTACATTGCAAAGTGAAGTAGTCATTTAACAACTGTTTTAAGTCAGAAAACAGTCAAACATTTGTTCAGAAAGTATAATTGTAATGCAATTTGCAAAATTGACTGCTGAGGCTAGCTGCTGTGCCTACACGTGTTTCGAGCGTTGCTCTTCTTCGGGGCTCTTGTACGCTAATTTACACCTTCTCCATAGTAGAATGCGTTCTTTTCTTTCATTCTGTAAATTCACAGTATGAGAAAAGTAGTCACAAAATAACTTGTAAAATAACTCTAATGATTGAGAGACGTTAGGGAAGCATCTCAAGCACATGGTTTCACTGCGACATCCCACTCAACACTTCTAGCAACTAACATACCATCACAGGTGTGTTTATAAAGCGCACATTCACCCCCAAAGGGGCATCTTGGCACTAATAACAGATGTTTATTGTTACCCAACTTAATGGTACTCATTTTATCAACCTCAGAAGGATGAAGGCCTGAGTCGACCTGCTGGGATTTGAAACTGTGACCATGAGGTCAGACACAGGTCCCTGTAGTGGATGCATTAGTCCACTGAGCCACAGACCCAGCAGACTAGTGCATTGATTGAGGTTGTTTTCCTATCCACAGTTTTTCTTAAATTGGTGATGTGTTTGAAGGCATTCTTCCAACAAGGTAGGCGTTGGAAAGAGTTGGGGGAACCTAGAGACTAATAGGATTCTGTAGGTGTTTTATGTAAGATCCACAGCTGCTGCATTAGCTGGAGGCCCCTGGCCCTCCACCTCACTCCTACCACGAGGTACTGCCTCAACAGTGGCCAGCACTCGTTTCAAAAAAGGTAGCTGGCGCTCCTCTCCAGAAAGAACATGGCATGATAACCTGTTCTGAGATGAGAGTTTGCAGCACACGCTTTTTGCTCACTGTACCTTTCACAGATGGGGTTGCTGTTGGTACTCTTGTTCAGAGAGGAATTGCCAGAGCATTTCGGTGCTGGACTGCCCATGTGGGCGGGACAAAGACTGATATGCAAATAGGTATTTCCCATCTGTGAAAGGTACAGTGAGCAAAAAGCGTGTGCTGCAAACTCTCATCTCAGAACATGTTATCATGCCATGTTCTTTCTGGAGAGGAGCGCCTGCTACCTTTTTTGTAGTATTTGCAAGGAACTTGGGGTTGGTCACCCTGAGTTACCTGGGGGCAACCAGACGTGGACTCCTTGCTCACTGTGCCCAGAGAGGCGCAGCTCCACCTCACTGATGAGGCCCAACAAGGCTGAAACACGTGTATAGGGTTGCTTTTAGTACTCTTGTTCAGAGAGGAATTGCCATAGCATTTCGGTGCTGGACTGCCCATGTGGGCGGGACAAAGACTGATATGCAAATGGATATTTCCCATCTGTGAAAGGTACAGTGAGCAAAAAGTGTGTGCTGCAAACTCTCACCTCAGAACAGGTTATCATGCCATGTTCTTTCTGGAGAGGAGCGCCTGCTACCTTTTTTGTGGTGGCCAGCACTAGCACTGCTTGCAAATGGTCACCTTCCTTGCAGTTGCTTCCGGCACTGGCAGGTCATCCATGTACACTCCACACATGTTTAGACGCTAGATATAGCTGCATGACAGAGAGGAACTCCAATTGGGTTCCCTCTGCCGCCAAATGCTTCAGGAATAAGGGTGCATTGTGTTTCGGCAAGCCCCTTTAGGGGGTCTTCTTGCTTGGTATCCTCAGCATTTTGACTGCAAGGGGCCACCCACGGTTAATAACAAATTCCAGCACCACCATTGGAGTCAAGTGTGAAAAGAAGCAATGGGATGTGAGGCTATGTTCAAGACCTGCTGGTCTCCAGAGCACATGTGACCCTGGAATCACCCCTACAGACATAGTAAAAAGACCGCAGGAGGCAGTGGATTCGGAATACCAAGGTGTGGAGAGACTGAATGGGCGAACAAAACAGTTGAGCCTGATCCTTGATTATATAAGCACCATTCAGTGTGCCTCTGGTGTTTGCAGTTGCTGTCCTTTTGTTTTTTTGCTATTATTTTGGTTTAACCAATCGGACTACTCATGACTCCCTTTCCTACTTTTTTTAATGAATAGCTGTTTATTAACATCCTTTAGACTTAAGTTTTCACTAAAGGGTCTTTAAAAAGTAAATAAGCAGCGGGCAATTATTTGGGTTGCAGCGTATGTGGGTGTGTCACTTCCTGTGAGTTGATAGGAGGTTAAAGGGCGTGTGATTCCAACTCTGCTACAGCAATGGTGTTGGTGGAATTTCAGACCTGTTTGAGGGCAGCTAAAATCCTTAGGAGAAGGATTCATACTGCATCCTATGCGCGCCACTCATAAGGTTCCCATTGCAACCATGCTAGCACGGTGGCATGCGCGACGCCAGCTTACCAGTGGATTTGAGCCTTCCGGGACGCACTAGCACTGCATGCCTGTTTCTATCCAGTGCGCTGCTGCCTGCCCCGTGCCCCTGCCAACCTAAGGTAAGTGTATGTAATTTATGTACGTATGCCGTTGTATATGTATAAATGTAGTTATGTATGTATGTTAGTTATGTATATAGTTAGTTACAGTATGTAGTTAGTTATGTATGTGTGTAGCTCTGTATGTATGTTAGTTATGTAGTTAGCTATATATGTTAGTTATGTAGTTATGTAGTTAGGTATGTATGCCAGTGTTATGAATTGCCATCTGACAAGGGTGTGAACGCCCTGGCTTTTAAAATCTTTATTAAGTAATTAAATGATGCAGTTTTTCCATCTCTTAAAGAGAAATCTGCTAATCAGATTCCCCTTTCATAAGCTGCTCCATGCCAAAAGCATAGTGAGTATTTGTGCCCTGATGCATCAGTATCCTGATTCGCAGCACCTGCTCTACCAGTGCCACCGAGCAGGTTCAGAGGTCACAGATCCCCTCTTGACAGCTGCAGTGACATCCAAGTCTCTGCAGCACAAGGCTGCATCTAGACCCCTGTTCCAAAAATCCTATAATCATGGGTCTACCTCCTGGTGGCAGAATAATCTTTAAACATAAGCCATATCTGAGTTAGGGCATAGTTATATGATATGCTAAGTCATTTATAATGTCCCTGTACACAAGTGTTTCTAGGCGCGACAAGACAAGGAGGGGGAAACAGACGGAGGACAAACAAGGATCTTTCTTGGCCTTGTGTCAATCAGATAGCACAAGTGCGGGGAAGAGGGTAGGGGAGAAGGGCCAAGGGGCGATAGGGGGCGAGGAGAAGTGCAGGTGGCTCAATAAGTGCTGCAAGAGGGTGGCTCTTAAGTACAAAGAGAAGGGACTGTAGGGTTACAGATACGGAACCTTATGTGTTGAGGGAGCCTGGAGGCAGAGCGATGGCAACGGGACATGCAGGAGCCTGGGCCCGAGTTTAGGGGTAGCCAGGTGACCAGTATATGTGAATGGGGTTTTTATAATTGTTACAACCACATCCAATTTGATTTTGCACACGTGTCAGTCCTGTGGACCCAGTTCAGCTGTGGATGGATTATGTTTACTCCTGCCAGACAAGACCCATTCCTGTCCACTGACAGGACTGTTGCCTTGGGAGACTGCTTCTCTTTGCTCCTTTATAAAGGGAGGTAACACCCTTTTACCCAGGACAGCCACACTACAGGACACTGGCCTGGGAATAGAAACCAAGAAGCACACCCATTCACAGCAAGCCAGGCCTCACATCAGGGGTCTGCATTTCTAAAGGGTGATCCTATTGAGAAGGAAAGGGGGAACAGTTAGCAGGACTAGAGATGGATCTATCCAGTTTTGGGAGGGTTCTGCCATCTTGATTCTCTCTGCCTCTCTTTCTCTTTTCTGTCCCTCCATACCTTCTGGAGCAAAGCACTGTGGGTGTGACATTATAAGGGCACAGTTCACACATGTCAAGAGCAGGGATAGAACCCCTAAAGCAAACTAGCTTTAGTCCAATCTACTGGAAATGTTTGTCTATAAAAGCAGGGGTCTTCCATCACTTCTTTGAATCATCTTGAAGCATGTTTGGATCATCACTGCAGAAGATATCGCTGAACCCTGCTGAGAGAGCATTCCCCTTTAAAGTGTTCCAGTTGTGAGATGGAGGCAAGTGTTCCAAGGCAGAGACCAGCTCTGTTCCCCAACCCTCCCCAGGGACCGCTAGGGGTTATCGCTGTGGCTGGAACAGGACCTGCCTCTGTGCCAGCCACAGCGATACCCAAGACCCCACCCTGCTGGAGGACCCCTGCGGTTGTGTGCCAGTCTCCCCAGGGTTTGGGAGCATGGGAAAGGGACTCATCGTGTTCCAGAGCCCCTGGATTGAAACTCACAGCACCCTGTGATACAAGACAGCCGGTATCCTACTGTCTTTCACCATTGAACTGTTTAGAGGAGTGTGTTTCAAGAACTGTCCAGCACCCTTGAACCAGCAGGACCCTCCGTTGCTGCCTTTCACTTTCTCATGATCTTTGCACAGTGCCAAGACGTCTGGTTTGGCGCTGTCAAACCACCAAGAACTGTAAAGAAATTACTATTGACTGCCAACTGCCCCCTTGATCCATTTGGGGCCTTAGATGCTGGTTAAGTCACTTTGAACCCTTTTTGCTCACAAGTACATATCCTTTTTCAAGAACATTGTTTCCTTTGCTTGCCTTTCACCCCTGATTCATTACCCAAACTGCAGCATCTACTATCTTTGCTTATTCAGTGTTTTTGCCTCAGGGTGGGTTTTGTGTAGTGTTTTCCTAGTTAGTTATTATTGTATATGGTGTGTTTAATTAAAGTGTGTATACTTATATAGAACCATGAGTGGACATTCCTCATTGTGGACTGTTATACTTCGCCGTTTGGGTTGCTACTAAACCCTGTTCCCCTCCCTCATCCCACATTACCACAAAAGGCGAAAGAGGTATATCTGCTAACAGTGCCTGATTTACCTTTATGATTGTGCTGGCTCTTGGTTTGTAGAAGTGTAAGGGCTGAGTCTGTGTTTTAGTTTCTACTCATCCTTGTACTCCTTCAGGGCAGAAGTCAATTTGTCACAGTTAATTAAGTAGTTAATTATGAATTCATGTTAGTTATGTAGTCATATGTTGGGTAGTTATGTTTATATGTCAAGGGATTTACAGTGACCAATCAGACATTTTGTATGGTTGGTCACTGTAAATCCTTTGCAGAGAATACTGGCACAGATAGGTTGTGACAGGAGTTTCATGCATGTGATTTACTGTGACCATTACATTTGTTTTATTTTTATTTATTTATTTGTGCCACTGGTAATGCAACCTTTGCACATAAAAACCATACAGCAAATACAGAAATTGTTACGAAAATTACATAAAATGGCACTACCAACCGCCTCATAAAAGACTGCAACAATTAAAACAAATAATTAATTAATACACAACAGTCTGTCAATAAAAAGACATCATTAAAACCATTACAATAATACAGCTCTCCTAATCAAATTTAAGAAATGTTGTGATTTTAGGCAAGAGGGGAAATGCCACCGATCAACTCGTCTGATTATAAATTCATTAATCCACCACTAGGATGATTTTAAAGTACCGGAATAAAAAGGAATTTACAAATTAGATAATCTGCACCTTACACGATTCCATATGTGAAATGCGGCTGATGTGACCACAAGCAATTCAGTGCCATACAGGGCATACCAGAACTGGTCTGGGATGTGATCTACAAATGGGGCATAGCCCTTTTTATAGAAAGCGCCAATGGGCCACAGTTAGTAAGTACGTATATAGCCGTTTCCACCTCCTTACTGCAGATTCTACAGGTCACAACCTATATATGCCAGTAATGCTCCCTTTAAATCACATTCATGAAGCTGCTTCCACAACCTACCTATGCCAGCAATGGTCAAATGCATGTGATATAGAGTGACCATTGCTAGCATAGATAGGTTGTGGCGGCAGTTTCATGAATGTGATTTAAAGGGGCCATTACTGGCATGGATGGTAACACATTTTTTACTGGGCATCTATCATAGATGCTGAGTAAAGAATCATTATCCTTCAACAGCGGTTGATAAAATAAAGTATAATGCTATACTGGCGTTTTGGGGCAGCCAGTCTAGCAATTTCTTACCCTGGCATGGCATTTTTGACTGGATATCCATGATAATGAAAGCATGTTAAGTGTTATTACTTGGCTAGGCTGGCATTTTTGGGCACCCAATCTAGCCCTTTCTTACTGAGGCAAGATTTATATTTTCTGGGCATCTATGATAAACCAAGCACAATATGTGTATGACGTGGCCAGACTGTCATTTTGGTGCAGCCATTGTAGCTATTTCTTACTGTGGGATGGAATTTGTTACTGGGCATCAAGGATAAAGCAAGCATAATAAAGGTTAATATGTTTCTACACTTGACTTCGGCCAATCTGGGCATATTGTCTTTTTGTGGCATAGCAATTTTAAAGTTAAAGCCAGTAGGAGTATGTTCTTTTGCGGGGATAATGCAATATATTGACAGAGCCAGTGTGAACATGTTTTCTTATAGTATCATTACTGGCATTATGTGCAAAGCAAACATGATTATGTTCTTATATTGAAATTCTAGCAAATATTGGTTAATTCAGCATGGAAATGTATGGGAACAGCTAGTGTGAACATGTTTTTATACTGGCGTACGTGTGGGCAGAAGCATCATGTAAATGCCTTGTGAAATGCTCCTGTGCGCTGTTGGTGACTTGCAGGGGAGTTGCTAGATCTGGAAAAGACCCGGGGCTAAGCTGATGTCGGAACTGTCGGGACTGGGGGCTAGCTAGTCTTTTGGCTGTACCTCCTGAGATTCTATCCGGGGCTACAACCAAAAGATCAGGGGCTATAGCCCCCTTAGCCCCCCCCCTAGCAACGCCCCTGGTGACTTGCATCTGTTGCATATTAGGATTGGAGTTACCCTTCAAAATCAACTGCAAACTGTTTGGCTCTTTACACAGTTTTTCACACAAAGTGCGTTGTATAATGCACCATTTTAATCCAATATTTAAAAAACAATTCTTGGGGAGGAAGACCACAATCCCACCTGGTTTGTTTGGGCTCCCTTGCTACGCACGGTCGCTCTAGCATATTTGTGAAAAATACTTGCACCCCTCCAATAAAAAAAAAGTCGCCAGCCGCCACTGGTTCGTGTATGTGATTCAAAGTGACCGTTGCTGGCATATCTATGCAAGTAATGGTTACTTTACAGCATATACATGAAATGCTTCCGCTTTCATGCATGTCATTTAAAGTGAAAATGAGTGGAACTATTACGGTGCCCGCTCTATTGCAGTAATGGTCTCTTTCAATCACATGTATGCAGCTGCTGCCACAACTGATCTATCCCAGCAATGATCACTTTAAAACATATACTTGAAGCGCTTCATGCATGTGATTGAAAGTGACCATTACTGGCATAGATAGGTTGTGGTAGCAGGCATAGATAGGTTGTGGTAGCAGGCTCATGAAAGTGATTTAAAGTGACCATTACTGGCATAGATAGGTTGTGGTAGCAGGCTCATGAAAGTGATTTAAAGTGACCATTACTGGCATAGATAGGTTATGGCAGCAGCCCTGTTGGTTGGATAGCATTTCCTGGATTTTATCATCTGAAAGTTATGTGGCTTTTTACCTCGTCTTTCTGTCGGAAATTGTGCTGAAAAAAAATCATTATTTGACCAAATTATTTTAAGAAATGTTCCCCATTTAATTATTATGTGCTCCCTCACTACACGGTCACTCGCGCTAATTTGAGGAAATATTTAGGCATCCTCCACTCAAAATATTCAACAAGACTGCTCATGAATCATGAAATGTACTGCTATTTTTGTTGTTTTCATAAAAAAACGATTTCAAATTGTCTGGCTTTTGATCCAATTTCTCTTTAAAATGGTGCTGCAAAATGCATTATTTCAGCACATTATTTTTAAAAAATGCCTCGAGCGGGGGGCGGTTTCTCTCCGAACCAACCTTCATTATTTAAGGCTCCATCGTTACGCTGGGTTGCTCTCGCTAATTTGTGGAAAAATGTAAAACCCTTCACTGAAAACATTTACCACCCCTGTGTGGGCTCACCCATGACTGGTTGACTTGTTTCGAATCTTGGTGCCCCTTCAGGAGCTATTGGCCCCCTTGGCACCAAAGGCTGCCTCCGCCACTAGTGGCCACTGCAGTACCAACCAATGTGGGGTCCCAAGGTGGACTAGGCCATTAAGGGTTCTATGGCTAAACTTTCTGAAAGTTTTGAAGTGTCAGAATTTGCCCCTGTTTCAGAGGTGCTGGGGGAAGGACACTAAGGGCCTCATTAGGAGTTTGGAGGCAGCCATGCCCTTAATAAGGGCATGGCTGCCTCCAAACTCAGGTCCTGGTTCCCTGAATTAGGAAATACCGGGCCATTCCGACTTTGGAGGGCCCGGTATTTCCCCATTCAGGGAACCCGGACCATCCCCATTCCCATAGGGCTCAATGGGGATGGGGAGGATGCTACCAATGGGCCCGTCCCCTCTTTAGCATGCTGGGCACCTCGCGGGACCCGCAAAGGACGTCTGGTGTGACCTGACGTCCTGAGCGGGTCCCGCGAGGGAACCGCGGAATGAGGCGGTATGGGTTTTACGGCGCCGGTTAAACCCATATCGCCTCACTCCTAATGAGGCCCTTAATCTATATAGTTAGTGGGTATGTTGGGCATGTCTCTGAGCATGGAAAACCTGCTGAGAAAAGACACAATATTGGAATAAGCCAGTCTGGATCAGACAGTATGGTCCAGTTCACTTTCCGCAGGACCTATATGGTGTGAAGGGCATCAGATTTAAGTGACTTCAGATCACTGGGTGGGCCTCCTGCCAGAGGGGAGGTATAGTGTCTGTCAAGGAGAGCTAGGTGGTATACAGCTCTAGACTCGGCACCAGAGGTAGTGTGGTGAAGGCTTCCAGCCACTCCAAGCTCTACAGTCGCAGTCAGTTAACATCCCTGATTCCTTTGACATTAAGGACCTGATGGATGATGTATCAGGGCCCAATACCTCTGAAGTTCTAGACCAGTTAGGAGAACAAACATTCAATCCTCAGGAGCAGACCCACCCAAATTCCTTTGGTTGGTTTGCATTACCACATGTGGAACGTTTCATTCCTGAGATGCAAACTGGGCAATAATTCACAAAGGAAAGTGATGGCGGTATGTCCTGCACCTGCTACGTAAGGCAAGCTGCACACAACTGCATGTTTTGTCAGGGATGCAAATGCATTCATCATACACTAACAGAGAAAGTGATAGGGTTGACAGAGACCCAGGGGGATGACAAGGAGTAGGAGGTATTGCTTGGAGATAGGGCCAAAAATGAGGTATTGACATTTCTGTCTACCTTTACAGGCTGAAGCCTGACTGAAAAGGTTGTTTCAAACATAGGTTTCCAATCGGGCAGGCCGCTACAGGGGCCGAGTGGCCAGTGTGGCCAGCCAAGCACAGTTCTCTAGGAGAACTGAAGGATATAGCCCATATGGGGCTGACCTAGAGGCGAAAGTGCACTCCCGTGGGAGTAGGCCATTCTTCTGCCCTCAACCTCAGCAGAAGAAAGGAAAAAGAAGATACAGGAGAGGGACTTGGCTGGCAGACATGCAGTGAGGACACTTTCCTGGAAGCTCATGTGTGATCTGCCATAATTTGTGCTAAATAGGACTTAAAAGCATGGTTTGAACATCCGTAGCACAAAGTGTGAGTACGCCAGCGAGGAAGAGAGCAGCCCGTGCAGAAACTGGACAGATTTCAGAGTTACAGTAACTAGTAGCGGTGAAGCACGGAACCTACAGCCAAGATTGCGGCCAGTGCGAAACCGAGCATCAGAACACCATGATCCCAATCCACCGCACAGAGGAGTAGCAGCAAGTCAGTGCCACACTGGCAGAGCCGCACTAGCAGCGCTTCACACAAGAGCGGATACGGCCCCTGCACGAGCATGGAACAGCCGTTGCAGAGACCGCCTCCGGGACCAGCACAGGAAGCTGAGGCGCAGGGGAAAGAATACGGCCATAGGAAAAGGGCTGCGATCCGGTCTACAAGGTGAGGGAAGCAGCGATTGTTGCAGGCGAAGCCCCCACCCATATAAAAACACATTACATGGCATACAGTATATGGCCCTGTAAGTAACGGTGTGCAAGAAGCCTTCCCTCACTGACTGTGTGACACGGGATATGGCGGTCAACCAGCAATAAGGTTCTGCTTGCAAATCACGGATAAGACTCAAGGCACAACACACAATGCAGGGAGGTTGTATTTGGGTTACAGCAAGTGACATAATACTGCACTCTAGTTTATGAACAGAGCCAACAACAATACAACGCAGATGCATGCCCTCGTTGAGACGATAGTAAGGAACTGTATATGGCTCAGGAAAGGAAAAGCACAATCATAAACACATAGTAGCTACCTGGATAGGGTATCAGATACATGGGGAAGTATAATCACATCAATACACACGGAGAGTGTACACCCACAAACATATCCTTATGGCTACACAAGTTGCACGAGAGCCTGACAAGGGCGGGAAGCACAGAGGGTTTGGCCCACATCATCTAATTGAGAGTAAGAGCCTCACACATGCTGGCCAAAACGCCCAAAGTTAAATCCAAGCAGCCTATGCTTGACACCTTTGCCAAGAGCGGCGGTGGAGCAGAGACAGCCCCAACAGCCTCCTTAACACACCCAAGCATGATGGCACAACCCGGAGGCGACCAACAGATCTTGACCGCTATTTCAGACCTTAAGACCTCTCTGGAAAATAAAATGGATGCCATCAGTTTAGATGTCAGCCTCCTAAGATAAAACATGCAAACATTGACTTAGAGGACAGGTGTGCTTGAGAAACAAGTGGTATCTAACACGGCAGACTTGAAATCCTCAATGAGAGACAACTCAATAATGCAACAGCTAATTAAAATCTTGGAGGGGAGAGTGGAGGAAGTGGAGGGAAGGGCTAGAAGAAACAATGTCCGAATTATTGGTGTCCCCGAAGGCAAAGAAGGGGTGAACGCTACAAACTATATCAAAAGCCTATTATTACAAAAGATTGGCCCTGGGAACCTCACACAAGGTTTTACTGTAGAGAGAGGCCACAGAACTCTAGCTAGAAAACCAACACAAGGAGTGCCCCCAAGGCCTATAATAGCCAAGATTTTGAACTATAAAGATAGGGAGAAGATACTGGAGTACTTTAGAACAGGAAGAACGATACAACGAGCATCGGTGAAAATCACGGCGTACCCTGATTATACCCTCCAAGTACAGAAATCGAGATTGAACTTTGCTTCAGCTAAAAGGAGGCTACGAGAATCTAACCTCAAGTACATACTGCTATATCCAGCAAGCCTAAAGATCATACGTAACTGAAGAGAGGTTTTCTTCAAGACACCGGAAGAGGTGCACAAATGGATAGACAAAGAACACCTTCCGTCGTCTGCCGAGAAACAGCTGGACGATGCTGTAGGAATGTAAAGGTCCAGCTATGCGAGGTACCTAGTCAGCATATGTGGTCTGAATACGGAAGCTAAGATTAACCATGCTCAAATGTTGTAATAATCATTGGAGACTGATTCTGCAAAGCATGGGAGCCTACACAGTGTAGACCCCAAGAACCAGGAGCTGACATAGCAGAGGATCATCCTCTGCCCACAAACACCTATTTGGTTTTTGCAGGATACTAGCTGTTACCGACCCACCTGATGCATTTTGGCACTGTTGGACGAAGTTAGCCAGTGCAAGAATGAGAAGCGGGAATGTCTGAGCTTGGGGACAATAGCTGGGCAATTGTTGGGGGGGGTTGAAGGGTAGGGGGAAGTTTGGGACCAGCCAATGTAGCCACAATGAGCAATGGTGACTTGAGGGTCAGACACGTTACAACAGGAGTAAATCTCACCAATGAACCAGAAACTTAAAATAATTACCTGGAATGTCAGGGGCTTAAATAATGATATTAAAAGGAACTGCGTAATGTCCTATTTACACAGACAGAAGGTGGACATCGCTCTCAGACAAGAGACACATTTGTCACCAGAGAAACGCAAAGACCTTGCTAACAAATGGAAAGGCACTACAGTAAGTTCCCCCTATTCAAGGTATGCTAGAGGGGTGCTGGTGTGGATTTCCCCATCGGTGCCTTTCCGCGTCCTCAAAACAGTGACAGATAATGAAGGTAGGATGGCCTTGGTCCATGATTTTACAGAAAAGTGGGAACTATGTATTGTTAATACCTATGCCCCCAACTATGACGCAGTAGGATTTTTCCGTTAATTTTACCCCAGGCTGGGACCTTATAGACACTGTACTCTGATCTAAGGGGGTGATTTTAATTGAACTATACACACCCAGCCCCTGTAGCCAAAGCACTGAACACTGTGTTAGCAGACTTTAATCTGGTAGTGTATGGCGCAGCCTCCATCCACAAGTGCGGGGACATTCCCACTACGCAACCCCCCCAGGACTTACACACCAGATTAGATTATGTATTCATGGGTGTGGAAACACTGGGTGACATTACGACAGCAGACTATAAAGCAAGACTACTATCAGATCTTGCGCCACTGCTAGTAATCGGGCATAAAGTTCTGCTGAGAGCCCGGATCCCAACGTGGAGACTTAGAGGATAATAATAATAATAATAATAATAAAGCAGAAACAGCCTTAGAAGACATTGAGCATTGCATGGGGGACGCAAGAGATTCCACCTCAGTATTTAGTCAGCTAAATCACAAGTGTTTGGGTCATTGGCAGAGACTGGGGCAGTTAAGCTACTCAAAATATATCGAGAAACAACAAGCGGAGGGAGACAAACCGGGCAGGACGCTCGCATGGTTGTACAAAAGTGATACACAGCAGGACATGATACAGTCCATTGTCGTTAATGATGGCACTGAGTACACGACACAATCGGAAACAAATGATAGCTTCCTAGATTATTATAAAACCCTATATGAAGATACCTCTGAGGTACAGGCGTTGGAGATAGAAGACACCCAAACTCAGTTGGAACTCCCGATGCTAGACGCAGCTGCTGCACATTTAGAAGCACCCATAACCTTGGAGGAACTAATGGCCACTATCAAAGAACTGCCTACGGGCAAAACACCAGGCACAGATGGGTTGCCTGGCGAATTTTATAAGGAATATGCTGCAGAGATCGCTCCCTCATTATTAGCAATGCTGAACGGACCATTTGAAGTAGGAACCCTTCCAATATCATTGAGGGAATACATTATAATACCCACCTCAAACCGAATAAGCCAGACAAGGATCTGGGCTCATACAGACCTCTCATTACTTAACCAAGATGGGAAAATACTAACAGGCCTTTTAGCTAATAGATTAAAAACCACGATAGCCAGATTAATACACCCGGAACAAACTGTATATGTGCCGGGGAGAAATATAACTGGGAACCTGCGCAGGCTACACCACAGAATAGATTCTACCAAAGATGGTGCAGACCAATACGCTGTTGCTTCATTAGACACAATTAAGGCATTTGATTCTGTTAGATGGCCATGGTTATTGGCCACACTGAAAAGGTTTGGGATGGGGCCAAATTACATCAGGTGGGTCCAGCTGCTGTACAACAAACCGGTAGCCAGGGTAAAGACTGGCAGCCAGATCTCTGAACAATGGGCTTTACAGAAAGGCACGAGACAAAAATGCCCATGGTCCCCCATGCTTTTCATTCTAGCACTCAAACCCTTAGCAGCTAATCTCCAAAAAGACTATAAAGAAGCAGGCATAAACATACACGGTCATTGGCACCTAGTGTCTTTATATGCTGATGACATGTTGCTGTATTTACAACAACCAGAGACCAATTTAGAATATATCCTAGACGTACTGGACAGATTTACTGTACTCTCGGATATAACAGAGCACACAGAAATCATCCCTGTTCCCATTGGCGGGATACAGCCATAAAAAGGTGGGTTCGCTGCCAGTACTTCATGAGAAGTAGACACATTTAGGCAATTAGGTGTGGATATATACCAAGATCCCAAAGCCGAACATATGCATAACACGCAGAAAGTGGTAAATGGGCTGATCAAATCCATGGACTTCTGGGCAAGCCTCCCTCTCTCGCTGATGAGCAGCGCTGTGCTCCTGAAAATGGTAGCCCTCCCCGACTCCTCCATTGTTTCACCAACATCCCATAAAATATAGCCAAGAGCTTCTTCAAACAGCTTGACACTGTGTGTTGTAAGCGATATTCAATCAACACTACAGCTAAGTCAATGCCTACTCTGGGATGCTGAGGAAAACCCTTATTGATGTATTTTTATATCCAGTTCAGTACTCTGGATGACAACCCTTGTATCACACCCCCCTCTTAGAATCCCCCTGACCCCACTGAGCCAAGAAGTAGGTTTGTTTTGCAAATTTAAAAGGTTTATTTGGACAATTCAACAATATATATCTATCACACTTTATAAATAAATTGATAACTGATATCACACTTCAGAATATGACCGTGATCAACAATGGATAATGTTACAGGGGTACACTGATTTGGTTACTTAGGAGTAGTGTAGAGGATGAGGTAGCTGAAAATGCTTGATGGTTTCAAGGAAATGCAAGGTGGAATAAAATGCAGTACAGAAATAACTTGTTATGATTTTAGCAAAAGGTAATATGATCACTTTTTCTTTTGACAATTCACTCCCCCCCTATGCAATACAAGAAATGGAAGGAGAGCACACAGTCTTCAAGAATCCCAACAAATCACACTTTATAATGCAATACACAGTTCCAGTTCCCCCAGCAAGCTTAGAGAAAACAGGGATGAGTTTTAAACACAGGCGAATTACTTTAATGTGGTTTGCAAGGAAGTGAAAAGGTGCTAAAATTGCTTTTAATTCTCTCTAGAGGTTCAGGGTAGGCGATGGCTACTTTATATTAGTTCAGGCTCACTTTAACAATACTCTATGAATGATTAGCAGATTGCAAACGAATTTTAGCAAAGAGAAGCAAAAAGCTGCTGATTTCTACAGATGAAGAAATCGGGCCAAATCGCGAATTGCGGTAAAATTTCGCGAGTGCGTGTCTCGCGATTACGGCAAAAGTATAGGGAGTAGGAAGTCGGTTCTAGATTCGTTGGAAAGCCTAGATTCTAAGAAGCTTTCAGATGAAAGTTAAATCTCGTTCCTAGCACAAACAGTTCCAGAGATACGGACGATTTAATAAAGGTTGTTTTTCGGATTTAAAGTAAAACTCAAAATGACAGGTGACAGTTTGCAGCTTTAGAATGACAGATGACAGGATTACTAGGAGGCTGTTCTACTTAGGTTAAAATAGTTTGGATTAGATTATTTTAACTAAGAGATTGGTTCTGCACAGTTCTGCTAGGTACTCACAATATCAATTTGAAATAGGCCTCATCACGGTCTGGTCAGGTTGGACGGGACTTCCGGCGTGTGGTTCTGAAGTCCCGGCTATCTGGGTCAGCTCTGCTCTCTGGGTCTGTCAAGCCCCGGATCTGCTCACAGCGGTCTGGGTCTGGTCTGCGGTTCCGGCAACAGTTCCTGGCAAGGAATTCAAACAGCTTGCCCGGCTGTTGAATAGTTTGGTTAGGTTTGCTGGATTCTGGAGGCCTGCTGAGAATACTTTTGCTTGCAGTGGGCCTTCTAGGTTCAAAGTTCTGTAGTCTATGTTTAGCTTGGAAGTCTAAGTGTTGGATCTCTGGATGTGAAGTCGTCGGTCAGCATGCTCCGCAGCAAATGGAATTGAATCTCTCTACCTGTCCCAGCAGTCTCTTTTTATGTGTTTTGAAAATGGGTGTGTGCCTGGGCCTTGCTAAGCCTGCCCCTCTCTACTTGTCATTGGCCCAATTCTCCCCTCTCCCATGATTGGGGGAAGGAAATGGATTGTCATCATGATGAGGTCTGTTTATGGGTCAGAGGATCCTCCCCTGGTCAATTTGCACACAAATCTATGTCTGACCCAAATACATATTTCCCAGGTACACAGTTGTTTGACATCACATACACACATCATATATTAATAAAGATAGTCCCTGTCCCGACTCTGGCGTTTCTAGGAACTTGCATTCATAAATGGCAACTTATTTTCGATTTTAGTGGGTTTTGCAACATTGGTTTTTCATCAAAAATTATACAAAGGTACATTTCCCTTCCACATATATCCCAGTAACTTTCCATGTCTCTAGCTTAAACATATTGTCTACAATAATCATAATTAGCGGGGTTTTGCCCCAGAACATGGTACAAATTGGAGTTTGGACTCAAATCGTGAGGGAATTTTTCAAACTAAGACTCTCAAAGTTGTACATTCCTGTCATTTGGTTACAATAAATTATCACTGTTTCTATTAAATATATATTTGTTGCAATTCAACCCCCCCCAAGTGTTTGGGTCCGCCTCCAGGAGTCCAGGTGGGTCAGTGATCACATGTCTCTCCTTGCTGGCAGAGGGCTGTTGACAGGAAACACTCAAAATTAACATACCCCATTCAACAGAAAGGGCCTTTTGTGTGGGCTCCAGCAGGCTGCCTGGAAGTCTCTCCTCAATCAATCAACAGGGTCATGTGATATCCTGCCTCCTAGTGTGGAATCTCTGAGGTGTTAAGGTTTCCCAGCCTCTTGGCCTCTGGGAACAGCAGGTGGCTAGATTTTCAATTAACTTGGGGTTGGTCCTGGGGGCAACCAGACGTGGACTCCCTGCTCACTGTGCTTAGAGAGGCTCAGCTTCACCTCACTGATGATGCCCAACAAGGCTGAAACACGTGTATGGGGTTGCTGATGGTACTCTTGTTCAGAGAAGAATTGCCATAGCATTTCGGTGCTGGACTGCCCTTGTGGGTGGGACAAAGACTGATATGCAAATGGATATTTCCCATCTGTGAAGGTACAGTGAGCAAAAAGCAATGGCTGCGAACTCTCAATGTGGTTAATAACCACTGAACAGGTTATCATGCCTTGTTCTTTCGAGAGAGGGGCGCCTGCTACCTTTTTTGTACTTTTGAAAGGAACTTGGGGTTGGTCACCCTAGGTTACCTGGGGGCAACCAGACGTGGACTCCCTGCTCACTGTGCTTAGAGAGGCTCAGCTTCACCTCACTGATGATGCCCAACAAGGCTGAAACACGTGTATGGGGTTGCTGATGGTACTCTTGTTCAGAGAAGAATTGCCATAGCATTTTGGTGCTGGACTGCCCTTGTGGGTGGGACAAAGACTGATATGCAAATGGATATTTCCCATCTGTGAAGGTACAGTGAGCAAAAAGCAATGGCTGCAAACTCTCAATGTGGTTAATAACCACTGAACAGGTTATCATGCCTTGTTCTTTCGAGAGAGGGGCGCCTGCTACCTTTTTTGTACTTTTGAAAGGAACTTGGGGTTGGTCACCCTAGGTTACCTGGGGGCAACCAGACGTGGACTCCCTGCTCACTGTGCTTAGAGAGGCTCAGCTTCACCTCACTGATGATGCCCAACAAGGCTGAAACACGTGTATGGGGTTGCTGATGGTACTCTTGTTCAGAGAAGAATTGCCATAGCATTTTGGTGCTGGACTGCCCTTGTGGGTGGGACAAAGACTGATATGCAAATGGATATTTCCCATCTGTGAAGGTACAGTGAGCAAAAAGCAATGGCTGCGAACTCTCAATGTGGTTAATAACCACTGAACAGGTTATCATGCCTTGTTCTTTCGAGAGAGGGGCGCCTGCTACCTTTTTTGTACTTTTGAAAGGAACTTGGGGTTGGTCACCCTAGGTTACCTGGGGGCAACCAGACGTGGACTCCCTGCTCACTGTGCTTAGAGAGGCTCAGCTTCACCTCACTGATGATGCCCAACAAGGCTGAAACACGTGTATGGGGTTGCTGATGGTACTCTTGTTCAGAGAAGAATTGCCATAGCATTTTGGTGCTGGACTGCCCTTGTGGGTGGGACAAAGACTGATATGCAAATGGATATTTCCCATCTGTGAAGGTACAGTGAGCAAAAAGCAATGGCTGCGAACTCTCAATGTGGTTAATAACCACTGAACAGGTTATCATGCCTTGTTCTTTCGAGAGAGGGGCGCCTGCTACCTTTTTTGTACTTTTGAAAGGAACTTGGGGTTGGTCACCCTAGGTTACCTGGGGGCAACCAGACGTGGACTCCCTGCTCACTGTGCTTAGAGAGGCTCAGCTTCACCTCACTGATGATGCCCAACAAGGCTGAAACACGTGTATGGGGTTGCTGATGGTACTCTTGTTCAGAGAAGAATTGCCATAGCATTTCGGTGCTGGACTGCCCTTGTGGGTGGGACAAAGACTGATATGCAAATGGATATTTCCCATCTGTGAAGGTACAGTGAGCAAAAAGCAATGGCTGCGAACTCTCAATGTGGTTAATAACCACTGAACAGGTTATCATGCCTTGTTCTTTCGAGAGAGGGGCGCCTGCTACCTTTTTTGTAGATTTTCAATTAACTAACAAGCTTTGAAGTTCCTGCCCCTCTTGCAACTCCTAAATACAGTTTCCCTGTCAGAGTTTAGACCGCTAGCGCCACCTTTGGGAATTTGTCTGTACTGCTTCCATTTTTGAGTTGTCTTGAATTACTGCATTTCAATAGAGTGGTCTTTTGCTTGATAGGATAGGACCCTTGCTTAACATTGTTTTGATGGCATCCTTACAGTAGAGTGGTGATGTGGAACCCCCCACAAGAAGGTTCTATCTTTGGAGTGGTATCGTGCCAACTGCGCAATTCTCCTATTCTGGCGTGAATGTGGGCGGCGATAGCTCATCCCCACATCCACCCAGTCTATTGATTTAGTTTGTTCTGGGATAGAATAATGGGCGGCGACAGCTCATCCCCACATCTACCCAGTCTATTGATTCAACATGGGTCAAAACCCTTGACAAATCCCCCCACCCGACTGCGCTTTGATTCAAGTCGAGGGGAAGTCGGGTGCAAAGGAGGTTTTGAGCCCTTGCGCTGGTATGTCCGCATTATCTTCTTCCAATTCTGTAGCTGGCACAGTTCAGCATCTTTTCCTCCATCCGGTTGGATCGATCGGTTCTCCTCGCCGGTCCTGATGGGAATATTGGGCGGTACCCCGGGCCCCTCGGGTCTCTGCTCCCGGTCCCCGGATCGTCCTCCTTGGCCAGTCTCCAGGTTTTCTTTCTCCTAGGACGACAAAGGAAAGCGGCAATACCTATTCGGAGACATTTCTTCCCCACCATTGATATAGTGGGGTGGCATATACATTTTATAGTCAAAACATTTGCGTTCTTATTTTAACAAAAAACAAGATACAATTATAAAACATATTTTTTTTCCAAATCATAATATTTTAGAGACTATATGTGGGATATTTTAGGGTTGGAATTGAATTACTCTGGAGCTGTCCCCTCTGGTATTGCAGCGGACACCTCCAGTTGTTGCAGAGTGTGCCTGGGATGGCAACACTTTAGCTGATTTATATGGACCCACTTATCTTCCCCCTCTGCCAAACCGCCTTTGGAGATGCGGATCTTGTAGGCCACAGGGGAGATTTTGTCTATAATTTCAAACGGTCCCTTCCATGTAGGCAAACATTTTCGCTGTTTGGCCTGGTTCCTTTGGAAATTGTATAGATAGACCCGGTCCCCCACAGTATATTCCTTCCTGGTGGTCTTCAGGTCGTAGTGGGTTTTCATGCTATCAGCTGATCTTTCTAGATTCCGCTGAGCATAGGCAAAAGCATGCTGAAGGTGTTTCCTTAGATTCTCCACATACTCATGAGTTGTGGAGGCATTTATCAGTGTCTGCTCTTGAGTCCTGTAGAGCAAATGCTGGGGAAGCACCATCTTGCATCCAGTCATCAACTCAAATGGTGACATTTTAGTTGCAGATGAAGGGGTAGATCTGATGGCCATTAGGACCAGAGGTAATCGGATATCCCAACTTGGCCCAGAATCTACCACAAACATTTTTAATATGCTCACAATGGTTTGGTTGTATCGCTCCACTGCTCCAGAAGAAGCTGTCCTGTAAGCAATGTGTAGCTTCCTTTTAACCCCCAGTATCTCCCACATCTTTGTCATTACTTCACTGGTGAAGTGGCTACCTCTGTCTGACTCAATCCTTTGAGGTAGACCAAAACGGAAAAAGATGTGGTTAATCATCAGGGCAGCTGCTGTTTCTGCCTTGCAGTTTGGGGCTGGGAGACATTCCACCCACTTGGTAAACAAGCATGTAACGGTCAACATGTACTTGTTTCCTCTAGATGAGCGAATCACAGGGCCTACAAAGTCGATTTGCAAATCTGACCATGGCAGTGTCATCCCCCTCTTTTGGAGAGGCGCACGGTGTGTGAGGGATGATGGCTGAAATTGTGCACACACAAGACACCCCTTCAAGTATTGGTCGAGGTCCTGCCCCATGTGTGGCCAGTATGCAACCTCTCTTAAGATTTCCAGTGTTGTGTGAAACCCGCTATGACCGGCTGTGGCCGCATCATGGGTGTGACTTAACATCAGGCTTCAGAATGGGGTAGGAACCACCCACTGATCATGGCCAGCTTGGGATTTCCTTACCAACAGCCCGTCTTGGATCCGGAACTTCTTTGGACATTTCATCAACACTCTTAGGTCCTCTTTCCCAATGTAATCGGTATCCGTCAGGGGAAAGTTCTCAGGGTCCTCAATGTGTTGGTAAAACTTACCAATTATTGGATCCCCCTTCTGAGCTGTAATTAAATCAGCATCAGGGGTCTCCTTACTCCATTGTGCAGTTGAAAGATCATTGTGAGCATTTGTCTGGGACCTAGTGATAGCAGTGACCTGGATTTCCCCCAATAGGGACTCTATTTCTATTAGATCCCCTTGGATGGCCCCGGTTTTGGCCAGCTGATCAGCTAAGTCATTTCCAGTTTTGTCTGGTCCCTCTACTTTGGAATGACCCTTGATCTTTTTCCAGTAGATGGTCTACCCATTCGATGTGACCAGATCATCAATATTTTGGATTAACTTCCCATGGTTCAAATGTTTGTTATTAGCACATAACATGCCTCTGGTTTTCCAATTAACCAGGTGCTCCATGAACCCGTTCCGTACATAATCCGAATCTGTGATTATGACCAGTTTGTGGAGTTGATGTTGGACAGCAGTGAGGATGGCCTGATGCACAGCCATCAATTCTGCCACCTGACTACTTCGGGGACCAATTTTGTATCCAGCGGAGGGTTCTGGGGGCTCATTCACCCATGCATTCCCTACTCCGGCCACCAGTTCTTTCTCCCCGTTGTTGTCAACATGGTACGAGCATCCATCCACATGGACAGTGGGCATTCCCTCACACTTGTCTTCTTCAAAGACTTTGTGTGGGGAATTAAGGTATGCCTCCATGTTGTCCTTGGTTTTTAGACTTTCGTCCTCGAGACAGTTTTCTCTGGCACAATCATGCAAGTCAGCCAGACCTTGCGCGAGGGGACTCTTCTTGTTTTGGCCATATCTGACCTCTACAGGAAAGCCTTGCATTGACAGAATCCAGGAAGTAATTCGGGAATTACTCACATTTCCGGCCCGGATTCTGTCACTTTGGAGGTATTGCAGAGGCTGGTGTGGAGTCTCCACTATGATGTGTTCCCCCTGGATAAACGGGCGGTAATTCTTCAATGCCCACACCGTTGCCAGGAGTGCCTTCTCACAATCGTTGAATTTTTCCTCCACAGAGGATAACGTTTTGCTCACATAGGAGATTACTTTATTGACCTTGTCATGCTTTTGGTATAATACTGCCGTCAAGCACGTATTAGAGAACCCTGTCTCCAGGAAGAACTCCTTGTTTCTGACAGGGTAAGCTAGGCAAGGCGCTTGTGAGAGGCTTCTCTTGAGTTGTCTTACTGCCTCGGATTGTTCTGGACCCCATTCCCACTTGACCCCCCCCCTTCAATAGATGAATCAGGGGTCTAGTGATCTCTGCTTAGCCTTCAATGAACTTTCTGCTGTAATTAGTCAGTCCAAGGAGGCTCCTTAGTTCCCGCAGAGTTGTGGGATCCTTCAGTTTCTGGAGTGCTTCCACTTTCTTTTCCTGGGGACAGAGACACTGAGGAGTAATCTCATGCCCTAAGAAATTAACACGGGTTCTACACCACTGTGCTTTATGAAAGGAAAGTTTTGCTCCGGCAGCCCTCAACTGTGTCAGAACATAACGGATCTCCGCTATGTGTTCCTCCACAGATGAACTTTTGATGAGGACATCATCTACATAAGCCAGGTTACCCCTCGCACCCAGGTCGGGCATGGCATTATGTAGGAAAATGTTGAATTCATTGCCCGAGTTGAGGTATCCGAAGGGAGTCCGGGTCCATGTGTACTGCTGGCCCCCAAAGGTAAAAGCCAGTTTGTATTGGTCCTCCCTACTGACAGGCACGGTCCAGTATACATTGCTCAGGTCTATTGCTGTGAATACCTGTGACCCTTGAATCTGGGCCAGCCCTTGGTCAATGTAGGGCAGAGGCCATCGGGAAGTATGGACCCGTTTGTTGAGCTCCCTAAGGTCGGCACAGAGTCTCCACTGGCCGTTTGGCTTCAATATTCCGAGCACCTGATTATTGAAGGTGCTGTGTACTGGACGGATTATTCCCCGGGACTCAAGGTTCTTAATTATTTCAGTAAGGGACTCCATGGATGCGAGAGGCAAACGATATTGCTTCACAAACACTGGAGTCATGCCAGGGTCCATGGGAATTGTTGTCGTGTGGATGTCGGTGCGACCACAGTCATATGAGTCTACCGCAAAGAGATCTTGGAAATCCAAGAAAACTTGTTTCAACTTTTGCTTTTGTTCCAGAGTCACACATGCATCAGCTAGGTTGACTCTCTCTTCCACCATCTGCCTGAAGCCTGGAAAGACTTCTGGTTTGGCTATCTCAGTGGCCTCCTCCAGCTGGGTGGAGAAGTCCCTGGTCAGAGTGCTGATTTGGACTGGAGGCCTCAGGTGGGAAAGGCAGCCTTCATGGACCTGGAAAATCACCTCATCCCTCCTGAAGTCACAAGTCACATCTTCCTTACCATAAGGGCAAGAAGTGTACACCAGGAAGTTCCCCCCATGCCGGGTGAAAATCCTGTCTGGTGTTGTATGGTCATCACTGTCACTGTCAAAACAGTCCTTGGGGATTGGTCCTAACAGTTCATTTCCTAAATCAATGGAGAAATGTTGGTCATCAACCGCCATTCCAATAATGGTGCCTGCGGCTAGAGTAATACTCTTTAAGTCGCTGTTATCCACCTCTATTGGAATGGTGTCATATTCTATGTTGACTAAGGGTGTTGGGTTTACCCCTAACCCTTGCTGTTGGAGAGAAGCATTTAGATGAATGTAAGCATCAGGGTTTTTCAATTTTTGTCCTCTTTTAACTTTCACTTCCAGCGAGAATTGTCGGGTCCTTTCTGGGATGGTGACTTCCTCTTTAATCTGAATTTCAACTGCATAAGGAAGCAATTGAGCTGACCTAAATGCTTTTTCTGGATCATCAAAGCCCATGGGATTATCTGCTAATCGGGACCAAGCTTTGAAGTTTATTCGGTCCAAACTAATGGCAAAGCGATTGAGAATGTCACTGCCTAAGTAAAAGGCGGCAGTGACGTCTCGCACGACCCAACAATTATGGACTATGCTCTTGTTGCCAATGGAGATTTTGAGCGTACACCTGCTTGGCAGGAGATGTTTGGAATTAGGTGCTTCCAGGTCCGTTTCCCATTTGTCTATCAGTTTGAATGTGGGAATGGCTGGATCTTTTGGGAGTTGGCGTAACATGGCTTCGCTGATGAAGCTCTTACCGTTGTTCACACACACTCGAGCGAGAACAGAGTCCTTCCCATAATTTAACTGAACAGGGATGAACAACTGCTCTCCAATTTGCTGAATATCAGCCAGGCTCTGAGCTGATTTCACATCTTTCTGGACTATAGGAGCGGGAGGTTCTGATTGTGGATTAGTAAAGAATTTCAGGGTGTTTCCTTCCAGTGTGGGATACCACCTTAAACTGGAAGGAAGCTTGATTTTCAGAAATAGATAGGACCCCCCATTACCAGTCTGTTGTCCTACTGCTATTACTGTCACGTCTGGAATTTGGTTGTTCTGGAAGTGAAATTCTACTTGGTCAGATTTTTGTTCAACCATGTGGCAGGTGCCATTTAAACTAACATGGTTGACACTGTGGCAGGTGCCATTTAAACTAACATGGTTGACACTCTGTTTTAATTTTATTGGTCGGCTAGTCTGGGTCCAGAGGACCTTGTTTACGCAATCTATTAGGGGTGACAACCTTCTCAGGAGGTCATTCCCTAGTAAACAAGGGGTGCCCTCTGGAGTCACTACTATGACCGGGTGTTTCACCTTGTGTCGCCCAATTTTGATGTCCAAATCTGCAGTCCCCTCTACAGGAATTTCCTTCCCGTCAAAGTTCTGCAGTTGTCCAGGAAGAGAGGTGAGAGGAATACGGTAATTCTCCCCCTTCCTGCATTTAGTTCCTCAAAGGCCCTTTTGGACAGAAGGGTAGCTTGGGATCCAGTGTCCACCAGTGCCAAAATTGTACCCTGCCCCTGTACTTGTACCGGGGCATAGTATCTTCCCTCCTTCTCCTCAAGGGGGCACAGATAATGCACATTTTTGGACAACTGGTGGGCTAACTTTCTGGTTTTGGACATTGCTAGCGAAGACATTTGGGCAGAATTCTGTGGAGAGCCTTGGGAATCTGAAAGAAAAAGTTGGCAACTGGAGATCAGAGCCATTGTGGGTTCCCCTGGTTCCGGTTCTGGGCCGCCCCCCCTTTTCGGAGGCAGTCACCAGGATGGGTTTGAACCAGGGGATTTTGGTATTGTCGGTTCTGGGATGAGATGATGGGCGGCGGTAGCTCAGTCTCCACATCTCCCCAGTCTGGATTGGAATCCCTTGGGACCCATTTTTCCTTGGGAGGAGTTCCCCCATCTCTGAATGAGAAGATCCTTTTCCCAGGATCTTCTGAGGATCCCTCTCCCTCAAATTGGAAGACCTGTACCTCCTCCACAAAGTGGGTCTGTTTGGGTCCTTTGTTTCTCCTACCCTCCCTCTGCTCCTTGGGAGGCAGGCTTTCAGGGGCAGGAGATTTTGTTTCCGGTTCCTGGTTTTCCAGGGGCTGTTTACAAGTTGGGAACGAAGCTTCCTCCAAGGCTTTACACCCCCCTCCCCTTGTGCCTCCTCCCTGGGAACCGGTGGGTTATCGGGGTGCTGCCCCCGTCATTGTTCTGGAGCACCAGGTCCAGGGTTTGGGGCATTCTGCAGTGGCATGCTCATCTGAGGGTTCTGTTGAGCCCTCAGTATGTGACCCAGATCCCATGCCATATTTTGGACCTGGCGCTCAAGTTGTGAAACCCGCTCAGGCTGATACGGGGCTCTATTTTCTCCCCTGGGCTGATCCCAGGAAGGGTAGCTATCCCTTCTCTGGTAGTACCCCTGGTTGGGAAGATTTTGGTACCCCTCCACCCTTGGCCTCCCCTCTCCCGGATTAGGTTGTCTGGGCTCAGGGAATTGGTGAAAGAAGGATGGATGATTTTGGGGCTGGAAATTGGGCGGATATCTGGGGAAAAAGTTCTGCCCAGGATTTGGAGAATTTCTGCCCTCCTGGGGGAAGTTAGGAGGGAAGTTCCCCGGGTCAGGTGCTTGGCTGGATCCCCCCCCTTGGGCTGGAGGAGTCCACACATAACCCAGGATTGGTCGGTTTCCCTTGTAGCGGGGACTTACATAGTCAGGGGAGCGGGGGACCCCATTTGTGGGACTACCTCCTCGACTCCCTGTCTGTGACTGGCCCGAGGGCCTTCTGGGCTGTGAATTATTTGGTGCAGGCAGGTTTTTAGGCCCCCCCCATCTCCAAATCTAAAACGGGGGCAACCTTTACCTCTGCCACCTTGGCAGCAGCAGGGGTGCTGTTGGTTTTGGGGTTTTTCGGCGCATTATTTTTATTTTCGATGGGCTTCTGCACCTCATAGATCCGGGTAGCCTGTTCAATGACCCAGTCTAAAGATCTTTTCTCATGAAAATCTCTCACGAGCTGGGTCATTATGTATTTGGGTAAGGCATGGAGAAATGTATTGATAAATTCTCTGCTATCCGTGCGCACCCTTCTGGTGGTCTGCGCAAAAGCACGCTTTAATTCTTGCACAAACTCTTGTGGGGCCTGATCCTCCCCACATTGCAAATTGTAGGCTGCCTTGCGAGCCTCTTGAGGATTTCTGTGCACAGAAAAATGTTTCAAGATGGCCGCCCTGTATGTGGACCACCTTAAATGGTTTTGATCCTCCAACCCTGCAAAGAAACTGGAGTATTCTGGTGAGAAGGTCCACTTTACATATTGAATACAGCTTTGGCTGTCCTTCAAATGGAAAGTCTCCATCATTTGCTCATAGAGCTCCAAGTGTTCCCAAACAGAATACTTGGCGTTCTTATGATAAGGCGTGATGACACTCCTTATTGCCTTTATTTGTTTCAATGGGTCCTTAAGCAAGGCCCTTTTTGCCTTATTGGCCTTTTTGGTTCGGGTAACCCTGGTCCATTCATCCTCCGACTCAGAAGCGCTGCTCCCAGAGGTGCCCGTCTGATCTTCCAGGTTTTCCCGGATTCTGCGAGCCTGGGAACGGCTGGCAGAATGTGGGGACCTGGTCTCCTGTGTCCTGTGACGCTCACAGGAGTCTTCAGATCCCTCCTTGCTGCCAGGATTTGATGGGTACCCCTCCACTGACCTAACTGGGCAGAGGTTTTCAGCATGCCCTTAATGGGCCTACTCTCCTGGGGTTCCCCACTAAATTGGACTGTGCTTGGGTGCCCATACCCGAATGCCCGCCCATCCATTCCTGGGAGGTACTGGCCTATGAGCCCCATACTTTTGGCTGGATAGTAATTTGCCATTCCTGTGGCCCTGTGCTCATGCGCGTCAGGGGACATGGGGGTGGCAGAGTCCAGGGA
This sequence comes from Ambystoma mexicanum, assembly GCF_040938575.1. Lineage (NCBI taxonomy): Eukaryota > Metazoa > Chordata > Amphibia > Caudata > Ambystomatidae > Ambystoma > Ambystoma mexicanum. The sequence goes on along the minus strand of NC_090931.1, from coordinate 1,400,399,592 downwards.
CTGGGAGAGATGAAGGCCTCTGGTACCAGGGCTCCTGAAGTTATGCTCAGGCGTTTCCCTTTCCCAGCAAACCTCGTCTCTATCAGCCCCTGCTCCCTGTTGCAATGCAAGAGCCTGCGCTTTCAGTTCCTCAGTTAAGGCCTTACTAGACTCTATCAGTCTCTCCTGCATGGCTACCTGTTGCTGGAGCCTATCATTGTGCTGACAGAGAGCCTCATTTTTTCTCTGTGCCTCCTGATTGGTCCTGGAGTACTGGGCCAGTCTCTGCTGCAGGAGGGTTACCTCCTCAGGCCCATCCCTACTGGCCTGCTCCTTTCTTGCCAGAGCCTCCTCCACCCTCCTGGTGTGATCTAGCAAGCACTGATGCTCTTTTTGGAGGTCGCCCATCCCCTGGAGGGCCAAGTGATTTTCTTCAATTTTTCTTTTTAAATGGCAGACTTCCTGGCCTAAGGTATCCCTTTCCTGACCAAGAGCCTGCATTTGTGACGCCAGGTCGTCCCTCTGCCTTTGTAAGGCACCAGCTTTCTGGCGTTCATCAAACTCTGCCTGGGTATCCAGGTCTTTCAAAATCAATTTATTGCTTTCCTCTTTCTCTCTGTCTAGTTGGATTTGCAGGGTGGCTACCTGCTCTGTGCATGCCCTGTTGAAATTGATCTGTTGCTCCAGCTTTTTCTGGCTGTGCAGTAAGGAGTCCAAACTGTCTTGGTGCTCCTTCTGCAAAGCCAGAATTCTGGTATCCTGGTCTGTCTTTTCCTGTTGCAGTATATCCATGTCCTCTTTTATTTTAATGATATACTGCCTACTATCATTTTCTGACTTCTGGCTCCTCTGCAGCCTCTGCTCAGAAGAGACCAGGTCAGATTGGGCCTTTTCTAATGCCATCTGTTGCCTATTTGCCAGATCTTGGCCTTCAGCACATTTGTCCTGCATGGCTCCCATATATAGATACAAATATGCCGCTATCCTAACCATCTTGTCGTGTTCATCTTTAACTTTAGGAGCCATGTATAATTCACTCAGGGCCACATGTAATGGACCCTGATCCCTCCATGTATCTGACCCTGTTTCAGTGACCTGTTGCGCGATTGCCTGCAACCACACCATTTGGTCCTGATGAGTCCACTCACCTCTCACAAATAGCTTATGTAAGAAGTGCTCTCTGGCTATTTTCATATCTACCAAGGTCGTCATTCTGGAATTTGAGTTCCTTCCTGACTTACAGAAGTTTGTATTTTATTTTGCAAAACAGACCGTTTCCTTAGAGCGTTCCTTTGAGGGATGCTTTCACAGTGTAAAACAGCGTGGTGATCTAACCGGATATGTGTATCTGGTCAGGTGGCACACTGTATTAATCTGCACAAGTGGTAAATCTAACCCAGAATATCCCGGCTCCGAGCCCCCACTTCTGTAAGCGATATTCAATCAACACTACAGCTAAGTCAATGCCTAGTCTGGGATGCTGAGGAAAACCCTTATTGATGTATTTTTATATCCAGTTCAGTACTCTGTATGACAACCCTTGTATCACACCCCCCTCTTAGAATCCCCCTGACCCCACTGAGCCAAGAAGTAGGTTTGTTTTGCAAATGTAAAGGTTTATTTGGACAATTCAACAATATATATCTATCACACTTTATAAATAAATTGATAACTGATATCACACTTCAGAATATGACCGTGATCAACAATGGATAATGTTACAGGGGTACACTGATTTGGTTACTTAGGAGTAGTGTAGAGGATGAGGTAGCTGAAAATGCTTGATGGTTTCAAGGAAATGCAAGGTGGAATAAAATGCAGTACAGAAATAACTTGTTATGATTTTAGCAAAAGGTAATATGATCACTTTTTCTTTTGACAATTCACTCCCCCCTATGCAATACAAGAAATGGAAGGAGAGCACACAGTCTTCAAGAATCCGAACAAATCACACTTTATAATGCAATACACAGTTCCAGTTCCCCCAGCAAGCTTACAGAAAACAGGGATGAGTTTTAAACACAGGCGAATTACTTTAATGTGGTTTGCAAGGAAGTGAAAAGGTGCTAAAATTGCTTTTAATTCCCTCTAGAGGTTCAGGGTAGGCGATGGCTACTTTATATTAGTTCAGGCTCACTTTAACAATACTCTATGAATGATTAGCAGATTGCAAACGAATTTTAGCAAAGAGAAGCAAAAAGCTGCTGATTTCTACAGATGAAGAAATCGGGCCAAATCGCAAATCGCGGTAAATTTCGCGAGTGCGTGTCTCGCGATTATGGAAAAAGTATAGGGAGTAGGAAGTCGGTTCTAGGTTCGTTGGAAAGCCTACATTCTAAGAAGCTTTCAGATGAAAGTTAAATCTCGTTCCTAGCACAAACGGTTCCAGAGATACGGACGATTTAATAAAGGTCATTTTTCGGATTTAAAGTAAAACTCAAAATGACAGGTGACAGTTTGCAGCTTTAGAATGACAGATGACAGGATTACTAGGAGGCTGTTCTACTTAGGTTAAAATAGTTTGGATTAGATTATTTTAACTAAGAGATTGGTTCTGCACACTTCTGCTAGGTACTCACAATATCAATTTGAAATAGGCCTCGTCACGGTCTGGTCACGTTGGACGGGACTTCCGGTGCGTGGTTCTGAAGTCCCGGCTATCTGGGTCAGCTCTGTTCTCTCGGTCTGTCAAGCACCGGATCTGCTCACAGCAGTCTGGGTCTGGTCTGCGGTTCCGGCAACAGTTCTTGGCAAGGAATTCAAACAGCTCGCCCGGCTGTTGAATAGTTTGGTTAGGTTTGCTGGATTCTGAAGGCCTACTGAGAATACATTTGCTTGCAGTGGGCCTTCTAGGTTCAAAGTTCTGTAGTCTATGTTTAGCTTGGAAGTCTAAGTGTTGGATCTCTGGATGTGAAGTCGTCGGTCAGCATGCTCCGCAGCAAATGGAATAGAATCTCTCTACCTGTCCCAGCAGTCTCTTTTTATGTATTTTGAAAATGGGTGTGTGACTGGGCCTAGCTAAGCCTGCCCCTCTCTACTTGTCATTGGCCCAATTCTCCCCTCTCCCATGATTGGGGGAAGGAAATGGATTGTCATCATGATGAGGTCTGTTTATGGGTCAGAGGATCCTCCCCTGGTCAATTTGCACACAAATCTACCCAGGTACACAGTTGTTTGACATCACATACACACATCATATATTACTAAAGATAGTCCCTGTCCCGACTCTGGCGTTTCTAGGAGCTTGCATTCAAAAATGGCAACTTATTTTCATTTTGAGTGGGTTTTGCAACATTGGTTTTTCATCAAAAATTATACAAAGGGGAGGCCACCAGGGGGCGCACAGGCAATGGCAGCCTGAACACGCCGCTCCTGCCGTAACTGGGTTGCGCAGAGGGATTGAGCCCCCCCCGCAACCCCCCCACGGGACACTCACGGCCCACGGAACCCGTGAACCTCGGGTGCCCCCCAGGGCGAAAGAGCGGCATCTGGGGACCCCCGGGTGCCCGAGAACGAGCTCTGCGGCCCGGAGGGAGGAGCCCCGGGGAGCCCCAGGCGGCGTCTCGTCCAGCGAGGGAGGAAGTGGAGTGCGCCGGCGGCCTGGACTCGAAGGCGCGCACGACCCCCTCTCCACCCCGAACACGGAGCGTGCCGGCGCCCCGGCAGAGGACCCGCCGGCGACACCCCCGCAGCACCTGACCAAGGAGCCGTCGACACCCCCGCAGAAGAGCCGGATGATACGCGGGCCGCGACCCGCTTAAGGAGAAGCGGCCTGCCCGCGCTCCCGAATTCGGAGCCGAGGTAGGTGGGGGGAGCCCGCCCCAGCCCCCACGCAGCCCCCAAGGACCCCGGGGGACCAGTCGCGGGGTGCATCGGAGGGCTCGGGGGGCGAATCGGCCCCGCCCCCCCCAGCCCAAAGAGGGAAAAAAAAAAAAAAAAAAAAGTTGGGAAGTCGAGGGGGAAAACGTCCCCAGTCCTGGTGGGGCCACAAAACATTCGGAGGAGAGTATCCTCGTGCCCGCCACTTCCCTAGGTGGAGGCCCCTGGGCTCAATCCCAGGGCGAGTGCCCGCCTGGGGGCTCTCGCTGGAGGATTCACACCTGAGAGCCCCCCAACAGACTGCTACTGGACAACCATAGTCGCTCCCCCCCACCCTAAGAACTGCTGACCAAAGACAGAGGACACAAGGGGGGGAGGGGGTGTGAGGTCCCCACCGGAGGTCTGGTGGGGCGAGTGCCCGCCCACGAGAGGCCCCCCACAGAGGGCCACGCCAGAAGGAGAGAGAGCGTGCTCCCCGACCGGGCTCGGTCCCTTGCCCCCAGGGGCGCACCAGCAGAGGGGAGAAGTAGGAGGACCGAATGAGTTGGCGCCATACCCTCCAGGAGTACCGCTACCAGGACACCAGCAGGGAGAACAGCGACCCGGACCGACGGACCGGCATGTCCCACTCCGAGACCCCACCCCTGCCCGCCCTCACCATGGAAAAGGGCTTTGCCTCGGTCTTGCAGGAGATTAGGGATATGCGGGCAGACATTGCCCAAAAAATGGAAAACATGGACCGTAGAGTGGACAAAGTCGAGGATAGACTGGCACAACTAGAGTCCAACCAGTCCTCAGCAGCGACCCAGGAGCTGGACACGGCCCTGAGACTAACGGCCCTGGAAAAGAGAGATGAGGAGAGGGCAAGACAAATGGACGACTTTGAAAACAGAGAGCGGAGGAACAACCTCAGAATTTTTGGGGTGCCGGAGTCGGAGGGGGAGACGGAAAGAGACTTGACCCGGGTGGTGAGGGACATCATTACCCTCCTCTTCTCGGATGAGATGACAACCGAACCGACGTTTGATCGGATCCATAGAGCGGGGGGAAGAGCTGGGGGCCCCCGGTCAATTCTGGTCCGCTTCCACTACTACACTGAAAAAGCGAAGGTTCTAGAGGAGGCCAGGAAATCCCGAGAGATAACCTGCAACAACGCACAGGTGGCCATTTACCAGGACCTCTCATCATACACGCTGGCCAAACGTAGGATGTGCCGCCCGCTGACCCAGATGCTGAAAACGAAGGGGGTGCGCTACAGATGGGGGTACCCTTTTTCCCTCACGTTTGAATACGAAGGCCAACGAGTGAACCTGATCACAGAGGAAGATATAAGGGGAGCCATACAGGAATACGCAACGGACCCGACCCCGCGGAGGGAACCCTCTGGGTTTGCCGCGGATGAAGCCAGAGCGCGCCGGTCACGAGGAGAGAGGAGAAAAAAGACTGGCCCACGGAAATTTAAAAAATTGAACCCACCGTCCCCATCGACGGACAGGAATGACACGGGACCCGGCCAGGGTGGAACGGGACTGTCGGACCCGGGGGAGGAAGGGTGCTGTCACGGCAGGCGACATCAGCCTCGAGGGAACTGTGTAAAGAATTCATCACGGGGACTCAACATCTGTTCCGGCCCGAAGACAGGCCGAACTCTAGGACCAGGGGGTCCGAACTTATGTGGATCCTCCCGGAACAGCAAGTATGAGAGCTACATTGAGAGGGGGGAAGGGGGGGGGAGGGGGGGTTTCATGGAGGTTCTAATTCAGGCATTCACCCAGCAGGAGGCGGTAGGCTGGTGGTCCGGCCAGTTACCAACAATGGTAGAACTGTTTGGCTGGACGCCGGGGTGGGGGGAGGGGGGTAGGGGATTTGTTGATGTGGTTACGTTCACAGGGGGGACCAGGGGTCAGTTGGGGAAAGATTTCAGGACCGCCTGGGGGGGAAGGGAAATGGGAGATCAGAGGATAACACGAAAAGAGCCGGACAAGGAAAGTGCCACGAGTCAGCTATCCAGTAGCTGGTTAATTTTAGACAATGGCTGATGATCTGCCTACCCTGGGCGTGGGCTCCCTTAACGTGAGGGGACTGAACACCCCCACCAAAAGATCCCTGGTCTGCAGGGAATTTAGGAGGGCTAAACTAGACGTGCTTTTCCTTCAGGAAACGCACTGGGCGAGGGGGAAAGAACCAAGGCTACGGGGGGGGGGATTGGGGAAGTCCTCAGCGCCTCCCACAAGAGCAAGAAAAGGGGGGTGGCCATAGTGCTAGCGAGGGACATTGGCTTTGAAGTAGAAGCCTCATTGAAACACCCAGAGGGACGGTTCCTGCTGACGAGGGGCTCCCTGCGGGGCTCCCCCTTAACACTTGCAGTTGTCTACAGCCCCAACGAAGGCCAGGCGCAATTTTGGGAGGGAGTGAAGAACAGATTGAAACTATTCGTACGCGGGTTGATGGTGGTGGGGGGGGACTTTAACATGGTCCTGGACCCGAAAGTTGATAGGAAACGCTTGGAATCCCAACCCACCAGGGCTGCAGACGAAATTATGGCCCGCTCCTTCCAAAGGGTAAACACGGAGCTGGGCCTAGTGGACACCATCCCGACCCCTAGGGCAGAACACCCCTCCTTCACATACTATTCTGCAATCCACACATCATACTCCCGAATAGACTACATCCTGGTAGACGAGTCCCTGCGCCCATATGTCTCTGGCTATGAGGTTGACCCGGTCCCCTGGTCCGACCATGACCTGGTCCGTACCACCATTACAGGGGAATGGCGGGGTGGCAGAAAAGGGCGATGGAAGTGCAACGACTCCCTGTTGAAGGACGATGTCCTGGCGCAGGAAGTGCAGGACGCCATTACGGAATACTTCGAGCTGAACGACAATGGCGAGGTGGGTGCGCATGTGCTGTGGGACACCTTCAAGGCGACCTTACGCGGGGTTCTCATAAGAATGGGGGCTCAGAAAAAAAGGGAGAGGGAGGCCCAAGAAAAATCCCTTAGGGAAAAGATCGCACAGCTCCAGCCGGGAGGCCCCCCGGAGGCACCCTTGGCTATGGAACAGATCACCGCCCTAGAAAACTACAAACTTCAATTGAAAGATCTCTTGTTGCACAAAACTGAGCGCAACCTCCAGCTAGTGAAACAAAAATACTATGAGAAGGGGGATAGAGCCGATAAAATCCTGGCCTGGAAACTTAGAGAGATCCAGAGAAGCAGAATGGTGAGGGCAATCAGGAACGAACAGGGCTCACTAGACCATAGCACCCCAGTCATAGGAGCGGCTTTTCGACGCTACTATGAACAACTATATTCGTCAGAATATGCCGGGGAAGACACTCAGATTGAGGAGTTCCTGGACTCCATTCAGATCCCGTCCCTGACAGGCGAAATGGCAGAAGGTCTAGAGGGAGGGGTCACAGAGGAGGAGGTGGAGAATGCAATCGGTGGGATGAAGACGGGAACGTCCCCGGGGGAAGATGGGTTCTCAGTATACTTCTACAAGAAGTTCCGGTCCATTTTGGCTACACACCTGGTGAAGGTGTTCAATGCAGTACTGGAGGGGGGCACCCTGCCGGAAACGATGATGAGAGCCATCATAGTGGTATTGCCCAAGGAAGGAAAAGACCCCACTGACTGCTCCTCCTACCGCCCGATCTCCCTCCTAAACATAGATGTTAAGATCTTAGCTAAGGTAATGGGTAAACGGTTGGAGGGGATAATGCCCAAATTAGTACACGGGGATCAAGTGGGGTTCGTGAAGGGCAGGCAGGGCTCGGATAATATCAGGAAGACTATTGACCTAATCCACTATGCCCAGGAATCAGACCTAGAGGCTAGTTTGCTTTCCTTGGACTCTGAGAAGGCATTCGACAGGGTCGAGTGGAGGTACATGCAACTCCTCCTCCGTCGAATGGGCTTTGGGCCTCACGTCAGGACCTGGGCTCCGCCCTCTATGGAGCCCCAACAGCGAGAGTGCAGGTGAACGGGGAACTCTCCGACTCATTCCCCCTCACGAGGGGAACACGACAGGGGTGCCCACTCTCTCCGTTAATATACGTCCTGACGATGGAACCCCTGGCCATAGCGGTCCAGGCCCACCCCGACATTAAAGGGATCAAAAGGGGAGAAGTAGAGTTCAAGCTCTCCCTGTTCGCTGACGACATCCTAGCGTACTTGGTGGAGCCCAGCTCCTCGCTCCCCCCCCTCCTGCATCTGATGACAGCCTTCGGGCAGTTCTCGGGACTAAAAATAAATGCAGCAAAATCAAAGCTCCTACCCATGAGGGTCCAGGACCCGTGGTTAGACCCCCGGGACAGGTGTGCGGGGATTGCGGTGGGGAGGGATTCCATCAGGTACTTGGGGGTAACCCTGACTAGAGATCTCTCGAGATTGGCCCCGGTGAACTATGGGCCTATCTTGGCGGGGGTTACGTCTGACCTGAGGAGATGGGATGGTATGATTCTGTCCTGGTATGGGCGCATGACAGCGATAAAGATGAACGTTCTGCCGAGGTTACTATATTTATTTACCGCGCTCCCAACGGAGGTCCCCGCCCAGTTGCTCCGTGACCTACAAAAAGCAACCCGCGAGTTTATATGGCAAGGGAGGGCCCCGAGGATAGGAAAGGCCACCCTAACACTTCCCAGAGAGGAGGGCGGGTTCGGACTACCGGACTTTCCCCTTTACTACCGGGCCGCCCAGCTGCGGGTCTTGCTGGAGCATATGAAGGAGGGGATGGGCACCTACTGGTCATACCTGGAGGACATGGACGCCCACCCTCTGAAAGTGCGCGACCTCCTGTGGCTGCCGCGTAGACTCATCCCTAGCAAACTGAAAGCCCACCCAACCCTGGGAATACTCTGGACAATCTGGAGGGAGGGACCCACAACCTCACAACGTGGCCCTCTCCAATGTCTTCGCTCTGGGGCCACCCGCTCAAACTAGGTAGCAGGGGATTCAGGAGTGCCCAGTCCTGGTCGGACGGGGGTCTGGAATGGGTGGGACAACTGTTCAAAGAGGGCGAGTTCCTCGAATACGAGGCCCTGCGAGACGCACTGGGGCGGGAGTCCCTTTCAATCTTTGAATACCTGCACCTGAAAGGCATCCTTTGTGACCAAACATGGGGCCAGAACCTACGGAGGCAGCTGACCCCCTTCGAAAAGTTCCTGGACACGGCCACATCAAGGAAGGGGGCGGTCTCCAAAATGTACCAAATACTGAACACTGTTAACTTGGAGGGGAGAAGAGGGTTTCGAGGGTTCTGGGACGACCTGGCAGGAGAACCACTCACAGAGGAGGCGTGGTCTAAAGTCTTTAAGATAGCATTTCATGGGAACCTATTTACATCGGACATGGAGCACAACTTCAAGATCCTTCAGGGCTGGCACAGGGACCTGTTGAAACTGTCCAGGATGTTTTCGGGAGTGTCGCCCAGATGCCCAAGGGGTTGTGGCCAGGTGGGGTCGAGGGGGCATATGTGGTGGTCCTGCCCCAAGGTGCAGGAGTTCTGGGAGAAGGTACGGGGGTGGATGGCCGAGGTCACCGAGGAACTAATCCCACTCAACCCCCTAACGATGTTGCTGGGCCTCCCCCCGGAGGACACCGAACTGTATAGGTACCCAAGAATGTGGGAGACGATGTTGCGGGCGGGTAGAGTGGCCCTTGCACAAAGGTGGAAGAGCCCAGAGACCCCATCCAAAGAAGATTGGCTTAAGAAACTCAAAAACATGTTCTTAATGGACAAATTGACGGCCATGGTAAATAATGAACTGGGCTCCTTTCAGGTTAACTGGTATGGGGTCTATGGGGCATGGGGTTGGGACCCCCACTGACAAACAAGAGAACACTCGGGCGGGATGGCGGGGGGGTGGGTTTGGAATACTTTAACTAAGGATGTAGGAGTAGCCCAGGACCCGGGAGACAGCGGATCTCACTCAGCCAATCTGGATGCGAGAGTATAGCATACCTCTGTGGCAACGCATAACGAGCAACGAAGACAGCTCCAGCTGTTCGACTTTTGAAGTGACTCTGATCTGGGGGGAGGGGAGGAGTTGGGGTGGGGGGGAGGGGGGGGAACCTGGGGGTTTTTATGACAATGTTAAAAGTGATGATCACAACGCTCCCAGCGTTGCCGTTTGTATTTTTCTTCTAAAAACTACCAATAAAACCAAAGTTTAAAAAAAAAAAATTATACAAAGGTACATTTCCCTTCCACATATATCCCAGTAACTTTCCATGTCTCTAGCTTAAACACATTGTCTACAATAATCATAATTAGCGGGGTTTTGCCGCAGAACATGGTACAAATTGGAGTTTGGACTCAAATTGTGAGGGCATTTTTCAAACTAAGACTCTCAAAGTTGTACATTCCTGTCATTTGGTTACAATAAATTATCACTGTTTCTATAAAATATATATTTGTTGCAATTCAACCCCCCCAAGTGTTTGGGTCTGCCTCCAGGAGTCTGGGTGGGTCAGTGATCACATGTCTCTCCTTGCTGGCAGAGGGCTGTTGACAGGAAACACTCAAAATTAACATACCCCATTCAACAGAAAGGGACTTTTGTGTGGGCTCCAGCAGGCTGCCTGGAAGTCTCTCAATCAATCAACAGGGTCATGTGATATCCTGCCTCCTAGTGTGCAATCTCTGAGGTGTTAAGGTTTCCCAGCCTCTTGGCCTCTGGGAACAGCAGGTGGCTAGATTTTCAATTAACTAACAAGCTTTGAAGTTCCTGCCCCTCTTGCAACTCCTAAATACAGTTTCCCTGTCAGAGTTTAGACAGCTAGTGCCACCTTGGGGAATTTGTCGGTACTGCATCCATTTTTGAGTTGTCTTGAATTACTGCATTTCAATAGAGTGGTCTTTTGCTTGATAGTATAGGACCCTTGCTTAACATTGTTTTGATGGCATCCTTACAGTAGAGTGGTGATGTGGAACCCCCCACAAGAAGGTTCTATCTTTGGAGTGGTCCCGTGCCAACTGCGCAATTCTCCTATTCTGGCGTGAATGTGGGCGGCGATAGCTCCACCACACATCCACCCACTCTATTGATTTAGTTTGTTCTGGGATAGAATAATGGGCGGCGACAGCTCATCCCCACATCTACCCAGTCTATTGATTCAACATGGGTCAAAACCCTTGACAGTGTAGGGTGTTTCTGTGGCGTCATAAACGATGTAGGCTGTCCCTATCTAAACTGCAATGTATGTACGAGCAAGGGGGAATACGTGTGCCCAACTTTTTGATGTATTAAGTGGCAAGCCAAATGCAATTTGTACCGGAATGGCTGGCAGAGAAGCCGACCCAGGACACCCCTCTATTACAACCAGCCTGCAGCCCATTTTTTCAGAAGGAGGTTGTGTGAATACAGAACTCACACCTGCATAAGCCCCCTCTCCCATTATCAGTAGGGAAAAGCATGTGGCATAGGGCTCACAAACATCTGGGTATCTCCATGCCTTATTCTCCCCAAACCTTGCTGGTGGCTTTAAAAGCTCTGGTATTGAGGCCAGACGATTGCTTGAACATGTTGGATCTCAAGGGTTCATATTTAACAGTACCGATGCTCAAGAATACAGTCATAACCTGTCTTTATTCTGGCACAACCAGATCTTTCACTTTTGCTCATGGCACTTTGGCTTGCTGTCTGCCTCATTTTGTTTGACCAAACTCTTTGGATGGCATTCTCATTATGGTCCAGCACCTAGGTAGGGCTCGTTTGCGCAGGTATATTACCATTCCGTTGTTGCTAGGCCTCCCTTTTCCAGTGAATTGGGAGAAATCCGTTACTCGCACAGCCCAAAAGTTGGTATATCTAGAGTCCATCAGCAATTGCAGGGCTGCTACCCTGCAGATACCTCAGTACAGGGTGCAGGTTATTAGGAAGGAGCTGAGAAGGGACTTGTGGAAGCAGGTGGTAACGTTTCAGCATCTCGCACTGATTGTAAGCATTCTCTCCGCCTCCAACCAGGCAATATTGCCAGATCCCTTTCATTACGGGGTTCTTTATTGGTTAAGGTACCAACAGATAAGGCACAGCGCAAATGATTCAGATTGGGTTCCGCTTTCCTTCTAGGTAAAAGATGAGATAAGGTGGTTGGTAATCTATATGGATGCATGGAATGAAAGGGCAATTTGCAGTTAATCCCCAGCTCTGTGTAAAGCTCTGAGTTCCCAGTGATGACTTTGACATCAGATGATGTTCCGGTTACTTCTTCATTGAAGTTCCAGCACATTATATTGGATTTACAATGTCAGGCACATTTGAGCTTCAGGCAACATGCACCGGCATCCTCTCAGGTAGGCTGTTCCATATAGAGTGTGGGCCATATAGGTAGTTTGGTCATTTTGATCGCCCTTTAGGCCATTCCTCACACAGGTCTAGCTAAATCAGCTTTACTATGTGAGAGGGTGCAGTACACTTTTTCTCCACTGTGGTGCTGTGGCACTATTTTGGTAATATGGCTAGCAGGGCCATGTAGCATTTCCTTGGTTACCTACGTTGCCTGCAAGGAGACACTCTGCATGGCTCCAGCATGGAACGCAGGAGTTCGTTTTGACGAATGGGTGAGTGTTTTCCCAATGGATCGGCAAGATTCAGGGTTTTTATGCCCTGTGGGGACATACCTTTTCACACTGTGTTCCTCTTCCCAGCCGATAATCGGAACCGCATTGTTTCGGATCACGACTGCGGACTTCATACACGCGCTCTTATACAGCAACTGCCGTCAACACGTGCCCATACACAGCAACTGGAGTGAACACCTACGGCTGTTTTCCTCAGCACGCCATGCGCCATTGTGCCCGTTCCAAAACAGCTACGTGCTTCAGGTAAATGAGGATAGATATTATTCCTCCGTTCTTTGCCCTAATATTGGCAGTTGCTCGGATACATGGACTGCCATACATACAGACCGCATTTTAATTTGTTACTTTCTAGGACACAGGGACTTCTTGTCCTTCCTTACATCAAGGAACTACATGTCCACTTTGCCTTTTCTCTCATTCATTTGAGTGAGTACGTCACATGCATTCAGGATTCAGACCTGCAGTGTTTTCCTCCGGGTCCCGGCAGGAATAGGAGCCGTGAGTCACTCATTATGTTATATTTACCCTCATGTTTGAATTTTCAATTTAAGTGATTACAGAATTTGCATGACCTATCTCTTTGCAAACTTTCCCAAATTCATCTCTGGGGATCCGGTTGTCCGACCCTATGGTGATGTGGCTGCACTTGGTGGTTGTGGACAGCTTTCTTTTCCCTTTTTATTCTTTTTCATTACTCATTTTCTGACTGCCTTTGTCGGAATACTTACTGGTGTCTGGTGTTCACTATATCCACACACATGTTACAGCCCCATCTCACACTGAGGTGGATTAGGTTTTACACCATTATCATCACACGAGTGGAACTGACTTTAGTGTAGACTGTACAACCCGCCTTGTATACAGTAGTTAATTGCTCCAGTTTTCTAACCATATTTTTTTGGTTTTTAATCTTCATTCATTCCTCAGGGGTCACCTTTATTTTTACATCTGGTCCTGAGGAAGGCGTTACATACATCAATCAACGCCGAAACGTAGGATACACCTGCTCTTGGAACACTCCATCAAGCAGGTGGCAGATGGCAGTGCTTATACTCTTTCAGCCACCCAAGTAGATTTATTGAATGTCAAACATAAAATTGAACATTTCGTTTTTTGAGACTGAATAATCTATGGGCCTCATTACACGTTGTCTGGTAAGGGAATACCGGTAAAGAATTACCGGTACCAGTAATTTCCCAAGCCAATTACAACCGTGACCCACCGCTATTGGCGGACCCGGTAAGTACGGTGCCACTAATAGCGGCAAGGCCGTGGGTGCGCGACCATCAGACCGGAAATAGCGCCATGGCGCTAATATCACGCCATCACAAGCCATGCGGACAAGGCATTAGTGGCATGGAAAAGACCCAAAAACCCCTTACCGGCATGGCGCAAATAACGGCATCTAAAAGCACCCGTTAAGAGACCTGGGCAGTGTTCCCATCTGTCACAGATGGACACAATCAGCACAGGTGGAGGCAATGGAGACACGCAGCACAAAAGAGCACACCACACCCCTTCCCACACCAATATGGTCCCAATACCACCATCATGACATGGGCTTCAGTACATGATTGCAGGGCAGCACCAACAACAACAGGCCGCACCAGAGGTGACCCGTAACAGGTACCCATTCCTCACACCATACAGGCGATGCCAGCTATCCACTGAAGAGGTGGCTCCTAACCCCTGTACGGAACCCACAGAACCAGCAGGAAGAGGACTACAATATTGCACATATCCGTACCCGCGTCGTGATAGAGCCGTCATTCGGCCTTCCAATGCGCTGGTGCCTAAGCGGCCTGGGTGAGGCTCTCCTGCACGGCCGTGACAAAGTGGCAAAGACAACCATGGCATGTGTAGAGCATTACAAAATGTGCATCTGATGGAATGTGCCTATGCCACTTGACATTGACATGCAACCACCAGATGAGGATGATGTGGATGGGGCTGAGTATGGGTGAAATGCTCCGGCAGGACATGCAAGAGGCGATGTCAAGGAGGCACACAATGTGTGTCAGCATCTGAATCAGGAATTTCATCAGGTACAAAGGTGAAATTACATGGATGGAGATGGGTATTGGTGCCCTGGTGCATGTTTTGAGGCCCCAAAAGGACCCAATAAATGACACATAAACAATGATGGAGACAACGCCTGGTTTTCAACTTCAGAACAGTGTATTGTGAACATAATGTGATAAAAATGTGCATGACCCCAACTTTGCAAACGCCCCTTCCCCTCTCCCCCACAACACCCCCAAATACACCCTCTCCCCCCTACCCCCACAACACCCCCATGTGAGCCTTATAGTGTCTATGTGTCCTGCTCCACATGTGCCACCTAGTCCTTGCTGGACCTAAGCCACAGGGCCTCCTCCACCATTGGGTGGTTGTGACGTGGGGCGCCTCAGGTTGCGCAGAGAGCTGCTCAGGGGGCTTGTCTGCTGGGAACCCGAGGAAGAGGAGGTGCCCGGTTGATCCCGTGTTGGGGGTTGGTATTGCCGCTCCATGATGTCCCCAATACGTGTAATGGCCTGGCGGAGTTGGCCCATTTCCTGGCAGATCCTGTCAGTGCAGGCCTCAATAGCCTCCCTTGTTTGCCCTGCATATTTGCTGAGGTCATCCCTCAGACGGCCTGTCTCGGCCACATGCTGGGCAACCAGCGCAGTAATGTCTGCCTGCCTCCGGCTGATGGTTGCAAGGTCAGGTTGGGTGGTATGTGATGTTGGGCTGGCTGCTGCGTCCTGGTCCGTGCCTCCGGCATCAGGTGAGGAAACCTGAGGGCTCCATGCCCCTTCAACGGTGTGGGTGTCATGTGCTCCATGGCTACCTGATCTGGACGTTACCCTTGGACTTTCCGCAATGGAATTTGTCGGGCTGGGGGAATGGCTTTGTTCTAGAATGTCAATTGCATCCTCCTCGTCAGTGAGCAGTGCGGTGGCTGCTGCCTCACCAGTTGAACTGGTGGCAGCGGAGTGCGTGCCCTCCGTGCGCATTTCACCTATGATGGGGCACACTGGCGTGGGTTCAGCAATAACAGCAGCCGTAACCTCAGGCTGTGTGGAACTGGTGCTCCTGCTGCCTTTGGGCCTCTGCTGATGGACACTCCTCCCAGTTCCCCTAGAGGTGGTGGCGGTGTCACCTTTCTCATTCATCCTGGCCTTTTTGGCTGCTGGGGGGGTACGTGTTGCAGTGCATGTGCCTTCCATGTCTGTCGGTGATCCTATAGAGGACAAAAATAGGGTATATCATCATTAATGGCTCTAGGTGCCTTATGCAGAATGTTCACATCATGCTGCTTTATGCATTGGGGCCTCTTTATCATTGATTCTAGTAATGGGGATGTCGGGTTGGTCATGCATGGATGGGTCTCTGTTGCACGTGCATATGGTGATGCATGCATGTATGCGTGTGGCTGGATCAATGGCCTGGTCATGGACACATATTTGGGGGACCCCTCACCCTTCACTGTGCATTGTTTGATGTATACACTCACCTCCATCAGATGAAATGGCCACACCATGCTCCACATCTCCGACTCCCTCAATGGATTCGACTCCAATTGTGGAGGCACATGTCTCCTCCCACTCCTTCAGCTTCAAAGGGGAATCTGCGCCACCTCCTGTGGCCATTGCCAGGTTACGGTTGGCCGTTAGTATGTTCCGCACACGGACCCGGAGGTCGTCCCACCTCTTGCGGCAGTCCTTGATACTGCGGGTGGTAGTGCCCACCGCACTGACTTTGCGGGCAACTTCGGCCCAGATGGCCTTTTTCTTATTAATGGCCTCCCGCCGCATATCATTGGCGAAAACAACTTCAGCATTAGCTGCAAGTGTCCCGGTCAACATTATCAGCTCCTCATTTGAGAATTTTTCTTTCCGCTGACGATCTGAAGATTCTTATTAGGGCCTTGGGCATCTTCAGGCTTTCCTGGATGATTTCTTGTCGGAGTTCTCCGGAAAAAGGTCCTGGATGCAGAGGATGGCAATGGATTGTGTTTTTAAAGATGGCCGCCGTGCTCTTTCCCGTTCCTGTGCGATGACGCTATTTCCGGTTCTGCTTTTTTACGGTGACCGCTAATGGCGGTGACCGCTAATGGTGGTGACCGCTAATAGCGGGGACTGCTATTTGCATGTAGCGTGGGGGCGGAGGTGCTATCAGCACTTTGGTCGAAGCCGGTAAGGGGCATTTTGGGGACTTTTGCGGCATGGCAGTACGGACTTTAACGGCATGGCGCTATGCTCGTGTCCGCAAACTCGTAATGGGACGCTATTAGCGGCCTCTTGCGAGGGCGGTCACGCTAATAGCGCCATGCTGTAAAATTCCGATTTTTACTGGACAACGTGTAATGAGGCCCTATGTCACTTGGCAATATATGTAACCATTGGGTTAGATTGCTTGTATATGCAGATACAGACCTGTTATGAATGGTTTAAAGGCATGGTCTAGTAAAACATTTTATTTAAAAAATAGATAGGCAACATAAAAAAAAAATACTAGCATTCTCTTTTTTAAAACTTCCTATGTAAAATTTTGAGCTATTCAAGCTCAAAATTCGCAAAAGCAAGCACATGGGCGCATCCATTTTGTGAAATGGATGCCCTCCTGTGCTGGCTTTTGCTTTTGCGGCACTAATGAAAGAAAAGCCAGCCAGCTGTAGTAAACAAAAGCGACCGCAAACATAAATACAACGTTTTTAAAGCTGCGGTTTTATTTCTAAGTTTTCCGGGCTCCTCCAGCCCAGAAAACGTAGAAAATAAAACGCAGCTAGTGCTTATTTTTTTTTTTTTAAATAAATAGCACTTACCGAGATTCAACTGCAGCTTTCCTGCTTTGGTCTCCGGTCCCCGTCCTCCGCGTACAGCACTAATGAAGGGAAAGCCACCCAGCGGTAGCTTTTGTTTACTACAGCTGGCTGGCTTTTCCTTCATTAGTGCCGCAAAAGCAAAAGCCAGCACAGGAGGGCATCCATTTCACAAAATGGATGCGGCCATGTGCTTGCTTTTGTGAATTTTGAGCTTGAATAGCTCAAAACTTTACATAGGAAGTTTTAAAAAAGAGAATGCTAGTATGTTTTTTTATGTTGCCTATCTATTTTTTAAATTACATTTTTTACTAGACCATGCCTTTAATAGCAGATCAAGTGTACTAAATGAATTGATGCATGTTAAATGATTCCATGCTAATATCTCAAAAAATATCTTTTAATGCTTTTTTCTTGTTGGTTCTTTTTGCTTAAGTACATTGAGCTTAGGTTGAATTATTAGTGTGGGAATATTATTCTTTTGCCCAAAAATGTTTTACTTGTGTTTTTCTTGAATTATTTATAATAAATTGTGATACAGATTTTGACACATAGAGTGTGCGATTGATTAACACATGAGTTGGGTCCTTCCCGGTATAAGTGGCTGACAAGGCATGTTCTAGCACTTAAAAACTAGACTTCATACTACACATCTATTTAGGAGAGTGTTTGGAGGGGTTTGCCTTCATAGAGAGACAGGGCACAGTCAATTGGCTTGACTGGTGTACCTTGAATCCTTTGCCTGTTGGGACACACACCTGTATGTACTTCCCGTACAATGCACCACATCAGTCACTCACTCTTAAATTAAGCAAAACAGAACAGGCCTCACATCACCCTTACCATAAAATTCAAACAACTGAATCCTAAGGCCAGAACATCTCAAACCGAACATTTTCGAGTGCTGCTTCTGCTGCCAGCTCCCATGTGCAGCAAAAGTACCTTCGGGGAACACGGCCCCATTTGCCTTTATTCCCTGCTCCTCCAGCCAGCACCCAAATATCGAAAAGTACCTTAGGGGACATGGCCCCACACCAGCTGGTCGCAGGACCCCGATTCAAGTCACTCACTGGCAGCGCTCCTCTCCCATCACCCCGATTGCTGCAACCGCTGGCCGGCGTGTCTTGTCTTCCATTACCAGCCATTCTGCAGCCACGCGCCGGCTCCTCCGATATGCCGGTGGCATTAACCTGCACTCCTAGCTGCCTGCTGTTGAATTAATTCTTCCCCAATTGCCAGCCACAACCATCGGTACACCGTTTTACGCCTTATGCTCCGGATTGCTTGACACCCTGCAAAGTCTTCGATCACTCTCCCTCAGAGACGCTTACTCCGACAGCGCTTCATGTCACATTGCAGCGTCATCACCAAAAGACAACACGCTGTCCCCTTGTTGCATTAACTGAGCCAGCCTTCCGGGGTAAAATGTCACCAGCGTCCACGAATGTTGAGACGCTGTCTCATGCTGCAGGGTTCTTTTTATTCTTCTTTCTACAGTTCCTCTGCCTCTGACCTCAGTGCTGACGTCTTCTGAACAGCAGCACAGTCGCCATTCCCCCGGGCATGCTAGTCCATGTCATCACTCCATCTGAGCCGCCACTGGAGGCAGAGCTCCACAACCAACAGTCGCCAGAACTGCAGGGCCACACACCGCACCCTACCCCACAGGGCCAGTCTCCTGGTCTACGCCGCTTGCGCACACCTGTCCAGAACCCAATCTGCAGGTCCACACAACACGGGCACTTCCTGTGCCAGCTCCACACAACTCGCACTAAACATGGAACCTCCACTCCAGCAACCAACAGCTTCAGCACAAACACAGCCTCTTCTGTGCCTGGACAGTGTTTCTCCTTGATTAACCGCACCCACACAATAAGGTAAGACTCCCTCTGCCAAATTCTGTGCCTTTTCCAGCCCCATGGGACCCTCTGAAACGCTGCAAATGGATTCAAAATCCCTTCAGGACCAGCAAAAGGGCTTCAAACCCCCTCTGATTAGTGCTTATGGGCTCTGAACCCCTCCAACACTATGCTAATGGCTCCAACCCTCTCAAGCACATCAGTGGCTCCAAGCCCCTTCAGCAGCTACTATCCTGGGCTCCAAGCTCCTCCTGGTTACAGCCTTCCGCTCCAAGCCCCTTCTGAGCGGCCATGGGCCAGTAGCCCTGCCAAAGTTCATTCTGCCAGGCTCCAATCCATCACTGTCCTTAGCGGGCCCACAGGCCCAAGGTCCTGGTGCTGCTCTCTACTTCCTGTGCCTCAGGATCCAGCGCTGGGCCCCTCTGGGCAGAAAAGCTATCAGCTTAGCCCCTACCTGAGAAGGTCTTCTTTGGTTGTGGGGCGGTGCATGTCCCATCCTTTGTGCTGTCCCCCCAGCTCAGCCAGCACCCTCGTCACCATTGTAAAGCTCTGGGTTCCCAGTGATGACTCTGACACCAGATGATATTCCAGTTACTTCTTTATTGAAATTCCAGTACTTTATATCCGATTTACACTGTCAAGTACATCTGAGCTTCAGGCAACATGCACTGGCATCCTCTCAGGTAAGGTACATCTCTCCAACTGACTCACTCAGAACTCCCAATCATGCATCAACATTCTCACAGGCAGCATTCTATGTCACTCACCAAACATTCCATACATACTTACAAAAGCAACAAGGAAACCAAATCACTACACTCTGCTCTTAGAATTCCATGTCAGTCTTATAGGATGGGGAGCACATTGCTGTGGAGTTTCAACTTGAAGGAGGTGGTCCCAGCAGGGGTCACAGGAGCACATCAAATGTCTAGAGATACTTGCCAGGTCCTCTGTGATCAAATGCTTTTTCAAAGGCTAAAGTGATTGTGTCAGAAGGCCCAGGATGGGCAATTGCCCAGCAGTCAGATACAGAAACAGAGGGCAGATTGGTGCTCTTGCTAGCGGAGAGACCCAGCCGATTGATGACTACACCGAGCAGTGTTTCTAAAGCCACTATAGATATGGTAGCCCATCCATATATACCTATTTGCCTCTCCTCTCAGTACACAGTTGCACCCATCCTTCAGTTGGAGCCCAGACCCAGGCGGCGAGTGATGCCTTCTTTCAGGTATGGGGCCCGGGGTTCATTGTGCTTTGCCCCCATTTGTCACGATGCAAAGATCTTTACTATAGGTGGGACAACAGAGTGTCTAGGTAGTGTTAGTAACCCCCTTCCAAACACGTCAAGTCTGGTTCACTTCCCAATTCGAGTTGTCAGTGTATGTGCCTCGGCTCTTTCCAGTCAAAGGGTCGATTAGTCACCGGAATCTGAGGGAGAGTTTCACCTGTTATCTATACAGGGCTGACTACAAATGATAGCATGCAGAATATTAGGGGTAGGTGAACACCAGTTAGCATTTTAGACGCGGCTGCAGAACTTGTATATAAGTTGTGGGCTCCCAGTACACAACGATCCTACAGGTCTGCAAACAGAGTTTGAGTTCGTTGGATGTGAGCAATAGGGAGGGCGGGGGGAATCCTGTTCGAGCTGCAGTAGTCCATGTGGTACATTTTTTTGGCCGGATTGGCGCAATCTTCTGCTTATCGTTCTGAGAATGCATATCAGCCAGCAATATCAATTTATCATGATTTGGTGGATTGTTGCCCAGTTGGAGAACACATCTTCGTGCAGAGGCACCTGAGGTGGGCTACTGCCACTCCCATGCAAAGGTGCGCCAGAATGTGGGATGTTCTTTCGGTTCTGTCCCTTTCTTGCTCCTGGCCTCGTAATGAGTTCCTGTCGCTCAAATGCCTTTCTGGTGATATTACTGTGTCTAGTGGCATTCTGCAGCGTATCAGACATCCAGGTTTTGGATTTAACAGGTAGAGTGTTTACACCCTTCGGATGACTTTTCATATTACCAAGACCATAAAATGTGGTTACAAGATTATTGAATTGCCTGCGTTCACTGAAAATACAGCATTGTGTGTGATGGCCTGTCTAAAGCAATATGAAGCAGTGATGATGGGCTTGAGAACTTCCGACCACAATCTGTTTTTGTCCTTACAGAAACCATACAGACCTGTACCCTCCATCACTTTGGACAGCAGGTCGGTCAAGTGGATAATAGCAGAGGCTCGGGTGGAAGCGTTATGTGTTTGGGGCACATTTTTCCAGAGGGGCTAAGCCCTACAAAACATTTCGACCGAGGCCAGTTTATAGGATATTCTCAAGGCTGCTGATTGGTGTCAGATGACAATGTCTTTCTATGTTTTATTGTAAACCTGTTATGCATTCATACATACATGTGCTCTTCAACACTTTGAAATCTGCATAATAGGAGTCTCATCCCATGCCTTAGAATTCTGATTAGTCCTAGTAGTGTATGACAGACAGTGGTGATTCTATTGATGGAATGAAGACGAGTATTCTCCCTTCTACCCAACCCTGGCTCATATCTTTCATTTGTTTGTTCGGGTCATAGGAAATATGGGTGACCCGTCACAGTCTTTCTTCTGAGGTGCTGGTGGAAGGGGCAGAGTATGGAATTCATTAGATGGAGATTGTCTAGGCACTAAATGGTGACGAACTAAGTCGCGTCGGCACTGGTGAAAAAAGGAAGCACACAAGGGGAAAGGAAGCATTATAGACGGAAGTGGCTGCTGAATTGACAAGGGAGAAGGTGAGGTACTGGAAGAAAGGAGTTTTGTGAGAAGTCATTTTTTCTTTTTTTTTGCTGCTTAAAGACTAAAGAAAAGAGTGTACTGCATGATACTCGCCTGCATGACATTGATAAAATCACATCTGTCCGTCTTAAACTACAAGGACCAATCAGAATATTATGTTGCAATTCTTTTTTCTTTTCACTCAGTGTGTCCCTCTGTGAAAGCAAAAGAAGATATCGAGGCTGAGTACCCCAAAAGGAAATACACCAACACGGGTTTACAAAGATACACAGACTTTTATTCTACAACTGAACAGTTTTCAAAGGACAAAGTAACAGATAGCTATCAGGCCCTCAGTACAACACAGCGAATACCAGCCCTGTTCGCTGTGTGAAGTGAGTGGGGCTGTACATCAGAATGTTCGTGCTCTTTATACAGTTTGTAACCTGATGTTCAGCCCATTTGCAGGTTAACAATTTCTCGGGCTAGGGGTTCATGCCGAGTTCGTTCCTAATTTATGCATCTATACATTTATGGATCATCCTTAATACTGTCACAATGCCTGCCCCCAGACATCCGGAACAGATCCATCTATCCAGAGAACAGGCATCCACAAAGACCCAGGAATTCCCGAAACCACGTCTAGGGGCTATATGGGTTCAGTCCTGGCGCCACAGGCGCCAGGCTCATATTGCCATCTTTAAACTGTGCAGGTCATCCTGCAAAGTACTCACTTACAGGCCATCATGAGGCCATGAAGGGACTACTTTCCTTTAGGAACTATTTTACTACTTGGGTGTGGTACTGGAACTCTTTACCCGGAAACAACATTTTTGATGCTATTTAAACCACGCCCGAAGAGCAGCACACGCTTCGCGTTATTCTGCATCTCAGCAGCGTAACGCTCACTGTGTCTGCAGTCCAGTATTCAGTCTACAGCTACACCCGTTTGTGTCCGGAGCCGATCCTAGAGAAAAGGAAAGAAGAAGAGGAGGTTGGAACAGGAAGATTCCCATTTGGTCATCCTCTTCTCCTGGAGCAGCCACACCTGTGAGAAAGGGAAAAAACATTTAAAACAACCGCGTCGCATTGCCAGCTGCAGCGCCACGCCATACTCACCTATCATTAGAGCATCTTCACGACCCAGTGCGGTGCCCGTTGAATCGCCGCTCGCAACATCAGCATCTGAAAAAACAAGAACAAACAAAAGGTGAGCGGGGTTCCGCCAAAGGCATTCACTTACTTACCGCAATATACTTGCTTGGCATATTACCGCTCGAGGCAGCGCTGGTCAACATTCTACGCTCGACATTTTCGCAAAGGCGTTGCACCTGCAACGAAGATAGAGAACTATTGGTTACTCGCTCTTTGGACCACGCTGCATGCGGAAAGGTATGAAAGGAGCATGAGTGAATTAACAGACATTTGAACTCTAAAAGAACTATACATTTGGTTTACACATAACTTACCTCTGAGTCATTATTTGTCTGGAACTCTGCCAAATACCTTCAGATCAGTGAAGTAACTGAAGTTCTACGCGCCCCTGCACTCCAAACGCAGGATGGAGAGTTCATCCTTCCTAACTATAAGGTGAGACTTTACGAAGGGGAATACTAGAAGTTTTCGGGAAAATAGTGTTAGTGTTAACCCCTCTACCACGGGTGGCTAATTCCTTTTACTGCTTCTAGGAAAATCCTCTTGCGGGTCAGGCAGACGAAACTGAGTGGGCAAGTGCAGTCGATCATCACTTCGCTACGAGTCACACTGGTGGAGACCGCAGCAGTCCAGCTTCGTTCGGCGCCCCTGTGGAATCCAGGTGATTGTGACAGAACGCGAAGCCTTACTACAAATCTCCACCCGGGCGTCATGGAGACCTCAGAGACTGACCAATTAGCCCAACTACTGGGGGAATTTAGGGCTGAAGTGCATTCAGCCCGTCAAGAGACTAATGCTCTCAGGAGTGTAGTGATTGTGGCAAAAGAACGTACGGATGATCTCGCCAGACAATTACTTCAAGCTCAAGCTGGACACACACCTTTACCTGGACTCGGGGGAGCTCCTGCACAAGCTCAATCAAGTAATCCAGTACAAGTGATTTTACCAGGGACAGTCCCTTTAGCACCACCAGATCGCTTTGTGGGGGACCCTAAAAGGTTCACCTTGTTTATGAACCAGTGCCGCCTGCACCTTTTATGTAGACCTGGAGCCTTTTGGAATGATCAAGCAAAGGTAGCCTTTGTACTATTGTATCTCAGCGGCAGTGCAGCCGATTGCTCTATTCCACTAGTCAACCAGGATGACCCTCTTCTTCGGGATTTTCAGGGTTTTCAACTAAGCATGGAAAGACTATTTGCCCGACATTCTCAAGGCCAAGCTTTGGATAACGAACTTTTGTCCTTGCGTCAGGGTAACCAGGATTTGCTGACCTACATTGCAACTTTCAATAGGTTGGTGGTAGAAACCGGATGGCCAGAAGTCAAGCGGATTACTCTATTTCATCGTGGGCTACGAGGTGAACTAAAAGACGTTTTAGCACAAGTAGTGAACCCACCTCAAGAATGTGCTGAATACATTGACCTGGTTGTTCAGTTAGATAACAGACTTCAGAATCGAAAGGCTGATCGGTCTAGATTTGAGAATCGAGTATTGGTAAGACCTAAGGACAACGTCACCCCCAAAGGAACTGATGTATCAGAACCCATGCAAATTGGGGGGTTAAAGGAGCTTTGACTCAAAAAGAAAGGGACAAGAGGCGACAGTTACAATTGTGTTTGTATTGTGGAACCTTGGGGCATTTATTACGGGATTGCCCAGTGAAACCACCTAAGAAGGTGGTAGGAGTCGCTGACAAAGTCAATATGGAATCAGAGTCGGGAAACGACCACGCCTGACAAGTGTAGAGGTCCGCTTGCCGAGCATGAAGAAGGACACTCAGACCTCGCACCTAATTATACCAATGGTCCTTATAGATCATCGACAGCCATCTCGTATGCACGCAGTGAGAGCATACATTGATAGCGGAGCCATAGGAAACTATATGGATCAAGAATTGGCTACAAGGATGAACCTGTCTCTTTGTGAAAAAACCACAACTAATGTAATCACCACCGTCGATGGGACCGAAATAGCTTCCGGTCCAGTAACTCATTCAACTATGGAGATGATACTGTTGGGTCAAGATGGGCATCAAGAGAACATTGTGTTTGACTTAATCAAGGCCCCACAGTTCCAAATAATTCTGAGGATGCCATGGTTGGAAACTCATAATCCTTGTATTGACTGGCGAGAAAAGAGAGTGACCTTCTCGGATTGTGCACACACTTGTTACCCTGAAAGAACTTTGATCAAAAAACTGGCTACGGTCACGAATCCGACAACTCAGTTACCCCAGGAATACGGGAATTTCAGGATGTTTTCCAAAAAGACCAAGCAAACACGTTAACACCCCACAGATGATACGATTGCCAGATCGATCTCCTACCTGGCGCTCAAGTTCCATGCAGTAGAATCTACGCCCTCACAGAACCCGAAAATGTTCATTTACGGCAATATTTGGATCAATACCTAGCTAATGGCTTCATTCGCCCGTTCAAGTCTCCGGCGGTATCGTCTTTATTCTTCATTCCTAAAAAGGAAGGTGACCTCAGGACTTGTATTGACTATTGCGCATTAAATCAAATAACGGTAAAGAACCGATCCCCATTGCTCCTGATCCCAGAACTACTGGACCAAGTGAAAGATGCTCGTATCTACACTAAGTTGGACCTCCGAGAGGCGTATCATCTGGTACGCGTAAAAAAGGGGGACAAATGGAAGACTGCCTTCCGTACCAAATACGGATTGTTCGAATACCAGGTGATGCCTTTCGGGCTTTGCAACGCACCGGCAGCTTTCCAGTAGTTTATGAACGATGTCCTTCGTGAACTCATAGACGTCTGTGTTGTTGTGTACACATACGACATTTTAGTGTACTCTTCATCTGAACAAGACCATGTGAAACATGTTTGTGCTGTATTAGAAAAACTACGTCAGCATAAATTATATGCAAAATTGGAAAAGTGCGTTTTTCATACTTCGGAAGTCGAATTCCTTGGATTTATCCTGACCCCAAATGGAGTTCCAATGGATTCTCGAAAGGTGGATGCAATCCTTAACTGGCCCTGACCTACCTCGATTAAAGTGGTACAGCGTATGCTTGGATTTGCGATTTTTTACCGCAGATTAATTCCTGATTTTTCACATTTTGTACACCCCATCACAGCTCTTTTGCGGAAGAATAAACGCTTCCAGTGAACTGAAGAAGTAGAAAAGGTCTTTCAAGACCTAAAACAGAAATTCACTTCAGCTCCTGTTTTAAAGCACCCACGCCCAGAACTTCCGTACGTGGTTGAAACAGATGCATCCAGCTTAGCCAGGGGAGCTGTCCTTTCCCAAAAGGATCCTGAGACTGGTCAACTTCACCCAGTGGCATTCTGGCCACAGAAATTTTCAGCACCTGAGTTAAACTATGCAGTTACCAACAAGGAATTACTGGCCATCAAGTCGGCGTTCAAGGCCTGGCGGCATTATCTTCTCGGAGCGTGACACAACATCACCGTAATCACGGATCACAGGAACTTACAATATTTAAAGACAGCCAAGGCTCAATCGTCACGCCAACTTAAATGGGCCTTATTTTTTGTGGAATATGATTTTGTGATAACTTACCGACCTGGTTGTCGAAATGGCAAAGCAGATGCTTTATCTCGTATTGGAATGGGAGAAGCATATTCAAATACAGAACTTGTAACCATAATTTCAGAGAGAAGAATTCTTGGAATAACTACTCTACAGACTCTGGACAATGTCCATAAAGAGATTCAGCAGCTTTTCGACCCTGCAGCCTTACAAAGCTGGTTAAACAAAGGCAAAGATTATTCAGTCATCGATCACCTACCATATTATCAAGGACGTCTTTACCTACCAAGTAAAGAACTACAAGAACATGTTATCTCCAATTATCATGAGTCTTTGGTAGAAGGGCATCCTGGGATCGCTAAAACCGAGGCCAAGATCAAAAGACAATTCTGGTGGCCTACTTGGCGGAAAGACATTAAGTCATTTGTACTGTCTTGCGGTATTTGTGCCCAAAATAAGACCCAGAAGAAGAAACCAGCAGGTCTATTACAACCTTTGGACATTCCACCTACGCCTTGGCATACCTTATCCCTTGACTTCATTACTGACCTTCCCCCATGTAATGGGTACAACACCATCCTAGTAATAGTGAATCTTTTTTCCAAAATGGCTCATTTCATTCCATTAAAGGGTCTACCTTCAGCCTCGACCTTGGCGAAAGAATTTCTAGAACATATTGTCCGAATACACGGATTCCCCTCCGTACTGGTTTCAGACCGGGGAAGTCAGTTCATTTCTCGATTTTGGAGGAAATGCTGTCAATTGGCCCAAATCGATGTAAGACTATCAACCAGCCACCATCCTCAAACCGATGATCAAACTGAGAGGACCAATCAAACACTAGAGCAATATCTACGGTGCATGTTAGATCAAACCGAAGGCAATTGGAATGACATTTTGTGGATATCCGAGTATGCCTACAACAACTCATTGCACTCAGGAACAGGACAAAGTCCATTTTACACTATATATGGATGGCATCCTCGAACCTCTGAACTCGACCCGCCTCAACACTTAGAGATGCCCACCGTGAGCAACCTACACGCCACTATAACACAGGCTTTAAAAAGAGCAACCGGACATCTGAAACAGGCTAAAGAGAGATACAAGAAAACCGCAGATCAACATAGAAGCGAAGCTCCGAAATACCAGATAGGGGACCAAGTTTGGCTAGATTCAAGACACATACCTTTAAAGGGGACTCGCACCTTTAACCCCAAGTATTTGGGACCTTACACTATTAAAGCCATTATTAATCCCGTGGCTGTCAGATTGGAGTTACCGTAAAATATGCAAATTCAGCCAGTATTTCATGTTTCACTTTTAAAGCCAGTGCAGCCAGGGACAAGACTAACCAAACCACCTAATACCATCCTAGTAGACGGAGAACCAGAATTTGAAGTTGAAAATAGTCAAATCAAGGAATTTTTTATCTGATTGACTGCAAAGGTTATGGTCCACAAGAAAGGTCATGGGAACCAAGTGACAACATTCATGCACCTCGACTGGTGAAAATGATCCAACCGGAATTTCCCTGACAAGCCGGGGCCAGTAAGGAGAACCGCCTTAGGAGGGGTTTTGGGGGGAGTGCTGTCACGATGCCTGCCCCCAGACATCCGGAACAGATCCATCTATCCAGGGAACAGGCATCCACAAAGACCCAGGAATTCCTGAAAACCCGTCAAGGGCTATATGGGTTCAGTCCTGGCGCCGTAGGCGACAGGCTCATATTGCCATCTTTAAACTGTGCAGGTCATCCTGCAAAGCACTCACGTACAGGCCATCATGAGGCCATGAAGGGACTACTTTCCTTTAGGAACTATTTCACTACTTGGGTGTGGTACTGGAACTCTTTACCTGGGAACTACTTTTTTGATGCTATTTAAACCACGCCCAAAGAGCAGCACACGCTTCGCGTTATTCTGCATCTCAGCAGTGTAACGCTCACCATGTCTGCAGTCCAGTATTCAGTCTACAGCTACACCCGTTTGTGTCCGGAGCCGATCCTAGAGAAAAGGAAAGAAGAAGAGGAGGTTAGAACAGGAAGATTCCCATTTGGTCATCATCTTCTCCTGGAGCAGCCTCACCTGTGAGAAAGGGAAAAAACATTTAAAACAACCGCGTCGCATTGCCAGCTTCAGTGCCACACCATACTCACCTATCATTAGAGCATCTTCACGACCCAGTGCGGTGCCCGTTGAATCGCCGCTCGCAACATCAGCATCTGAAAAGAACAAACAAAAGGTGAGCGGGGTTCCGCCAAAGGCATTCACTTACTTTCCGCAAGATACTTGCTTGGCATATTACCGCTCGAGGCAGCGCTGGTCACCATTCTACGCTCAACATTTTCGCAAAGGCGTCGCACCTGCAACGAAGATAGAGAACTATTGGTTACTCGCTCCTTGGACCACGCTGCATGCGGAAAGGTATGAAAGGAGCATTAGTGAATTAACAGACATTTGAACTCTAAAAGAACTATACATTTGGTTCACACATAACTTACCTCAGAGTCACTATTTGTCTGGAACTCTGCCAAATACCTTCGGATCAGTGTAGTAACTGAAGTTCTACGCGTCCCTGCACCCCAAATGCAGGATGGAGAGTTCATCCTTCCTAACTATAAGGTGAGACTTTACGAAGGGGAATACTAGAGGTTTTCGGGAAGATAGTGTTAGTGTTAACCCCTCTACCACGGGTGGCTAATTCCCTTTACTGCTTCTAGGAAAATTCTCTTGCGGGTCAGGCAGACGAAACTGAGTGGGCAAGTGCAGTCGATCATCACTTCACTACGAGTCACACTGGTGGAGACCACAGCAGTCCAGCTTCGTTCGGCACCCCTGTGGAATCCAGGTGAGCGTGACAAATAAATACTCCAATAGATTACAATAGTAACAATGTGTCTTTGGATTCAAC
Source organism: Ambystoma mexicanum (assembly GCF_040938575.1). NCBI lineage: Eukaryota > Metazoa > Chordata > Amphibia > Caudata > Ambystomatidae > Ambystoma > Ambystoma mexicanum. Next base: position 1,400,370,187 of record NC_090931.1, on the reverse strand, counting down.
ATTAAGCCTTCGTACATATCTTGTACAATATAGTTAAACAAGTGTTCACATTAAATGCTCGAACAGTATTGTGCATAATATATGTTCATGGATTAGTATCGTTGGCACAGGTAATCCTCTATCCACAGGTCAACAAAGGACAAGGTCTCATTACATGACCCTAACATTTGGCCTGCGGTCAGTTTAAGCATTAACACGTATGCAGAGGTCAAGACAGCCATGTTACAAGCAGAACAACAGTGTCCACCATTTTAGAACACAGGGTGACTTTGGAGTGAGAACCAAAATGGCGGATGAACCTAAAATGATGGCTAAAACTGATCTAAGGTCAGGACCTTGCTACGTGGATTTCTTTGCAGAGTGGCTGGGCTTAGGCCAATATATACAATAAAGAAGGCACGATATGATTTCCCGTTCGACACCTCTCCAAAGGTTTCTTCAAATCACCATCTGCAAAACCCATCTTACCCACCAGAAACATTTGATAATTCGTAACTTAGTTGCTGAGACTCCTCATCATCATGAAGCACAGAGAGCAATGTGGTGAAGGGAAAAGAGCACCATAAAGTGAACTGTGTAACAAAACTCATGGTAGTAAAGTCCTGTGACTGGCAAACAGTGAAACATGTGGCAAAGCCAAATGACTGGCAAAGACGGACTCAAGTGAGTGTGAACCAGGATACAGGTGCATCTACAAGACTACCTGTGTGGGCAAGCAGGCCTAGGGTGACCGGTTGCGTGACCTGTAATGGGTGGACAGTGTGGGTCGACAACTGCGCCTAGACTGGGTATACCCTATCATTGAAAGACAAAGAAATATACAGAAAGCAATCACAAGTGTCTGAAAGAGATTGCTGAAGTGAAGCAGAAGAAAGCAATCTGTATGTACTATCAATAACTAGAAGTAGTATAAAGTTGACCTGGAACTGGTTTTGAATATTGAGAGACTGAACTTCACAAGTTGGTAAGCTGAGTAAGCTGGTGTCTTGGGGAAAGAGAATCCTGAGACCAATTTGAACTGTGTTGTTTTCTCAGGGAAAGTAACCCCCAAGATCTCGTTTTGGAACAGTGTTGTCTTCTTGGGGAAGAGAACCCTGAAACATTGTGGAACTGTCTTAAACCTGGGGGAAAGAACCCTTAGACCTTGTGGAACTGTCTTGAACGTGGGGAAGGGAAGCTGGAAAGTAAGCCCAGAGCTGAAAATATCTCATAACTTTATTTGGAACACTATTTCTTTTTATGCTGACATCCCAGCACAATGTTTAGCTTTAGTTGTGAGGGCAAGTATAGGTTTTGGACACAGACAGCCTTTTAAGTGGAGCATATTGAATCAGACTATCCTTAGTTTCTTTAGGCAGGGAAATCACACCTTAGCATAAGGCAAGTTAGGCCTTCAACCATCATTACATTTAAGTTAATAAAACATTTCTGTTTGAACTTTGAATCTGTTGTCTGTGTCTTGCTTCATGATGCCTTTCACAAATGATGTCAGAAGTGGGATGCAGCTCAACGACTACAAGTTAGAGAACCCTTGAAAGTTACTAAATTACTAGAGCATCTTATCCACCATGCATTAAAATAAACCCAAGTAACAACTGTGAGAAACTGACAGAATCAGGGGAATTAGATTGTGGAATCTTTAATCCTGAGAATGACTCTAGGAGAGTTGAGATGGTCAATCAACACTATTTCACCAACCAGTCTTCTTCCCAAAGGTTTGGGTTGAGCAGTCCACTTCCACTGAGCCAAGGCCACCAGACTCGGAAAGGTCAGGAAAATGTGGGATCCAGACACTTCCCAGTCCAAGGATGGGAATAACCTTTCATCTTTTAGTAGCTCAGGCCATTCTTCCTATATAGAAAACAGTGGAAGGGAACAGCTTTCATCTTTCTCTCCTCAGGAAGGGGTAGTCCCAGCTAAATAAAAGGTCATCATTTCCTTAGACCTCTGGGTGGAGCCTCTCTCTAACATGGTTATGTATGTAGAAAGAAAGACTTGACAATATTGCCTCTCCTCTCATCTGAAAATAGACTAGATTTTATACTGTTGAATTCTTCATCCAACCCAATTAAACTCAAAAGGGGTGACTTGATGGGATTCTTGGTCTGTGAAGTTATCGGGGAAAACCCTCACCAGGCAAACCCAGAAATATTTGATAAAATCCCGAAAGTAGAGAGGAGGCTGGATCCGGATAGGAATAAAACCCTAGCTGAGATTACCAACCTTTTCAATTCCTTAACACCTAAGGAAAAGTACAATCCACTTAAAGTAGAAGACAAATATGTCACCTCCTTCTCTGCAGACCTTAAAGTCCATAAGTCACAAGGGGAAGTTCAATCCCCTTCTAAGCACCTGGCTGTGAAATCAATGAGCGGAAAAATCCTCTGACCCATTCTCTCAAAAGCCTCCATGTCCTCCACCGAGATAGCTACATATTACCCAGGACTTTAGTTGAAATGAGAGGAAAACGAGGAACTCCCAGCCCTAGTAGAACTCTGAGGCTTAGGAACCCCCATAGAATCCATCAATATAACCCTAAATGCTGGTAATCCCAGAAGGAGAGAAAGAAATGAAGAACTACCATCTAACTTACCACCTTTTTCACCAGATCTGGTTGCCAGCCTTCTTGTCCAAATAGCGCCTACAGGACAACCCAACATCTGATTCCCTACTGAAGCCGGCTCAGAGAAAATTGTTCCCTGTCGTCCCTTTTGATGAGCTAGATCCCTCCTGTTCAGAATGTTATTTATTCTAGGGGAATTAGGGGCCTCTCATGGAGTTCTGTCCTGGGAATTTAGAGGAGAAGTTAATAGATGCACAAGAGAAGAAAAATAGAGGAAATGGAGATCATCCACCTATTGTAACCCCACCTCTTAACCACGACCAAAAGGGCTATAAAGGCTACGCACACCCCATAAAATATTGCCCCCTCAACCAGGTTCATACCCTTACTATTCCATCAGGACCATCATTCAATGGGGATAAAAATAATAAGACAGAAAAGATTAAACCATCTTATTCCCATTTTCTTTACACTCAAACTAGTACAATAAAAACGAACTGTGAAGGGAACCCAAAGAAAGACCAGCAGGAAAAGGAAAGAAGTAAGAATAAGAAACAACCTAACATATTCTTATACACAGGATATAAAACCTCCTATCAAGTCCCTGTCACATTAAAAGGGAAAACGCTTTGGGACCAACTAGATAGTGGTATGGTGGTTGGTAGAGGTGTGCCTTACGAGCGGAACTACTTTTCCAAAAATTGAGAAGAATGGGTGAAAGGGAAGTGGGCTATCTGCATGGCCATATTGAAAACTACCCACAAGTCCAAATAGCTATCACCATCTTGGGTACAGAATTATATCTTGTAGTGGCTGTAATTCGCAATTTGCCCAGTTCTATCAAATGATTTCGCAGGTGGCCAAAATCAAATTAAAAACTCTTAGACCTAGAGTCCCCCGCCCAAAGAAATCAGAGCTTCCCAATTCTGAAAGGAGAACCTATCAGGAAAAAGTATTGTATGTTAGGGGTGGACCCGGTACATCAGAGAGAAGAATCCAACCCATGTGTTATTATTTTTATTTATTTTATTTGCTTATAGAGCACCGACAGTCCGCAGGCGTCAGGGCGCTTAAACATGAAACATGCAACTGGGACTGGACAGGGACAGCGGATAGTCTGGCTAGTCAGCATTCATAGACAATTTTATTTGAACAAGTAGGTTTTCAGGTGCTTCCTAAATGTTCTATTATTCGATTCCAAATGCAGATGATCCGGCAACCTGTTCCAATGCTAATAGTGTGGCTGAGTTGGTTGACTTCAGGTTGTTAAGCTGCTGCTTGAGTTCACTGCGGAACTCTGGAGTGAGGGAAGGGGGCCTATATAGAACTATCAAGTTAATACACTCATTCGGAGTGTATTTAAGGTGTAGTGATTCGCAACCAGTGCATGCTACCGTTGCTTTGAACAGACTGATTGAGTCCCTGGTTATTAAGGCAACTCTCCCCCGCGACCCGCTATCTCTATTCCTGAAGTGAATTTGGAACCCTTCTGGCACGGCTTTGTCACATACCGGGCCCATTGGTTCCTTAAGCCATGTCTCAGTAAGGAACACCATGTCTAATTCTTCCTCTAGAATCAGAACTTGTAAATTGAGTGCATGTTTGCCATAATTCCTAACATCACTATCCCTTACACCCGAGTTGACGAGCTGAGCCGCGACTATAGTCATCTCAGGTTCTGGGTGCCGTGCCAAGGATTTCTCTCTGGCCTTAGCAATGGCCTCTAATACTTCCTTCATACCCATTCAGGTAGAGGGGTATGCAACAGAAAAACAGAGAGAGGGACGGTAGCGCACTTACCACGCTCCCACGGTCGCTGTGGACTTCCGCAGACTGGCTTTGACAATCCGCACCTGCGCGTTCACGCAGGGATTATATGGAAATCTGATTCCAAGGACTACAAAATGCTTGTGACTTGTAATTCTAGTTGCTGATGATGTTACGTGCGCGCAGAGAAGGGGCTCTGCTTTAAATCGCATGGGAAAGTATAGAGGTTAGATAGGGACGGATAGGTGCCTGCAGCTGTAGTACGCTCCCACAACACGAAATGCACAAGGTAATAGTTCAAAAACGAAAACAATTGAAAGCAACGCAACACTATTTAAAATAATCTAAATAAGTAATAAAAGCACGAACAGTCCACTAAGCAATAAGCAATCTACAAATACTGGGCAGCCTCGAGGGAGTCCTTCTTGTACTGTTACAGACTGCCTTTGCCCATCCTCGCCTGCGCGTTCGCACAGGGATTATATGGAAATCTGATTCCAAGACTACAAAATGCCTGGGACTTGTAGTTCCAGTTGCTGATGTTGCGTGCATGCAGAGAAGAGGCTCTGCTTCAAATCGCATGGGAAAGTATAGAGGTTAGATAGAGAGGGATAGGTGCCTGCAGCTGTAGTACGCTCACACAACACGAAACGCACAAGGTTAAAAAACGAAAACAATTAAAAGCAACACAATGCTATTTAAAACAATCCAAATAAGTAATAACAGCACGAACAGTCCACTAAGCAGTTATGCAGTGGTTCTTGGACCTTCAATCCTACTGCTTCACAGTGGAACACCGGAAAGGCAGGGAGCAAGGTAACGTGAAGCATCCCAGTTCAACATAAGGGAAGGGTATGTGAGTGTATCCTCACACCTACTCCCTTTGGATCCTCTTCTCAGGTGCCCTAGGAGTGGAGATGCAAGGAAGGATCACCTGGGTGGAGGGTCCTTGAGGATTGGGGAGGGGATATCCACAGGTGAGACATGGTATCCCCCTTTTCCAAATGCAAGCCAACATCCCCATTTATAGGCTGTTGCAAACCCTCTCCCCGCATTTCCTCTCATGCATTTCACTATACTACTGTGACGAGGAAGAGGCGACTAGGAGTAATACACACTAACAGATGCTTTCACCACTCTAGCACTGAGATCAAGAAGATGCCTACAGACTGGTGCAAGGGTCAGGCATGTCCAGAGTGCTTCACTAATTGTGGTCAGGCAATTGGGCCTGAAGACTCACACCTGCAAATCCTACAGAGTACGAGGCAGCCTAGGGTGGTCCTGTCGGGAAACCAGGATGCCCCCGAAAACTGGAAGGAATGGTGGTGCTGGGACCAGGAAGGGCCATGTGTAGGTCACAGTATTGTGAACCTCACTGGTCGGTGCCTGACTCAGGAGCTGCGGAACAGAGAAGAAATCCAATCATTGTAAGTTACGGACAGCATCTGCAGCATGAGAGCGGAGCTGCCAGCAACCCAGAGAGAGAGAGAGAAAGAGAGAGAGAGAGAGAGAGAGAGAGAGAAGCGAACTGCGAGCGGGGCTCACTGTCCAATGAGGATGGGCACGCAGAGCAGGAGGTCACAGCCACCTGCTGGAGATGCCGGAGACTGGTGAGTGTGGAAAAGGGATCACTTGAACCGCGGTGCTCCTGGGGCTTTTACGCAGCAAAAGGGAATGTCGAATGAGCGATTAGTAGTGTCCAATACACGGTGAACCAAAGTAAATGGGTTTTGATGATTACTCCAAAGTGTGAGCAAATAAGAACTGGAAACTATTAAATATTGAACTGAACTAAAGCTTTTGATGAGTACATGAAAGCTTTTTAATAACCCAATGTGCAAACAACAAGTTGGTGTGAAGGACGAATACCATACAAGTTAAGAGTGAATCTGATGAAATGCAATATAAAGCAAGTGTAGAATATTGCTGAGGAGTGTGAGAATAATGTGGTGAAGGGAAAAGAGTGCCACAAAGTGAACTCTGTAACAAAGCTCATAGTTGCACAGTGAAACATGTTGCGCAAAGCCAAAAGGCTAGCAAAGAGAAAGCCAAGTGAGTGTGAACCAGAACACAGGTGCAGCTACAAGAGAACCTGTGTGGGCAAGCAAGCCTAGGGTGACCAGTTGTGTGACCTGTAAAGGGTGGATCGTGTGGTCCGACAACTGCCCCTAGACCGGGTATACCCTATCTGTGAAAGCTAAAGAAATATACAGAAAGCAATTACAGTTGTCCGAAAGAGATTGCTCAAGTGAAGCAGAAGAAAACCATCTGCATGAACTATCAATAACTAGAAGGAGTATAACGTTGACCTGGAACTGGCTTTGAATATTTAGAGACTGAACTTAAGTGCACGTTGGCAAGCTGAGCAAGCAGGTGTCTTGGGGAAGGAGAATCCTGAGACTAATTTTGAACGGTGTTTTTTTCTTTGGAAAAGGAACCCTGAGTTCTCATTTTGGAACTCTGTTGTCTTCCTAGGAAAGGGAACTGTCTTGAACTTGCAGAAGGGAACCCCGAGACTTTGTGGAACTGTCTTGAACTTGCGGAAGGGAACCCCGAGACTTAAATGGAACTAAATGATAGAAAAGAGTATGGGGAACTGAAAGCGTGCACTTCTTGTGTAAATGTAATATATAGCAGTGTTGTGTATTGTTTGGGTGGGGACACTTGCACTATTTGGTTATTGTTTGAGAAGGGGCATACAGTCGTGGTGAAGGATGAAATTTGGGTGATGTGGAAGTGGGTGCATTAATTGCTTTGTTTATGCTCCGGCTGGGGTGCTTTATGGACATCAGAGATGGGCACCCAGTAATGTAGGTGCTTGACCTTTACTGCAAGGGGTGTGGCATATATTACTTGGAACAGACCATTATATCTGGGTTCTGACCACCGGCGGATGAAGTTTTTAACGTAAATCCAGTCACTGGGGAACAACTGCAGATGGGGTGTCATTGCTGGTGTATCTGTTGTGGCACTGGTTGCTTCCTCTTTTCGGGGTGGTGCAAACTGTTGGTAGACACATTTTATGGCCTTCTTTAGGGAGGACAAATATCTGCTAAATTCCTCCCCAAGATAGACACTGCCCTATCAGCATTTGATGCTTGCCTAACAGGAGAGAGTGGTGTATGCATATGGTGCCCTTTTACCACGTGATGGGGTGATAAATGGTGGTCTTTGCAGAGCTGTGTGCGCAAACTGAATAATACAAGTGGCAAAAAGTGCACCCAATTTTTCTTTAATGCAGTGCACAGTTTTGACAGTTTGCTTTTCAATAGCCCGCTAATCCTTTCTATGATGCCATTGCTTGGGGGTGGTAAATGGTGCACATCTGATGTGTGATGCCCAGCGATGCCGAAACTTCTTTGAAATGTTCCTTGAAGAAATGCATGCCGTTATCTGACCTTAATACATCACACACACTCCATCGAGGAAAAACCTCTTGCACTAAAAAGGTAGCAGTGTACTTAGCGTCTGGATGTGCACAAGGTCCTGCCTCCACCCATCGTGAGATGGGACACATGATCACAATGAGGTAACGCGATCCATTGCACATCTTCCCCATGTCTGCATAATCAATATGCAGTTTGCGGTACAGCCCAGTAGGGTGGGGCAAGGTACCTCTGATAGTTCTTAATGTAAGCACTGGATTGTAACTTTGACCCCTGGTACAACGTATGGCCATGTTAGTCAAATTCTCCTGTAGGTTGGGGACAAACCAGTCCTCCTGTATGTCTGCTGCAATGTACTGTTTAGAAATGTGTGATAGATGGTGCAACTGGTTGAATGTGACCTGTAATAACTCATGTGGCATAACCGCTTTCTCAGATATCTCTTGCCTCCAAAACAAATTGGTCGGGACTGTTTACACCCACTTTTCACCCAAAGTTATTTTTCTACTTTTGGCGCTCGTCCTCTGAGACTTGTGGCACTGGACGGTATGCTGCCGTGTTCGCTGCCGCATCCGTGGCAACGTTACAGAGTGAGACCTTGTCTGTGTTATTAGTGTGGGTGCTGCACTTTACTACTGCCAGTACAGAGGGTTGGGACAGTGCATGAATGAGTTTATCCAACAACATGGCATGTTGAACAGGAGATTCATCAGCTTTCTTGAACCCCCTCCTCTTCCAATGTGCAAGGCCTGCATGCACTGTGGAGGTGACACATGCTGAATCTGAATAAATGGTCACATGGCAACCCTGGGATGCTGGCAGCACTTCAATAAGCGCTCTGCGCTCTGCCGCTTGGGCCAAAAAATGCATCAGTAATCTTTAATGCACTAGTATTCGTATTCTCCATCCACCAGGTGGACCACTGCTGCACCAGTGTGCTGCAAGCCTGTGTCTTGGTCAATTATTGCTGACCCATCAACGAAGAGGACCTCCCCCCTCGAGCGGTCTATCATGTGCTTTTGGAATATCCTCTTCCTCTCCCTCAAAAGTCACACAGTTGTGGTTTGCTATATCTTTGTCAGAGCACATTTCTGTCAGTAGCCGGGTTGACTGTTTTGCATCGCACAATATGAATGTTTACACTTAATAAAATAATCCCGTATGCAGACACACGCTGCATGGTCAGTGTAGATTTTGAGTTCTAAAATTGCAAAGACTGCATGCTTGACGTACAATGTTATGGAGCATCCCATAACGATAATCGATCTCTTCTCAATGGCAAATTCTGCAGCAGCAAGTGCTTGTTCACATGCAAATTGGCCCTGCATTACTGAATCTAGTACACCACTATAATAGGCCAATGGCTTGTGGCACTTGGTGCTCTTCTGTGTGAGCTCGCAGTCATCAGTAGCCCATTGGAGAAAATAAATAGAACTCTTGCGTGTAGTCTGGGTTTGCTAGCACTGGTGCAGTGGCTAGGACCTCCTTGAGGTCATTGAAATTGGTGAGAATGTCCTCCGTCCATACTATTTTGCTGTACCCTTTTTTGTGCTTCCTTGAGGGCCTGTAAAAGGGTCCTGGTGTATGCTGCATAGTCAAGTATCCATGGTCTGCAATAATTGCAGGGTCCCAAGAATGTGTGCATTTCCTTCACTGTTTTAGGCTGTGGGGTGGTGCACACAGAGGCAGCACGATCAGGTCTGATTCTTTTGCCATTCACTGAAATCAACTGACCCAAGTACAGTACCTCTTGGAGGCAGTACTGCAATTTAGCCTTATCAACCTTGTATCCCTTGTGGGCCAAGAGCTGTAGGTGTGTTATGCAGCCTTTCCTGCACTGGTGCTCGCTGAAAGTGCACACTAGTAAATCATCCACATATTGAATAATTGTGCTAGGCACCTGAATATTGCCTAAGTCAGTGTGGAATATCCTGTTGAAGATGCTGGGGGACTCACAGTACACTTGAGGCAGTCTCATGTTTTTGAAGCGAATCCCTCCACGTGTAAATGCAGTGAGGTATTGTGAGTTGGGGTGCAAAGGGACAGAAAATAAGGCATTTTTAAGATCAACTATGGAAAGGTGGGTCGCTTCTTTGGGGATGTTACAAAGTATTGTCGCAAGGTTCGGGACCACTGGAAATTCTGCCTGTACAATGTCATTAAGAGGGCACAAATCATCAATCACTCTCCAACTCCCACTTTAGCTTTTTTATCAGGTATATAGCCGTGTTATATGGGGAGGTATATGGTACAGTTATCCCCTGATTCAATAGGGCAACAATAGTGTCCTGTTTCCCATCCTCTGCCTCCCTTGATAAAGGATATTGTCTAACCCGGTGTAACACAGCACCTGGCTTGAGTGTTATTTGAACTGGCGTCACTCCTTGTAATATCCCAACTTCGTGGGCATTTGTCGTCCAAAGCCTTTGAGGGACCTGCTCTAAGTCTGCCTCAGTGAAAGGGGGTGGGGCTACGAAATCCATCAGAGGACACTGCACCTTTCGATACTGCACCATAATGTCACAAGGAATAGAAATCGCTAGTACAATTTCGCCATCATCTGGTCTATCTTCAAACAAGCCTGCATCAGTCACTTCCTTGAGGGGCATCACAACAATCCATGTGGGTGACACTACCAGGCCCTGTATGTCCAAGGATAGTATTGTCCCTGCCATTAATTCAGGAGTTACCACAGGCCAAAAATGAAGTCAGATGGCACTTGCTACTAAGGCTTGCCAATTTGGGGCACTGCCTCAAGAAGCACTGTTATGCCATACACAGACAAATCAGGGTCGACGGGAATACCACAGACCACTTCCTCTCTTCCCCTTGCATGTATTATGATCATCGCTCTTGTGACACACATGCCCTGGGTGGTGCACACTATTCCTTGGTCTGTAAAGGAGATGGATAAATTCAATTTTCCCAACAGGTCTCGCACAAATAAATGCATAGGGGAGCTCTCAGAATACAACAGAGGTGCACACATCATCTTTCCTCCTATCTTGATATCAAGTTCTTTTGTGTAGGGAACCATGGTGACAGCCCCAGAGAAGCCCTGCGTGTCGAGAGTTTCACTTGATAATGGGAAGTTTCCCTCACTGATGCATGATTTAGTGTCACCTGGGTCAACCATGAAGATTAATTGCGTGTTACCTATCTCAGCACCCACCAAGGGTTCCTTGTCAGGGTGCACTGTCATGGATAAGACTGGGCATGCAAGAGTTCTATGTGGGCTGTCCTAGTCAGGGTATATGTTAGTGCCAGGGAATGTGAAAGGGTTGTTCCCCAATGTTTGCTTACCCATCGGTAGGGCATGACTGTGCCATTCAGGACTGTGTCGGTTGTTGACATGGTACCCCCATACATGTGCTATCTAACCAAAAACAAAATGTCTCCTACTCTCCATTCATCCAATCCACTCCCCCTTAGCCCCCTGCCTTTTCAGTTGAGTCAATTCTACCCACGTAGCCTCCAATGCTTCTTCTAACTCCTTCTGAACATTACCATCCTGGGGTGGGATAGCACTCAGTGTTGATATGTAAGGAGGTGGGGCAGTTACCGGGATGGGTACGTATGTCGGGTTTGTATACCCTGTGGTTGGGCAAGTGGTGAGTGAGTAAATCCCTGTGTGCAGGGGTGCAGTCCCATTCTTATGTGCTGTCACGGACATTGCATCTAGAGAGGCCTCTTCAGTAGTCTAAGTCCCACCTCCATCAGGGTCCTACACATCCGCTATCATCTTCCACAAATGCAATATCTTGTTTCTCGTTTGATGTTGTTTACCTTTATATTTAGCAGCTAAAAACATGCTCATGTGGTCTAATATCCTTCGATTGTGGGGCCTGCTCTGGCCCGGAGCGGGGCATCCCCCATTGTGTGTTTAACAACCACTGTTTGTGATACTTCTCTATTTTATCCCTGTACAATGGTAATGCACTATACATGTACTTCAATGGTGTCGCTCAAAAAACCCCACTTTTATCACAAAGTCACTACCAATCCACCGCCCACACCTTCCCGTCACCCCCTGTGAGCACTTCTGCCTCCTCTTTCCACACACACACACACACTATCACACTACAAACCAAATGATCAACACTGGCCCACCTCTGGCCTCCGCCTGTTGCCCATAAAATCATAATACACTAAAACAACAAGTCAAATAACATGTTACAGCTAGAAGTACTACTTCCACCGAGCCCACTAATTATACAGTGCTACTAATTTTTCCTTTATTTCCTTGTCACAAAACAAATGACACCATCATCTTCCCTCACTCGGAAAGCCTCTCTACACTCCTGTTTTTTCTCCATAAAATCCTCTTATATTACCAAAAATAATAATAAAAATAAATCTTGCCATTTGGCCTTACCACACTGCTCCTTCGCTCATACACACAAACCCTCCCCTACACCCTACCCCTCGTTGTTATCCGTCGCTTGTGGTGTACTCACTTCTGTATGTTCACCCAACCTAATCCATCATGGGGTCCCAATAGCGGCCTGCACTCTCCCAGGAGCCGTGCCCCGCTCCAAAGATCAGACATGAATTCTGAAAAAACTACTCCTGCACACCTTTTCTGTTTGCATGCTTCGGACTGGTCTGTCGTTGAGGGGGTCACTGGGATCACATCGGGGTAACCAAATGTAGGAAAGCGCCTATACACTCACTCCGTAAGAAAACACAACCCGCTCGGGAAAAAGACACCAATTGCAAGGATGACAAGGTTTATTTCCACACAAAAATGGAAAGTGCTAACAAAGAACTCTGCTGCAGCAGAACATTCAGACAAAATCTGCATGAGCAGCACATTATGACTGTACATAGCATCATCAGTGACATCATTACATACAGTAGAAACCGGGCAGCTGGTTGGTGTGACCCTATGCATAGACTGCCTACTCCATATGGATGCCAGGCCATTGGTCCCAGCCCCATCAGTCCATCTTCTTCAACATGGGTGATGCTGCATTCGTTATCAGTCAAAAGCTGGGTAATTAGAAATTATTTGCAAACTAAACATCCCATCTCTATCTATGTGTCAGTGCACCTGGTTCAAGCAGACGGGGGCCCGGAGTAAAGCCGAGGGCCTGATAACTCACACACTTCACTCACTCCCAGGCAGGCCGGATCCTCTCCAAGTTCTTCCACCCTCGTTCTGGGCTATAGTTTCATCTCTCCCTGCACCTCGCAGCACAAATCAGGTGACCTAGAAGTGAAGGCAGGAAAGCCCTGCTTTCTGATCGTTTTAAAAAATCGGGGGTCTAACAGGTTTACGATCACTGGTCTGGGGCTCGCCGGTATCCTGTAATTCAGAGGTCCTAAAGCTAAGGCATTTGGGTGCTATAACTTAGAATTGGAACTGGTGGGGGTCGGAGGCCCGTGCCCTCCTTCTCGTGGGATCATATCGTACAAAGATGCTCAACCCTCTTCCTGTGGTCTCGTAGGGCACAGTCTTTGCAGAGCATGCAGGGTGGCAACATTTTAGGACAAAGAAAGGGTTTATGGATCTATGTAGCTCTGGCCTTTCTCATCCGTGCCCGGGAGACAACCTATTTCTCTCCTCATGTTCGCAGCCTATGCCTGAAATGCTGGCTGCTGCACTGCGTTTAGGCCTTGCATTTCAATATGGCTGCTAATATCTAAGATGGCATTTGTTCCCGCATGTGCACTACATCTATAACGCATGCAATAATGTGATTGTGTAGAAACCTCTAAAAGGCACTGGTCTCCTATATTGTATCTCACAGTCTTTGCCTTATTCTAAACTGCTTGGGGGTGCGGGAAGAGCATCTCTCCTTCCCAACAAGAGCTGGCCGTTGCATCAGATAAATGTCTCTGCTCAAAGATGGTCCATAGTTGCTTTATTTGAATCCCACAGCATGGTCAGAAGCATATCCCTATAAGAGAGATGGGTAATTTGGTGAAATACCACTAAACTAATATCATTAGTTCTGTATCACAAAGTTGAGGGTATTTATCTTATTTTACTTTATATAGAATTCTTAATCATGCGCTAACATAAATGAATGCATTTTTAAGGAAATGGGTATGAATTAATTGATTGTATTCAAGATGTTGGCTGATCTTAGTATGTGAGGATGATTTTTATTGGAATTATGTATTTGATTTTAGAATGTGTTTATAGGTCTCTTTTGTTCTTTCTTCTTCTTCTTACTATAATATTGCTACAATAGTAATGATATTCTAACTTGGTTTAAAGTATGGTGACTTGGGGTCTCAGCCCTTCATAAGCTTTGGCATCTGCGGATCAGGCAGCAGAAACAGGACACTGGACAAGCAGGCAGACTGACGCCCGGACTGGTACAAAAAATCATCTTTATTACAGTTTCAAAGACATCAGAAGAGGCAGCACTGAGCTCCTGAATCAGCTGCTTTTTTATACCTTTCTCAGGCTGATGTAACATTACATTTTATTGCACAATACTTTTTGATTGGTTCCTGCAACTAAAAGCAAACCCCTATTTATTGTATTATTGGTTGGCTTAACTGCCACTCACCAAGCCCACATGACATCTCTTTGCTAGCATTATTTGACTGACACATAGGCTAAATACACTTTGTGAGATCCTACAGGCCTTCATTATAAATCCTTTACCATCTTCCAGAAAATAGACCTTATCTGATCGTCCAGACCTGCCAACTTCACTTGGCAGGCAATACTGTGGAAAACATCATGAGCTCATCATATGTGTTGCAAGTTAAGCAGCTGGTCTGTCTAATTGATAATTTCCCAGACTTTTAGCCGGCTCCATGACCCATCACTGTCCGAGTTGCCTGGCAAGAAATTCTAAATATATCCCACCACATAATTGTCTACAGTGAACTGCTGCCAAATAACATTCTGGATTCACTATGAGTCATCTATTTTAACATCTGGTCCAGAAGCCATTTTGTTTCCTGGCATCCATCTTAGTTTCTAGCTGAGCCTGTTCAGTCTGAATGTTCTGTTCAGCTACCAGTGCGGAGTTTGTTATTTACTTTTGTGCATAACTCAGTTTCTGTTCAGTTCTCAGACTATATTCTTAGATATTCATGATGTATGTATAATATCTGAGATGCCCTCCACCCCCTGGGACATTCTGACCCCAAAAAATATATGTCGCCCTAAAACAATATAATTCAGATTTTTGTAATACTGGAACCATTGATCAACCTATTAGGTTTTCTGTATTCAGTTTGAGGGGAGAGGGGCCTAACACCTCCTCTACAATGAAGAACTTAACTGTTTAAGGTTTGCTTAATTATTTTAACCAAAAACACAACATAAAATAATATAGCTTAAACATAGAACAACAAAGTGTAGCAGAGCACTGTAAAAAAAAGAAAACATTACAAATTCAACTAAAGCTGAAAGCGCAAGGAAACACTAAACATGACAGCTCAAAAGTCAGGTTTGTTTTCAAAGTCAAGTCTTCAGCACTCTCCTAACGAGGGGAACGTCAGTGATATAACAAAGAGGCATAAAACAGAAACAGGTCACCGAGGGAAAGCTCTATCAAGGTTGAGAAATCAGGCAGGTAGGGGACACTAAGGGCCTGATTCATGGAAAAGTGCACATTTCTCCTGCAATTTCTGCGTGTCAAAAATGACAATGTGCCAGCATGTGTTATGTTAATGTTAATGTTAAAGGACATTTGTACCGCGCACTATCACCACCAGAGTGGTCCCCTGGTGCTCTTGCGGCTCTGATGAAGGGTGGAGGTTGATTTAGTGCAAGAGAGCGGTGATGTGCTGATGGCGGCCTCAGGCCGGTGGGTCTGTTGGCTGAGCCTGGGGTGTTTGCGGCCAGTAATCGTTGTGTACTGTTGTGTGAGTCTATGTGGCTTTTTCTTTTGTTGTTGCAATGTAGTGAAGTTTGTGCGGTTTTGTTGTGCTGTAGGTTTTGGTTGTGTTGGTTAGGAATTTGAAAGGTGTATGTAGAGGTGAAATTGTTAGTGGAGTTGGTTAGTTGGCATCTCAATCCTGAGTTGAGGTGCTGGGCTTGTGTAGTCTCCCCCGATGCGCCTGTCCTGATCTGGGTCCCTCTGACATTCAAGGTACCTTACTCCTCTGGTCCCCACCTCTATCAGGCTCTCTCATAGCCCCACCTGTACTCCCTTCATACTCCTGTGGCCACTGCACCTGCCAATGTCAACAAGTAAGGTAGTGTGCTAATTGCCAATATCTCAGGAATTCCACACCATTGTGGTACCTGGTTGTAACTAAGGGGCGGGTGGAGTAGTCGACTCGATCTCTGTGCTTGTCGCCTGAGTTCCCGTCTATCTGGTATCACCCGTTCAGGTGCCGTGGGAGCTTCCATGTCATTTCTGGGGTTGTCCATATCTTTTCCAGTTTAGTCTTCCTTTTCTCTGTTTCAGTTTTCAGTTTGAGTCAGTGGTGTTGAAGAGCCAGATTTTTAGTGATTTCCTGATTTTTAGGTGATCTTCGGTGTTTCTTATTTCTTTTGGGATGTTGTTCCAAGTTTTTGCGGCTAAGTGGTAGAAGGAGGTGCCTCCAAGTTTTTTCTTGAGGTATGGTTTGATTTCCAGGCGGACTTCGTTGCTTGATCGGAGCTGTCGTGTTGGTTTGTAGATTGTTATTTTCTTTTGTAGGAATTCTGCTCCTTGTCCACTGATTGCCCTGTGCGTTAATGTGTATAATAAAAAATGAGTGACCCGCTTATTCATGGAATGTACTGCGCAAAGTAATCAGAATTCACAAGACGCACCCAGAACACCACCGACACGCCACCACGCAAAGCATAAACAGCCAGAACAGCTACCTTTGCATGCTTCCGCGGAAGCACATACATGCACCCTTCAAACAGTGTGTGGGGTCCCCCACAAGCAGGCCTGCATCTCGGGGACCTTGCGCAGGGTCCCCCATAACTGTTGCTGGCACCCCAACAGCATGCGTATGAAAATTCGTAACTTGGCTTACACTCAGAAAATCTGTGTGTGAACCCTTGTAAACCGTTCCTGCACCCCGCTACACTACGTACGTGCAATCCTAAGTTAGATCGGAACCCCGGGTGCATACACACAATCCGACATGCAAACACACCTCCGCGGTGCGATTCCTATGCGCAATTGTCTTTACGTCTGCCTTCGGGGTGGCATAGAGATTGAGGGATTTGCTTGGACATTTGTATTCCGAGAGGCTGTGTGGGTGGTTTGGCACAATTGTGACCATGCGAGGGACTGCCTGCGGGCCGTCCCTCGGAATGCCCATTTTTTGCATGTTCTTCCCTATTTTCCACCCCCTTCCCAGTCCTCTGCAAATGCCACGCCCATGCTCTGCGTGGTGTATCGTGCAAGGCACACAACAGCTCTCAGAGACGTGCCAAGCCTGCGCGAACTCCACGCAAGTCCTTGAAAAGACCTGCCAATTCCATTCCATGAATCTGCGAACGGGATTTTGCACGTAGTTTGGCGTACAAATCCCTATTTCCCACACAATTCTTTCCATGAATCAGGCCTTAAAGCTCTGGGGAGAACAAGTTAAAACCAAGGGACATTGCTATAGACACATGCCACCTCAACACAGCCATTTTGTGGCATTTCTTGAGGGCACTATAAACATACACTTATCTGCATTGGGGGGAAAAAAACACCAAAGTACGTGCTTTTTGTAAATACAGCTGCACTCCGAGCTGAAGTTTATGAGCATATTGTGCAATCTGCCGCATTCCCCCCCATAAATACCCCCCTCCCCCCACCACACCTTACCCCTCCCAAGGACTGGACATGATTGCCAGGTCAATCTGCAAATTATCTGTAGCTCCATAGACGCTCCCTCCTGTGGCTTCTATTGATTGGCTGCTAATGTGCAGTACCGCAGACGGAAATCCTTGCCATTTCAAAGGCTTTAAGAGCCAATGGCAATATGCTTCACTCGTGCCTTTGGGGCAGCAGCAGACTAAAGACAACACAGTGAGCCCCTCTGAAATGCATCTTCAACTAGGGAAAGTGGCGGGAATAATGAATCTTCTGTTCCCATCTCTCAGGAAAGGGCAGATAAGTCTCCCTATGGCTCCCAGTTCCTAATCCACATGAAAAAGGCCACACATGTGGGGACTTGAAAGCATAATTGATCCTGGCTCTTAAGGCATTGACACCCCAAGATCATGACTATTTCAGCTGAACACAGGGGCGACTTGGAGTGGAAGGCTTCATGAGTGGGCCAGGCGACGACTAATGTGATTCTGGCTGCAATTGGAAGACTGCACGGTTGCCTGGGAGCCGTGATGACATTTCCAGGGAACGGCGACCAACTTGGTGGTAGAGGGGGAAACACCCTGTCAGCGGGGCAGGAGTGGGATGTGGGACAATTAAGTTCACATTCAAGAGCATCTGATGAAAGACGACATGTGCCCTTTGTCTGGGATACTTTCTTACGTTAACCATTCACATTTGCAACAAAGAGAGAATGCAATCAGAAAATCCATCGTTTGTAATCTAGAGACACTTGGGAAGGAGTCTGCTTTGCAAGTTATCAAAACAACACATATAGCCGCATTTGGAACAACCTCAATGCACGTTGAGATCGAAAGCAGCAAAGGTCCAGGGAGTGGACCCTGCGCCACCACACTACCTGACGCCCGCCAAGTCTCTCAACTGTTGTTACTGATTAAACTTTAAAGTTGAGCAATTAACCATCTGGTTTTGATTCCTTTTAAAAAATAATCTCCCCAACCAACTCGTGATGTTCCTTAAACTATAACTTCCACCCTCCTCCCCCTCGCCCAGACGCCATCTCCAATAGAGTGCAAAGTGCACCTAAGATTCGTGCTGCAGAAGGGATACTCAGAAAAGGAAAATATGACCTTCGCCATCACTTTACATCCAGCTGAAATTGATCATAAACAAGACTCATTGCCTCCTTTTGGCTGCTCAGTGGCCCATGAGAGATGAGATGGCTTCTTTGGTCCATTGGGCAGGTGTTGAGAGGATTAGCATTTCAATCACATCAGCGCCCTTGCTGGCAGGCTTAGCAGCGTCGAGAACTCTTGCAAGAGAGTGCTTTCTGAACCACTCTCTCACAATCTGGAGGTGTTGCTGGTTCAGCAGGCTGGTGACATGCCAATGGGCCGGTCGGATGAATCCAATACAGGGATTCTGGTGTGCTCCATCTAGTCGATGCATACTTGCCGGATTACGCGCAGAGATCAAGTCCTAAAACAAAAAGTGGGGGGACTCATTAACATACCAATTGAATGTGGTGTCACCAGAAATTAGCATATCAAGGAACCATCTGAAAAAAGTGGGGGGACTCCGTCCACCTGCGTAAACCCTCGACTTGAGCCCTGATTACGCGGTTGCCAAACCAGCATCTTTATCAAGAACAGGATGGCCTCCACATAATACAAGCAAGAAACAGTTGTCAGCCTTCTAAGGGACCGTAAAAGGTTGTTTGGCCGAATGAAAAAATAAGATTACCAGAGCAGACAATTCAGATCATTGTTTAGAGGGTAGGAAATGCAGAATTGTGTGTGGAACTAGAAAAGCATAATTCTGTCCTAACTAATCAGTTAAAGGACCAAGCCATGGCCTATCCATCTCACATATCTAAAATCATTACACAACCACAAACCCTGAAAGTTGTCTTATTGGAATGTGGTGGTGGCAAACAAGGGCTACTGTGGCATTCCAAAGCTAAAATAATATTTGGGAGACCACTAGGGGGCGCACAGAAGTATGGCCGCCTGAGCAAAGACTCCCACTTCTTCCAGTGCAAATGAGATGAAAGTCAGCTGATCCATGCTGTCCCGTTATTGGTAAAGGGGGCACATGTGATGCGGAAGGGGAATTGCAAGGTGATGGCGTGAAGGAAGATTGAGGCCCGTGGGCTCGCTGGGCCCTGACGTTCGAGGAGCTGAGCTACGAAGGCTCTGGGGAAAGGCCCAACCCCAGCACACAGAGAGAGCCAGCAGACAGGGCACAGTGCAGCAGGTCCTTGGCGAATGTGCTGCCCGGAACACGCAGTGTCCCAGAGAAGGTGAGGGACAGTGGAGATCCCACTCAGGAGACCTCCCACCACACAGGCATTACTGGGCCTGTGATGGAGCTGCAGTGAGTGGGGTGCAACAAGAAGGAAGCGGCAGGGCCCATCCACCACTCGCCGTGCACCCGCTGCCCTGGACTCCAGCGATTCGGTGCTGAGGAAGTGACTGTGGGGCCCTGAGTCTACAGGCCGGCACGTGGAAGTTTGCCCTACGCAGCGGGAGTAGTGGGGTCAAGACCGTTGCGGCCTGCCAGGGCGCAGCCAGACTTTGCTTATCAGGCGACAGCAGGGTGGAAGATGTCCCAGGTGCCTCTGGCCCCTCAGCTGGTGTACACTGGTGCAGCGCCCATTGCCGGACAGTTAAAGAGCTAAACAAAAGGGCAGAGACCTGGGAGGGCTGCTGACCTATGGTGCAGGCCACCAGAGTAAGGTAGGCAGAGAGGCAGCAATAGCTGGGGGTGGAGCCTAGCACCAGCCAGGAGATAATCGTCTACAAGAGTGGGGGTAGGACAGCATTGCACCCTGCCGCCGCTGGGCCTCCCCTTAACAGGTCCCTGCCCTCAGGTTTGGAGAAGCATGTGCCCGGTGCTTGCAGTGGACAAAGCAGGAGATTGCAGGAGGGGGGCTCCTCCAGAGCAAAGCCCTGCGTGGCGGCGGGCGGAGGGGACAGGGCATACAGAGACGCTTCTCAGTGTCTAGGATCACGCAGACAGGAAGGCACGGTGGGGTGCAAGGGTCGGCGCCTGAGGGAAGGATGCTAACAGGAGTGGACATGTCGCACCTTGCCTCGAAGGAGGACATTGGCAGTATCATGGTGGAAATTAGGGCACACAGAGGAGACTTGCAAGCGTCCCTGGCAGACCTCACAGGAAGGGTAGGAATGTTGCAAAGCAAGGAAGAGAGCTTGGAGAACAACCAGCTCAACGCTGACATGGTCGAGATGTGCCTTGATGCCCGAATGGCAGAGTTGGAAATGCATGAGGAGAAGGTGACCCTGAAAATGGACGAACTACAGAACAGGGAGAGGAGGAATACTATCTCCACACTAGGTCCGAAGTTGGCTGATGGGGAAACCCTGTTGTAAGTGAAATGCAAAGTGCGGGCTATTGTCGACCTCCTATTTGCGGTGGAAGGGGGAAACCAGGTGCCATTGGAGAGGAGGCACAGAGGTGGCAAGCCGTACAAAAGCGGCCCGCGCTCCATCACTGCCTGGTTCTTGAGCTATAAGGACAAAGCTGAGGTGTTAGCCAGAGCGCGACAGCAGCAAGGTCTGGAGTAATAAGGCTCTGGCATAATGGTCTACCAGCATCTCTCCAATCTAACGCTGTCCCGCAGGAGAGATTGTCGGCCGCTCACAAAATGGCTGAATGAAAAAGGGATCAGGTACTGATGGGCATATCCATTTGCCCTCCATTTCGAAGTGGAAGCAATAGAGTACCGGATCATCTCAGAGCAGGAGGCAGAGCAGGCACTATGCCACTTAACCTCAGACACTAAAGCGGCACCCGACCAGCAGGCAAGCTCACCCAAGAAGAGGGGACAGCAGGCTCTGCCACTGGGCTTTCCCCGACGCTGGAGACGGCAGACTGGGCACAATTATATGAGTTTAAATTGCCCATCCCCACGCAAAGACTCATTAGAGTCCCCGCAGAGAAGGGGGGATGGGAGAACACGCCACTTCCTGAATGGTGCTATGAAAGGAGGGGATGGCATGGCACCTGTGTGGTAGCTAGAGGGGGAGCGACAAGCGCTCACCCCAAGTGGCCCTCGGTAGGGCAGAGGGCGTCTGAACAATATACATTACAAGTTGCAGGGTACAGTTTATGCAGTTAATGTTAAAGTTACACAGGGGAATTTTGGGGGTAGCTTGTGTCAATTGTGGATTTAGCGATCAGCGACACCATGGTCTACTGACAATGAGGCAACAGGGACTAGCATGTAGTGAGAGTGCGATGAGGTGGGCAGGCTGGGATATGAGGTGATGGGAACTAGAGAGGGGAGAAGGAGTCTAGTTGTGGGTACCCTGAATGTAAACGGGATGAATACACCCCCAAAGAGGTCCCTAGATGCACGCGAGTTCCACAATGCAGCCCTGGATGTGTTGTTCCTGCAAGAAACCAGATTGGTGGAGGGGGAAGTGAGGCAGTTGCGGGGTGCAGCATTTAGCAAGTTCCCTGGGCGTCAGGGCCAGCGAAGCAGAGAGGAGTGAGAATATTATTGCATAAGCAACGTCCGCTACAGGAGGGCTGGTTTCGAAAATGTTTGAGGGGTGTTTGTTCATAATACAGGGCACCCTGGATGGGGTGAGGATAGTGCTGGTGGTGCTTTATGCCCCAAATTAGGGCCAGGCGGAATTCATTCAACGTGCCCTAGATGCAGTGCTGGCCCACGCAGGGGATTTATTTGGTCGGAGGGGATTTTAACTCCTGGGCAGATGAAGAGCTTGATAGGAAGTCAGTGAAGGGCTTAGCCGCCCCCGAGTGAGGGTGGGTGGAGAGACATCTGGGCTGCGCTATTGTAGCAAGGGGGTTGGTAGACTGATATCGACTGATGCACCCAGGTTAGAGGGGGTATACCTTCTTCTCTGCCCCCCATAATACTTATACCAGAATTGATTACCTGCTCCTGAACAGGGAACAGGGGGTGGTGGGGAATTACCCACTGTGCCATTCGAATGGTGGGAGGGACCGATCATGACATGGTAGTGATGGAGTTGGATATAGAGGGGTTTAAAAGGGCAGAGGTTAGACAGAGACAAAATGACTCCCTATGGAGGGACCCACTCTTTGTCGAGCAGCTAGAGGAGGATATCACCGAATATTTTGAGATAAATGACACGGGGAGGATGGACATTAATGTGGCTTGGGATGCTGGAAAGGCTACCTGGAGAGGGTTTCTTATGAAGGAAGGAGTGTGGAAAAAGAGAGAGCAGAGATTGCTGGAAGATGCGCTTTGAACGGATATTGCAGAAAGTGAGTCACAAAAGCACGCAGATGGCGGGTACAATGAAGAGGCTCTACAGAAGAAGAGGGCAGAGCTGAAGGCGTTAAGACTGAGGGACACTCTATGCAAATTAAAGTATACTAAACAAACGTTGTACGAGAACGGGGATAAGGCTGACGTACTACTGGCCACAAGTCTCAAAGCGCAGAGGGATTAGAGATGGGTCATGAGGCTGAGAAATTAGGGTGGATATACCAGGGACACGCCAGCATAGATAGCGGAAGGGTTTGCACAGTATTATGAAGGCTTATATGACACAGAATGTGTAGATGCAGGGGTGAAGCCCAAGAAGTTTCTAGAGGGGGTGGATATGGTGGGACTCTCCGAGTCAGACGTCATGATTCTAGAGGGCCCGACAACGGCAGAGAAAGTTCTGACTGCAATCAATCAAGTGGCTTCCAACGGGAAGGAACCAGGTGAAGATGAGTACACGATAGGCTTTTATAAGCAGTTTTCATATGACCAAAGTATATAATAACATATTTGATATGGGCCGCTCTTGCATCTTTTAGCAATGCATTGATAATGGTAATACCCAAGGAAGGGAGAGACCCTGCTAGGTCCTATATCATTGCTCAATGTGGATGAGAAGATATTCACACACATATTAGCACCCCACCTGGAAGGTATGATTCCATGACTGATCCACCCGGATCAGGTGGGATTTATCGCCGGGCGACAGGGTACTGATAACCTACGCAAGACCCTGGACCTTATCGAACATATCTCTAGAGAACCGGGAGACTACGCACTACTCAGTCTTGATGCCGAAAAGATGTCTGATCAAGTGGAATGGGGGTTTCTGTTCATTGTACTTTGCAAGGTGGGCGTAGGAGACAGAATGTGGGGTGCAATCGGTGCGATCTATGCCGACTCAAGTGCGCACATGGTTGTTAAAGGGCATTCTGTTTTAGAAGAGGTACGAAGCAGGGGTGACACCTGTCCCCCTGCTGTTTGTGATATCTATAGAGCCATTGAGTATTAAAATGAGGCATGAGGAACAGATATCAGGGATCAGAGATGCGGAGTACAAGCTCAGCCTATATGCTGACGATATTCTCCTTCCTGTCTCCAATGTTGCCAGCTCAGTCCGGGGGGCCCTACGGATATTGAATGACTATGGCCATGTGTTGGGTTTCGGGTCAATGTGGTTAAATTGTCCTTTTTCCCTTTAGCCGGGACCCACAGAAACAGGGGGAGGACATTGTCGATTTTGGAATCCCGATAGAAAAAGAGAGCAAAAAGTACCTGGGGATACAGATACCTAGGAACCTGAATGGCCTTTACTTGGTTAATTACCCCCCACTGCCGCATAGACTTTTTGGGGAAATTGAGTTATGGTTGAGGCTCACTTTGTCATGGCTCGTTAGGTTGAACGCAGTTAAAATGACATTGCTCCCCAAAGTGTTATATTCATATCAGGCATTTCCCATTGCAATGCCAGACACCCATTTCGCGTAGCTGAAGCAGCGGATTGAAAGATTCACATGGTAAGGACAGAATCCGAGGGTACCTTATAGGGTGCTGATACAACCGAGGGAGCAGGGAGGGGTAGGGCTGACACATATGCGCACATACTACAGGGCGGCACAGTTCAGGGTGCTGGTGCCCCATCTGAGTGTGGACATACAGAGGCAATGGGTACGAATAGAGAATCACCTGTGGAGACCGGTTAAATTGGAAGAATGGCTTTGGGTGCCCCCAAAGGTAAGCCCCGGAAGTGTTTACGAGCATCGCATCCTCGGGCCGTTGTAGGCTCTTTGGAGAGTCACAAAAGGAAATGGACAGATTCACGACGTGGCCGTCCCAAATGAGCC
Organism: Ambystoma mexicanum; assembly: GCF_040938575.1. Taxonomy (NCBI): domain Eukaryota; kingdom Metazoa; phylum Chordata; class Amphibia; order Caudata; family Ambystomatidae; genus Ambystoma; species Ambystoma mexicanum. The sequence continues at coordinate 1,400,345,642 of NC_090931.1, read as the reverse complement.
ATATATGGGAGCCCCCAATTAGGGATCACATCCCGGACCATGCCAGGTTCCAGGACTGGTTTGAGGCAGGTTTGGAGAGAGTGGGGCAGGTGATAAAGGGTGAGCTGTTTGTGGAAATAACTGTCTTGGAGGAGAGTTTGAGCATAGGGCCGCTTTCAGTGTTTTAGTACCTTCAGTTCGAAGGAGCATTAATGTCAGGGAGGTGGAAGGAGGCCCTGCAGAGGGAGCTGACAGCCACTGAAGTAGTACTGAGCACTGGTACATCCATGAGAGGCTTGATCTCAAAATTGTATTAGTCCCTGCTTGCCGCACGGGGCAGTGATATAGAAATGCACAAAACAAGATTTGAAGAAGACATGGGGGTAGGTCTGGAGGCGGAGCAGTGGAGAATGTTGTGTAGGAATGCCCACAGAACATCAATAGCATGGCAGTACAAATTGCACGGCATCAAACTATTGTATAGATGGCAATGGGACCCAGTAAGGTTATCGAAGATGTTTTCAGCGATAGACCCTAGATGTTGGAGAGGGTGTGGCCAGAGAGCTGACTACTGGCACATGTGGTGGTGGTGGTGCAAAGAGGTGCAGGGCTTCTTGAAGGCAGTCCTTCGATGGGACAGAGAGGCGCTGTGTGCCCATGTTGTTGTTGTGTGGCGTAGAGGTGCATGGGGGAGTGGAGGTTACCACACATGCCCCACTTGTTGCTGCTGGACGTTTGGGTTTGGGAGAGGGGGAAACATTGGTGGGGGGATGGGAGGGGTGTGTTTTTATTGTTGGAGAAAGAAACATTCAAATAAGCAGTTGTCGAATGGCCATAAGTATTGTCTTGTTATGGATGATTTTGCTGTGTTGCAGCTGCCAATATAAAAACATTAAAACATAATAATTTCTTATGAATTATGAACTTAACCTGTGAACTTACATTGTTAGATTGAAGGCAGAGATAGAATACTTGTGTTTCAAAAATCCAATTATTGGCAGAACAAGTTTCAACAAGGTGAACTAAATTATGATTAAGGCTCCTTGCAAGCAAGGACACATAGAATTGTACTTTGGTGCCATAGGAGTTATGACAGCAAAGGGTTCCTTTTGTAGGGTTAATAAAAGTTCACACTTCACAGCAACGGAAACAGTGACCCAAATAGTTCCCTTATAAAGAATAGTTTTGTATTCTCACACATTTTGTAAACTTCCTAGGCCTGAAGGCCTTCAAATGGCTTCGGAAATGTAAATGGAACATCCACAAGGCAAGAAAAAAGGCTTCCTGGACACATACATCAACAATACGTTCCTAAGAGAACATTGAGACCTGCACTAAATAACAACCTAACTGCCACATGGTTCGAAAGATTGAGACAGGGAGGGAGATTCCTAGCCACCACTGACCCCAAACATTAAAACAATCCCCCACCCTAGCTGAAAACAGAACTCAGCTGCAGTAGCTTAAAAAAACAAACTGAATCAATGACCCTCCAATCCCATTTCTCTGAACCCGAAACCAGTAAGTGTAATGCACCTATGGCCTAACCGAGAGGAAAACGGAATGCTGCACTCCCATACGAACACCTAGAACTTTACAGCTTATCCACAAGCACTTCTGGCCTAGCAGATGACTCCTGCGTAAACCTGTAAACTGGGAATGTACATCTCTTTATGCCTGTAAATGGTCATCTGGGCTGTTCCTCCGCCCTAATATGTAAATTGACGTACCTGTTGCGTGTGACTATTGTGATCCTGCAACCCTTGTATCTCTCTCCAACTTCCTGGACAGAGATGATGTACACCTTGGTTCCACGAAACATAATGACAACTCATTTCAATGTCGTGTTCAACTGTATGTGCACTTGTAAACGCCAATTTATTTATTTATTTTATTTATTGCATGTATGTAATGTCCAGACCCGTGGGTATCACAGCATTTAGTACAGTGGTAGAGGGCAGTAGATACATCAATAGATACATCAATAGAAACATTGACCCTGCACCCGTGTGTGTCCGGCTTTCATTTCTGCTGCTGTTTTTCGCTTATGGAGCTGCTCTGTGAGCCCCTGCTTCTCCCCCGCTTTTATTCCTACTGGAAGTGCCCTATTTCAATGTACAAATCGTTTTTTGGCCTCTCTGAGTGGCTGCCTGCTCCTTTTGCTTCTCCTGCATATTCACCTCCTCCGTGGGATAATTGGTCTCATTCCAATCAATGCTGTTTGACATACTGTGTGCAGTGGACATTACAGTCAAAGCTCTCCGCTCTCCTCCTTGAGGCCGTCACCGGAAAAGAAATCTACCCACCTAAAGGCATCTTTGACTCTATTACCTAACGCCTTCACCTGCTGTATCTTTGCATCTGCCTCGGCAGAAGGAGGCCCTGACTGACCGTGCGGCCCTGAAGAGGCCAAAAAAGACCCTACCAGCTTCCTTCTTATGCCACCTACCTGCTACTAGGCCGCCGAGGGAGTTCTTTGTGTTGTGCAGCTCTCTGCTCTCCCCTCTTTCCTTCCATCTCTTTGCCTTCCCCCTCCACCCATGGTGCTCTCCATCTCACCTATTTATTCTAACTGTTACTCCATCACTTCTCCTTCCTCCCTCTCGAAGCCTGGAAGAAAGAAGTGCAAAAAGAATCTCCTGTTCTCCAACCGAGGCCTGCCCATCGCGACAGCTATGTCGATTTTTCTTCCAGGCAGACTGTCACAGACATCCTCTTTGTTGCTCCCTCCCCGGACCAATGGACTCCTCATATGGTCTCTTTCCTTTCTCCCTTCTCCTCATCTCCCATTAAGGGTGGTACCAGATGGTAAGTTCTCTTGGCGGGTTTCTCACCCTCTAGGTGCATCATTAATGTCTATCAAAATGGCACTGTCATGGCCCAGGACTCTCAGCCCAACCTTCTCCTTCTCGACAGGCGTCTTCTGTCTATCATCAATTTCCTCCCTTCTCCCGCCACTCCTCTGGTGCCCATCCCCCCACCCCTTCTCCACCTCCAACAGGCGTAGCACATCCCTGCACCCCCCCTCAGAAGACCTTCAAAGGTGGTAACCTGGTTGAGCTTACAACCCTTAACTCTCGCTCTGCAGTCAAACATGCTTCTTATATCTGTCCCCTCCTCGAAGACTTTGACCTTGATTTTCTTGCCATCACTGAGGCGTGGTTCACTTCCAGCTCTGTCACTGCTTTTGACACACTCCTGCCTGAGGGTTACAAGCTCCTCTCCAAGCCCAGGCCTAACTGGTCCAGAGGCTGTGTGGCCTCGATCTTCCCTGACTGGATCCCTGCCTCTATCATTCCCACTCAGCCTTATTCCTCCTTTGAATGCCTCGTCTGAAGCCTTTTCGCTGACTCTTGCCACCATCTACAGAACCCCAGGTCTGGTCACCCTCTTCCTCTCTGAGTGGTCTGACCTCACCTCCGCCCTTCTTGCCTCTACCTGCAAACTTCTCCTCCTTGGTGACTACAATATTCACCTTGACTCTTCCAAGTTGGCCACTAGAATTTTCCGTAGCCTCTGTGATGTTCTTTCCCACACCATTCATCCCTCAGATCTGACAAACTCTCCTAGACATACCTTAGATGCTCTCATCTCTTTCCGGCATTCCTATCTCCAACCTTCTCACAACTCCTCTTTCCTGGTCTGACCACTTCCTTCTGTCTTCTCATCTGGATCTCTTAGGTCCTCCCACAAATCCTCTGCCGGCCCTGCCTGTCTCCTTCTGTGTCATTCGACCAATGAAGCAAGTGTCAGCTGCTGCCTTTGCTTCCACCGTCATGTTGTAACAGAGGAAGGGCTTGTCGGGGTGCCCTGAAAAACCACTCAGACACAGTCCACCTGTGGAGACTCTATGTGGATTCCAGGGATAGCTTTATTTGTAAACATGTACACCATATACAGGTTCCAGTTACTTGCAAGCTATGTACATGGAGACAAGACTGGGGCTGGGAAAGAGACATACTTCAGACCACCCACTGGCCATCGTCACAGCTCTTAGCTTCAACCCAACTGACACACACAGAACGTTTATACACAATCTCAGATCAACATACCATCAGGCTGTAACTCACTCACTCAGTAACATTTTATCAGGAAACCAGATGGCCAGCAGACATGGAAGACAGAACTACATATCATAATAAAACAAATGGGGGTCTGGGAGTCTCTCTACCAGCACGAACACAGCCCAATGACCTGTTCTTGGGTGGATGGCCCCTGGGAGAGACTCTACAAAGTCTTTAGCTCACTGTCCCTTTCAAAGAGAAGAAATGTCCCTGCATATCAGTCTTTGTCCTGCCCAGGGGCAGTCCAGCACCGAAATGCTAGGCAATTCTCCTCTGAACAAGAGTACCAACAGCAACCCCATACACGTGTTTCAGCCTTGTTGGGCATTATCAGTGAGGTGAAGCTGTACCTCTCTAAGAACAGTGAGCAAGGGGTCCACATCTGGATCGCCCTGGTAATTTAGAGTGAGACCCAAAGTTAATTTATGCAAAACAAAGGGGGGTCTGGGAGTCTCTCTACTAAAACACGAACACAGCCCAATGGCCTGTTCTTGGGTGGATGGCCCCTGGGAGAGACTCTACCAAGTCTTTAGCTCACTGTCCCTTTCACAGAGAAGACATTTCCCTGCATATCAGTCTTTGTCCTGCCCTGGGGCAGTCCAGCACCTGGGGCAAATAATTCCATTAATCAGCCTGCTTGTGTCTCAAAGCTCAACTTTTCCCTTCGCTCAACGCTCATCCTATTTGCTGCCTTCCGCTGTCTTCCTTCGCTCCTGGACCTTCGTCTTTAGCGTCCCCCTGGCTTCTGTTCTGCGTCCTTATCTTTATGTCCTTAATTCCTTCAATCCATGTGTGGCGCCTGGTTCCCCCTCCTTACCTGCCTCCTGTTTTTCCTTTCATGTTCCTCTGTGAGTTCTACTGCTCCAGTTGGTCGCTCCTCGAAACCTCATCCTGCATTCAGGAGACTGCCCAGACTATCTTTGAATTGCTCCCCCATCTCTCCGGAGCACTCCTTCCACACGCCTTCCCGTCGGACTGCGGGTATACCAGAACCAATTTACACCTGTGAATCATCTACTACGGACATCAAGTTTTTTACCTCTGTTGGAGTTTTTTTTATCCTGAAACACTTGACGGGTTTCTCCTGGGGTCATCCGGTCAGTGTTCTGGTACACAGGCAGGGTGGCTCCAGGCGAGTCTTGTCCGTACCTTCAAGACTCCAAAAGAAAACCACGAAACACTATGGGCCTCATTAGGAGTTTCGAGTTAGCCATGCCCTTAATAAGGGAGGCATGGCTGCCTCCAAACTCGGGTCTGGGTCTGTGGTCCCTGAATGGGGAAATACCGGGCCATTCCGACCTTGGAGGGCCCGGTATTTCCCCATTCAGGGAACACGGACCTGGACCATCCACATTCCCATTGAGCTCCAATAGGGCTCAATGGGAATGGGGAGCATGCTAACAACGGGCCTGTTAATGACGGGCCCGTTGTTAGCATGCAGGTCCCCTCGCGGGACCCGCAAAGGATGTCTGGTCTGACCAGACGTCCTGGTCTGACCAGACGTCCTGAGCGGGTCCCGCGAGGTGACCTCGTAATGAGGCGGTACGGGGTTAACAGCGCCGGCACCTTTACTGATGCTGTTAACCCCTTAACGCCTCACTCCTAATGAGGCCCTATGACTTTGCCTCCGTCCCCTCGACCAAAGGTGAGCTCTCCTGTCTCTAAATCTGACACATATGGGCCTCATTACAACCCTGGCGTTGGACCATGGTGCTATTAGCACCATGGTCAATGCCGGATTCCGCCATGGTGGATGGCGGATTTACCGCCCCATTCCAAGGTTGGCGGGGCGGTAAATCCCCATTCACCATTGCCCCTTCCCCATTCCCATTTTTGCCCCATAGGGCTCAATGGGGATGGGGAAGGCGCTAATTACGGCACCGTAAATTACGGTGCCGTAATTAGCACCAAGGTTGATTAGCGCCTTGGACTTTAACGCCTGCAAAAAGCAGGCGTTAAAGTGTGGATCTGGCGTTAAGGGTTTAACGGCGCCACAGCCTTTTACGGCGCCGTTAACCCCTTAACGCCGGGTTTGTAATGAGGCCCATACCGGGACAAGCAGTCTTTCAACACTCGCATCTGACCAACAACCATATACCAAACACTCCCCGTCCAGGGCTGCCACACCCGGGCACAGGGTCTGCCACAACTCATCAAACAACCAGCAGCAGAACAACACACATGCACATCGGAACCATGGAATGGAAGCGCGACCAAGTTTGAAGGCAGCAACCACAAAACATGCGTGCCCACCTCGACACAACAAAGGTGGTGCCATGCGACCTGACGTGACAACACAGAAAGCGGAACCTATCCATTCATTCTCCACCCATGCCACTCTCTCATGGACCCAAACACTCTCCACATCACACATGAACAGGGCACTGCAGTACTTTCCAGTCAGCCAACAACCGGAGTGGTGGTGCTGCGCTAGTCAGACACAGCAATACAGGGGGGCACGTGACCTTCCACCACCAAGCATAAAATGAGAACCTAGCACTGTAGACTTGCACACACTCCACCTCCTGCTCTCACACAGCCAGGAACACAAAAGTCAAAGCAGAACAATAGGAACAATATATATATAAGCCAATTAAACTACAAAATAAATATTAAACCAACATTAAAGTAACAAGTCATGACATCGGTAGCTATGAACAGTCCAGACAAGATGAACACACTTTTGCAATTGCATGCACCAGGCTGTGGATCCTTAAAAAAACAGTTCAATCTTGAAACCAAAAAAACTAAAATGCCACATTTGAAGAAGTGTCATTGTCCCTTCCTGGGATTGCTGTGGTGGAAACGATGCGTTAAACATCACTGCATGCAAAACAGCTGTAGCATAAAGAATGCACTTAACATTCCCATGAAAAGTCTCTGGAAGGAGCGATGCGTTGAGCATCCTTCTTATTTAATGTTGCACATGCAGCACCAGCTACATTTTAATTGCAGTTAAACAGTTGTTCACCCAAAACCACCCCCTCGTCGGGCACCTGTGGGAAATAAAATAGGTGTACTTAGAACTAGACTATTGAATACTGGTAGCGAACACTGCCAAGGCTATTGAGGGTGAGCACCACAAAAATGCTTCCTTCCAGATATCATCGTGTCAAATGTGATTAAGCAAAAAGCAAAAGAACATGATGGCCACGACAAAAAACAACAAAGCAGGTGTGAGGACAACGGCAACGATGCTGAAATTCACTGGCAGTATTCTATTCATGGACAATCTCCTACTTGGCCAAAAACCTATAACGCAAAACAAAAGAGGTGATGGCTGGACGGTTTAGAATAAATTGTAACCTCTGCATTGCTCTGGGCAACCCTCCAGACCATCGTTCTTCGCCTGCCAAGCCATTACAGAAAGGGAAAGACCATATGCAAAGCCGGCTTGGTCCCAACCCAAAAGGGGCAGTCTAGCCCAAACTGCTTGGTCACATTCCTTCTACAGGAGACCACAAGCATCCCCAGACATGTTTCAGCCTTATTGGGCCTCATCAGTGAGGAGTAGCTTGGGTCTCTAGGCCCAGCAGGCACAGTTCCACTTCTGGACATACCTGTCCCACTTGGGGTGACTACAGCAAAACAAAAGCAGTGATGGCTGGAAGTTTTAGAATTAATCTTAACCTCTGACATTGCTCTGTGCAACCCTGTAAACCACTGTTCTTCACCTGCCAAGACATTATAGAAGGGGAAAGACCATATGCAAATCAGGCTTGGTCCCACCCCAAAACGTTTACACGCAATCTCAGATCAACTTTCCATCATGCTGTCACTCACTCAGTTACATTCTATCTGGAAACCAGATGGCCAGCAGGCAAGGAAGACAGAACTACATATCATAACGCTTCACTTCCCCTCCCACTCTTACCACGATCCCTCACACTGGCTCTGCCCTTGCTAATCTTCACCTTTCTATCACCAACACCCTGGATATCCTTGCCCCTGTCATGAGGATCCGTATGAAGCCTGCCTCCAAACGTAACACCTGGTTAATTCATGACCGAGCCTCTCTGAAACGCAAGGGCAGTGTGGCTGAGCAGAAATGGAAGGATTCAGTCTCATCCTCTGACAAACTGGCCTGTCATCTGCTCCAAAGGCAATACAGACTCTACATTTGCTCTAAGAAGAGATCTCACATCCATCCAGTCCTGGTGCACCTCTAACGATCTCCGCCTCAAAGCCTGTAAAACTGGGATCATTCCCATCAGGACCCCTGCACCATATTTCTTCCGTTCACTCTGGCCTTTCTCCATGGGCTCTCCCCCTGCTCGTTCTTCTGAAGCCAGAAACCTTGGAGTCATCTTTGACTTCTCTCTCTCCTTCCTCCCTCACACTCAGGCCATTGCCAAGTAGTCTCACTTTCAGTGCTAACTTCTCAAAGGAATTCTCCCTTGTCTCACTTTCCCCCAGAGGCTCAATGTTACCCGAGCCCTGGTTCTCTCTAGGCTTGACTATTGCAATAGCCTCCTCCTGAATCTACCTTCTTCCACTCTGCGACCCCTCCAGCTAATCCACAATAGGGCAGCAAGACATAACCTTGGCCTCAAGCCCAGGGATCGCATCTCTCCTGCCCTAAAATGTATTCACTGCTTCCCGGTTGCTGCACGGTTTAAACTAAAATCCCTCTGCATCATCCACAAGGCTGTCTGGGCCCGGGGACCTCACCATCTTCAACTTTACCTCACTAAATACTCCCCCTCCAGACCTATACGTTCCTCTGGCACCAACTCTTTGTGCGTAAAGGGCTTTCCTAAGCAGAGGGCAGGAGGTTGATCGCTTTCCTCAGCTGGCTCCCTACTATGGAACAGCCTCTCCCTCCCTCTGAGCCTTGACCAGGACTTCCTTAAATTTACCTCCTCCTTCCCATCTTCTCTCCTCTGCTAATCACACAGTTGCTGAGATTGGTGTCCTGGGCCCTTATGCATCCTCAGGGCCCAGACCTCCCACACCCAATCACCCCAACTTCTGTCTACTCTCAGCACTTGCCTTGGCACTCCCTCCGCCTCAGAGGCTTGCACTTACACCCAACATGGATCCAAACCTTAGCTCACTTACCTCACCATGCACTTCATCTGTTGCCTACCCACGAGCACGGACATTCCAGCACCTACTCCCTCTGCTCTTTTCCTTGCTGCACTTGCATGTTCTGAATACTCACAAGGCATAGTAGGTTCATCCTTTTCCTTTCCCCTTTTCTGTTGTGTATTCAATATGTATCACTCCATTGTTCATTGCCCTGTGGGTACTTTGAAACAGTATGTACCTGCTGTATAAGTGCCTAACAGGCAAACAATAAATTAATAAATAAAGCCTGCATCTCCGGGGCCACAAACAACTCTGGCGAACTGTTTAAAATCTGCAAGCACCTCGCCCATCCATCTGCAGTTTCCACATCTCCTCTTCCATCCCAGACCCTCTATTCCTCTCTGGCCGCGCACTTCCTTTCCAAAACCAAATACATTCTGTCCTCACTCTCCTCTACCCCTCTCTCTCCTCTCTCCCCAGCTATCTTGCCTCCCTTGACTCCCCTTTGCTTCCTCTCTCTTCTTTCTCACAGCACCGGATGAGGTCTCTAGACTAGTCCTCGATATGAAAGTCTCCTCCAAACAGCTGCTCCCCTGCTCCTCCAGAACTTTCAAGGACATTCTGCCTTCCCTGGCTAATTTCTGTAACCCCTCCTTTGCCACTGACTCCTTCCCTAAAACCCTCAAGCACTACCTTGTGCACCCCCTCCTTAAAAAGCCCTCTTCTGGCTCCCTCCTGCCCTGCTAACTATCGCCCTATCTCTATTACCCCTTTCTGGGCAAACTCCTCGAGAAGCTTGCCATCTCTCAACTGACCCAACACTCCGATTCTGTCGGCTGTCTTCACGACCACCAGTCTGGCTTCAGAGCTGCCAGAGGCATTGACACTGCTCTACTGAACACCCATGAAGATTTGTTGTCTAATCTTGACTCTAACTCGCCTTCCGTTCTTATCCTCCCGGATCTCTCTGCCTTTGACACAGTCAATCATGCCATCCCGATAAATTGGCTCTGTGGCACGTTTGGAATCACGGGTCTTGCTCTGGACTAGTTGACCTCCTTCCTCTCCAACAGACCTTCCCAGGTCCAACTGGGCGCTTTCCTCTCCCCTATCAAGCTCTCCACCTGTGGCATCCATCAAGGCTCTATCCTCTCGCCAGGGCTTTTCAATATTTACCTTGTCCCTTTGGCCCATCTTATCACTTCTTTCACTCCTTATTTCCAGTGTTATGCAGATGACACGTAGCTCTCCTTCAAGCCTTCCTCCACCTCCTCTCTCATCCCTGTCTGTCGGACAGCCATTCAGTCTTGGTGCGCTGCCAATGATCTCTGCCTTAATGCCAGTAAAACTGAGATCCCTTACATTGGGACCCCTGCTCCCTCCTTCCCTCTCTCCACCTGGCCAACCTCTATGGACCCACCCACTTTCTCTCCTGTGAGGCAAAAAACCTTGGTGTCATATTTGATTCCTCCCTCTCCTTCTCTCCTCACATCACAGACCTTGCCAAGAAAGCCAACTATCATCTGGACCTCCTCAGAGGCATTCTCCCTTTCCTCACTTTCCCCAGAAACTCAATGTCTCTGGAGCTATGGTCCTTTCCAGGCTTGCCTACTGTAAAAGCCTCGTCCTCAATCTTCCTTCTTCCTCCCTTCGTCCCCTTTAGCTAATTCAGAACCGGACTGCAAGACTTATTCTTGTCCTCAAGGCCAGGGACTGCATCTCTCCAGCCCTAATGTCTCTCCATTGGCTACCGGTTGCGGCTACGATCAAATTCAAGACCCTTGGCATCATCCACAAGTCTTTCTGGGGCCTGTGGCCCCATTACCTCCAACTCTCTCTCCCTAACATCTCCCTGTTAGAGCACTTTGGTCTGCTTGCGCCAACTCTCTTCGAATGTGCCGCTTCTCTAAGCAAAGAGTGGGGGTATATCTCTCTCCTCTGCAGGAGCCTCCGTCTGGAATGGTCTCCCTGCCCTCTCAGGTTTGAGCCAGATCTCGTTAAGTTTTGGAAGCTCTTCAAGACCCTCCTTTTCTCCTCCTCCTTCTCTCTCCCTCTCCCCTGCTCACCCGGGTTTGGGCGTATAACAAATGTCATACATTAAAAAAAATCTCCTTCCTCATCATCAAGGACTGGCTCCTGCGTCACTTCTGAGTCCAATATGGAACAAAGCAAGAGGTACCCCAGCTAGTAAGTTACATTAAAAGAGGACAGAAGAATAGCATGAAGTTTTAACTACAACTACCTAAGTTCCCTGTAGTGCTAGGTTGCACTGGTGTGCCGCTTATCTAATAACAGACAGGATAAGGAATGGAAACACCACAATCCTAATGTGCAACTGATGGGGAGATTTAGAGTCTAGGACAACCTCCTGCCTAAAAAAACTTCAATCACACTGCATTGTTAAAACAGTGTGTGACATAACAGACAGTCTTAAAACACACACTAGGTCAGTCTATTTGTGGTAACAATTCAAATGTTATGACCTGTAGGCTCCCAAGATGGCCGCCGGCAGGAGAAGTCACGCTTGAATCGCGCTCTCGCCGGGCCGCCGACAGAAAAGCACATTACTGTGAAGACTTCCGAGCAGTTTCACCCCGGATTCACTCCTGAACCTTCCGCGTAACGTCGGGTGCAGAGGCAACCGGCCTTCTACCTGCGAGACCTGAATTCGGGGGAAATAGCACCCGAGAGAAGCAACCGCCCCTCCCCCACCGGGAGAAACCCCTCCAAGATTACAGAGACCTGGGGCGTCGGAATCGGAGGAGAAAGACACACGGAGGCCTGGGGGTGACGATAAGCACCCAACTTGCATCTCCGGATGAAAGGACACATAAGCACTTAAGGCTGCGGGCCACTGCTCACCAGCTGGAGGCCGCGTCCCTGGGCCCAGGCAAGGCGGGGCTGTTTGGAGTTTCTCTCTCTCCGGCGGGGAGCACTGGGGCTGCGCGTGGACCGCGGGGGAGGAGCGGGAGGCAATGCGGCCTCAACCAGACCCCCGCAGAGACAAGTTTCTGGGGGACACCACCACCGGCTGGAAGCCCCCCCACCCACGGACTCCACGGCGGCACCATCTGCCACGGCACGAGGGGGAGGTGCCAGCCATGGGACTAGCACGAGGGATCATCCGCAGTGGAGACAGGGTGCACCGGAGACAGAGGTGAGTGCGCCGGCACTAGCACTCCTCCTCTCCCCATCGCGAGCGGGCCAGGAGGGGCTCAAACTGTTTGTTAAGCACCACTCCATCAACAGAACTGCAGCGCACCACCCCCTTTTTTTTTTATTTGTATTTTTTTTGTTCACCTCCCTTTCTGACAACAGGGGAGTAAATTGCAGGGGGGGGCGCTGCATCAAAGGAGTGGGTATAAGTCCCAAATCGAACAGGGGCCATCTGACTTCTACGGGGAAAGTACTGGGGACTCAGTACTGCCTCTCTGCACCGAGGCTGCCATAAACCTTACGCCCTAGGGGCCCTGCTTTCAGGCGCATGAAAACAGACCAGGGGAAGGCCTCATTTTCACCTGAAGCCAGCGTAATTGCCTGACATCAAGCACAGGGGAGACATCCAGAGTCTAAGCAGGACCTCATCCACGAACAAGAGAACATTTCTAGGGCTAAAGGGAAAGGTGGGGTATCTCAACCCGCATCGCAACCCCACAGACAGGATTCGAACCTGTTGCATTTCTGGTCCTCAGATGGCTCAATGATCTCAAAGGACCGGCCAGGAGAAGAGCCCGCACCGGACACTACCCCCACTAGCCAGAGCGCCCTTCCACTGACTAAGGACGAAATGCTGACCTGGTTTGTGGAACTTCAGGACAAGTTTATGTCCACGGTGCAGGAACAATTTTCATCCATGAGGAGTGACATGCAGCAGGCAGTCCAAGAGTTAAAAATAGATGTGGCCAAGCTGGAGGAAAGGAAAGATACCCTGGAAAGAATTGTCCAAAATGTGGAAGAGGAAGCGAAACAGATCAGTGAAACTCAGGAACACCTGGTCCGGCTAACTCATAATCTGGAAATTCAATGTGAGGATCTCGAAAACCGCTCCCGCAGATCCAATATTCGCATTAAATTTATGCCTGAATCAGTGACGGACAAAGATCTTAAAAGTGCGGTGCAAGAAGTCTTCAGGGACATAATTGAGCAAAATGTGGCGAGAATAGGGATCGACAGAGTCCATAGGGTGGGTCTGAAAAGAACAGGTGCCCCAGGAGAGAGGCCAAGGGACGTGCTAGCTGCCCTATCGTCATATCCGCAAAAGGAGTTGATTCTAAGGAAGGCGAGGCAACTAGACCACATTAGGATGAATGGGTTGGAAATCCAATTATATCCAGACCTGGCACTCTTAAAAAGACGGGAGATGGCCCCACTGGTGAAGGAGTTGGTGGCGAAAGAAATCAGATACAAGTGGACGTTTCCATTTGGTCTTCTGTTCGAGTGGGAAGGTAAACAGAGAAGAGTGACCACCCGTGAGGAAGGACTCCATTTAATGGGCCTCCAAGCGGAGGAGGACGATGCAAGAGGAACCGGGACAAGGGGGGACCCACACAAGAGGCCGAGGGGATGGGAGGTGGTACGGCACAAGAAGAGACAAAATGGCGGGGGGAAAGCGGGCATTCCGGTGGGAGAGAAATAGAATTCTGTAAGTGAATACTTTGAGGTCGGTTTCAAGAATGCGGAAGGCGGGAGAAGTTAGATACAAAGGAATCGCGGAATACCAAATACTCAGCGGCCCGGCAGAGGGTTTGGAGGGGACACTATCCAGGGCGGAGGGAGATGCGGGGTTTAGGATTCCCTGCATAGTTTGTCCCGAGTTATGAGAGGGCAAGGAGCGATAGGCGTAACGCCCTACCAACCTTAGGTGCCTGGGTCCTCCTCGGGATCACAGTTGAGTTCTGGTTACTAGTTGGGGGTAAGTTGAACAGGTTCGGAGGGAGAGGGGGGGAGACTCGGGAAGAGTGGTGGGATCACAAATAGCGGGAAAGAAGGCAATAGCAACAGACTAGCTGAGATGGGGAATCTCAGATTCTTCTCATTAAATATAAGGGGGCTGAATTTGCCGGTGAAGAGGAAAAACTGGAGGCACATGGCTAAATGGGAGAAGGCGGACTTCCTGCTCCTCCAGGAGACTCATGTTAAGGCACAAGATAAAAAGAAAATACTTTTGAGAGGGTACACGATCTGGGCACAGGCAAATCCTTGGGATAAAAGAGCTGGAGTGATGATTGATGTGAGGGGGGCTTGGGGGCAATCCTCATAGATACGCTGGTGGATAGGGAAGGGAGGTTTGCATTTGCAAACCTCACAATAGAGGGATCCCGGCTTACCCTAGCGGCCATATACTCGCCAAACACAGGACAAGATGGCTTTTTGAGAGACACCCTTGGAAAATTAGAGGGATTTGCGATGGGTGAGATAATACTGGGAGGAGATCTAAACTTAGCCTGGTATCCCAAGCTGGATAGGAGTGCGGGGGGAAGCCATGGGCAAGGAGCCCCGTCCAAACAACTTAAACAAAAGATGGAGGAATTGGCGCTTCACGATCCCTGGAGGGAAAAGAAGGGTCAGGCCAGTGGATTTACATATTACTCGCACGTGCATAACACGATGTCGAGGATTGACCACTTCTGGGTGTCGGTGGGACTGCTGGGGAAGGTCCAGGGAATCGATTTGGGTGCTATCACAATATCAGATCATGCTCCGCTAAGCCTGGATATCCAGATCCCAGGTAGAGGTAGAGGGCTCTGGAGATGGAGACTACCTCCAGACATTCTGGGGGACCACGTGCTGGGAGGGTCCGTGGGGGACAAAATTAAAGAATATTTTGACATAAATGACAATGGAGAAGTACCGCTGGGGTCTGTCTGGGAGGCTTTCAAAGCAGTAATCTGCGGGCACATAATAGCCCTAAAAGCCACTAAGGACAAGCAGAGCTATGAATGGGAGAGAACACTAGAAAAGAAAATAGCGGACATTCATGGGGAGTTGGTAGCTCATCCCACTAGAAACCTCAAGAAGGCGTTGAAGCACGTGCAGGGACAACTAGATATGCTCCGAAACAAAAAAGCAGAGAAATCCCTACTCTACCTAAAGCAACGATACTATATCAAGGCCAACAAGGCGGATAAATACCTAGCAAGACAACTCAGAGGGAAACAAAACACATTGGCAATTTTGAAGGTTAAGGATGCTCATGGAGATATTCAAATAAGCAATAGGGGAATAGGGGAGGCCTTTAAAGCCTTCTACCAAGATCTCTACGTGACAGAGCACCCGAAAGAAGAAGAACAAGACAGGTTTCTACACCCTCTCCCCATCCCAACAATAACAGAGGAGGACAGAATGTTGCTGGACTCCAGGATAACTGAAGAAGAGGTCCATAGGGCAATAAAGGACCTCCCGAACAATAAGGCACCAGGTCCTGATGGCTTTACGGCCCCCTTCTACAAAAAGTACGTGGACACCCTTGTCCCGGTACTAACAAGGCTGTTCAATTCATTCAAGGACAGTGGAAACATAACCCCATCCATGAACGAGGCGAAAGTCCTAGTGTCCCATATAACAGGCAAAGATCCCACTCTCCCTGGCTCGTATCGTCCCATTGCCCTGATTAATTTAGACGCAAAAATATATATCAAAGTACTCGCCGCCAGGCTGTCACCCCTCCTCCCATCCCTAATCAACACTGATCAATCAGGCTTTATCCCTGGCAGACAAACACACAATAACCTAAGAAGAATAATCCACCTAGTAGAAAAGATAGGCTTCACTCACACACCAGCGGTATTGCTCTCCCTAGACGCCGAAAAGGCTTTTGACCGGGTAGAATGGTCCATCTCATTCAGAACGTTGAAACGCATGGGATTTGGGGACCACTTCATTAATATGGTAAAAGCCAACTATAACTCCCCATCGATAAGAATAGCGATTAACGGGGATGTAACGGACAGGGTCGAGATATCTAGAGGCACGAAACAGGGGTGTCCCCTTTCCCCTCTTCTTTATGCTATTTTCTTGGAGCCCCTCCTAATTAAAATCAGGGGAGCGGTTGGGGTGAAGGGGATAGAGATGGCAGGCAGACAACATAAAGTTATTGCATACGCGGACGATATGTTGTTGGCGTTAGAGGACCTAGAGAATTCCCTAGTACAAACCCTAAAAGAACTGGAAGAATTTGGGGGGATATCAGGCCTAAAAATATATAGGAAAAAGTCAGAACGTATGCTCTTAGCAGGAGACAAAGGGGCTCTGGGCAAAGTAGCGTGTATGCTTGATCTGAAAATAGCAGAAGAGGGTATTAAGTACTTAGGGGTGACACTCACGCGTAGGGTAGACCTGATTTACAAGAGCAACTATCCTCATCTGCTGGATAGAGTAAAGAAGGATCTAGACAGATGGTCTCCACTTCGAGTCTCATGGTGGAGTAGAATCCAATCAGTAAAAATGAACATCCTTCCTCGTGTGCTTTATTATTTTCATGCCCTCCCTGTGACAGTTTCCAACTCCTTCTTCAAATCACTATCATTATTATCAAGCAGCACAACTCTGGGTCCTGAGGGAATGGCTGGGGGAGGAGCAACGTACCACATGGGTAATGCAAGATAGGGCGGTAGCTAAGACCCCCCTAGAGGACCTACTGTGGAAACATAAACAACATAGACATCCGAATCTTCGCATTAGTGAGGTCATGAAAACCACCATAAATGCATGGGACGATCAAACCAGGAAGGGAATCATGACCACCCCGTTGGCCCCCTTTACACCCATATGTCAAAATCCACTGTTCCCACCAGGATGTGAATCCAGAGGATTTGAAAGATGGGAGGATGCAGAGTGCAGGAAAATCGGAGAAATTATCCAGGATAAAGAATTAAGGTAATTTGCGGAATGCAAAAGAATGTGGAATCTGACAGATGCTGACAGATATAAATATGAACAAATAAAGCACTGGCTCACCACTCCGGAGATATTTCAGGCAGCGGCAAGGGATTTAACATCTTTTGAAAAATATTTAATAACCAATTCTGGCGACAAAAAGCTGGTGTCAACATTATACCACTTCATCAATACACCAGCAGAAGAAATCAAATGGACATACATGAAAAGATGGGAGGGTACGCTGGGGGAAGAAATATCTAGACAGCTATGGGAGGAACTGTGGGTTGGTATCCCAAAACTCACCCGGGCGGTCCAGACCAGGGAAATGTGGCTTAAGATCATCACGCAATGGCATTACACCCCCGAGAGGCTTAACGCAATGTATCCGGAAATGTTGGATCACTGCTGGAGAGGGTGCCCGGAAAAGGGCACTTGGAGGCATATCTGGTGGGACTGTCAAGGTGTAAAGGGCTTCTGGAGGGAAGTGCAGACAGAAATGACAAAAGTATTCCCAGATGCAGCCAAAATGAGGGAGCGGGTGTGGCTGTGCGGTTTCAAGGACATACTGGCCAAAAGACTCCACAAAGCACAATGGAGAAGTTTCACGGGCCTAGTTATAGCGGCTTGGGCTACAATCACCCAAAATTGGAAAAAGTGAGACCAGCCATTAGTATTTACCTGGCTACAAGAAGTCTGGTCTCAAATGACAATGGAAAAGATAACTCATCATCTTCAGGTTCAGAAAAACTCTTTCACGAAGGAGTGGGGGGCAGTGTCGGATTACTTGAAGTCGGATTATATGGAACAATGGTGCCCGCACAATATCAAAATCTCAGACATATTCGGCACATAAACTTCTTCAGGAAGTAGAACCGCAAGTGATCCTACTCTTCCGGGAAGTGGGGGGGGGGGGAGATTGTGGAATTAATGATTTGATGTTATGTTTAAGAAAACAATAAAAATATGTTTAAATAAATAAGATAAATACATTTTATGACCTGTAGACCCAATCTAATGTGTAGCATTTCTCTAATAAATATAGCCTAAGTTATAAATTCAAATAGAGAAATGACGATTAAAAAATTAAGAACACTCAGTTCTTCAATATGACATTTCTGTCATTAAAGTATTTGAGAAGACCAAAAAGGCTATCTCTTACTGAATTGGACCCCTCAGAGTATTGGGGGTGCCCAGCCAGTGAAGAAGCAAAACTGTATAGTGTCTGACAGTTTTCAGTCTACCGGTTTCAGTGGTTTACGAGTTATTTACCCACTTCCTTCAGGACTGCCAGTTATGTCACACACTGTGTTAACAATGCAGTTTGTTTGACGTTTTTTTAGGCAGGATGTTGTCCTAGAATCTAAATCTCCCCATCAGTTGCACATTAGGATTGTGGTGTTTCCATTCCTTATCCTGTCTGCTATTAGATAAGCGGCACACCAGCGCAACCGAGCACTACAGGGAACTTAGGTAGTTGTAGTTAGAACTTCACTCTATCCTCCTGTCCTCTGTTAATGTAACTTGTTAGCTGTGGCACCTCCGGCTTTGTTCCATATCAGTTGTTTCATTAGGATCCTTTTTGGAACAGTGGGATAGTTGTTGCATTTGTTAATGCATTTTTGGCGTTTTGTTCCCCTTTTGTGAAAAAACACTACTAGTCGGATCAAACCCCACATATTTAGCCCTGAGGCACCCTTTTGTGACTTTTTCCCTTCTCAGCACTACAGGGTCCCAGGCCCCCTTCGCCAAGTCCTCCCACACACCTTTGCCTGCATTTTACCTACTTTCAATGGCACTTGCCCTTGTGCCTCCCCGTCACCCTTCCCTTACCATCTTAGCACTTTTTTGCACTGTCCTGCACTTCCTCCTTTCCCCTTCCCTCGCACTTCTTGTTCTGCACTTGCACGATCCGAATGTCACAAAGACTAGTAAGACCATTATTGTATCTTTCTCCCCCGTTCCCCTGCTTTTTTGTTGTCTTGTGGAGCCTGGAAACACCACTTGGGCGCCTTATACATATCCAATAAATAGATACAAATAAAAATAAATTAGTCATGTTTGTTATGTAAGCATGCTTTTACAGGTTTTTTTAAAGTAGGGTAGGAGCGTTTATTTCTGATGTGCGACAGCAGAGAGTTCCGGAGGGAGGGCGATGTGACACTAAAACACTTGTACCTTGTAAGAAGCCTGAGCTGTCGTCTACCTTTTGCACCCGTGTCTGTTACCTTCTAACTGGTGCTTTGTAACTGCATTCCCACCAGCTGGTGCTCTACAAAACACTAAAATCAAAATCAAAAATAATATGAGAAAAAAAAACTCCTTTACTGCAAAACTCCTCTGTGGAAAGGGATGTGCTTTTCTATTCTTTATGGACAGTGATGATTCAAAAACTGGAGTCTGCAAAAATAGAAACATCCACCTTGGGGAGGTTGACAATGGACCTCGGGAGAATTGCGCTCACCTTGGAAGGAAGACGACACGGAACAACACAGGTTCGATCCCCGAGTCCGCGCTTAGAAACCTCTGGGTATTAAGCACATTATTAATAACCAATTACAATTACCACAGATCGGAAAACAGAGCTTGCATCGGAATAAATGTGTCGACTTCCGTCATCAATTCCAACAAAAATTGATTAACGGAGATTGCCTTTAAAAGCGGATCCTCAAATAGACCCTGGTTCTCAATGGAAGAGTAGTGAGTTTGTTGAGGATTTGACATTCCTACCACCTCCCCACCATTGATGGGTATGAAGTTAACGATTGGAACTGTGCACATGCGCAGTTCCTATCTTCTTCTTCTTCCTGACCTGTCAGAATCCCCCCCCCCAATGTTCTCTAAAGGGGGGATTCTGTTTAAGCAGTGATAGGGTGAGCGAGAGCCTAGGCATTCAGGTCAGCTTCAAACCTGGAAATAGAAGGAATAGAAGTGCACCGAGTTTTGCTGGGGAAGCAAGTCTTCGGACTGTAGAACCAGATCCAGAAACCTCTGAACATACAGAAAAGTGAAAACCGCTCTTGCAGTCCTGGCAAAGCAACAGAGAATAGCAAACTCTTTGGCTCATAAGAGTCTTGACCAATTAGCATTGCTGACCATATATTATATAGGAATACCCTTAATATTCTATAGGCATGCTACAAACCAAGCATCTATGCCATCCCTAGCCATGGGTCAGGCACATTTCTAAGGAAACCTGACTGAGGGGATACAAGGAAGCAGGCAGTGCTTTCAAACATGTTGCCATGGTGGGGGGGCGTACGATACTGCCTCGACCTAAAACTCGAGTAACCTCTGAAAGGACAATCCTGTTCATTGGGTCAATCAGAGGGAGCCAGGGTAGCACAAATCGCTGTGGCAATTTTCCAGCTACTTTTACACTGGTGTAGTCTGCCATCTATAGAGAGAGCAGCCAGAGTACTCACTAAAGAATGCACTGTTGAAGTTGTGGTGCTAGTTCAGAGGTGAGCGTAGACGCTAATGGATGTTCAGGAAACAGGTGATCCGTCTGCATTGAAGAAGGTTCTAGGGGCGGTGAAATGTCTAGAGCCTGAGCTCCAGGTCGCAGGTTGGTTCGGATCAGGTAGACTTTCTGGGGCATGTGGTTTGAAGGACCCCCTGAATTGCAAGTGCTTCTCATGGACACTTACGTACCCAAACTTCCTGTCCCCTCCATGCGTGTTGAATGTCATCAAAGGTTGAAGTGAGCAGGAACTAGCATCAACTGAGTTCCACTACCTTTACTTTTTACTGTTAATTGTCCCAGTGCTTCTTACAACAACGGAAGAGAGAGAAATGGGCGGGATCCTCTTTTTTGATGGGGGCCTGACTCTGGAGGATGGGAGGTACAGAACTACAAAGAACGTAGAGTCAACGGCTACCCAGGCCAACGGCGTGACGGGGGGTCACACAATTCCTTGCAGTTGCGCTAGCAAACAATACTAGCTGTGTAATGAGGAACACCGTGGAGTGTAATAAACAACAAAGTTTATTATAACAAAAAGGCTTGTTTTAACAATTCTTTATGTGCCGTTGCACATGGTGCATGCATACTGAAGTATATTTACAGGTTGCATAACCGTGGGTTAGTAGTCATACAGTAGTGACAAGATATTCAGTGTATTGTTGATATTCACAATACATTTAACATTGTCGACACATCGGTGGGTGTTTCTGGTTCGGAAGGTTACAGGGTGCAGTGGCTGGATGAAATGATGCAGCGCTGCAAGGTAGTTCCGAACTGTCTTCAGGACATCAAGTCGTGGTCAGACTTTGTTAAGTGAGAGGAGCCTCGTCCTATATTTTAAGGGTGGAGAGTGTTGTTTTAGAAACGGTGATCAAGGAATGAATACAGAGTGAAAAAAGGGGGCTGCAAGGAATTAGACCTACCATGTGTGAGAGAATTGACGCCATGGCGGTGGTCTTGAGTTTGTCCAGCTGTCGGTGAATGCGGCTGGGGTAGGGCGTCTGCGGTAGTCAGATGCCTACTTCTAAATGGAATGGGGTCAAAAAATAACCCTGCTGTTTTGCAATCATTGTGTCTGTAAATTTTGTTCCCTGTAAACTCGATACCCTGCGATATTTATTTATGGTGTTGTATGCTACTTCTGTTGTCCTCCATTTGTCCTTTTACACATTGATGCTTAATTCACGGCTGTTGTGACAATGCAACCGCTATATCTACCGCTTTGCACATCCAATGTCAAAGCTATCGGACTACCAATAGATGGGGTTATAGAGATCACGTGTAGATCACCCTTGATTGGTGTTCTGCCACACAGGAGTGCAGCCATTGCTCCGTTCCCCACCAATGAGGTCAGCCCTGTTAGAGCTTCATCTAGACACTGCCCCACTACACATGCGCACTGGGGCCACCTTTTGTTTAAATACCCTCCGGAGCACACATGCGCACAACCAACCAGCAGTGACACAGCTCTTCTTCAATCCAGCCTAGGTAAGGACCAGCACGGTCACGCTTAACTATCCTTTGCCGCCGGTCCCAGCACTCATTTCTTAATAGGGTCTCTTCGACCACTCACACTCTCCAGGTCGCTGTATTAAATGCACCACCATGCTTCAAGCATGACTAACCTAATTAGCAATTTATTTTCATTTTTCATCATGATTTAGTCTTATGTATATTTAGTCTTTTTTACTTGGCACTCACCGCACAGCCTAACTTTAAACGACATGCACTGGACCCAATAATTCCACCAACACCACGCACGCATTTTTTTGTACCCGTGCATCCCATTTTTCAGTATTCATTACCACACTGTCATTTTTTGACCCCATTCCATTTAGAAGTAGGCATCTGACTACCGCAGACGCCCTACCCCAGCCGCATTCACCGACAGCTGGACAAACTCAAGACCACCGCCATGGCGTCAATTCTCTCACACATGGTAGGTCTAATTCCTTGCAGCCCCCTTTTTTCACTCTGTATTCATTCCTTGATCACCGTTTCTAAAACAACACTCTCCACCCTTAAAATATAGGACGAGGCTCCTCTCACTTAACAAAGTCTGACCACGACTTGATGTCCTGAAGACAGTTCGGAACTACCTTGCAGCGCTGCATCATTTCATCCAGCCACTGCACCCTGTAACCTTCCGAACCAGAAACACCCACCGATGTGTCGACAATGTTAAATGTATTGTGAATATCAACAATACACTGAATATCTTGTCACTACTGTATGACTACTAACCCACGGTTATGCAACCTGTAAATATACTTCAGTATGCATGCACCATGTGCAACGGCACATAAAGAATTGTTAAAACAAGCCTTTTTGTTATAATAAACTTTGTTGTTTATTACACTCCACGGTGTTCCTCATTACACAGCTAGTATTGTTTGCTAGCGCAACTGCAAGGAATTGTGTGACCCCCCGTCACGCCGTTGGCCTGGGTAGCCGTTGACTCTACGTTCTTTGTAGTTCTGTACCTCCCATCCTCCAGAGTCAGGCCCCCATCAAAAAAGAGGATCCCGCCCATTTCTCTCTCTTCCCCTCGGACAACCCTTTGGTTGTTGGGCATCATTCACTTGGAGAAACACCAAATGGAGAAGGTCAACATTGTCAGCTTCTCCGATGATTTATATCAAAAACTTTTAGATACCCCATCGCTCCTCGGTGGAACCACAACACCGGCAGCACCAGCAAAAGATCCAGCACTAAACGATCTAGATCTCCTACTACAGAAAAAGAAAAAACTCACCCGCACAGAATCGCATGGCCAATTTATGCTAGAATACCTAAAAGCAGGCGTTATTCCGGAAGGCCTTCAAGTCAAAAACATACCCCGAGTCTTCCTCGACAATCCTCGCTTCATGACCAAATTTAGCGGGGTTGGCAACAAATGTTCCCGGGACTGGGTCATTTTAGTAATTGAGACAGCAGACGAGGAAGCAAAGACACAAAACGAAGAACTCAAAACCCTTGAAGACAAAATCAAGAACGACTCTGTGATACCGGAAATCAAAGCACATCTGGACAAAATCGAGGAAGAAATAAAGAAATTCCAGAAATTTACCATCGACAAGAAGTTGTGGAAACTGCAAAACGACATTAAGAACTACAAGGAAGAAAAGACATACCCCTACTTGGTCCCAGGTTTCTATAACCAACTTAATCAACAGTCATCTAACAACAGACAAAATCCCCGGAACCAACAGAGGAAGAAATTCGTCACTTTCTCAAATAGCTCTAACAGCAGCGACTCAGACTCTACAAACGGTGGACAAGACAATCAACCACAATCTTCGATTTTTCAAGGGAGGGGACAACGCGGGAGACCCCGCTACCAAGGACAACACCCCATGCGCACACGGAACTGGACTCCACGAGCGCAACAAACATGGTAATCCCCATTTTCAACCTCAGCAACCACACTCTGTCAAAAAATGAAATTGAAGTCCTAAGCAAAGGTCTCAGTTTCATTCCGAGTTCCAGTGCTGATTTGTTCAATACAGAGGTCGAAATACGCAAGTTCTTCCGCACGATCCGCCTACGCTACTTTTTTAGAGATAGCCCCGAACAAGAAACACCCAAAACCACCGGCCTCAAAGCACCATCTACCTTTACCCCACTCTCCTCAATGGTATGCCCAGAAATTCTCTCTTTCGAAAATCGCATTCTCTTCGAAATACGCAATATGTTCGATAAACCAACCCCCTATAGGAACAACCTCTCTGCATCGCAAAGATCAGCACTTAAATCTTTAGAAAACAACAAGTCGTTCCTCATCAAACCAGCTGACAAAGGTGGAGGTATCGTACTTTGGAGTACCACTTTGTACGATACAGAAGTTACAAAACAATTGTCTAACACCAAATTCTACAGACAGATACCTTCCAACCCCACGTCCAGAATCCTATCCGAAATCACGAGTCTGATGGGACATGCGCATGAAGAAGGCTGGATAGATGACGACGAAAAAATATTTCTGGTAAACCAACACCCGATCATCCCTGCTTTCTACTTGCTCCCCAAAATCCACAAAAATCCACTTAATCCACCGGGAAGACCTATCGTGGCAGGCATTGGCTCAGTCCTCGAGCCACTCTCCATCTACATTGACCACTTCTTGAGGCCATTCATCTGCAAAATGCCGTCCTACATCCAGGACACAACGGCCATGATAAAAAAACTAGTTACCATACAAGCCGAACCAGAAGACCTACTAGTGACGCTAGATGTAGAATCACTTTACACCAGTATCCCGCAACTAGAGTGTCTGCAAGTTCTTAAAACCTATCTAGACAGCAGATCATCAGCTGAACCACCTACAGCATTCCTCCTCGAATGCACCCGAATAGCCCTCATGGAGAACTACTTCATACTTAAACAGACTTTTTACCAGCAATGTCACGGAACCAGCATGGGGGCAACTTTTGCCCCGGACGTAGCAAATCTATTTATGGACGCCTTCGAAAAGAATTCCATCTACAATGACCATAACACGTTCAAAAATTCAATCACTTGCTGGCTCCGCTATATTGACGACATATTCATGGTTTGGAAAGGATCCGAAGAAAACCTCCATCTGTTCCTCCTTTGGTTGAACTCACAGAACAATTGCATCAAATTCACCATCGACTTCAACAAAGATAAAATACCTTTCCTGGACCTGGAAATTTACAAAACGGAAAACAACTCATTAAGCACCACTCTATATCGGAAACCGACCTCCAAAAACACCTTACTCGAGTACTCCAGTTTCCATCCATCAAGCCTCAGGACGAACCTTCCGTACGGCCAGTTCCTACGGATAAGGCGCAACTGTTCGACAATGGTCGAGTACGAATCCAAAAGTAAAGAACTGTCTAACCGCCTAAAAGAACGAGGATATCCCAGCCACATCATCCGTCAAGCAAGAAAACGAGTTAAACACACCGACCGAGACTCCTGCCTCACTCCTACCAACAGAGAACAGTCCAATACCAAAATGACTTGCGTTACGACTTTCACTCCCTTAAGTAACCCAATCAGAAAAACTATCCTGAAACACTGGGACAAACTTTACACCGATTCTTTTGCACCTGAAAAACCAAGATTTGCGTTTAAACGCAGCCGCAATCTCAAAGATCGCCTCGTACACACCTATACAGAAGTAGATGTCCCAAGCAGCACACAAAGTACTCTGTGGCACCTACCGCCAGTAATAGGCCACTTCAAGTGTGGTAACTGTTCTGTTTGCATTTTGACATCAAACCTCAAGACCATTGATTTAAACGGCAACTCATGGACCATAAACTCTTTCACCAACTGCAAAACCAAATGGTCCGTCTACATCATTAAATGCCCCTGCAACCTCATCTATGTAGGCAAATCAAAAAGAGAAATCAGACAACGCATCTGCGAACATCGGTCATGTGTACGCAACCAAGTAGAGGACAAACCTCTAGTAGCACACTACAAAGCCATGCAACATACCCATAACGACATTTTCTGGGCAATAATACAGACAGTGAGTAACCCCTTCCGAGGGGGCAATAGAGATCTCGCACTTCGCAAACTAGAGCAGAAATGGATATATCGCCTTGACTCCGTCAAACATGGCCTGAACATTTCGATTGAATGGAACCTTTTCTTCAACAAATAACCCTGCTGTTTTGCAATCATTGTGTCTGTAAATTTTGTTCCCTGTAAACTCGATACCCTGCGATATTTATTTATGGTGTTGTATGCTACTTCTGTTGTCCTCCATTTGTCCTTTTACACATTGATGCTTAATTCACGGCTGTTGTGACAATGCAACCGCTATATCTACCGCTTTGCACATCCAATGTCAAAGCTATCGGACTACCAATAGATGGGGTTATAGAGATCACGTGTAGATCACCCTTGATTGGTGTTCTGCCACACAGGAGTGCAGCCATTGCTCCGTTCCCCACCAATGAGGTCAGCCCTGTTAGAGCTTCATCTAGACACTGCCCCACTACACATGCGCACTGGGGCCACCTTTTGTTTAAATACCCTCCGGAGCACACATGCGCACAACCAACCAGCAGTGACACAGCTCTTCTTCAATCCAGCCTAGGTAAGGACCAGCACGGTCACGCTTAACTATCCTTTGCCGCCGGTCCCAGCACTCATTTCTTAATAGGGTCTCTTCGACCACTCACACTCTCCAGGTCGCTGTATTAAATGCACCACCATGCTTCAAGCATGACTAACCTAATTAGCAATTTATTTTCATTTTTCATCATGATTTAGTCTTATGTATATTTAGTCTTTTTTACTTGGCACTCACCGCACAGCCTAACTTTAAACGACATGCACTGGACCCAATAATTCCACCAACACCACGCACGCATTTTTTTGTACCCGTGCATCCCATTTTTCAGTATTCATTACCACACTGTCATTTTTTGACCCCATTCCATTTAGAAGTAGGCATCTGACTACCGCAGACACCCTACCCCAGCCGCATTCACCGACAGCTGGACAAACTCAAGACCACCGCCATGGCGTCAATTCTCTCACACATGGTAGGTCTAATTCCTTGCAGCCCCCTTTTTTCACTCTGTATTCATTCCTTGATCACCGTTTCTAAAACAACACTCTCCACCCTTAAAATATAGGACGAGGCTCCTCTCACTTAACAAAGTCTGACCACGACTTGATGTCCTGAAGACAGTTCGGAACTACCTTGCAGCGCTGCATCATTTCATCCAGCCACTGCACCCTGTAACCTTCCGAACCAGAAACACCCACCGATGTGTCGACAATGTTAAATGTATTGTGAATATCAACAATACACTGAATATCTTGTCACTACTGTATGACTACTAACCCACGGTTATGCAACCTGTAAATATACTTCAGTATGCATGCACCATGTGCAACGGCACATAAAGAATTGTTAAAACAAGCCTTTTTGTTATAATAAACTTTGTTGTTTATTACACTCCACGGTGTTCCTCATTACACAGCTAGTATTGTTTGCTAGCGCAACTGCAAGGAATTGTGTGACCCCCCGTCACGCCGTTGGCCTGGGTAGCCGTTGACTCTACGTTCTTTGTAGTTCTTACAACAACGTTCACAGTTTCTGAACTGTTCTTTTTGCAGTTGAAGCAGGACAATTCACTTTAAGTAATAGGCATACTGAGTAAAAGGACACAGCTACACCCTTGGCGGGATCCTTCCCCGCGCCTGCTCTTGGCCAAAACTAGGAGCCATTTCACCATGTGGATAGGGCAGGAACATCAGTCAAGCTATGCATTGTGTTTGCTTCACGTTTAAGTCATTTTTTTGCTTACTTTAACTTTGTCCTCCCTCGAGTCTGTGGGAAGGGGTAGTGGGTTTAAAAGCTGTCTGCAAAAGTCTGTCCTGTATGCTGTGTATGTGCAGCAGAGACAGCGGGTGAATGGTGTACTTGTATGGGTCTAAACTTTTCCCATGAATCTATGCAGGCAGTCGAGCGTAGCCCTAACCAGCTTGGATGAGTTTGGATGGGCTCTTCCACAGAGAATGTAAAACTCATAATGGGTTCAAGTTTTGCATTTTATAGCACTCTTTCTGTCAAAATGAGTGTAGAAAGCCACACAGTTTACAATCGTTTTTGTAAGATAAAACATGAAAACATCTGATTGATTCCTGGTCACCAGGAGTGCACAGGAGCATTTTCCAATGCATTGTTATGGTGCCTTTGCCCACAATATATGGCAGTATTCTGCCAGTGTAAAACATGTTTTTCATGCTTCCTGTGCCCAATCATGCCCATGCTGACTGTGCCAATACATGTCCTTATCCCCACATAAGAACATACTCATGTTTGCTTTGCACAGAATGCAGGTACAAAGGCCATGCCAATGTAAGGAAGCATGTCCATGCTGACTGCTCCATTGTAGGTCAGTATCTCCTCATAAGAACACTCATGTTAGCTTTTCCCAGATTGCCATAAAATATGTTATACCCGCTGTAACAAAACATTTGCATTTGAGCTGTACCAATGCAGAGTAGCATCCCCACATAAGAATACTAATGTTGGCTTTGCCCATAATGCCAGTACAAATTCCATGCATCTATAAGAATATATATTCCTTACTGGCTACCCCAATGTAGGCCAGTATCCCCTCATGAGAACACTCATATTGGCTTTGCCCAGAATGCCAGCAAAAATAGTATGCCCACTGTAAGAAAACATTCCCATCTGGACTGCACCAATGTAGACTGCCATCCGCACATAAGAATACTCATTATATTGGTTTTGCCCATAATGCCAATAAAAATGCCATGCATCTATAAGAATATATACTCCTGACGGGCTACCCCTATGTAGGCCAGTATCCCCTCATAAGAACACTCATGTTGGCTTTGCCCAGAATGCCAGCCTAAATAGCATGTCCACTATAAGAAAACATTTCCATCTGAGCTGCACCAAAGTAGACTATCGCCGCCACATAAGAAAACATAATAGATTTTGCCTATAATGCCAGTAGAAATACAATGCTATTGTAAGAAAGCATGCCCATGCTGGCTGAGCCATTGTAGGGCAGTATCCCCATGTAAGAACACTGATCGTGCTGGTTTTGGCCAGAATGATAGCAAAGCACTATGTCCACTATAGGAAAACATGCCCTTACTGCCTGCACCATGATGATAATCAAAATATTGAGGTCTCAGTGAGGCACTTAAAGACCCACTCTTACAGCCTCCTCCCCAATCTGATACTCTCCTCCCACAGCCCACATGCACACACGTTCATACACATTCACACACATTCCCATATGCTATAACATACACAAAACACACTTATTCAGAGGCATTCATCTGCCGCAGCATGCACACTGAACTATCATTCACACACCTGCTAATGCAGACATAACCACTAGCATGCATGCTTAGATACGCACTAACAAACAAACTGACATACACAACCTTTTCTTTCCTTGCCTCAGGGTCCAGCTCAAGACTCCTGCAACCGCCACCCATGCTGCATCCGCGTCCCTCCGGCACCGTTGCAAAAAGCAAGGGGAGGTGTCCGTCATACATCTCTCTCTTCTGGGTTCCTCACATGTACACTAGAACCAGAGCATCTTTACCAGAATGCCCCAGACCCACTTAATGTGTGGAGATGCACAGGAACAACCGCTAAATGCTTTATTCGGCCTGCAGTACCCGCGGCTATATGCCCAATAGGCCATGCAAGGCTGGGAAAGCAACACCTCCTGGCCTTACACACCTGGGGTACCGTGAGCCAAAAGAAATCATGTTTCCCTAACAAACCCAGCCCCGAAGTGTGTCCTCAGATGCTTGCTGAAGCTCAGGGAGAACTCAGTGTTTTCATTGGGCTCGCTTGGCTCCTCCATAATGGGTGGCGGGTTAGCGCCCTATCACCTATTATGGATGGTCCTCTCCTGGACTGCCTTGGTTGGTGCTGGAATATTTTTCAACTGGTTGTGTGTTCTCTGACATATGTACAATTCACTGATTTAATTTCAGTTTCTGATGCTGGGAAGAGGTTTTCCAACTATTTGTTTCTAAAGAACTCAAG
This sequence comes from Ambystoma mexicanum, assembly GCF_040938575.1. Classification (NCBI taxonomy): domain Eukaryota; kingdom Metazoa; phylum Chordata; class Amphibia; order Caudata; family Ambystomatidae; genus Ambystoma; species Ambystoma mexicanum. The sequence continues at coordinate 1,400,315,689 of NC_090931.1, read as the reverse complement.
ACGGTAAGCAAAGTTCAACCTTTATATTCTCAGGCACCCTAGTGATGGGACACGTTCTCCATGAAGGGTTCCTACGACAAGGCAGTCACATGGACTTGGGCTGAGGGTCCACCACAAACTAAAACTGGATGTAATCCATGAGGGTTTGTCCGAACGGTCTTACAAGACCTCTATACATGATCCAAAGTCTGACCAGAGATATCAGCACCCTAAGAAATCACTGGCTCCCCCTGTTGGCCAAGTGTGCCACGCCTCTGAGTAACAAACATTGGCAATGCTGACGCAGATCTTCACACCTGGGGCCCAATCATGCGGGCTCCAATCGCAGCATGACACTATTCTGAGTCCATTGGAAAAGAAAGGGAATGTCAGAGCACCTCACAGTCATTTCAGGTGTGCGTGGGGGTTTCCCATTGAAAAATGCTTTTGTAAATCAGGCCCATAGTTCTTTGAGGATGTAGCATTAATGCTACTGAAGCCTTCCATGACTCAATGCACGTTAGAAATGTACCAGGCGGTAGACATCAGTAAATGGCACCTTCAGAATACTGATGGATGGGACCCCCCCTCCCCCCACTCCCCACTGCTCCACTAGACCACCCCCAGCAGCTACAAATACATATTACAAATGATTGGAGGTAGAATGGACCCCTGGGGCACTCCACAAGCTTCTGGTGGAGAGAGGGATTTTGAGGGCTCCATAAAGACGAACTGACTATGCCCAGTAAGAAATGAAGAAAACACTCAAAAACCTCACCGCTCATGCCCATCCAATGTGATAGAATAGAAATGAGCGTCCGATGGTCCATCAGATCAAATGCCGCTAAGGGGTCCCGGATTACCAGCAGGCAAGCCCCACGGGTGCCCACCATTTGCAAAGCATCATCCACCACCTGGAGAGATGCCGTCTCGGTACTGCAGGGAGTACAAAATACTGATTGATACAGCTGCAGTGGCCTCTAATGGCTCTGCAACTAAATATAGGGTTACTTACTCTCTGGTTAAGTATTCCTCCAAAAAAGGGTGAAGGACGTATCCCCCTATTGCTACTTTGTTGAGAAAGGTGTGATTTTTTCAAAAGTGGCAAAATTAAGTCAGATTTTAAAGTAGCTGAAAAAGCACCAAAGGGCTCGTGTTGGCCAAATGAGTAATTTGGTGGTGCAGAGTCGTTACGTTTACACTGTAACTTAAGCGGCTCCTGGATTGCCAATTTTCTGGCATGTGTACTGCAGGGTGCCAAATTAAAGGACAAATGGCGGCGTAATATCGTGCGTGCCACCTTTTGTCCTTCATGTTTGCACTCCGCAGTGCAAAGAGAGTCAACACTGCTTGGCATGCTTGCTTGCATGCCAGGCAGCGTTTACTTTTGTTTGTGAGCGCTGCTTTCCATTCTGGCATGGTAAGCAGTGCTCACAAATTAAATGAAAATCTCCCTGACATACTCAGTAGGAACACTGCTTAGCCCTGAGGGTTTCATTGTAATTGTACACGCTCCCTGCCATGGAGCGTGTACAATGGATCTTTATGGGGACCACTTCCTTTATGCTGGTGTATAAATCAGGCGGGCTGCATAGGGAACGCCAGCATCTGCGCCAGTATAAAAATCCATGCCAGCGCAGACGCTGTGGCATTTGTATGGCGAAGAGGCGGGAGGTGGTGTCGGAAACGCAAGTTGTGTTTCGCCCCTTCGCTCAGCCATACACACGATGCGCCGTAATGTAAATTAATGGTGTAAAAGCCTTCCTCAGAGCTTTTACGTCATTCTTTTACATTGCAGTCTCTTGGAACATGAGCTCCCCTGTTGTAAAGACGAATTAACCATCACAACGGCAGAACCAACTGCTTCTTCCACTGGATATTAAATGACACTGCAAGAAACTGTGTGTTCGAGAAAAGGAATTGTATGATTCCTAAAAGTTGTTACGTCTCAATCCTATCAAAGCCAACCAACCATTCACGAGCACCTCTGGGAAAATGGCGGATCCTCTCAACGACACACAAAGTCACGAAGATGCACCAACAATGACAGACACTGCTGCCTTGCAGAACACCCCCAATCCCTCGACTACTGCGACGCTGGCCTCTCTACCAGAAACAGGAAGATTGGTCAGCCACGCCCCACGACCCCCAAGCATGGGTGTTCCCTCTATGTCCTCATCGGTACTCTGCCGACTACCAGAGCCTACTGTTTCCTAAGCAAGCCCCTTTTAGGCTAAATGCAGTCTCTTCTCCATTTCCACCTCCACCAGCACCTTAACCGGCAACACCGCACATTCGACCACATCTGTAGGCACCACCTCTGCTACACTCCTGCCCACCATGCCCCCACAGGTGGCAGATCCCGACCAGCCACTTCAAGCTCCATGACCTCAGGTGCCACCAACACCACATGTACCAACTCACCCCGCCAGGTCCGGTTGGGTGACCTGGTAAAGGAACAGGACTTACAAAATTCGGTCATGGCTTTCCATGAACACATTCTTCGGGTTGTGGACATTATGGCCTTAAAGATGCCCAAACCAGAGCCAGCAGCGATGGGAGTTGTAGCCATTTTACTTTCAGAGAAACCGGGTAAAATAGCCCTTCTGCTCCCGCCAGATGTTGTCAAGGAGGCCCACTCAGTCACCTGACTAGCAGGAGACCAGACGCAACATTCTGGACAGGCCTACGTGTGAGTTGCGCTTTATAAGAAATAATTAACATTAACATAAACTGTGCTTGGGAACGAGGCCACTGGCCACTCTGCGTTTGGGCAGCTGCACCCTCTCAATGGTAGGGTTTCTCCTCCACCTCTGCATCTTCTTAGGCCAGCCCTCCTAGAAAGGAAGAGATGGTCCACAGTATGACACTTTTCCAGCTGTTAATAACACGAGGCTATGTTAGGATATAGCAGTCTTTCCCAAGGATCTGCCTCTGAAAAAGAAAACATCGATTCTGGTGGGTATTGCAGAGGCCAAACAGGCCAAGCAGGAATGGGTGCCGGACCCTTTAACACAGCAGCAATGGCCATGCGCCTCAGCTTGGGCGTACGCAGATGAACTCGGGAAAAACCTAAAACGGATCCCTAATGCCCAGGACAAAGTCCAAGCCCTCTCTTCTGAATGCTCCCAACTCTTTCCCTTGTCCGCAAACGAGAAACTAGCCATGGAAAAGGCAAACGCTGAACACAAAATCCTGGTCCATGAGCACCACCAAATATCATTCTCAGCCTGCCTCAGCCAATAGTCAGAAGAGAGGTAGAGGGTGGAACTTCCAAAGGTTCAGGGGATTCTAGGTAAGTACTTGGGTGGTACAACAAATCATCAGAAAGCATTGGCACGTATTAAGTGCCAAGGACGAATATGCTTGTCTTTTTTGCATAGACTTGCATAATAGCCTGGCAGTTAAGGTGTTAAAGCGGATTGTGACGGTAAAATCATAGCAAGCAAATCTCACCACGGTGCCATGATGCTTGCGGGTGGCCATTGTGCTATAGAAATAAGCAATCTGTCTAACCTCCTCAAAATGGCGGATGAGATTACTCGTGCACTCCATCACACTCGATGACACAAAAAAGGTACTTACCATGCTTAGAATTTTCATGTTGCAGATATATAAATAAAGGGGATGTGAAAACCCAACTCCTATAAGTGAGTGCTAAAAAAACTATAAGGCACGCCTGCCTTTTTCATACATTCTCAAAAACATGAGGGGATTGGCCATCATTACCAGCAATATTGGTGCTGTAATGATGGCTTTTTTTGCCGGTAGTGTGCCTGCCTTACCTTAAGCTTTTAGCTGGAGGGTAACTCGGGTACCCCACCGGCAAAGCGGTAGTCGGCCGGTGTAGTAAAGTGCCGGTATCCATGAATATCGGCACTTCAATACTGTAGCGGCCGACTCAGAAAGAGGCCCAATCTTTGGTGTCTTCAACCTAGCCAAGGAAGAAGCCACAAATGGCCAAATCCTTGTGCCTTTCTCTGGAGCTTCCTCAGATCAGCAATAAAACTGACATGCTTCAGTCGGAGGACCCGACTAACCCGGAGGTTGGACCCCTGACGTCCTCTTTCCACCAGGCGTGGTCTGCGATCACACAGCACCCGCAGGTTCTTCTGGTGGTGAGTAGGTGCTTCTGACGTCCTCTCCCCAAACACCTTTCAGCAAAGCTCCTTTCAGAGAGCCACAGGCTGCCCGCACTGCAGAGGGCAAGGAGGGCTTCCACTCCTATTGTTAAGTGCCAACAGCAAAGCTAATTGGTACCCATTGGGATTATGCACACCCTTGTCATTCCGTGGATGTGAAAACGTTGCCGCCAGGGGTGCTGAGTATGCGGGTGCTCTGGAGCCCAGGCACCCCATGGGGAAAAGTCACCTGTGCTAAAGGTCCCTATACTTTCAATGGAACTTCCTATAAAATCTGTCCACCTGCACCTCTCGGGAAAATCCAAAGTCAGCTCCTTTGGTTGCCGCCCATTGGATTCCATTTGTGCAGCGACAATCTTCCGAGCTCGGCACGTTATCGCTATAAGCTGCTGGAGCCAGTGCCTACTGGAGAGGTAAGTGCAAACCATAATCCGAATTGAGAAAACCCTTAGAGCAGCTGAAGCAGGGAATTCGATTTTCTCTGACCACTTATACCTCACATAATGTATGCACACCCCCACTCTTCATTGTATTATGCACTTCTAAATTTCACCATTTGATATGATAGGTTATTTATAACGTGCTTAATACCCAGAGGTTTCTAAGCGCTAACCTGTGTTGCTCCCTGCCGTCTTGCTTCCAAGGCAAGCACATTGTCGCTGAGCTCTCCTCTCGTGACATGTGATTTCTTACCAAATAATTGCTGACAGCGCCCCCTTGATGTTCGTTATCACACAGTATGATTAAGTGGGGAAGACAGACCCACAGTGGCAAATTAACATGTCTTGTGAAGGCCCATACATCAACAACTGTCAATGTGGAATTTACACATTGAGCCACTCTACCAAGAAAGAACAGGGCCAAATAACTTGTTATATGGAAAGGTGCCCACTCAGGAGGGTGTACAGCCATGTTTTAGCTCACAGTACCTACGTCGGGTTGCTGGTGGTACTCTTCATCAGAGGAGAACTGCCTGGCATTTCAGTGCTGGACTTCCCTTGTGGGCGGGACCAGACTGATATGCAGACGGATATGTCTCCTCTTCGAAGGGTGCAGTGAGCTAAAACATTGTGTAGACCCTCCTGGGTGGAAGAAATTCCTAAGAACAGGTTATTTGAACCATGTTTGTCCTCAGTAGAGGTGCACCCAAACTCTTTTTTAATTTGTCAATGTGTAATTGGCTGCACAGAGAGACGTTGCCTTCTGACTGCCGGAGAGGCAAATCCTGCTATCTGCTCGTTTGCTCACAAAGCACTGCGGTAGCACCAACACATTGTGGTAGACAATGGTGAGCGTCCGGGGCAGGAGCCCAGGGTGTACACTCTACTGATAGCCCAGCACCGCCCCAGCATTTGCCTCTTGAAAGCCTGAAGAGTTGAGGAAGGTGTGAGTTGATATTGTGTACGTTATTGGAAGAGGTGTGGAGTTCTGCCGTTTGGTGTCAGTGGTGAAGCCTCGTTATCGGATGCTGTGTTTGTATCGCACAGTTGTCTTGCATGTGGTGTGTTTGCAGAATTTTTGTTTGGGTTAGTTGAGAGGAGAGAAGGGTGATCCTCATGGCATAGGGCTTGTTCTTCTGCAGGTCAGTTGTTCCCCTACTCTGTGCATGCCCTTAAGGAGCTAGTTCCAGACATACAATGAGAAGTATGAAAAACCTGGTCCTCCATACTTCTTTTGCACTTAATGTGTGCTTTCACGGAGGATGTCATTGCTAGACATTAAAGGAATAGTGCGCTCAGAAATATTATTGTCCTGAGGGTTCGGGCATGTGTTTTTAAGCATACGTTGATCGATCGTACAAACATTTCCTATACACCTTACCATCGTTTTTCACTTTTGTACACCAGCGAAATCAGGCAGCAGAGCATGGCCATTTTGTGATAATCTGATCCGTTGTTGCATCGCCCAAGCAGGACTGCCCTGACGGCACTAAATCATATCCCCTGCTCCTGAGCCTGACATCACTAGACACGTACCGCCCATTTCACAACGCCAAAGCACGTCTCGTGTCAACATTCTCTGTGCTTCAGCTAATGACATGTCGCCATGGAAATGGCAGTACGCCTCTTTCCTCAATAAGTATAAACAGAGCACTTCACAACAGACAACATCAGATTTTCTTTTCCATTCCTCTCACTGGGCCTCATTACGGGGTTGGAGGTAGCCATGGTGCTATTAGCGCCATGGCTACCTCCAAACTCGTTCCGACTCCGCCCTGGTGAGTGGAGCAATTACCGGTCCATTTCAAGGTTGGTGGGACCGATAATTCCCCATTCACCAGGGCCATTCCCCATTCCCATTTGAGCCCCCATAGGGCTCAATGGGAATGGCGAAGGCGCTAATAACGGTACCACAATTGCGCTACCGTTATTAGCTCCAGAGTCCCTTTGCGGGTCCCGTCCTTAACGCCTGGAAAAACCAGGCCTTAAGGGAGGACCCGCAAATGGAACGCGTAGTAGGGCGGTAAGGGATTACCAGCACCGGTGCCCTTACCGGTGCCGGTAATCCCTTACCGCCCACCTCGTAATGAGGCCCACTGTCTTTTTTTTTAGTATTCTGTGCCTCGTTTCTCTGCTCTGGTCAGCTACCTTTGTTGCTTGTAGCCCGTGCGAACAGATACCAGTACTATTGCTATAAATTATTTTTCGTTTCCCCCACAATGGCAACAATACAGCCCTACCAGTACGAGATGGAGTATTCCGAGGTGGAATTACTCGAAAGAGAAAGATGCGGAAACGATGGGGCTTCGGACGACAGTTGGGAGGACGATTCAACTCATCAAGAGCCTGAGCCTAGTCGCATGGATGGCGTTTCCACCTGGTGCACCTGCAATCGGTGCGCGCTAATGCCAACCGATGAGGAGAACTGCTGCTGCTGAGAAATTTCTGGATGTGTGTCCTACATATCGGATGGCGAGACACGGCCGCAATGCGTTTCTGAGCTGCCAGACTTCAGGGCAGCCTGCCTCACATGGTCCGTGTTGAGGATTATGATGGTGCTTGTGCACAAACTTCGCACAACAGTTTGCCCTCAGAATCCGAGTAACGAGTAAGTGTACTTTAGTTGTAATGTCACTTAGGCCACTACTATTTCATGGTTGTCTCCTATATTGTCGTAACTTCAATATATCAATGTCAAACACATTTTGTCTTGCAATTCTCTAGTAATAGTCGTATAATAGTCATTCAATATTGTACATTGTCTAGGTAGCATTTGTATTGGCAACAATGCCATTGGATACAAGAATTGTCATTGGCAACTAAGGTTTAATAGACTTATCTTGGCCATTTAAAAACAATGTTCTGAATACATTGTCGTTTTTTGTGTGATAAACATGACAAGGAAGCTTCTGTTAGCATAGCCGATTATTGGCATGAGGAGTTAGATAATGGCCAGTGTTCTGTGTGGAAATGGGAGACGGGGCAAGATTCATCTCACAGAATGGTGGCGGAAGAGACTTCCTTTCTGAGATTTACCACTTTGGAGGGTTCCGCTCTGGTTCCCATTTCTGTTGGCCATGGTATTGGCCGTTCATATATAATGGTTATGTGGCATGAATTCAGTTTTATCTGTGTTGAGTTTACGCTTCTTATTGCTCAGCTACACATTGATTTGTGAGACGTCTGTGTCCTTGCTTGCGATAATTTTGTAGATGATTTGAGTATCATCTGCTAGTTGTAAACATGCAAGTCTGTGCCGACATTTACATTTTATAAATTAGGGGCTAGAGGAGTGAGCCTCGTGGAACACCCCATGTGAGTATGCATGAGGTTGAGTTGAAAGGGGGTAGCCCAATGTTTTCCACTCCTTCCATTCCTTCATTGTAGCGCGATTCTGCTTAGCTCTGTTTCCTCTATTCTTTTGATAAGGGTTGCATGGTTGACCGGTTCAAAAGCCGCTGATAGGTCTGATAGTATGAGGGCTGAGAAGGTGCCAGAGTTTGAATTCATTTTTAGCTCATCCCAGATCGGGAATAGTGCTGATTCTGTCCCTCTCATAGGCCAGAAATCGATGTGTGTCAGGGTTTGTCCATATATGTAGGTTTCCAGCAATTTGGCCGGGTAAGGGATGTATGATATTGGCCGTTAGTTGGTAGGGTTGTCCATGTTTCCTGTGCAATTTGTGAGAAGAGGTTTAATGTAGCATATTTGAAATTCCAAAAATTTATTTATTTATTTTTACATTTATGAAGTGCACCAGACCCGTGGGCCTCAGGGCGCTGTTACAACCAGGCACTCTTACATTGTGGGTTGGACGCTAGTAGAAGCAGAATAACAGGCGAGGAAGAGACAGTAGGACTATGTGAACAGCCACGTTTTCAGTGCTTTTCTGAAGGCCCAATTTGATTGTACTGCTCTCAGATATGATGGGAGAGAGTTCTATTGGCTAACTGCCACAGAGGGGAAGCTATTTTGAATTTAGGCAGGACAAGTCATTGAGCGTAAGCTTTTCTGGTGGGTCTGGAGGACAAAGCTTTGGCCGAGGTACGGTTGTGCCGAGTTCGACAGGCATCGGTGTGTAATGGAAAGAGTTTTGAAGATGATCCTTTTTTTAATTGGCAGCCAGTGGGCATTCATTCTTGCTTCTGAGATGTGGTCTCTTTTGGGGATATTGAGGGCAGCCCGGATTGCATTGTTCTATATCACTTGAAGTTTGTGAATGTTCTGGGCGGAGGTGCCAGCAAAGAGGGCATTGCAATAGTCTTGCTCCGACGATCATTCTCACAATGGTAAGGCAGTCGACTGGGGCTAGAAAAGGTCAGGCAGCATTAATGAGCTTGGTCATGTAAGCAGCGGATGTGGCAATGGCGTTGACAGGCATTGTCAAGGAGAGTGAGGAGTCCAGGTAAACTCCTAGGGTCTTTGCAGAGGTGGAGACTGGAATCTGTAGGTTGTCAATACTGAAGTTGGCATATTGGGGGGGGTCTCTAGGGACTGATGATGGGCCGACTATTAAGATCTCTCGGCGTTAAGACAAAGGCCATTAGTAACCATCAATGCCTGGATGCCAGCATACATAGATTTTAGGGTGTGTGAGTACTCTTGGTGGTTGCACACCAAGGGTAGGAGAATTTGAGTATCATCGGTATAATTAGTGTAGGATATGCAGATGAAATCCAGGAAGTCAAATAGGGGTAAGGTGAAAATGTTGTAAAGTGTCAGAGAGAAGCATGAGCCTTGGAGCACTCCACAGGTGATAGAGGAGTGGGGGGGCACAGGTGGTGTCCGAGAAGACTTGCATAGTTCTGTCAGATAGGAAAGAGGCTAACCAGGACGTAACATTGTCTGAAAAATTGGCATCTGTGGTGAAGTAGTGGCAGAGGATATTGTGGTCTACCAAATCAAAGCCAGCAGAGAGGTCTTGTAGGAGGGCAGGCTCACCTTTGTCTCTGATGGAGTCCACTTATTTTTTTATGTCTAACAGGGCAGATTCTGTTCCATGATCTGGTCTGAAACCAGACTGGCGTAGACCGAGAACCTGATTGGATTCTAGATATTGCTGGATTTGAAGATAGGCAGCCCTATCTAGGATCTTGAGCAGGAATGGGACTGCCGTGATAGGGTGGGAGTTGTTGGCGTGGCAGGATCAAGCAAGCGTTTCTTTAGGAGGGGGAGGACCTAAGTTTCCATCAGAGAGATGGGAACTGTACTGGAAGTGAAGGAGGCGTTGATAAAAACTAGTGATAACAGGGATGAGGGCTTCCACACATTCTTTGATGATGGGGCGGGGCAGGTATCTCTTTTACATCCTGAGGGTTTAAGACTTTTGAGGATGGTACACACTTCATTTTCAGAGACCTGCCATAAGTGAAATGGGTCTGCGTTAGGGTAGCCGGTTTGTGGCAACAAAGGTGTCTGGGTTGTAATAGAGGTTTGTTTAATCGCAACTTTGTCTTGTAGAGTGGCCACTCTTTTTTTAGGAGTGCTTCTTGGATGCACATACACCAGATTACATCTTTGGTGATGCCTGGGGGGAGGGAGACAAGTGCTGGGGCTTCTAGCTCCTTAAGGATAGAGAAGAACTCCTTTATGTTACAGTTAGCTTTATCAATTCTCTTGTCGTATGAAGTGGCTTTCGCCTGAATGATGGCTAGTCTGTAGGATTTGACTGCAACCTTAAATAGAATTTTGTGGGGGTTTGTTGGAGTTTTTTCCAAGATGCTTCAGCTTGACGCTTCTTAGCTCTCAGGATTTTGAGGTTATCTGTAAATCAGTTGTTATTGTTGACAAGTGTTTTGGCTTTGCGGGGATGCTAATGGGGCAACTCTGCTAACTGCGTTCTCTAGTGTTTTTTGCAGAGGTCAACTAGTGCTGCTGGTTGCCTGTCCAGGGGGCAAGGTGGTCTGGGTAGAGGTTGGCGAGGAGAGGGGTGATGCTATCTCTGGTGATTTTGTGGGAGCTTCTAGACCAAGTAGGTGGCCTCAAGGGGCCAGCAAGACACTTGATAAGGGGCAGGGGGATGTCAAAGCTCACGATGAAGTGGTCAGACCAGGGGTAGGCGGAGATGTCTGTGACATTGACCGCACAGTTCAGATCTCCTAGCCAGTGAAGGGTGCATCCCTTAGCGTGGGTAGGGGAGAGTGAGACCTAATGTTTGTAGTGCAGCCACTAAAGAGGATGCGTTGTGGTCTGCTGGGTAATTAAGACCCACATTAAAGTTGCCTAGGAATATGACTTTGGAGGCAGGTTTGAGGTTGGCACCGATGAGGTGAACGAAATCCTCCTCGAAGGAACCTATGGGACCTGGCGGCCTCTAAAGTATGTTGAGGGCTATTGAGCTGGTGGGTGAGGTGGTGAGTTTAAGGGAGAGAATGTCACAATTCCCCTCTAGTTTGGCTGGGCATTCCCTGATTTTGAGCGAGTCGCTGTAGATTAGGGCAACCCCATCACCTTTAGACTCCTGACTGTCTACCCTTAGTATAGTGAACCCAGTGGGGATGGCGAGTGATAGCGCAGGCCAGAGGCTGGCTGGAGCCATGTCTCAGTGATGGCTAGGAGGTCTAGGTTGTGAGAGATGATGAGGTCTTCGATGTCCAAGGCATGGGCGAGTACTGACCTGGCATCAATCAAAGTGCCTTTAAGCGTTTTTGGTTGCGGGTCTGAGGTGTTATTAGAGGCTTGGGACGATAGTGTCGTAGTTGGTAGAGCCTTATTAGGGGCTTCGTTGGTGTAGGTAGTCACTAATGGAACAGGGAATGCAGGGGGGAAATAAGTGTGTGGGTGGCTTCTGCGGCAGACACGGGTGAAAGCCTGAGTACGGCTTCCTAGTCTGAGGTTCCATGACGGGAGGGGCTGGGCATAGGAGGAGGCTTTGAGTGCTATTCATCAGCATAGCCTCTGGTTTCTTGACGTAGTGGTCAGGCGAAGGGTGGCTAAGGTGGCTAGCATGAGATTTTCACCGGGGGGTGAAACAGTGTTGGGGTGAGGCAAGTGTGGTTTATGAAACATTGTTTCATAGAAACTACCCTTAGGGGGATTTGAGCAAGGATCACATGAGCGGCGCTCTGCTAATTCTGCACTTGGTTGTTTGTTGCAGCATTCGATGAGATGATGGGATCGAGGGGACATTGCAAGAGGGCTGCCTTTAGTGGGCACAGCAAGTGGATGCTGCTAGCAAGGGCTGGCAGCCAGAACTCCATGTGTCCTTGCATGGCTGGCACGTGTGTGTGCGACGGTCAGTACATACAATGGCCCGGTTGGCTGGATGTGTATGGATGAGGGAGCAGTGCTTGATAAGGGAGTATTAGGCTGTACAACAACATCCAGTAATGCAGCATTGTATGCTGGGACATATGCACGCTTACCTTGATGTGTTGGCATGGTCCCGATAGCGAGTTCCTGTATGCCGGTCTTTTGATCCATTGCAGTAATAACGTTCCTCGTGGGGGATGCGGTGGGGCAACTTCCAGTTCTTTAATGAAGGCTATGTGTTGGATTAAGCGCAGGGACAGTGGTGAGCGGTGAGTTTTCCGTTTGCAGCGTGTAGCAGCGGAGAGCTGCAGAGAGCTCCGCCTGCCTTTGGTAACAGCCTTCGCGAACTTGCTCCACCTCCTGGCTTGGTCTGTTGCCAGGGATGCCAGTTGCTTCTGGCCAATGAGCCTTTGGGTTACTCGTGTGTGGCCCTTCCAGGTGGTTGGCGGTGCGGGCAGCAGCGGCCATCTTCCTATGGGGCTGATCGTCTACACGGAAAATTGATGCCACTTGCTCCTGCACATGTTGTGGGCCCACTGGTGCCTGGGGTCACAGCGGAGCTGCAGAGAGCTTCATAGGCCTTTGGTAACGGCCTTCAGGAACTTGCTCCACCTCCCAGCTGCATCTGTTGCCAGGGATACCAGTTGCTTCTGGCCAATGAGCCTTGGGGTTGCTGGTGTGTGGCCCTTCCAGGTGATTGGCAGTGCGGGCGGCGGTCAACTTCCTATGGGGCTGATTGCCTACACGGTGAGTAGATGCCACTTGCTCCTGCAAGTGTTGCCCGGAGCTGAGACAACTCTGTCAGCCTTTTGGTTCCAGTCTCCGGACAAAGGTTCATGAGTACACAGAAATATTATGATGGTGCTTCTTTGCTGAGGATGTTATTGTAGATGTCTGGTGGGCAAGGGTCTGCTGTGGAGCCAGCTTTGTGGCTTTCCTTAGCTAGTTTGGTAACAACTTCTAGGGAGATCGCTGCAAAGTGGTTTAATCTTGAGGTTTTTTATGGGGGTGTGTTGCAGATGAAATCGCTGCTCATGCCCCTGGCATAGTGCTAATGGCTTGCTGGATGTTGATGACTTTGTTATTAAAGTGGTTTCCAAGGTCATCATAGAGTTTCTGCGCGGGTGTGTGGGGTGTTATTGCATGATGTCAGGTTTCTTATCTCATTGATTCTTGCTGATTCGTTCAGCATAGTGAAGCTTTTTTGCTTTTGGGATTGCTGCTTTACACAACTGTATCTGCTTTTGGTAGATGTTTTTCCTGTTCTTTTAATATTTCCTCCATGCTTCTAGTTTCCGTTTTCTTTCTCCAAATATCGTAGATGGAGGGGTACACCACCTCCAGCGTCTTTCTTCTGGGAGGATCAAAATGTTTCTCTGGTGCTTTTTTGGATTGTCTTTGTTATTTCTTCTGGTGGAAGTTTGCCAGCAAAGAGTTGGGATGTTTTATGGATTCCAACATAGTGTTGAGTTCCACAGGATCAATGGATTTCCAATTTCTCTTGTCAACTGGAGCTACATTTCTGTGGGTGGCATGGTTCACACTGGAGCGTGAATTACTAGCAGTATCATAGGGTGGTTGCTACAGAGTATGCATAATTGGGGCGGAATTTTATGTAAGCATTTTTGCATAAAATTGCATCCAAGTGTGCGTTCAGGTGTGTGGATGGCCCTTTTCACCATTTGTTGTAGGGTAAATGCTGGCTTGGTGGGAGGTTAGTGAGTTCGTAGAGTTTTCCTTCATAGAGTCAGGTTAAGTGGAGTGCACTGTTTTCTTGGTTCAGGAATGAGTAGGTTTAGCTATATCCAGATCATTGGGTAGTGTGGCGGGTCAGAAGAAGGACATGGACTCTGATAAGACTTTTCACTATCGTCTTTATTAACAGAAGGAAAAAAAGGACTACCTCCCCTTATACTATGAGGCGTCCCTACCTAACAAAACTAGCAAAGGTGCTTGTAAGTCGTCAGTGAATGTTTTAACAGAACCTGTCCATCGTCCAAACTAACCTCAACTGGCCCAACCACTAAGATAACAGTAGAATGACTCCCTTCTCCTGGTGTGTTTGTTATCCATAAACCTTATTCAATACTTGATTGTCAGTGACTCTCTTGATCAGTTCATGCAACTCCTTCAATACTGTAACATGTGTTTGCTTCTTCTCTCTTTCATCCTCGTTTACTTCTTTAGGTTTCAGTATTCCGATCGCCTTATCTCTACTGAGACTTGTATGATTGGTCTCATAACGATGCTCATGCACTCTGCTGAGTTTCAATATTAGTCTCTTGACTTCTCTGGGATGAGTATGATTGGTCCCATAATGATTCTTCTTCCCTCCTCTGGTCTCTATTATAACAATGTCTTGTACTTTCACTGGGATGAGTATTGTTAGACCTACAATGATTTTTCGACCCCTTCTCAGGTTCTGTTTTGCCTGCTACCTGCTGTTGGTAGGGATAACGCCACTGGAGCTTTTCTTCGCTCGGGTCGGCTCTCTCTTTTTGTCATTTTCCAGGATGGTTGTGCAGTATCTTCAGTACCGTTAGGTTCGGCGTCTTCCATTGTAAAGTGGTTTCAGTGTTGTTTAGAGGACACCTGGTCCACCATGAGTTTGTTGTGGTCACGCCACTACTCTATGTCTTCCTCTTTCTCTCAGCGCTTCAGGACACCGCACATCCAACTTTCTTCCTTTGGGTCTCCCACTGTCAAAATGCAGCACGTCTAACTCTGTTTCTCGTTCCTCTCTGATTGATTACAGGACGCTGCACATCCAGCTACACTTCTGTATTGGCTTCCCAGGCTATTTTGGGCTGGGAGGATAGCTCAGGGGCAAGGCGTGTGTCTTGGAAGCAAGACAATGCACAACAACATAGGTTTGAATCCTGGTCTTGCGTGTAGAAACTGGTCTCTGGTATTAAACACGTTATAAAAGAACAATTATAATTTGTAACTCATGAGTTTTCTCGCTCTACCAATATCCTCCCCAGCGCACCTCTCTCGATGTCAGGCGGCGTCTCTCCTTTCCTCCATATCCTCCTCTTCGTTCCAGTTAAATGGGCTTTTCCATTAACAAAAAATAATGATAGGTTCCTGGTGACAGTAACCCAAACTGATCTTTCCTCCATAGCAATCCTCATAAGGTACATTCAAAGAGGTATTCCTGGGATGTATTTTAGGGAGTTCCTCACATGAACGGGTGTCCTTGTCCCAAAGGGGGGAGTCACTCCGGGTGAGGTCCCACTTGCCTCGACCCCTAGAGAGGGTCTTGCAGAGCAGGCTCACTTCTACAGCCTCACAGGGCATCTGGGGGGAGGTTCCCGCAATTCATCACATATCTTTCCCCTTATTTATCTGTCTTCTTCTTCTCCATTTATGGAAAACCGATTTAGGAAGGCTATGTTCCCTTGCTCTTGCCCCTTTCATTGTTCAACTGTAAAGCAAAATGGTAACACATCCAAGAACCACCTCATTATTCTTGCATTGTGCTCTTTCCCTAGACTCATCCATGTCAAGGGGGAGTGATATGTAAGCAGTCTAAATGTTCTGCTAGTTCCCTCTTGGTCTTTGGTGGTGGTGTTTGTTCGACCACTTTGATTTTTTCATGTTGAGGTTGGATTAGGCTGTTCCCTACTAAGAAGCCAAGGTATTCAACTGCTGACTGTGCAAGGTGACATTTTCGGGGGTTGGCAGTTGCTCCATAGCTCCTCAAAGCTCAGGTAATCTCATATAGATGGTTTGCATGGTCGAGCCAACTGTGTCTGTGTATCACAATGTCCTCCAGGTTTATGATCGTTTTCCAATGTCTTGTCAGAACTTTTCTCTTATGTGTCCAACAAAAGTTACACATGAAACTCAACACCAGATTCAGATGTATAGATTCAAAGCCACATGAAGACAGACACATCCTTCTAGCTATTTTTTACATTGTCATAAATACACTCAACCACAAACATACACACACGCCACCTTATTTGAAAACACATATAAATATGTGCTACTCCTGCTCCCTCTCCATCACCAGGTCCAAGGCAGGTTTCTCTGCTGCTGTGAGTTGAAATATGCAGCCGCCTTTCCAAGAAAGTGCAACTTGGCAGTAAATAAAATGCCACCACCCCTGGCCCTATTTCACTTTTCATTATCCAAATGCAGACCCCATGGCCACAATAATCAGCAAGACCCCCACCATGGCTTCGTGTTGTGTCTGGCAGAGGTGGACTGGCAGAATAAGGTGGTCAACTGTCTAACTGTAAGTCATGGAAATGGAAGGTGTTGAGGGGCAAGAAACATGCTTGGTGTAATGGGCAATTAAAGGGCGTGGGTGACAAGGAATTGGTGACTGAGCAATGTGGGCAAGGGAATGAGATGTTTGCAAGGTAAGAGAAGGGGATTGAGTTCATGGTTAAAGGATAGAGCAAAAGGGGAACATTGGTCTGAAAGTTAGTTGTAAAAAACAGGGGGGCATTTAGAATGTGTTGCAAGGGAAAGACACCAGAGGATGATGGGTAAGGAAAATAGAGTAAATGAGACAAGGGTACACATCTGGACTGGTAGGTCAGAAGGTTGGCCGTTACTGAGATCTATGTCTGACCTGCATGCCACTACATCATATTGTGGGACTGGCTACATCCCTTTTTTTTGGTGACTAAGTGATGCATACTTGCTTCATGAACATATGTTTCAATTACTACGTCTCCTATATTGTTTCAGACTGCTTTATCATGTGACTTGGTGCTTTGAAAGTACCCACAATTGTACAGACAGGGATCATAATTATAATGACTTTTCATTATAATTGTAATCTTAGTCGGTTTATCAGATGTATATGCCTCAGGATACAAATGATTAGTAGGCTTTATCCTTGTAGATACATTGGCGCTTTGAAAACCAGATTTATTGAACAGTATACTAGTTTAGCCCTTGAATAGCAACTTTGCAGAAAGCATTCTTTTGTTTCTAATATTGAAGATGAAATAGGAGAATATGAAGACTTCACTGCCTTCTGAATTGGAAGCTGTGGAACCAGAAAGACAGGACTCAAATCCCCACCTTCAGCAGCTCATGCATTATGTGATCCTGAGCAAATCACTTTTCATCACTGTGCCTTATTTTCCTTAACTATCTGTAGAGAATGTCTCACCTATATGGGTTTCTATAGTGTTATTCCATAAATAATTATAATTGCAAACATTTATATAATTCGTACTAGTGAGGGTGTTATGTTGGGTGGAGTGTGGGTAGACAGGGTCCATGGGATACATCTGCTCTGTGGTGCCCTTGACATCACAGACCTGGCTCTGGACTGGCTGACCTTCCTCTATGAACACCCTTCCCAGGTTCAGCTGGGCCATTTTCTCTCTCTATCTCATTCTCCACCTGTGGCGTCCCTCAGGGCTCTGGTCTCTCACCTTGGCTTTTCAAAATCTTCCTTGCCGCCTAGCCCATTTTATCTCTGCCTTCTCTCCTAACTTAAAGTGTTATGCGGACGACACACAACTCTCCTTCAAGCTTCCCTGCTCTGCCTCCTCCTCTTCCTCTCTCATACCTGACTGAATGTCTGCTAATCAGGGGTAGTGCACTGCTAACGATCTCTGCCTTAATGCCAGTAAGACTGAGATCCTTCTCATTGGGACTCCAACTGCCTCCTTTCCCCCTACACTCTGGTCACCCTCCATGTGCCCCCTCCCCTCACCTCTTGTGAGGCAAAAAACCTTGGTGTCATCTTCAACTCCTCTCTCTCCTTCTCTCCTCACATCACAGAACTTGCCAAGATGGCTCACTTTCAGCTTCACCTCCTCAGAGGCGGTCTTCCTTTCCTCACCTTCCCCCAGAAGCTGAATTGTCTCCAGAGCTCTGATCCTCTCCAGGCTGGATTACTGTAACAGCCTTTTCCTTAACCTATCTAACTCCTCCCTTAGCCCCCTTCAACTAATCCAGAATAGGACTGCAAGACTTATCATTGGCCTCAGACCCAGGGACCACATCTCTCCAGCCCTAAAATTTCTCCACTGGCTCCCAGTTGCTTCAAGGATTAAGTTCAAACCCTCTCTCCCTAAATACCTCCCTGCGAGAGCCCTTTGTTTTCTAGCTCCACCTCTCTGCAGATCAGAGGCTTCTACAAGCAGAGAGTGGGCGGTATACCGCTCTCCTCCGCAGGTGTCTCCCTCTGGAATGGCCTCCGTGCCCCTCTCAGACTTCAGCCAGAGATCCTTAAGGTCCGGAAGTTTCTCAAGACCCTCCTTTTCTCTTCCTCCTTCCCTCTGCCCCTCCCCTGCTATTTTTCCCCCTCTGGCTCTTGACTGGCTGCCTGGTTTGTTCAGATTCTTACGGGGCACCAGGCCTCCCCTACCAGCCTACCCCTGCACTTGGTCTCCTTTGATTCCCCCCCCCCCCCAACCTGCATTTGCCCTCTGGGCTCCCTCACCCTGCACTAGCCTGGCTGGACTGCCGCCGCTAAGCCATTCCCGCCCACTCCTCGCATTTAGCACGTGGAAATTTCTGCCCCGGCACTCTCCTCTACCTGGACTCTGTCCACCTGGCCTCCCCGGGCACTTGCTTACCCTCTGGCACTGCCCCCCTTACCTGCACTTCTATTACTGCACTTGCACAATCTGAATGTCCCAAGGCCTAGTAGGACCGTTTCTGTTTTGCCATCCATGCCCCCCCCTTATCTTGTTGCGCCTTGAAATACATTGTGTAAAGGTGCAATAGAAAGTCACAATAAATAAATAAATGTGTGGGTTTTGTGTTGAGAGGAGGGGTGGCAGCATGACGCCAGTTATAGGCTTTTTGATATGGCAGATCATGTTTGGCTCTGGAGCCAACCCAGGCCCCCTGGTTCAGCAATGCTTCTGCTCTACCAATGAATTCTCCAGCTTCCCCACCTCTTTACATTGCTCTAAAACTAAAGATGGAGGGGAGGAGATGCGGCCTGCTGGCAAATTACAAACTGTAACACATTGAAAACTGGGTACTAATCCCAGCTTCCCCATTTCACCAATTATATTTTCGTGTTAAGATCATTTTACTGTTTGGTGAGAGAATTTCCAGTCGTCGGGGTTACTAAGAAACCACAAATATAACTGAAAAATATGTTGCACAAAAGAAAGGTAACATCAATAATGTATGTGATATATACCTGAGAATGTTTGGGAGGGGAAAGATTGGTGTTGTGTTTACTTGTTCTGGAAGTTGGGCCGCATCAGTGTGGGCTTGGACCATTGCAGTATGGGCTATAGAAGTAAACCTGCCCCCCCCCCCCCCAGGCCAAATGTTGCCTGTCGTCCTCGGCCCCTTACTCCAATGATTGAGCAGCTGTGTCTGAAGAGCTTTGCTGGAGGAAATAAAATCACACACTGATCACCAGATTATGCTGAAATGACAGTTGGACATCTCAGAGGGGTACACTCGTACGCAGTAACTTCTCATGTTGGCTGTCAGAATTGAATTTGTTTGGCCTCAGGGCGTGAATGTTTGCAATAATTATGACATTTACATGCCCTCTTACCTATTCATAATCAATGACCATTTGTAAAGCAATGACCTATTGATAATCACCATTTACGTAGCACAAACCACAAAAAAGAAATGTCTCCCGAAGCTCAATTGAATGATTCATATTTTATCAACCTCGGGGTGATGAAAGGCTGAGCATGCCAGGATGTGAACCAGTCATCAGCAGGGCTTGGGCTCCTAGCCCACAGCTAACCCTCAAATGAGAAAAGGAGACTGGGAGCGGAAAAGTACATGATATTACTGACCGTAGTAAAGACGCAACAGACCCTCATTATACGTCATCTTATAGATCTGCGTAAAGCGCTAAGCCACCCCGGGTGTCGTCTCGTAGCGCTGCATGCAATTATGTTGTGCACTGCTGCCTCTAGCCGGTGTCCTGTAGTCTGTAACCTAAAATAGCATATGGAAGGGGAGTTGGTGGCTGTGTACTGTTGTGCGAGGCGAGAATTCGGTTGCGTGAGGGGTTTGAATTGTTCAGTAAAGCTCAGTCAGAAGAGAGCTGGCATTGCGCCAAGGAACGTGTAGCAGGGAGCAGATAGTGTAATAGAACCCATTCAATTGGTTGTAGATTGAGTGCTCCACCTTTCTTACTTTAGAACCGCGTATAAGTGTGGACGCTAACAAGGACTTTGCATGTGGCTTTCAGTGTCCAGGACGGCCCTTTACTGTATGGCTTTTGTGTAGACATGAGATAAGCCTTTGCCATACACTGCAATAATAGTACTACCTGGCAATAAGATAGCAGCAGCTGGAAAATGGGGCTAGTACCTGGGCATAAGCAGGCTTGGATTGGCCTAGGCAAAACAAAAGCGGTGATGGCTGGAAGGTTTGGAATTAAGCCTAACCTCCAGCATTTCTCTGGGCATCGTTCTTCACCTGCCAAGCAAGTACAGAAGGGGAAAGGCCACATGAAAACAGGATTGGTCCTAACCCAAAAGGGGTAGTCCAGCCGAACTGCTTGGTCACATCCCTTCTGCACAAGAGCACAAACATCTCCAGTCATGTTTCGGCCTTTTTAGGCCTCATCATTGAGGAGTAACTTGGGTCTCTAGGCCCATCAGGCAGGAGACCCATGTCCGGGCATACCCGTCCCACTCAGGGGGACAAAACAAACACAAAGAGGTGATGGCTGGAAGGTTTAGAAAGAATCTTAACCTCTGGCATTGCTCTGGGCAACCCTCCAGACCATCGTGCCTGCCAAGACATTATAGAAGAGGAAAGACCATAGGCAAATCAGGCATCGTCCCACCCCAAAAGGGGCAGTCCAGCCCGAGCTGCTAGGTCACATCCCTTCTGCATGAGAAGATAAGCATTCCCATGAATGTTTCGGTCTTGTTGGGCCTCGTCAGTGAGGGGTAGCTTGGGTCTCTCGGCCCAGCAGGCACGGACCTACGTCTAGGCGTACCCGTTCCCACTCGGGTGACTATTGCATAACACTTGATGGTGATGGCTGGAAGGTTTGGAATTAATCCTAACCTGTGGCATTGCTCTGGGCAGCCCTCCAGATCATCGTTCTTCGCCTGCCAAGCCTCTACAGAAGAGCAATAGGGCAATGCCCAGATGGAAATGCTAAATGCTAGTGTGAACCCATTTTTGGAGTCAAAGTGGGCCAATGTTTTGGCCAGTGTGGGCCAATTTGATGAGTAACTTCACACGTGGCTAGTAGTTTTGACCACTGTTGCTGAATAACTATTCTTTAAAATGCACAATTTGCATCCCATTCTATTAAAAAACTCTGCCTTGGATACTGTTCAGACAGTCTGTCACAAAAAAATGAATTGCCATTTGCAACTGTGGGCCACTTTTTTCATTAGTACCTGAGACAATTGTATGCCCCAGTCCGACCTTGGGCATATGATGGCAGTGCATGGCAAACGCCTAGGTAATACATATGCACAGGCCAAAACTGTCGAATTGGCCGATTTCATCGAAAACAATTCGCTGACAGGCCGCTTTCATCAGACGGCGGCCTGTCGGGGACTGCACATACATTTACTGCGGACAGTGTAGGCAGGAAGAGGCTGCGTTATGCAAGGTAAGGTGGGTTTGGAGGAATGGGTGGGGGTGTGTATATGTGCGGGCGGAGTGGACGTGTCTGTGTGAATGTTATGCGTGGGTTGAGTGGGTCAGTGAAAAAGGACATCGGGGGTCAGGGTGGCGGTATTGGACCCACCCGCTAGACATTAGGGAATTGGGGGCTTGGGGAGTGTGCAGGGGTTGCAGTGGGTTCCCACGCATTAGGAAACTGAAGGGGAGGGTGCACCGAAATGGGGAAAAACGAACCGCCACAGCACAACTTTCGTTGTTAACTGCAAGCGTTTGGTTTGCAAAGAGTTATCTTGCAACCAAATCGGATACATCATAATCACCCTAAACTAAAACTGTTGGCTTTGCCAATGGTTGCTTTACATTCGGAAGCAAACTAAAAATAAAAAAGTGAGGGGTGAAAGGTTTTTAATTAATCTGAACCACTGGCACTGCTCTGGGCAACATTCCACACCACTGTTTTTTTAGCCCATCTGCACCATTGCAAAAGGGGTCCAGCCATATGCAAATCAGTCAGGTACTGCCACCAATGGGAGCAGC
Source organism: Ambystoma mexicanum (assembly GCF_040938575.1). Taxonomy (NCBI): domain Eukaryota; kingdom Metazoa; phylum Chordata; class Amphibia; order Caudata; family Ambystomatidae; genus Ambystoma; species Ambystoma mexicanum. Next base: position 1,400,293,782 of record NC_090931.1, on the reverse strand, counting down.
CCTGCCCGAACTGCTAGGCCAGGTCCCCGTAACCCCAGACATGTTTCGGCCTTAATGGGTCTCCTCAGGGAGGTGCAGCTTGGTTCCCTATGGTGCACTGCAGTAATGACTGTACTCCATTCTCGAGAGGTTTGGTGTATTCGAAAAGCCTGTGACAAAAGTCTGAATTCAGTATCTTTGATCAGGCAGATGCAGTCTAGTATTCAAGATGTCCGTGGTGCAGCCTGGAGTTCTAAACCGGCTTTTCCACACGTGACCAAATTACTTTTTTTGCTGGCAAATCTCTTACCTGCCAAAGCTAGGAAAGCTTATTGTGATGTCGGGGGCTCTGTTGATGTGGAGGCCCCGATGGGTGCGCAGTCCTGCTTAGGCCTGAGGGTCGCAGCGCAGGGGAAATAAAACACGCAACCACTATGGCTGACTGTCCATGGTCTGAACTCGAAATTTAGTGACATCTTCTTGGGCGGAGCCCAGTTCTTGACCAGCACTGTGTCTCCTGGCTGCAACTCTCTGTGGTTGGCGCGGCGAGTGCGGCTCTCTTGTTCATTCCACTTGACTCATCTTGCCTCTATGACAGGGATGTCCAGATCCGGTGCTACCCAGTTCGGGTGTACGTGGAGTTCAGCTTGGATCGGCACCCCAAACATGAGGGCCGCAGGGCTGATCCCGGTTGAAGAGTGCAGGGTCTGGCGGTGGGTCCTCAGAAATCGGTACACGACAGTTGGCCAGGAATGATCTTGTTCTTTTGCGATGCAGATTACTTTGTTGAGCGACCCCATAAAACGTTCGGCATCTCCGTTGGCTTGTGGCCAGCCTGGGGTGATCCTTTTGTGCCGTATGTTGAGGTCTTGGAAGAACTGCCAAAGTTCTTGATTGATGAAGGGGGGCCCGTTATCGCTCTTGATTTTGGACAGGATGCCGTGTATCGCAAATATCTTCTCAAGTGCTTTGATCATTGTTTCTGCGTTGGTGGACGCTCCATGTTCGACCTCCGGGTATCGGCTGAATTCGTCCACCAGAACTAGTAAGTAGCCCTCTGCGCGATGGTGCAGTAGTCTATGCTGACGGACTCCCACCTTTTGTTGCTCCTTGGGGCACTGATGATGGGTTCTGGGGTTGCCGCACTCCTGGTGGCCTGGCATGCTGCGCAGGATTCTATGAGGTCGAAAACATGCTGTTGCATGTGGGGCATCCACATACAGGATTTCAGGTATGAAGTTGTCTTTACAATTCCCTGGTGCCCACTGTGGGCCAGCCTGAGCGCTCTCTCTTCTAGTGCAGTTGGTAGCACAATTCGGTGTCCCTTAAGTATCACCCCTTCGGGGGCTATGGTGAGTTTGTGGCAGATTCCGAAGATGGCTTGCAGCTTCTCGTGGGCCGACTTTGTGCAGTGGACCGTTGTGGCTAGAAAATTCTTCCCGTTCCCTGACTGGATGGCTTGCATGGTTTAGGTTAAGATGGTATCCGCCTTAGTCTATTCAGCTACTTCTTGCAAGGTGAGAGTCTGCGGTTGGGCACATGCGACCAAGTGACATACGTGTTCATCTGTTTCTGTAGCGTGTTACCTTTCTTGGTCTTTCTACTTTGATATTGTAGGGCTGAAATTGTAGCATCCACTTCTCGATGCGTGCCAGGGGGGTGTGGTGTCGAGCCCTTGAAGATGGGGATGAGGGGTTTGTGGTCAGAGAACACCCTCGCTTGCTTTCCCAGTAGATAAACTTTGAAATGTCTGCACTCCCAGAGGATTCGGGCCTCTTTTTTAATATGTGCATAGATTTTTTCCGTTTTGGTCAATGCGCAGCTGGCAAACGAGATAGGGTGTAGGTTGCCTTCTTTGCCGATTTGGGTAAGCACGGCTCCCAGGCCCACCGGGCTTGCGTCGACAAGGAGTTCTGTGTTTCTTTAAATGTCAAAGAACGCCATGGTCATGGATGCAGATAGCAAGTCTTTGATCTGCTGGAAGGCCTACTGGTGTATGGGTGACCATTCCCACTTCTGGTCCTTCTTCGTGAGTTCGCAGAGGGGGCATGCTAGAGTAGCAAGGTCTGGGATAAACGTTGTGCAGTACGCCGCCATACCCATAAAACTTCTCACTTCGGTGGCGGATTGTGCGGCTCTGGTGCTTTTGATGTCATTCACCTTCGCTGGATCAGGAGATACTCCTTTAGAATTGAAAATATAGCCAAAGAAAAGACTTCTTTTTTGACAAACTCACATTTTTATGCGTTCAATGTTAATCCTGCATCTTCAATCCTTTGCATTACTGCCGCCAGGCATTTGTGGTGTTCTTTGTTGTTTGTTCCATATACAATGATATCATCACTGATGTTTGTCGTCCCTTCTAGGCCGTTCAGGGCTTTTCAGATTTCATGCTGAAACACTTCAGCGGCTGACGATATCCCGAAATTCAGGCGTGTGTATCTCCTCAGGCCGAGGTGGGAGAAGAAAGTGGTCCTATACCTCGACTCTTTTGGTAGCTTGAGTTGGTGGTATTCTGACCTGAAGTCCAGTTTGCTAAATATTGTCGCACCCGTCAGGTCGACGATGAGTTCATCAATAGTTGGCGTGATATGTCGCTCCCTCCCAATGGCTGTATTCGGGATCCTCATGTCAAGGCAGATTCACACTGCATTTGGTTGTTTGGGCTTCTGCACCACTACCATGGGAAACACCCATGGGGTTGGCCCCGAAGATTTCTCTATGATGCCTGCCCTTTCCAGTTTCTTGAGTTCTCTATCCACGGCCTCCCTCATGTGGAAGGGTACCGGGCGATGTCGCACTGCCTTTGGTTCAATGGTGGGGTCTATGTGTAGCTTGATGGACCTGCCTTTTAAGCAGTCAATGCCTTGAAACACTTGGTGGTGTTTCTAGAGTATGTTGTTGATATCTGCGTGTTGGATGCTAAACGCAAAGTGGATCAGCCGCAGTTTTCCCGCTGTTCAGCAGCTTAGGAGAGTCTCGCAGCTGGCATCAACTACGTAGATCCTTGCTCAGCAGGCAGTGTTGTTGTGTGATGTATCAGATCTGAAGGTCCCTTACACCGGTAGTGGTTTCTTGCAACCGTATGCGAAGAGTTGTACCTTTCTGTCCTGGAGCACTGGCCTTGGGTTGAGCTTGTGAAAAGCAGTTGCTGACATGACATTGACGGTTGCTCCTGTGTCAATGACCACTTTTATTGGCCTGCCGTCCGAGATGACTGTGCAGGAGGGCGTCTTCCGTTGTTTGGACCTCCAAGGTTCTACCGCTGATATAAAATGTACACAGTGTACTCTCTTTCTGGACTTCTTTCGCCGTTCTTTGTCCCGTCTGTCGGGTGAGGTGCTATCGTCGCTTTTTTGCTTTTACTACTGTCTGGTGATCTCTGCGCGTGGTTTACAGCTCTCGCCCTCCCTCTTCTGCTCGGCTGGCGGGTGTCTTCCCGTGGGGTGAATTTTCTCTGGTGTTCCAGTGGTCGTTGCAGCATCTGTTCACGGTCTCCTCTGCCTGGAGGATGCAGGAAGACTGTTGCGTAATGGTTGAGACAATTGCACTTTCGGCCAGTCGAACCCCACGCGGGGCATATTTCTCCCCAGTGCCATGGGCCTCCACACCATTTGCAGGAGTTCTCTCGTCCTGGAGGCAGACGGGATCTGGCCGGGTTTGAGCCTCTACCTCCTTGCTCTCGGCTGTTCTGAAATCTCTGGATGGCCGCGATTTCCTCGCTTTTCTTCGAGGTGTCCAGCGATAGACGTTGAATTGCGGCCTCGATTACTGCCACATGGTGGTCTGTGCATTCATGAAGACACCCCATCTCAAGTATTCGAGATAATGCTATGTTCTTTTCTGACAGGATAGCTCTCCTCAGCTTTTCCAACGAGATCCTGTTGATTATTTGGAGCAGGATAGCAAACTCCTTGTTAGGGAACTCGCACCCTACTGCCATCTCTCGTAGGTGGGCATGGAAATTGTCCACTGTCTCGTTATCATGTTGCCTATCCACACAAAAGTGGAATCACTCGTAGTCGGGATTGAGGTCTGGTTTAAACTTGTTTGTGAGCGCATTCTTTGCAGTGTCATAGTCATTTGCATCACCATTGTTAGGGAGAGTGTTGAAAATGCGTAGTGCCACCACTCCGATGTTGAGAATGTGCGTTTTTTCCTGTCTGCAGTGATCTTTCTGGCATCAAGATGCATCTCAAATTGCTGTAACCAGATTCCCCAGCGAATGGCCACCCCTGTGGCAAATGGGTCGAAAGGCACCATGAGAGGGGTAAGTGCTGGGTCTGGATGGTCTGGATTGATGCTTCTCCTATCTGAATGGCTTGCACTTGGCCTTGAAGTGCCCGCATTCATGCTGGACATGGTTGAGCAGTGGTGCTACTTGATTGGTGTATGACTGTGCGCGGGAAAGGAAAGTTTGCGCTTTCCGACGCACGTATGAGCACGTGCTGTATGGTCTCCCTTCTCTTTTAGGTGGTGATATGTTGGAGTACCCCCTTGGTGGCACGTGGGGGATGTGGAGAGCAGGCTCCTCACCTGGTTTTCCAGTTGTAGCTGGTGGATTTCTGTATGCTCTTGATGCTGAAATGGCGAGATGGTGGAACATTCATGGAGCGTGTGGAACGTTGTTGTTTTAGGGCATCGCATGCATGTAATGAAAATGCAGTCCGTTACAAGTCAGATGGAACGTTGGGGGCTTGAGACTGAGGCTTGCGTGCTTCCATGCGTGTATTATGATTGTGCCGTAGAATGTTAAGGGCCTGTAAACGAGGCTTGCGTGCTTCCACGTGTTAATAGAACGTTTGTGGAGGCCAGATGCTTTGCGTAGCGTCTGATGGTGAGTTGTCTGCTCTTCGCTGGACTCGCCGCACCCACTTTCACTTGCACCCCCGTCCCGTGTCGATTACCCTTATTGAAATGCACTGCTGTGGCCTCAGTCTCCGGTACAACAGTGCCGTCGAGCAGTTGTTGGTTGGGTCGATGAATTTTCGAGATGACGGGCGTGTGTGGGGATAAGCGCCGTCCTCATCGCCAGTGTGATGTCGGGGGCTCCGTTGGTGCAGAGGCCCTGATGGGTGCGCAGATCTGCTTAGGCCTTAGGGTCGCAGCGCAGGGGAAATAAAACACACAACCACTATGGCTGGTGCATAAACCCGGTTGGGTGCCAAACTGCCGGTTCCGGTGATTCCTTTATTTCCAGCTCCCGCCCCCTGTCACGTGACCCGGTCTCCCGTGACACGTTACATCACAGCACCGAATATACGAACACCACCAAATATATGAACTGCCCGAATACATTGCAGGAAAGTGGCCCTCAAGGAGAGGGAGCGGCCTAGCAGCGCTCACCTGCCCTCTGCCGCTAGCGCCCCTTCACAAGGGCAGCCTGGGCATCCGCAAACTGCTTGCAGAGTCGCTGCTCCACAGCCCTTCAAGAGATTCAAAGGCGGCCTTAGAATCAACGATTTGCTAGGGAACTCGCTAGGGTAGGCGTTCTTCTACTTTTACTGCTGTTCTACTCTAAACGTGGTTCACCTGCACACAAGCGCCACACCAATCCTGGTATATTAGCACAGACATGCCCCAGCCAAACCACACCATACTTATTCTCAATACATGTTGAGAAGAGTGCCCGAATTGTTAAGGTCTTCAAAAAAGTGAAAACAAACTTCGAAGATTAATTGAACAAATGCACAAGTATTTCAAAACAATGCTGCCCTCAAGTGGACAAATCAGAAATGACTGCCTGCTTTTTAAGTTTATATATGAGAGTACGGAAGACATTTGTGAATCTTTATTTTCTCATTTGCAAATCTAACATTAGTACATTTCAAGTCAAGTCCTTTTAATAGTCAGAGATAACCATAACAAAAGATACAAAAAAATGACACCTTTTTTAAACATTTTTTTAATACATTTTTTTATTGTGATCCTGGTTGCTCTAAGTCAACTTTACACAAAACTTCAAAAGAAAAGAAAAAGCATATAAATACATGAATACATTCACCCAAGTAATGGCATTATACATATAAAAATAGTCCATCAGAACAATCCATAAAAGAACAAATGAAGTCAACCATTAAATTACCAATTAAAATTACAATAAATTAGTAGAACAATGAAATCAAAGGAAGAAAGTAAACCACATCAACCAAAAAAAAGAGAGATAACTAGATACCAATTACAGCAGTAAATTTACAATTTCAATTTTATCAGGCCAGCTCTATTCAAGATTTTTATAACTGCTACTGTAGCTTTTGTTTCCTCGCCGCTGGATACACAGGCAAAAAAAGCTGTAGCATCGAGCACTTCGTAGTTATAAAATGAACGATTTCAAGGTTGGAAGGGCCTGGCAGCGCAGAACCACATGTTCTCTGTTCGGAAGCACACTCATATCGCCACACAGTGCTCAACCAACCCACACCTTTCTTTTTCGAGATCTTATTTGTATCATTTCTCCTCGAGGGAGCAGGTTCAGCCTGTATCTTAACAATTGCAGAGCCCAATGTGCGTTTGGAAAATGATCCAGGCATTTTGGTATTTTGGAATGAAACATTTTCAACATTTGTTTATCCACAAAAGATTCAAATATTCAATAACCACGTTCAAAAGGACATGCAAACTTTTTGATGCAGCAAAGACTAACTACATACCCTATAATCGTTGATCAGCATCAACAAGTACCAATTGCGATTGGGTAATAATAACATGTATATGTTCTATGTAAAGCGCTTTGGATAAAAGCGCTTTATAAATAAGTTATTACATGCAGCTTTTATACATTTTAGCCCATACCACCCCTCGGAACTCCTCCATCGGTGACCATTTAGGGCTTCCGTTCAGAGTCAGTCGGGTTTCTGTCCCGCCAATCCCCAATGGGGTTTTGGGGCGCACTTCAACTACGCCATACTAAAATGCAGAATTTATTTTCTGCTAGCACGCTTTTGTAGCTCTGCTTGTGTGCTTAGGATCAAGGGCTTGGTGCAGAACCCCCCTTTCGATCCAGCTTCGGATTCTGATAGCCTGACATTCTCCTGCAGACAGTGGTGGAAGTGGAAAAAAGGAACTAATGGTACTCTGGCTGCATCCAAAAAGGAGGGAGTGGGATGGCCAGACAGCTGGCAGAGGAGGGGGATGTGGGGCACGGGCTGGGCAAGGGATGGACCTGGATTATAAACTTTGGCTGAACAGTGAGGCGCCACTCTTACTCTTCAAATTTGACTACATACCTTCCAAGCTTTACTCGGTACAAATAGTTTGGATTTCAAGGCCTACAGTAATAATGTCTTATAGAGTTTACTTCCAAAAAACACAATATACATAACAAAGCCACAAGACAACATGTAAAATCCTTATTGTAACAAGTTAAGCCAAAAGAATAGCATTGTGATTTTAATTCTCACATTCCGAATGGTAAACTAGAAGTCCCAGAATTGCAGTAAAATAAGTTGTGTTATAAACTCAGATAGATATGCAGATTCTTTGCAACAAACTTCCAGCTCGTTGTTATTCAAGATGTTGAAAACATTTGATTAGTGACATAAAGCAACTTTATTGTTTGCGTATCAGGATAGTAGACGTCATGGATATAAATAAATCTCTAAATGGGTGCTCTGAGTTTCTCACTTTAACTATCACAAATTTATTTGCAAGGTAGCTGGTGCGTTGCGAGCTCTTTGAGTTGGACATTTTCCATCATGCATATGAAAGGCTCTGCCACTGATTAAAGAAATGTGTTTGCAACCTGAGCACTTTAACGACCTGCAGAGCCAAGGATGCTGTGGGTGTGTCTGCCTCGCTGTGACTTGGGAAACTGGTGGTGCTTGAATGTCCGGCCTGCGATTGTATATTCGGCTCAGGAGAAAGAGAAAGCACCCAGGACACGTTTCTTGAGTCTTTGAACTAAAGGTATGCGCTGTACAAAGCAAACAACCTAGTGGTACAGCCTGGCGAGTCTTCAGATGTCCGGAAGTCATGGCTGTAGCATTGAATGCAGTCACTCCATGTCCTGAAGCGCGGGGCTGGAGCGCAAGATTTTGTTTAACTGCCCGCTTCTGTGGTGAAGCGGGGAGTTAATGCATCAGCGCCCTATTGAAATGAAAACCACCCTCTCCCATGCCTGAGCAGGGAGGTAATCACTGCAATAGGGCACTGATGGGGAAAGTATCAGCGCTCTATTATAATTAATTGCGCCCCGCTCCCACGCTGGAACGCCCTGCAACAGCACAAGAGTGGGCCGCATTTAATTACAATAGGTCACCTGCCTCGCATTCTCCCACCACGCCAGCTTGGGGGGGACCCTTGAAAGACTCTGCTGAGCTGGAGTGGCGGGGGGCTAATGTGGCACCCCATACGGTCACCCAGCTTGCCCGGAACTCAAGCCAGTCCTGGTCCCATTATACCATTAGCCTTGTGGGCCATGTATGTGGTCTTTAAAGAACTTTGGACAGGCAGTTTTTGCACAATGGTTTCCCCTCAAATCAATTCTTGTTTTCTGGTTTTGATAAAGGGGTTCTGAACACTTGCATTAGCCAAAGCAAAAGAGACCTGCGCCTCCTTGGGTATGCGATAGCCTAGATGGCAAAATTAGATGACGGACTCCAAGTCAAACAGGGCTGTATTTTTAGTTTCGTCTGACAGTCAGGATGCCTTTAGTTGTAGGTCATGTGATAAAGTAACTTGTCTGGCGCAGGTTGACTCACTGTGGCGGCCAGGGACCATTACAGATGCAGGAAACTCATCTATTAGGGCAAAATACATACAAACCTTCTCATTTGCATATGGATTGCACCAACAGAAGTGACTTCACAGAAAAGCACATTGCAAGGAGCATCATCCGTCTTTGATACTTGGAGGCACCATGGAAGTGACTTTAGAATATGTCGCCATAAGTAAGCCAAGTAACTTTGTGGTGCAAAATACCTAAATTGCACTATTATTATGAATGGAGCAACTCAACAGTCATTAGGCTTTTTTATAATAGCATGATATACTAACATAAGCTATGAAGTGAATCACTTGCGGAGCTGCAGATAAGGCACTGTGCGATTAAATGATTTGCCCAGGATCACGCACTTTGGTTAAATGGTGAAACCAGGATGTGGACAATTTAAGCAACTGAACACATTTTCCCAGGTTTAGCCGATATATCTATTAAGGTTTTGCTTTGCATTTCATGCGCTTAAATAATACTTTATAGCAATGCTTTGGAAGAAAACATTACATAATAAACTAGCCTTTCATAATAAACTAACTCAACACTAAATACATCGTCATAGAAATATGTTGAGCAGTATGAGTATGGCTTTAGTTTTATTCTCCCCATCCTGCATGCAAAGTCACAATAGCATCTTGCAGATTAATGTGAGCCTAACAAATCCCCCTTGGGGTTTAAAGGCATAATCATTATGTCATAAAGCAGGCAGCATTATGCACCCTTCTCACTTCTGATCACCCCATTCACATTTCTTAAGGGACAAAAGTCCCTGCTAACAGTCTGCCTCTCCCTCCCATCAATATCTAATGGCTCCCATTGTAATGCCCAGTTGATACAGAGCAACGCGTCATGTCCCTGGGAGAGCCGCTCTGCGGCCGGAGCTCGATCTTACACACGAAAGCATGAGCCCTGGAAAGGCCGAAATGACAGGGTGGGTCGCGCGTCCTGCAGATCCACTCACAAGTAGCACTTTCGAGACATTGGGCCTCATTACAAGTATGGCATTCAGGCAACAACAGCGCCGGTATCTCTACCGGCACCTTCACTGCGATACCGCCATACTATGAGTTCTGCTTGTGGGTGCCCTTGCAGCCACCAGATCTGCCCTGGTGGCCGTACCGGCACCCACGAGCAGAACAAGATGGTAACACCGGTACTGTTATTAACGGTACCGGTGCTACCACCCTCCCCATTCTCTAACGCCCCTATGGAGCCAGATGGGGAGTCCCTTATTACCGGCACCCGTGAATGGGCAATTTCCGGGTCCGCCAAACTCGGCATGACCTAGAGGTAGCCTGCCTGTATTACAGGCATGGCTACCTCCAAACTCGTAATGAGGCCCATTGTCCTATCAGCAGGACACCACTCCCATTCGGCACCCTCATGCAAAGGAGAGGTGTCCCGCTGCCAAATATCCCAGTCTGGATATTAAACAAGCCACTGACGGGGGCAATCTGCCCCCTGCCCAGCTCGGTCTGCCACTGTTTGTGGCGGATCCTCCAGAGTCGCTCTGCCCTGCCCAGCTTGCTATGTAGGGGTACCACAGTAAAGGCGACATATCAGGTATGGGGACACAGTGGAGACGGCAAGTAACGGGAGGATTACTGCTGCAGGAATGTAGCCTCGTATAAGGGAAGCGAGTGGTGGGTTCCAGAGCCGGCTTGCGTGGAAGCAGGCTGTGAGGCGGGAGAGTGCTCAAATAAGTACTTGCGTTTCACTTCCTCCTTCATAAACTGCAGACAGAAGGGAAAGGAGACTAGGTCGCTGGCGTATGCATGGAGATTCTTCCCACTGGACAAGCAGTGAGCCAGGTCACACGGCTGCCATGACGTGTTCAGCTTTGCTCATAAATGTAAGCGTGCCTGGCGCTAACCTGCCAGTAAGTCTACTGCGTACACAGCAGTCCAGGAAGGTCATGCCACCTTAGCACAACGAGCAGGAAATGCCTGGGGAGTGAGTATGATATGATATGATAGGTTATTTGTAACACGCTTAATACCCAGATGTTTCTAAGCGTGGACCCGGGGATCGAACCTGTGGTGCTCCGTGTCGTCTTGCTCCCAAGGTGAGCGTGTTACCCCTGAGCTATCCTCCCGAGACCTGAGATGCTCAGATCAATCCAGCAACCTGGGGCTCACAAGGGAAACCTCTAATGCAGGCATTACTAGAGGAGTGAAGATGGCCAAGATAGTATAAGAGGAGGCAGACAGTGTGGGAATTCGGAAGCAGATAGCGGCTGGAGCTCCACTCCTCACAAGGACAGCCGACCTTCACAGAGAACTGGACATCGAGATGCTGGACGACCATCTAGTGAAGCTGAGCAAGAACTTCCGGGTTACATGCCTTTATAACAACATATTTTAGAACAAAGGCACATATACCGAGAAATATTACGTCAAACATAACAAATTATTTTTTTATTTTTTGGTGGGGTCCTCACCCAAACCCGTTTCCCACCCCTAAAAACCCACCCCAACCATTTCCCCACAAGATTTAACCCTTTACCCCACATAAATTTTCATTGTTTTGTCATTGTAAAATCTTCAGTATATGTGCATGTCTACATAACAATTGTGCTATAAAGACTGTATAGCGAACTTCTGCCAAGGACTGGACCGGAACGCAAACCCTCTGATCAGGAGACTTACTGCCACCACTGCAAACCTTTTTGACCGCTACCTGCGGCCCATCACGGCGAAGACCCTGCGACAAAAAAGCCTTACTGTGACTTGTCCACAGAGACCATGAAGAATTCCAACCCGCAACTACTCAACCAGAGACGATGGAGTAACGAGGCTCAAGCCTCGGTATTCAATAATCACATCTGATCGATAAAACCTGTCAGCAAGAAGAAGAAAGCGGGGGCGGGGGGTTCAGAAGGAGATTCAGGGAGTGGATGGACGCGGGGGACAGGAAGCTAGAGGGAGCAGGAAGAACAGCTGGCTGCACAGTGGGGGTCAGTCACTGAAGAAAGTTACCAAGAGCCTGCTGGGGGCTGTTGCCCAGATCCTGGCCTGGGAAGCCTGAAGGAAAGGACCTGTTTGGGGCTGTGTATCCAAGATTCAGGTGTAAGCCAGGGAACTTGAGGGGGAAAAGAAACAGGCCACGACCTGTAGCAGGCTCAAACCTAAATAGGCACACGAAATTCCAGCTGGTAACCGTTTTAGATATCCGCCAAGACCGAGAGACGTGCAAGTATTTGCTGGATAGTGTGCACTGTGTCTGCCGGTTCTAGGTCTGAAGACCACATTCAGAAGCTGATGTTGCAGAAAGCAGGCTGCAAAACCTCCCCTGCCCCCAGGGTAAGTTTTCTGCCTCCTCCCTCCCTGTGCATTTCAGGAGGGTCCCCCCGCACTCTCCAACCGCTGTGCATGGACCCTTACCTGCCACACTCCCTTCATCACTTAACTATACCGGCCCCCCTGATGCCTCTGCCATCCACTCTCCAGGCCGCTATCCCGGAGGCCTGACGCACTGTGTGTCGCGCTGCAACAAGCAGCCTTTTGGGAGTCAGTCTTCTGCAGCAGCAGCTTGGAGACCGCGATTGGTGTCTGCCACCAAGGAGCCTTGGAAGCAACCCACACGCAGAGGGTAAAAATATCGAAGCCAGTGTACCCCTCGCAGAATATACAACACAAGGAACAACCCAACACAAACTCAAGAAAGCTGGCTGGGAGACTATAAACACCCAGTGACTATGAATGGCCTGGAGATAGCCAGAAGAGGTGATAGGTCTGAAACCGTGGCTATTACGAACTAGGGAACTGAACTTAGGCTGAGAGGCTAAGCCTTCTTAAATTAGACTCTTGCATCTGTTGTGTTGCTACTCCAGTGGTCTGCCCTTTGCTTCCCGTGGGCATTCTGGCAAACCTCCCTGTGTGTAAAATACAACTTTGAACTTCACTGTGCGCCATGAAGTCATACTTTAAGATGTTACTAGCCTCTTCAATATTCGAATGTCAGGGTTTACCCAACAGATGGTGTCTTTCCTGGTGGTTTTTCCCAATGGTGCAAGCTTCATGTCAACCAGCTTTCTGTGGAGTTCACCTCTGCAACGCATGAACACGCCCAGGCACATTCCAGGACTTGGGCCCAGCGTACAGGGCTGTCTCAAGAAGACGGCCTCATTCTGAGATACAAGGCCAATGGCTCAACTCATCACGTGAGGAAGGACGCTATTTCCCAGCATGCAGCAGTCTCCTAGCAGGAATGCTTCTCAATTTGCTTTGGAACAGATGGGTCTCAGAACCATTAGCTCTTAATCATGGCCTTAGGATTTCATTTACCAAAATGCAGACTTTTACCCGCCAACCTGCTTTGGACCCAGGCCACTTTTAGCTGTACCCCTTGGTAGTCGTTCCCGTTCCCCCTTCTCTCTGCATTGCTTGTTCTGCCGTCTTTCAGGAAGAAATTGAAATCGTATCTATTTTAATTCCCACAGGCGCCTGCTCCCTACCCTCACAGTTCAGGTGTAGATGCCTGCTCGGGCTGTTCCCACTGTACGCAGAACTCATACAGAACAACACATGCTTTGGTTTCTAGCGGCATGCCTCCCAAACCTGCCTTCCAAGATCTTCCAAAGTGCTTAACCCCTTAAGTGCTGAGGACGAGTATGCTAGTTCCATTTGCATAGACTTGCATAATAGCCTTAAACACCCAATTATGCATAACCACTTCAATTAAGGTGGGGGAACACCAGGGTTTCACTTACCTTTGCACACACCCCAACTAATAACCATTCATTGTGCATCCAAGTCATACAACATTTTGCTTTGAAGGACATGGGATTGGTTAACATGACTCCCCTACCGGATATTGGAGAAGAGTGGTTTTCACACAAGAAGGCCATCGGGGTGAACCTGATAGGTCCCACAAACTTTAGCAATGCCCTATGCAGCTGCCATCCCTTGAAGTCACCCTTTGCCGATACTATAAACCCAAGAAAAAGTGTTTCTGCACCCATCACTGTCCAATAATGATCGGCATCTGTAAATACAGATGTTGGGTTGTTTGGCAAACAGTCCATTCCTGCACAACGCTCATATTATTAATGCTACCAGATGGGTTCGCCATTATAGGGCCCAGTCTTGGCTCTAGCGCTCTGTCCGCTTCATGCAACTCCATTGTAGGGATGGGACAGACTGCGTTTAAGGTGCTGACCTGTGATAACATCTGGTGCAGCTGCCCTTTTAAGTCAAGCTGCCACCTTCCCTTGCATTATTACAGCGCATGCTGTCAAGTCGACGCTTCTCAAGGTTCTTGGGACATTTGGCAGGAATGTGTTCTCATTCCCACCCCCCACGAAGGAGTGCAGGAGTGACTATTCCTTTAACATCCCGAGATTGCAAGTGGGGGCAGAGGAGTCTGTTTCCCCGTCTGCGCCCAATCCCCATCCAATAGGGATAAGATGCAATAAAGATGCCAACACTGTGGGGAGTAAGGAACGATTTCAGACTGTGCACACGGTTTGGGTGTTGGGGCAAAAAGGGCTCAAGTCGAGGGTACACAGGGAGGACGAAGTCCCCCTCCACCCACACTTTTTTCAGAGGGCACCTTGATATGCTAATATCTGGTCACATATCATTCAATTGGAATGTTGATGACCCCCCCCCCCCCCAACACTTTTTTTTAGGGCTTGACCCCTAGGGGGCCGCCGTGGAGGATGAAGGGGTTCTTACATAGATGGCCTTTCGCGCTCTCCTGAGTTGCAGGAGGTTCTGAGAAACAAAACAGCAAACTGCGGGCAAGTGTAAGGCACATAAAATGCAGGACAAAATTGAACGCACTTGATGCTACTTAAAATAAAAAATGACATTCTACATCAGGGCTCTGCGGGTATTGACGACTACAATTCCCATGATGCCTCACCATTAAATGTTCTAGCGCGGGCTAAGAGGGGCTTCAGCCCAAAATAGTCACAGTTCTTCAAAGTAGCTCAATACTGCATTGTCGCAAAGTAGGGGTCATCAACTAAGAAAATCTGATATATTTTTTCTTCCTAAAGACAGCCATTGAATTTGGGGGGCCTTCTTGCGTGGAATCATTTCAGAACTAAGCCAACAGTCTTCGTGTCCTTCTAATAAAGAGAGTTTAGGAAGTTCAGAGCAACAACACCTGCCAGCTTGTGGTTCTGTGCCGAGTGGAATCCGAAATGCTAGTCTTCGGGTTCCGCTTCGCTGATCTCTGCCATGAAAGGGTACTGCTTCAGGCCTCCTCCATACCTTGGCACACGTTGGTTTCTTCCGGAAGAGCAGGATTATGCAACATTGGTCTGCTCCACAACACTACGTTTAAGGTGATCTGAAGTGGATGATGGAGGGTCTAGGAACTGGCATCCTGCACCCAAAGCACTGTAGAATCACCCGAGGGTCCATATATCCCTCAGTACAATGCAACACAAGTTATAAAAAACTGAATGCATCATCCAGGTAACATGTTTAAAACCAGCCACTCTTGGTCCAAGATGGCCGCCGGGGAGGTAACACCGTAAGTGTGGGTGTTCTTTATTTATGTATTTATTTTTGCATTTCTTACAGCACACAAAACCCTCGGGTATCTGGGCCCTAGTTACATTAGGGTACAAAGCTACATGTTACATTAAGGTACAAAAAAAAAAAGGGAGCGGGTGGGAAGTTGCTGTAGTGGAATGTTAAAGTCTTAGGAGGAGCACAGATTAGTTGAACAGCCACGTCTTTAAGTTTCTGCAGAAGGTCCAGTGGTCTGTTCTTTTCTGAGTTCTGGTGGAAGGTTATTCCAGAGTTTAGCAGCCATGACCGGGAAGCTCTTGCCCCCTACTGAGAGATAGTTGAAGTTGGCGGGTCTTCAGGAAGTGAGACTGCAACGATCTAAGAGGTCGGGCAGGGGCTTTATTCTCTATGCAGCATGAGAGGTAGGACAGGGCAGTGTTAGATAGACAATGGTGGACCAGGGACAATGTTATTAACTTAATCCTTTCTCGGATGGGCAGCCAGTGTGCAGCTCTCCTGGCTTCGGCGATATGGTCAGATTTGGAGAGGCTGATGGCCGCTCGGAGGGCATTATTCTGAATCGTCTGGAGTTTGTTCAGGTTGCGTTCAGCGGTGCTGGTAAATAAGGCGTTACAATAGTCAAGCTTGGCTGCTGTGATAACTCTTGCAATTGTTAGGCGGTTGGGAGTGGAGACGAAGGGCCAGCTGGCATGAAGCAGTGTGGCTGTGTAAGCCGCTGCTGAGGCGATAGAGTTCACTTGACGTGAGAGGTTGAGTTTGGCATCCAGGTGGACGGCAAGAGTTTTGGCAGAGGTTACCATCAATGATAAATTCCTTGTATGCTGGATCAATGTTGCGTAGTGTGAAGTTTGAGCTGCCAATGAGGATTTCTGTTTTATTGTCGTTGAGACAGAGTGGGTGAGAAGCCATCCAATTTTGAATGACCTCGTATGCAGAGCTTATGGTGGCTGAGTCCTGGGCGTATGACCCGGAGAGGGGGATAAGGAGCTGCGTGTCATCAGCGTAGTTTGTGTATGATATGCCTAGTAGGTCAAAGTGGTCGAAGAGGGGTTTAGAATAAATGTTGTAAATGGTGGGGAAGAGGCAGGAACCTTGGGGGACTCCACAGGTGACAGGAGTAGGTTCAGCGGAGAAGTCGTTGATGAAGACCCGTGAGCATCTGTCAGCTACAAAGGACCTCACCCAAATAGAAGCTGATGGAGAGATGTTCGCTGTTGAGGCAAATTGAGAGCAGAGGATTTGGTGGTCTACCATATCGAATTCTGCAGAGAGGTCTAGCATCATCAGAAGGGCAGGTTTGCTAGTGTCTTTGATTGCATCGATTTGTATTTTTAAATCAAGTAGTGCAGTTTTGGTTCTGTGTTTGGGACGGAATCCTGATTGGCGAGTGCCCAAGAAGTTGTTTACCTCACGTTACTGTTGAACCTGGAAATAGGCAAATTGATCCAGGATCTTTTAAAGCTAGGGTACCGTAGTAATGGGGCCAAGCATTCAGGTTTGGCAGGGTGAAATGGTGTGGGGCGTTCTGAGTGGGGGATTTTGAAGACAATAGTGTGATGGGCCGACCATGGGCAGGGGTATGTGACGGGGCGGGGATGTTGCAATGGAGGTTGCTTAACCAGTCTAGGGTGCGGCATTGGTCATGGGTGGTCTCGAGAGAGCGTTGTGTGAAGCCGGCATGATTAAGTGCTGTGGCTACGTTGGTGGCTGGTGAGTCTGCTGCGTCATTGAGGTTCCCAAGAATTATTACTTTGGAGTTGGGTTTGATGGACGTGAAGATGCTTTGCATTAGGTTGTCTTCGAAGGTAAGGCCGAGGCCAGGTGGGCGGTAGATAAGGAGACATGGAGATCTTGGCGAGTAGGGATTTGCAGTTGGGGATGACATCAGTTTGCGTGACACTTTATAGTGAAGGTGTTTCAAAGATGAGAGCAACGCCACCTCTTGTTTTAAAGGATATGTTACATCTTAGGATGGCAAAGCCGGGGGGAATGGCAATGGAGAGGGCTGGGCCTGCAGAGGGATGGAGCCAGGTTTCTTTGATGGCAAGCAGGTCGAGGTCGTTAGAGGTTATAAGATCATGGATTTCAGTTGCATGTGCCGGGACTGATCTTGCATTGATTAGCGTGTAGTTGATGGCTTTGCGGATGGGTCTGGCAGGCTTGCGTATTTGCGGAATTCACCATGGTTGGGGAGCATGGAAAGGGAGGCATGGGATGAACTAAGCGCAGAGACTGAGGAACCTATTCCTCGTGACAATTGGAGGGGGCAAGGCGATGGCCCAAATGGGGATTTCGGGCTGTGTGGGGCCTGGTCTGTGGGTATGCAGTGGGTGGAATGATTGAGAGGCACGTTGTGGGACGCACGCAGTGAGCAGAGTGCGCAGCCTGAGGAGGCTGTTCCTCATATGGATCAGTGGGGGCGTAGTGATGGCAGAACCAAGAGAGTCAAGCTGATAGGGGAGTAGGTGGGTGGCCTAGGGGTATGTAGGAGGAGTGGCGAGGTGCTGAAAGGTGAGGCACCCGGGCGCTTACCTGTGGTCCATGTGGAGCGGGATTCCTTGGGGATGACTGGGCATGCGTGGAGAGTTTTGAAGTGGTTTCTTGGGTTGCCGGCTGAGGCCTCGGTCTGGTTGAGGTAGTTACAAGTCCAAGGTGATGGGGTTCAGGCAAAAATGTGAGGCGAGGTGCATTGCGGGCTAGTTTTCCGGCATCATTGTGCAGCGCCTAACACCTGCAGTGCTCAACACTGTGCCCTTGGCCTGTGCGGGCTTTGCCGCGGAGGGTTCCGCACACAGGTTTTAACGCAGCAGAGTCGGGCATCGATGCACAGCACGTAGTGGACGTGGATCAAGCAGCATGCTCTGCGTACTTGCAGCGCTCAACACTGCGCCCTTGGCCTGCGCAGGTTTTAACGCCGCAAAGTCGGGCATCATTGCCTAACACATAGTGGACGTGGATCGAGCAGCATGCTCTGCAGACCTGTGGCACTCAACACTGTGCCCTTGGCCTGCGCTGGCTTTGCCACAGAGGGTTTGGCATGCAGGTTTTAATGCAGCAGAGTCAGGCATCGATGCGTAGCACATAGTGAACGTGAATCGAGCAGCATGCTCTGCGGACCTGTAGCGCTCAACACCAGGCCCATGGCCTGCGTGGGCTTTACCACAGAGGGTTCGGCATGCAGGTTTTAACGCAGCATAGTCAGGCATCGATGCATAGCATGTAGTGGACGTGGATCGAAGAGTATGTGCTCTGCGGACCTGCAGTGCTCAATAGTGCACCCTTGGACTGCACAGGCTTTGTCGCATGACGGTTCGGCACGCAGATTTTAATGCAGCAGAGTCGGGCGTTGTTGCATAGCACATAGTGGACGTGGATAGAGCAGCGTGCCCTGCAGAGCTCAACATCGTGCCCTCGCCTGCATGGGCTTTGTCGCAGAGGGTTCAGCATGCAGATTTTAACGCAGCAGAGTTGGGCATCGATACGTAGCACATAGTGGACGTGGATAGAACAGCATGATCTGCGGACTTGTGAAGCTCAACACTGCACCCTTGGCCTGTGCAGGCTTTCTTCTCCCCCAGGGCAAAATAACGAAGCTCATCAGTTAAGTGCTTCCAATTAATCGTGACAGCAACCTGAGCAGAAACCAACGGTGGAGTTGCAGTCCAGCGTTATCAGTACCCCGTGACGGCTGAGAGTGAGAGGAGCCCGGCGGTGGGTTGTGGTGGTGGGTTGTGGCCTTCTGCGTGGGGATTGGGTGAAAGTAAGAGAGCAGACCCCGACTGTGGGCAATCGCCGTCCATACCGTGGTTAGGTACCTGGCACGGCCCAGCCAGCTGTGCCCCTACTGCAGGCAGCAGAGGAGGAGCGCAAACAGTGAGCACGGCCCAGCAACTGAAAGGAGGAGGCAGAGGCGGCTCCGGGCACCCGCGGGATATTGCAGAGTGGAGCCGCCTCGCCAGTATAAACAGCTGCGGGTACACCGCAAAGATAGGTGTCGGGAGCAAAGGGCGAGGACAGAAGCCTCCCAGCCTCACATGGGGACAGTGAAACGCTGCGTAGTACAGTGCGGCTCTACTACGAACAAGTCCCCAGCCTCCAGAGCACCCCCACGGGCAGCACGGTCTGGCCGCTGCACACATCAAGGGGGGGACTGTGGAGAGAGCTCAAAGGGGGCTAGACAACCTGAGTGACCCCTCAGAAAGCCTGTGCCATAGTGGAAGACGAGTGCAGAAAGGGCCAGACAAGAACGCAGTGACCAGAAACCGGTAGCATAGGAGGAAAGGGCTACTAGGAGCTGAGCGACCATGCAAGGAGACATAACCCTGGTGGTGGGCCACCAACCTGACTCCAGGGCCCAACAGGCGGAGGGTCTCCCTCATCTACAAAGAGCTGGAGGGTTAGTTGTTTAGGAGGATGCTTCAAAATGAATTAGCAGGGTACACCTATTACTCACACGTCCATCAATCCTTTTTGCGAATCGATTATGCATGGGTGTCAGCAGCACTTATGGGCAGTATCACACGCATAGAAGTGGGCCCCATCCTCCTCTCAGATCATGCCCCATTAACGGTTTCAGTGCGGTATCAGGGAAGACCTGATGGTTTATGAAGGTGGTAATTCCCCAAGGTGGTTATTCCCCCCAGAGCTACGAAAGGATAAGGTCATAACCAGCGATCTGGGTGAAGGAATAAGTGAATATTTTGCCATAAACAGCACCCCTGACATGGATGGGGTGACGGTGTGGGACGCCTTTAAAGCAGTGACCAGGGGGCATCTTATAACGTTAGCAGCTACAAGGAACAAACAACTGAGGGCAACGGAAAAGGAGCTCTAAATAAAAATAAAAGATCATGGCACGAATGGAGCGGGACCAAAGCGGCAAGCTTAGATGGGAGTACAGAAGTGTGAGAGGCCAGCTAGATGTGCTACACACCTGGAAGGCAGAAACAGCACTTCTTCATGCAAAACAAATATATTACATAAAAGCGAACAAAGCCGACAGCCTCCTGGTAAGATACCTTAGGGGGAAGAGGGCAGGTTGGAGTATTAATCAGATCCAAGGTCCACAGAGAGTTCTACTCACAGCCACCTCAGATATAAAGCGGTTTTAGGGCTTCTGCACCAGTCTGTACTCATCCGATTCCCCTGATGGGGAAGCTCAGGAGACATACCTCCACCAATTACCCCTTAATAAAATCACACTGTAAACCTGAGAACGCCTGGAGGCGGATATCACGGAGGAAGAGGGGCCCCAGGTTATTAAGTCCTTACTGCTCAATAAGTCCCCGGTCCCAACGATTTCTCAGTGGTTTTCTACAAGACCTTTAGGGTGATTTTAGTCCCCAAGCTGATGGTAATCATGCATGTTCTTTCTGGAGAGGGGCGCCTGCTACATTTTTGAAAAAAAGATGCAATATAAATACTGCAACAGGCCAAGGGCTCAATTTAAGATGCATACATCACCCCATTCATAAAGGACCTTAATTACTTGTTACATAGGGTATGTTACCTGGCCCATATAGCATTTAATAAAGGTCCAAAGTGTGTTCAAGAGAAGATGGGTCATATACTCAATCTTGCACACTCCATTTTGTAAAACGTGGCATCTTGGTGGCAGGATCTAAAACGTTTATTCAGACTACCCGGCAATCAACAGTTCCTCAGTCCTAAGAGGGACTGGTGCCAATATGCGCTTAACAGAAGACCAACACCGCACTACTCTCCGGTACATGAATGTAAATGACAAAACTGCTAAAACTATCTTGCTATCTAGTTTTGGCAAAACGAGTAGCTATGGACTTACAGGTAGAGCAAGAGATGACGTTCAGATGAGTAGCTGACATGGTGGAAGTTCGTAGGCGTACTTTAAATCCACTGTGCCCCATTGCATTCCCATCACCATTGCATTGGCTACGAGTTGCTCCTCCGATCCCCAATCAAACACCCACCTAGAGATTCTTTGTCATCTTGTCAAACAGCGTCGCAGAAAAAGACATAGGACTATCACGGGCGAGGTCGGGTCCTCAAATCTGTAATAGCAGCAGTGCAGGATGAACACAGGCAGGAAGGGCATACACACCCCATGCCTTTCCACACTGCGTTCCCCCAGCCCTCAAATTCACTAACCTTTTGATTGGTCTGAATGCACCGAATGGAATATTTCATGACTTCACCAGGGAGGATTTCAGTCGACACCCATTACTGGCTGACTCTGTAGAGCCAGGCAAACCTAGACACTCCACGTCAGTTTTTAATCCACATGCAATAACTCACACAGATGTGCACCTTGAATACAATTAAGTCTTAACACTAACATTTGTTTGAAGTAACTTTATCAACGTGCTCCAATATATTCTTTGCAAAAGTACAAGTAAAAGTACATTGTTAGTTTCTGCCTTTCTCCATTCTGCCTACAGAGGGAGACTTTCAAAATACATTTCTTCTTTCAGCTGTACCGGGCCTAGCACTAATATTGAGATCTAGGCTTTCTCATTTCTGACCAGGTGCTCGCTTGGTTTACGTCATTTCTGACTGATAAGTCACACATTCTTTCTCTTCAGTCTTTTCGTTCTTGTGTTTACAACCTTGTCTGTGGTGTTCCTCAGGTCTCCGCCTTGTCCCCCGCACTTTTCAATATCTACATTTGGCCCCTCTAGCTCCTTATCCGATCTCATGGCTTCTGATCATACTCGTACACTGATGACACACAAATCATCACCCAGCTGGATCTTGCCAAGCCGGACACTGCGTCTCAGCTTCAGGGTTGCTTGGTGTCGGTGAGTAACTGGATGGGGCACAACTGGTTGAAACTTAATGCGGACAACACAGAGATCCTGGTGGTGGGGCCTCCTTCTCTTTCCCACGTCCCTATTTCAGTGTCTCTGCTCCCCTCACTCTGTTCCCCTGCATTCTGGCTCTCTGAGCTTGGCCCTTGTCCATCTCTTGTCTCTTCAGTTAGGAACCTGGTTTTTCTATTCTCAGAGTCTCTCTCAGCTGAAGTCCACGTCAGTTCTATATGCAAATCTGGCTATTTTCAACTTAGGGTATTTAAAGAAAAGTGTTACCTTTTCTCCCAGAGAAGCTATGCCCTTTGGTGGTCTCCTCCCTGGTATTGAGCCGGCTTGACTATTGCAATTCTTTGTTCTTGCCTCAACCGGCCTATTTCATTTATCAGCTAAAGAATTCTGCAGCTCGGGTAGCCACTAACACTGCATTTTGCCAGTTCTGGGGCGCCTACATTGGATGCCAGAAATTTAATGTTTTTAAGTCCCTCTGTATTGACCAGCGCGCTTTTAATGGAGTGGGGCCTGAATTCCTTCAGGATAAGTTTCAACATTGCCAGCCCAGTCGCTCTTTAAGATATGAGAATGCCTGACTTTAGGTCATTCCCCGGTTTCAGCATACTCGAGTAGGTGCCCGCTCATTTTCGATCGTAGCGGCCAAACTATGGAACACCCTCGCTTTTTCCATGCGAGTTCCCACTGACCACTTTGCCTTATGCAGGCTCCAAAATGTCCCCCAAGCTCCATGATGCCTTAGCGAACGTGCACTTTATAAAAAAAACATGTGACATAACATTTACCATCAACATTTGCTAAGCATTTTCCCTGACAGATTCCCAGCTTTGAGGTTCAACATATACAAGCATAATAGTGTTAAATGTTCTGTTTAATCAGTCCTAAATGGCTGCCAAGGATGAGGGAGAAGGGACTACAAACAGTTCCTTCTCCCTTTCCATGGCAAACATTAAAAACAGTTAAAAAAACAAACAAAAAAAAACAAAGAAAATGTCCGCCATGGATCAGGGTGAAGGAACTAAACCTAGTCCCTTCTCCCTTTCCATGGTGGCCTAAGAAAGAAACTGATGGAACCAAGGGACGTGGAGCAGAGAACGATGGAAGGGGAGTCTTTGTCGTGCTGGTAGGGACCCGGCAAAGGCCAATCAGATTGTTTGTAACAATCTGATTTTCCCTCGACAGGTACTAACGTAGTGATAGCATTAGAACAAAATGTTTTGAAATGTCTGTCATTTGGAAACACTACATCAGAGATAAACAAAATAGACTGATCGGAATTTGTAGTATATGGATTACTATGCCTTGTCCCAAATTGTACATATAGGTACCTAAAGAGAGGGAAGGTCCCCCCACACAACAAGAAACTGGAGTGTAAACCAATATAACTATAAAGAAGGGTATTCCTTTTGGACCATTAGTTCAAGTAATTTCAGACAGCAATGATTCTAGTTCAAAAACATCATAAACGAAAATAATTACAATGATCAACCACGCTGCTATTCCACGTTGAAAATTATTGAAAATAATCAAACATTGATTTGATCAAAAATGGATTCTTTTAAATATATTAAAAGTCAACATTGCACTGAAAATCAAATATTCGTATTTACACAAGTGTTCGCCTTCGTGTACAGACACTAGCAAAAACTGATTGTTACATTGATTAGGAGAACATTGTATTGAAAATCAAATATTCATATTTACACAAGTGTGCATCTTTGTGAACAGACACACAAACAGGTTTACAAATAGAAAAACGAATGTTAGGTGTTGCACAACATACAAAAAATCACGGAATAGGTAAGCTACAAGTTCCCCCCCTACCCCCCAGAAAACCTCCACAGCTTCAACAGGTAAGATAATTAATTTTGAGAGGCTTGACATAGGCAAATAAACGCCAGGCTAACACATGCTCCACTAAATGTAGGAGCAAGATTAGTGCCAATTATCCGGTTAAAGATAAATCCGGGAGCAGGGTCAACATCGAAGACGTTTCGGCGCTGCAAGTATTGCGCACCTTTTAAAAGACAATCCGATTAATGGCCGCTGTGTTGCCGGTAGCTGAAAGGGTCGGAAACTGACAGCAAATGTCAGAGTGTAAACCTAAGATGTAATGCAAAGAGTAATTGTCTACGAGCGCATGGCATATATTGAATAATGTCGGAATGAGTTCAGATTCCAATAGGGGGTTGAAGAGGTT
This sequence comes from Ambystoma mexicanum, assembly GCF_040938575.1. Classification (NCBI taxonomy): domain Eukaryota; kingdom Metazoa; phylum Chordata; class Amphibia; order Caudata; family Ambystomatidae; genus Ambystoma; species Ambystoma mexicanum. The sequence continues at coordinate 1,400,269,605 of NC_090931.1, read as the reverse complement.
TAGCGCATGGCACAGTAGGAAACAGCAGGAGACTCAGTCAAACCGCTTACCTAGAAGGGCGCTTAGGGACGCGAAATAAATAGCAACATACTCCATGAGTACAATTGTCTCAGGAAATGACGTCCGAGCGTGCCTGTGTGTACACGTAGCAACGTCATACAGCCAGATTCACAAAACGGGCATAGTGAGGGTAATTCTTAGCGGTAGGGACAGAGTAGTTGACTTGGACAGGGGAACAGTACTTTTCAGTTTTGACTGTCATTCTGACAAGCACCCAAGTATTATCTGTTGAGGTAGGGATAACCCCTCTAGAGATAGGGGAAAGACAGGTTTACTTTATTTGAGTTCTTAACAAGAGCACCAGGAGAATGATTCCCTCCTCCTGGGGAAACCGGTATCTGCAGAAATGAACAAATACAAAAATACCTAATGAGAAATGGGCAAATTCTTTTATTAAAAATAGATGTGAGGTAGGGTAAGGGGATAGGTTAAGTTAGGGGGAGGTGGGAGAGAGTGCTGGGTCTCCCCAACCTTGTTATTGTTTTTTAAAGAGATGAAAAATAATTCGATAATTTCTCAGCAGGTATTTCTTTCCGATCATTTCACTGTAATCCGGTGAAACCACCCAGTACTGGTTGACTCAGTAGCAGTCTCATGCAAAAGAGTGTTTTACCAAAAGCACTATGACCAGGAGAATGACTCCCTTCTCCTTTTCCACTTGGGGAGTATTTAAGTCTGTTCCTTGATATCCGCTTGAACATGTTTTTTAAATGTTCTTTCACTTCCTCCCAATGATTAATAAACAACTGAGTTCATCTATTCTCAATTCTTCTTCTTACTGTTGACACCTTCTTAGGGCTACTTGTAGCTCGATTACAGGGGAGTTTGTTCCTGGATAGCTCTTGGTCCTTTTGGTCTCTTTCTGTTAGTCTAGAAAAATACCCTACCATAGCATAGACGGTATATTATGTTGGCCGAAAACCAACCGCATCATATGTCTAGCATCATCAGTACAGCATCGTCAGCATAACCAGAGAGCGTCCATTTTTTAAGAACAGAATTCGCCATTTTGCTATTTTGCTTCTCTTTGCTATTCTGTTCAAATGCTTTGCTAAAAGTGAATTCTATTTCGGTTCTGCTCATGCACAGAGCAAGGCCACAAGTTACATGTTGAGAGACTAGCCCAGACAGCCCAAACAACAATGCACCGTTTTCCTCCCTCACAAGTCCTTGGGAGTAAGCAGAAAGGCATGTAATCACTAAGCAGGTGCCAGCTAGTCTCGCTGGAGCGGCAGAAACAGTAGAAATAGACAGTTAATGGCTTGAATTATACTCACTTTCACGGACCCCCTTTCCTAGGCCCCTTTAGATCGAGCCAACCTCTAGCACACAAATAGACACCAAGAGATAGTAAGGCTTGGAATGCGTCCCTCCTATGAACACAGCTTGCTTGCTGAACAAGAGCACTATGTTTTTGGTAACAAAGAATAGTGTCTTCACCTTCACAGATTGCAACTGTTGCTGAATAAATGTCGTCAATGATGTAATATTCATCATATTTGTCAATCATCGAACCATTGCAAAGGAAGATACATTATGGCCGGTTTGGATGCGTCACTACTGATAATATGGTGGGCATTTTGTACATATGTAACTGATGTAAAATGTACACTCTTGCGTCCCACGAGGTCTGGGTAACACACGTTGCGGAACGCGAGATCCGGTCGGCCGACAGACTATTTGCTTTGCAATAAACCCTAGATTTTGGGAATTAAACCTTGTGTCTGGCGTATCAATTTGTGTGTGGTGATTGTGCCTTGTTTCCATGCACAAGGGTCCCCCAGAGGCCCGTCAAAAATGGCGCCCAAACAGGGACCCTCCCCCCATTTGCTCCATCGTGTACGTTGTAATTTGAAGAAGGCGGAAAAAACAAATCGAGGACGAGGCCGTCAAGCCGGGATCGAGAGGTGTTCGGGGCGCCCCTGTGAAAGTGATGAGAGACTCCTTTGCAGATCTGTACACAACTGATCCCTGATCGACATGTCCGGCCAGAGAGCAAGGAGGCGAGAGTCCCGAAACGAGGTAGAGTCAGCCAGGTACGCAGACACGACGATCCTTGGTTGCGTCAGTATATGGACGATTTGAATCTTCGTGAGAGACGAATTGGTTGAGCAGGTGAGTGTTGCCCCAATTCCAATAATCCTGATATTGGTTGAGAGTTGCTCTTGCAAGATCAAACGCCCAGGGTAAGGTACGAACAAGATTAAACATGCCTGGGAAATTGTCTTCCTGTTTAGTGGGATTTTTCCACTGCGGTAGACAATCCTTGGAAACTGGCCAGGTTGCGCCACCCGTAGGGTCGCCAGCATATGAGATGTATGTGAAGTATGGAATAGGGGCAATAATGTTTTGTGAAATTTGACATGGGCAAACCAGACACGGAGAAGATTTACAATGGCCTAAAAATGGGAGTTATGAGATGGCGCGTATAGATTATTTGGAATCAGTATTGCTGCGCAAGAAAGCACGCCCTGCAACATTTGACGTCATTAGAGACTGGAGGAAGGAAGCTATGCTCCACTTGGGAAGCAGAGAGAAATATGCGCATAGGCATAAATCTAGAGAAGATAGAGCGCTAGATCAGGAAGAAAAAGAATGGGATGAGCAAATTAGAAAGGCGGATAGAAGTCTCCAAATGGGAATAGATAAAATATATCCTCAACAAGTATTGCATGCATCAGATGAATTGATAAATAAGATTTTAAATGAAGAAACAAGAATGTCCCAAAAGTAATACTGACATAATTGCACCAGTGCCCATTGCTCAGCTTTTGCCCCAGCCCATCTCCGCTGTTCAGCCTCCATTACAGCGGCAGCTACCACTGCCTCTTCCAGTGGTTCCATCCGTACCAAGCGCCCCTACTCTGCACATAATCTCACTCCCCCCTCCGCCTGCAGAGCTTGAATCCACAGTAATCAGAGAAGACAGTAAAGGAGGAGCTGGGCCTGCACAGAGCGTGTATGCTAGAATAACCCATAGTGCGGTCAGCAAGGAGAGGAGAAAGGAGTTGAAGGAACAGGCAGAAACATATATTGAAGGAAATGATGAGGTCTCAATGCTGGAGTCGATGTACGATTATAGGAAGCTCAGTGAAAAACAGGTATTGTTGGAATGCATGGGGGAATATCTGATGGAGAGATGGAAGCAATTAATTGGTATGGTGCTGCCGCAGAAGTTGCAGGACTTGAAGGCCTTTGCACGTATAAGAGAAAGTGATTTAGAAACGAAGGAACATGTGGATAGGCTTTTTGAGTTTAAAAATGAACTTGATGGATTGTATGCTGAAATGTTTTCTATGTCTGGGTTTTGGAACAAGGACGTAAGGAGATGTAGACAAGAGCCGGTACCCTATGTGCAATGGGGATTTTTTCCACCGTCAAAACATGCTAGTGAAGAAATGAAAATATGCACAAGAGAGGTGCTTAGATGGATTACAGATGCTAGCATTCCTACAATGGAAGTACATGAAACATTTGATCAATATACATTAGGAATGGAAAGAAAGGCATTGCAGGTAATGGTTGAATATTTACAGGACAAATATGTAGATAATAAGCAAAATTGTCCATCTGAATTAATGGCAGTATAGAAGAGAGCATGTTCACGAGATACAGGAGAAACTGCCTTATCCCTTGATTTAGCCATAGTGCTGCATATGAGAGAGGGAGAAGAAAGAGTGAGTGTGATATTTCCCATGAGAGAGGTCCCACTCACTTTTGTACCGAAGGTAGAAATTCCTGCAACAGGTGGGCATCCAGCACAGGTGACGGAAGCCCACTATACAGCACAATATGTGCGTGTCCCTTTTTTCAGACAAGAGGTGAATAATATAAAACAAACGATCCCTGATTTGAGGAAAAATCCGGCGGGATTCTATAAAGAAATCGAGTCCTATTTGAATTTGTCCATTTTTATTGTGAACGATATTGACCTATTATTCCCAGTAATTCTACCAGCAGAAATATGGAAACAAACAAGGAAAGTAGATGATCAGGGGAGTTTTGGTGATACGTGGGAGCATTTAATAAAAGAGGATGCGGACAGGAAAGCAGTCGAAAAGCCATCGTCAAATATGGCAGCATTACCAGCACGAATAATACAAAAATTGAAGGTTATAGTTCCAGAAAAAAGAATTGTATGGGACAAACTAACTGCATGTGTGCAAGGCAAAGATGAGTTGGCTACAGACTATTTCAACAGATTTGAAGAAGTGTATACTGATTTTAGTGGACAAGATTTAAGCACTGAGCCCGGGAAAAGACTATTTGTTGACAAATATGTGAGAGGATTGTTACCTCCGATCCAAAATTTGATAATGACATCTGAAAGTGCATGGCAAGCCAAGTCACAGAGTGAGATATTACACATGGCCCAGTATTATGAAAACCCAGACAGCAATGCACCGTTTTCCTCCCTCACAAGTCCTTGGGAGTAAGCAGAAAGGTATTTAGTCACTAATCACTAAGCAGGTGCCAGCTAGTCTCGCTGGAGCGGCAGAAACTGTACAAACAGACAGTTAATGGCTTGAATTATACTCACTTTCACAGCCCCCCCTTTCCTGGGCCCCTTTAGATCGAGCCGACCTCTAGCTCACAAATAGAAACCAAGAGATAGTAAGGCTTGGAATGAGTCCCTCCTACGAACACAGCTTGCTTGCAGAACAAGAGCACTATGTTCTTGGTAACAAAGAATAGTGTCTGCACCTTCACAGATTGCAACTGTTGCTGAATAAATGTCGTCAATGATGTAATATTCATCATATTTGTCAATCACCGAACCATTGCAAAGGAAGATACATTATGGCCGGTTTGGATGTGTCACTACTGATAATATGGTGGCCATTTTGTATATATGTAACGGATCTAAAATCTACATACTCTTGCCTCCCACGAGGTCTGGGTAAGACACGTTGCGGGACGCGAGATCCGGTCGGCCGACAGACTATTTGCTTTGCAATAAACCCTAGATTTTGGGAATTGAACCTTGTGTTTGGCTTATCAGTTCATGTGTGGTGATTGTGCCTTGTTTCCATGCACGAGGGTCCCTCAGGGGCCCATCATTTCCTGCAAGTTGGATTTCTAACTTTAAAGAGGGTGTTCACTCACGAGGCACTCTTGAAATATACTACCCTTGTCACCACTGTGATGAGTAAGTTCACTCTTGATGTACTCTTTCCTTCGTAAGCAGGCTTGATAGTTAGGGAGACTGTCCCTGTGAGTATCTTGCCATTTTCCTCCTTGACTATCTGCTCCCATGTGCAGGGGGGTCTATTTTCAAGGAATACTGGACTCAAGTCTTTTGTGCATCACTATGACGAGGATGACCGCTCCAGAGTAACACTTGACTCTTTATCTGACTTGAACATTCCCCCGGATCCCACCTGGGGCTCCCGCAACTCCTGTTACCTTGACTGTGGTCTGGGTGTGTCTCTGGTTCGCCCCTGTGTCTTGGGTGTCCTCACTTTCACGTGTCTTTTGTGTGCTGTTGTTCCTTGGGTACTGTCTCGTGCAGCTCTGCAGTACCATTCGGCTTCCAGCGTTCTGGGCACAGTTTCTGGATCACTTAGTTCACCTCTTGGAGGTCCCACAACACCGACTTCGTTATAGTGGATGTTGAAGTCAGAAATGTCGCAAATCCCAGACATCCTCTCTGCCTGCTGCTCGAGGTTCTCTCTCTCTCTCGAGCAGAATGCCTCTCAGTAAGTCCTCTTCTCCAAATTCGAATCTCCCGAGTCGTTAACTAGGGACACCAACTTCCATCGCTGTGGCTTCTTGCCAGCTACCTACTCCCCGGGTCCTTCTTCAAACTCTACTTTCTACAACAGTGTCCATCCCTGCATAACGTCAAAGTCTCTTTTCAGGTCCTCTTCATTATTCCTGGAGGCCACCACAATGCAGTCCCTCGACAATTCATTATAACGTTATTCTTCATGTTTTCTTGCATCTTATTCATCACAGTTATGTTGGATCTTGCAAGTGATACAGAAGAAACCTTACAACAGACCCCATGAATCATCACATACCTTTCCCCTCATGCGACTGCCTTCCACTTCTAGGATTAGGGCTGGATTTTTGGGCAAAGGATCTTTTTGATGGGTAGTTCTCAGAAAATGTTCCCAATCCCAAAAAGGTGATTCTTTGTTCGGATGAAGGAGCTTTCTCTATGTGTAGATTTATGGTTATAAGAATCTAGACATTTTATACAATGGTCTATCTGGGTGATTGGGACATCCACTATTGGAACTGTGGGATGTTGCTACCTATAATTAACTGGGCCGGTAGCCTAGGAATTAACCTTCCCCAAAACAGTTACAGGCATTCGGATCTGGGGTAATTCTCAGTGTGCCCATGGATGCGTTGGACATCCTCCTTATGTGTTCCTTTCCACCCCAAAGGTATTAACTCTGGGTGTATGGCACATCTTTGCTCCCACCATCTAGCTGGGCCCAAACATTCTGATTTTTTTATGCTTGCAGGGACTCTATAAATGGTTTGGTTGCCCGCCTAAAAGTAGAGGTTTTTTCCCTGATTTTCTCCCCTTAGGGAATTGATGTTGAGGTCCAGGCATATAGAGTCATGGCAAAAGACAGCCAGGTAGTTTCAAGCTGGACCACCCTGATCTTTTGGGGATTTTCTCCAGATGGTGAAGTGGGAGGAGATTTCAAATTTAGGGGGCAGTACCTTGTGTAATGACCACATTTTCTACACAAATAGCATGTGGGTCCCTTGCAGGGAGATCGAGGGGTAGATGATGTTGTATGGTCATCCGTGATTTCTCCATCAGATTTATTATGAAAGGGTTCACTATTTCTAGGAATCACTGGTGGGTCTATTTCACCCAGTTGCTGGCAGGTGTCCAACCCCTCTAAGCAGTCTATGGAATTTTCTGGGCTAAGGTGGTCCTCCTCCTCTTCATGTTCTACAGGAAAACCAACCTGGTGAGACAACAGGGAGGATGTGGACTCGGGAATCTCAGGGTTTTCTTTCTTGATTGGGGAGGCGGTTTTCCTGGGTACTTGAGAATTAGAAGCCTCTATATTTTCCAAGATGTTACAACCGGTCCTAATCTTAATAAGGTTGGGCTTAGCTCACTCTCCAATTTAGTGCAAACTGAAACATTTTCCCCTGGTTTTTGCTAAGATGTTTTTCTGGGTAGTTTACCCACCTTGCTTCATTCACCTGGGTCGATGGATTTTCCAGGAGAGCTTCATATATTAAGTACACCACCAAATCCTTCCTCTGAAACTCAACAGGGTTAGCAGAACAATTTAAGATGATAAACTTCAACTCTTCCCCACAGAATAAAAGGGGTAACAACTTGAACATTCCCCTGGGTCCCACCCGGGTCTCCTGCAACTCCGGTTAGCTTGGTTGTGGTCAAAGTGCATCGCTGATTTTTCCCAGGGTCTCAGGTCTGCTTCTTGCTTACACGCATCTTCTGTGTGTCTTTCTTCCTTGGTTCCTTTCTTAGTGCAGCTCTGCAGCAGCATTCGGCTTGCAGTGGTCTGGGTGCAGTTTCTGGACCACTCGGTCCACCTCCTGGAGGTATCGCAACCACCGACTTCTGTATAGTAGACGTGCGAGTCAGATCCGTCCCAACACCCAGAGAGCCTCTCGGTCTGCTGCTCGAGGTTCACTCTCTCTGTAAGTCCTCTTCTCCAAATTCAAATCGACCAGGTATATCGGGACGCTAGCTTCCCTTGCTGCAGCTTCAGGCCAGCTGCCTGTTCCCTGAGTCTGAGTCCTTCTTCAATCTCTACGTTACCCAACGGGGTCTACCCTGCATAACATCATAGTCGCTTTTCATTTATTTCAAGGTCGTCTTCATGCTCCTTGAGGCCACCTCGTTGCAGTCCCTCGATAATTCACCCTAAGGTTATTCTTCATGTTTCTTTGCATCTTTTTCATCAGTTATGTTGGATCTTACAGGTAATAAAGAAGAAACCTTACAACAGCACACAGTAGTACTCTCAAGATGGTTATTAGATGGGTTAACCAGGGTCGTTGGTTGTGAAGGAAAGGATTTATGGAGGCGATTTCCCAGTATGGGAGTCCTTATTCCCAGGAGGGGAGTATCTCCCTATGAGGTTCTGCTTTCTATGTGGCAGTCTCACCTCCTTAGCATCACAGGAAAGGGGCCGCACTCTGGGGAGAACTGATGAAACCCCATGAATCGTCACAATAAACCCATTAAAAATAAACAGATGATATGTGAGGACAAACAGAAAATGGCTCACCTCTGCATTGAGCTGTAGTGGACTGAAAGAATAACATCTTAACTGAATCATAACACCAGCTAAACCCACTACCTCAGCCATCTCCCTAGATCATATTTTCCCTTTTTTTCATATTGTCTCATCCGTTCTGTTATTGAGTCCTTACACTTCATCCTTTTGTCAGACTCATTATTTCATCCATTTAGTTCTCATTTTGTTTCCTTTCTCATATTTGTGTTCAATCCTGTCCCAAGGCTACACCTATTATATCGTTATATCATTCACCTTATCATTCCTTTTATGCTTACACGGAAAGGGCACCGTCCCACTGCATTCCTTTCCAATGCTCAATGTTCACCCCTTTTCTCCTCACAGCCTTAGGTGGCTCTCCCCATTTTAACATGTGGCCTAGAATTGTCTATGTCCCTTTACCTAGAAATTGAAACTGATTGCCTTTTTGCAGAAAACCTCCTTCCCCATTCGGCTCGCTCTCCTGAGCATGATTTTTGGTGGCTGCATTCCTGAGCTTTTAATGCTCACAACAGTAACACGTGAGAGGGGCCCAGGTGGTTATCTGATCACCACCCCAACCTTATGGCAAGAGACTGCTGTATCATTCCACATGCAGTTTAGATGTTATTCTTTCACTGCACTACATAGTTGAGACATTTTCCGTTTATGTCCTCTATAATATCTCTGTATTTTTAATGGGTGTATGCCGTGCGTGGATGATGGGCGGAGCCTCTACATTGGCCCTCAGAGACCCATATCTAGATAAAGTACCATTTTCTGCCCTAGAATTTATATGTATGTATGAGTTTGGCATTGCATTACTGTTATATAGACATATATTTAAGGAAAAAACTTCAGTTGCAGGGATATTAATGTGAGAACGCAACAAAACCCCTGAAATTCAGCCAAAGCCACCTTATCTTTCTGCCCCCTGTTGTGCAGCATTTGACCACAATAATCATCACTGGTGACATTGCTAATAGCATCATATATGACATCAATGATTATTTAACTAATGGCATCAGACATAAGGTCACTCTACATATTTGCCCATATTTAGACCACCTTTACGTTTCTACAGATGTGATATTAGCATTTTAGAATAGTTCATAGGAATAAGTACATTGTCTACAACAGTAAACAGCTACACATGCATCATATCACTACTTGTGAAGCTTTCCTTTGTAGTACATTCAAATAAGATGATATCTGAATTATAAATAGTACCCTGCTTAGAATGTTCATGTTTGTACAAAATATATCCAAGGCATTTTCACTATAATAAAATCTGAATACACATTTACAAAACAAATTAGTACAAATAAATAGAAAGTGACTCATGTTGAATCCTAATTATTTCCATTTTAAAATAAACCTATAAAAATATGGAATTGTTTAATTATAAGAAAAATGTGTGCATGTATCAATTTCTAAATGGCTTGAGAGGTGCTTTAAAACAAGGAACACTAGTATAAGGATATTCATACATGTGTATTGAAAATAGAGTGATTACTCTAAATGTATAGAAAAGTAATGACTTTAAAATAAAATGTGCTTGAAAATATGTGCATAAATGTTTATTTCTTTGCGGGTCTTTTATAAGTTAACATGTTAAAATTGAAATAAAACACATACTGTACAACGTAAAAGTAATCTTTAAATATTACCCGATTTTTAATACATGGACCTGTGTGTATGTCATAGATGATAACTGAAATGCTGGTGGGCTTTGCACTATGTTATATGTTCAAAAATGTTATATTCAAGTAGAAAAGTAGTTCTTCTGAAGCTTGGGTTGCAAACCCACTGGGAAAAGTGCCTCCGTGGTAAAGCACTGCGTAATTCGTGGACCACACTGAGGTGGTTTTTAGAAAAGTACTTATGATACGACAAATGTTGATTGTAGTTATCATACAAGTATGTTTTTATTTTTAGCTATTAATTTCATAGACTAAAGTCCCTCTGGGGGTATTCGAGTTATGAGGCTGAAATGTCACATTAGAGGCCTATGCATTTCGGGTTGAAAAATCCTTCGTCAGGGCCTGTGAGCATGTATATTCGAGCTGCCTTATGGTCTATTCAAATTGCATTGGTATTGTATTTTCAGCAATCATCAAGCAAAACGACAGTTTCCACACTAAAGCAAAAAAATACCATTCATAATATGCAGGGAAAGAAATCATCAACATACGTGCATGGACAATTAGGCATGAATGAAAATCACACATACATTACCAATTGCATGTCATGAGATTGATAATTGAGTAGGTCATCATCAAGAGATTTGTCGATTTAGGTAATTTAGAATAAAAGAAAAAAATGGAAAGAATAATAAACGTGTGTTCAAGTGAAAGATTGTAAATTACTAATATTATTTAGAAATTCTTGATCATGTGGCAAAAGAGATAGGGTCAGATTACTGACCTGCTGCTCGCGGGTATCATACTCAGTTAAAGCCTCGTAGATCATGGACAATCGTGTCCGTGTCTCGTTGCGTAATCGTTATCTCGATCCTGTAAGAAAAATCGTAAGGTGTCAAGTGTTGCTCTCAAGGATGAACTGAGGAGTCTGTGGCTATGTAGAAGATGCCTCTTACCTAAGTAGAACTGAAGCTGCTCCAAGAAGCGGCAGAACGCTGCAAAACTTGCATGCGGAGTGCAGTTTGCTAAGTTGTGGATGGTTGGCTTGGGAACCAAAATGATTACGCGGCCAAGCGTACACCGTAGCGTGTGCGTGTGAAACACGGCAGCCATCTTAAGGTGGTGTAGATAACTAAAAATAGGTAGTTCTGGAAGCGAAAAAAAGATCGCTTGGTATGGTAATGCAGATATAAATGAATAACGATAGTTTGAATAATTATGAATAATAAAAGAAGGGCTAGTGAGCCAAATAATAAATCAGAAAGAAGAAATTAAAAAAAAGTAAAAGAAATAGCCGTAAGTGAAGTTTGGATAGAAAAGAGACCTGTAATAGAGAAATACCGCTAAGTGAATGGACCTGTATCTGTTATCCTGACCTGTAAAAAATGTTAGTGAAATGGATAATGAAGATGAGTCTGTAAGTGAAACACGCAATTCTAGTACACAAAAAAACAAAAGTATGATGAATGATTCAATCTGAAACAAAATACACAAATCGTGAGTCTTTCATAAAAAGCAACTTAAATCGAATTCTTCATTCATCCCTTTGGGTGCTAGGGACCCTAATCTTTCAATCCATAGCACTTCTTTTTGAGCTCTCAATCTTTTCATGTTCATGCTCTGTCCCTTGGTGGAAATCACTTCTAACACTACAACTGTAAGTTGTGCTACTGTGTGACCATTTTGATAAAAGTGTCTTGCCACTACTGTTGTTTGGTTATACATTCTGATGCAGGATTTGTGTTCATTAATGCGTACACGTATTTTCTGTGCGGTCTCCCCAACGTAATACTTAGCACATGGGCATTTGATTGCGTAAATAACATTTTCTGAAAGACAGGTGGCGTGTTGTCTTAGTTGAATCTTTTGTCCTGTCCTTGGGTGCGATATGCAAGGTCCTTTAATTATGTTGTTGCAATTTCCGCAACTCATGCATGGATGTGTCCCCGGATGCTTGTCAACAGTTTTCTGCCTGGATTTCCTGCTATGTGTGTCGACCAATAGATTTCATAAATTGTTACTCTTTTGATATGCAAACACTGGAGGTTGTGCAAAAAGTTCCTTTGTCCTCTGGTCGTTCTCTAATATGTTCCATCTGTTGAGAACACTATCCCTAATTTGTCGACTCTGAATCGAGTATTTGGTAACAAAAACCAATCCCGGGCTTGTACGTTCCTGTTTTTTAGACAGCAATTGGGTACAGTCTTGTGTGTCAGATTTAATCCTTGCTGCTATAAGATCATCCTCAGGGTAGCCTCTTTCCTTGAGCTTCATGTGCAGTTTATTTAATTCAAGATCAATCTGCTGGGTCGTTTACAATCCTTTTGATTCGCAGCAGCTGACCAAATGGTAGGTTACGTAAAATGTTTGGTGGGTGAAAGCTCATTCTATGGAGCAAGTGGTTTCTGTCGGTGGGTTTGGAGTATAGTTTTGTCAAAATACTGGTGCCTTCGATTGCTGTTTGAACATCTAAATAGTGAATATTTGGATTGCCTATTTCCATAGTGAATTGTAGTCCATCATCGATGTCGTTCAGGTACAGAAGGAAATTGTTTAATTCTTCTCGGTTCCCTGACCAAATCCCAAATATATCATCAATATACCTATTCATTTTTTTCAAATACTTGCTCCATTGTGGATGACTGATGATATGCCCGGTTTCAAAATCATACATAAACGTGTTTGCATATGATGGTGCCATAGTTGCTCCCATAAGAAGATTGTGAATGAGAACCATCGAAACGTCAGTGATCCTCATGGGAAAATGACTTAATACCACATCTAAGGACCACACTGAATCTTCCTCGCAGTTTAACAGACGTCGGACCAGTCTCTCTTGGTCGGGGATCAGCCACAGCTGACCACTCCTTCTAACCTTTACTACATAGACCAATATAATTGCCCCTAACCACAGCAACCTAGTTAGGGCTTAATATCTGTGCCTCCCATCTAAAAGGACTTTGTGTTTTTCTAACTCTACTGGTCTGTTTGAATGTATTAGAAAGAAAAACAGTATTTTAAGACAATACTTCACAGTATTGAAACTATGAGATTGTGACCTTTATGAAGGAATATTGTGTACACCTCTAGTTCAATTATAACAATTACAAGAAGCCATTGCATATTGTTTGTACAGACCAGAGAAGAATTGCACCTCTTTTTTGCATTGTTCACATTTACCTTTGCCTACACACACAGTTGTTGTCTTTGACCTAGCTATGTTAAGTTAATAGCACGGTGCTCCTCTGTGTTGTCTTGTTTTATCTGAACACCTAATATTTTTTAAAGAAAAGAAGAAAAACTCACAAGACTGGCCACTAAAATAATAAAGAGGCTACCATATAACCAGTCATAGTCAATGGTTGTTTCTTCACCTCTTGATTAGGATTTATTTCCGATGCGTGGGCACCTTGGGAAGGTAGAAATCGCAAACTGCTTAAAAGTGATTGCAGTACGAAATTAGAGAGGACAGGAACATCCAATGTACACATATCTCGTTCCCTCAGCCCACTAGATCCTGTCTGATTTTAGGGCTGTCCCTCCAGTTACAAATAGTTGCTCCCATGGCAGTTCCAGTCAGTTGTTTGTAATACGTTTCTTTGCATTTAAACATGAGTTTTCTGAAATAAATTTCAATAGGATCATCAAAAATTCTTTATTGGCTCCTAGTGATCCTGCATCTAGCAGTAATTTCTCAACTGCTCTTTGTCCCAAGTTGTGTGGGATGCTTATGTACAGGCTTGCGACGTGTATGGTAAATAGAATGTCTTCTGTTGTAAGCTCAATTTCTTCCAAAATTTGCAAAAAATGAGTGGCGTCTTTTACGTATGTAGAGGTTTGTTAAATGATTGGCTGAAGAAAATAGTCTATGTATGTACCTAGAGGTTGCAAAATGCTTTCCGTTGTGGATACTATCGGTCTTCCAGGTGGGTTCGTAAGTTGCTTAAGACTCTTTGGTAGAATGTATAAATGCAGCATTTTGGGATAAGGAGTCCATAAGTAGGCTTTTGTTTTTCTGCTGATCCACTCGTTTTCTAATGCAGTTTCCAATATGGTATTGAGTTCATCTTTGAGATCTTTGGTCAGATCGTGTTTTAAAGCTTGATATGTCTCTGCATCTGAGAGTTGTCTCAAACATTTGGTATTGTGTTGCTCGGTGTCCTGTATAACTATAGTGCCACCTTTGTCAGCTGGTCTAATGGTTATAGAGTCATCTGTGAATAGATTCTTAATGATGGATAGTTCCCCTCGGTTCAAATTCTTTCTCTTAGGTTGATGAAATTGTATTTCTTAATGTAATTTAATACCATGTTGTGAAAAATGTCAATTGGAGGTATATGCACTTGTGGGTTAAATGTGCTCTTGGGTTTGAATTCCATATATTTGTTTTCCGCTTGGCCTGGAACATCAGTGTTGTTAGCTGCTTCTATAAAATATGTTTTTAGTTTAAGTTTACAAATTAGTTTGTATAATTCGACCTTTCTATTGAACATATTATTGCTGTAGGTTGGCATAAATTTAAGACCTTGTTCAAGTGTTCTGATTTCTTTGGTTGCCATAGATGATGTCATTAGTGAGGTCATCAGTGGTATCATTGTGGTCATAGGCTGCACAACAAGGGATGTGAGGTTAAGGTGGCTTTCGCTGCATTTCAGGGGCTTTGTTGCATTAAGTTCTCACCTTAATGTACCTGCAACTAAAGTGTTTTCTTTGTATTTCAAGGGTTTTGTTATTTCACAGATGTATAGTCGTGCGCCCTGTATATTTTAGAACACAACCAGACCACTAGCCAAGGCCTTAGTCCATGTCCAGTGGGCAAGGCCACTCTATATTTTAAAACACTTGCAACCCATCACTCAAAGATGTTCATCAATCACAAACTGATTTTGACCTGTTTTGACAGTGGTATTGTTATGCATGAAATATTGCAGACTTTGAGAACTCACAATGTTTTTAGACAATGATCCTGAAGATCTCTCGCTTTGGTTAAGAAGCATGCTACAAGCCCCTTGTTTTATGGCCGTCTCTTGGTGACTATTGTGATACATTGCACAACCCTAACTAACCGCATTTAAGCAGCACAGAAAAGGGAAAAAGGCTGCAAGAATCACATATAACCAGGTACTTTTGCCCCCATAGCGAACATCAAAAGCTGGCACCCATGAATATACGCACAGTAAGTGAACACATCTTAAAGTGACATATACAAATGTAATTCAATTGACCTTCCCCTTACAAGAAAGTGGACAAGACAAAATAGCATTAGACTTTTAAAAAAATTGAATGAATACCAGAAATATAGCTTGAGAGAGGAAATGTTCCAATAAATATGCTGACGAAGTATAAAAGGTGCTCACCTTTTAAATCCAGTAATCTGTCATGAAATGTTCAGTGTAAAAACAAAATCCCAATCCGAAACCAGCGCTTGTGGTCTTGTGAGTAATCGTCTGCACTGGATACATGAAAACCTGAGTACATTTCTGGTAGCCAAACACTTAAGCAAGCTTGCCAACCTCATAAAAACCAAGGGGTTGTGTCTGCCTTCTGATAAAAAGTTACGCCGTCCACCCACGTGTCCTTTACTTGTGCCCTGAAATGTAGCCACAAACAGGGGAAAATAACTGCACCAGTGTCCAGGATTGAAAACTCTTCGCACATCATGGGCATATACTCATGACTTACTTGCCTTCTCACCCCCATGTCTGGCTTTCAACAATAATATGCTTTATAAAGATATCTTGAAAAGTACACATACAATAGTCTCACTCAAGTATATATATCTGAGAGCAAAACATTCAAGGACTGCCAGTAGCAAGGTTTAAAAAAAGAAATGCATATGCTCACTCAATCACCCATTCATGTAGTAACCAGGACTGACCCTGCTTAGCTTCCAAGCAAGGAGAGGGCCAGCCCCCGCCATGTGGCCTTGTAACTTCTGCTCATTTATTAGGCAACATGGCCTGAAGAGGGTGGCCCCTGCCTCACTTTGAAGCTAAGCAGGGCCTGTCCTGGTTACTGCATGGATGGCCTTTGGCCATGGCCAGTGGTTTTTCACCCCCGACGTCACTATGCTGTAAACATATCTTTCAAAGAAGAAAAAAATATAACCGTGGGTATGGAACTACACATACCCTCAGCTAGCTGTGGTCCTTCATAGCTGCGGTTATCAGGAGAATGCTTACGTGCCCCCATCATCAGTGCCAGCGACCCCCCCCCACTCCCCAGATGGCCTCCCTCTTTCCCCCACAACACACTGTTTCTGTGACAGTTTGCTTTGAGATGGCATCTATAGTGGAGGCTAAAGAAAGCTGTGTGTTGCAAACTCAGTCCCTAGACCCCTTCCAACTCCCAAATTTCACTTAGTGCCCTCTAGCCTGATGGCATTTGCATCTTTTTTGACCTGCAAATGGCTTTTTTCCTACTTTTCATTTTCATTTAAATTCAGCAATCTCTCACATGGAGAGAAAAACAAGATGGTGGCTGTTTAATTTCTAAAAACACTCAGTTTTGGGTAAATCCCAGAGATATAGCTATCTATTTTTGAGAAGGGTTACCCCATTCTCCAGCAAATATTTAAATACCTACTGCATGGAACTTTTTTTGTCTTCTTAATACCTTTTCTAATCATTCACCAATCCTTACGACACTGTGCTGCTTGGGGGGGGCCTGCGAGTCCCTAATCACATTCTAGACTCTAGACCTTGCACTCAATGGTAAATCATAAATCATTTCTAAACAGTATGTTTACTCTTCTCCAATTGCTTGTATAGCCATTAGAAGCATCTTTATTATATGCTGTATTCAAGATATAATCACTGGGCCCTTCTTTGAGATGCGTTTCCTGCAAAATCATCACATTGGTTTTTCTTTTATTAATGAAGCTAAGGACCTTTCTCCTCTTTAATGGACTATTTATCCTGTTAACATTCCAGCTGAACATCTTTATCAAGCAGGCCATCAAATAATTAATATTGCCTTCACTTCTCTTTCACAGCTATCCCACCATTTTCTCCATTGGACATTTATACCAGACAAACATATACGTATTATAGCAAATAAGAATCATGTCAGTGTAGTTCATATTTGTATGGAAGGACCCACAGATCTGGAGAGGATTACTGAAATGTGTAAGATGAAAACAAATAAAATAAACATCATGGTGGACCAACCACATCTCACCTCAACAAACATGCCGATACTATTCAAAGCCAATGGCAACGTACAATTTAGCAGTAACTTGGTAAACCTATGTAAACTCAGCTGTCCTCGAAACGAACATCATGACAGACTGCAACCCCTGGCACACAATGTTCAGAATGACTATTTTTATATCTGGTTTCCCCTTGATTTAATACATGTGTATACTAAAGGCGATGAATCATGTTTCTGCATAACTGAGCCCACATATGTGTATAATGGCAGGACAGTTCGCTAAAACAGATCCCTGGATGTAGGGTATTTTCATTGGGCAGCTGGCTATATATGTACGCCTGGTCTAGGGAGGGGAATATATGATGGTATTATGCCGTACTGGCATGTTTCTTGCCCCACACCCCCTCTCTTTACGCTGTTCTTCCTTGACTTTGGCATCCCTGGGTTAACGCTATTCAGGCGAATGATGTACCATCTTCCCACGCACTGTTTCTGGCCTTCTCTTGTATCAGATACACGGAGCACCGCGTAACATGTCAACACTCCTTATGTGAGGACATTGCATCGCTCTTACCTAAAAGGAGAGTGACGAGATCTTCCGATACGGAGATAAGTATATTAACTTCTTTTATTTGCGTAGACCCCACAGGCAGCTCCCTCTTCCAGAGTCTCAGATCACTGGCCACCGTGGAATGTTGACTCCTTAACCAGCATCAACATTCCACTGGGGCCCGTGCACCTTACAACATATCCTCTTCCCTTAGATAACAAAAGTATTAACTACGTAAACAAACAAAAAACATCATAATGCACATAACAGGAATAGAACAATGGAACACAACGGTAGCACCTCCAAACCTAACAGAATGCGTTGCAATGATGCAGGATCATAATCAAAACATTGCATCTTGAAATACAGAAATTTGGACATTTAACAAGTGTAGTCTCTAAATCTTATGGGGGGCCCACAACGCCTGGGCAGATGGCCCCCTTCTTGCCCCACATCACGTTGCTGAGCAGGAACATTCCGGCACTCCCCATTTGAAGCTGAACTAGAAGGGCCTGTAACGACCACTTCTTGTTCGCACCTGACCGCTTGTGAATCCACAGGATCATAGTCCAGCACTGTTTCCTGGGACTCCAGATTACACTCTGCATCAGAACCTCCAGCACACTTGTGGCCATCCACCACCACCCGTCTCTTACTCCACACAGAGCCAATTGTACATGACCCTTCCCAACCTTAACAACTCTCCTCGAGGGTAAAACGTACTGTTGCCCTCGTGAACCCTCCTGGGATTTTTTATGTGCACATCATCCCCAGACTTAACAGTCAATTCCTTCCTGAATTTCTGGGAAGAGAACATAGCTTCCTGGCGCGCCAAAATACTGCGATGTATATCCTGCAATTCCACATGACATGGCCCACCACCCCCCATAGCCAAAGTTCTCAACATTGTACCTGCCTTCCTGCCCCTCATGAGCTCAAATGGAGACCTCCCCGTAAGCACATTAGGGGTTCTCCGATATGCAGCCAGGTACTGTGTCACAACTTCCTGCCAATCCAACCCGTTGGCCAGAGCCAATTGTATGGCCGACTTAATTGTACCATTGGCCCTCTCAACCAATCCATTTGCAGATGGATTGTATAAAGCCGTCTGACAATGGGAAATGTCATGCTGGTCGAAGAATTCTCTCATAGCTCTGGATGTGAACTGCACACCATTATCTGTAACTAGACTGGCAGGTAATCCTTCAAGATCAAATACTTTCCTCAAGAAATCAATAACAGAACCGGTATTGACACTGGCACAAGCCGCCACTTCAATCAACCTGGACATATAGTCCACCAAAACCAAAAGATATCTACACTCAGGCGGTAAGCATTCAAAAGGACCCATGATGTCCAAAGCCAATTTGGTCCATACTTGCTCCGGAACCTCTACGGGATGTACAGGTTGGGGATGCAGAACCTTACTTTTACCACTGACAGCACACGCCTGACAGTCTTTCACCGCCTGTTCTACATCCTTGTCCACGGACGGCCACCAGTACTCTTCCCCAAGTCTCCTCTTGGTCAAAGATTGACCCAATTGACCAACATGCGCCAATTCCACCATTCTACCTCTTAGACTTACAGGAGGAATTAATCTAAGGCCTCTGGACACACCCCAGGGACCCTCAGCTAATTCATGCAAAACTTGGGCAAAACCTTTCCCTTCAGGTTTGTCCTTAACCGTATGCCAACCTTTGACCAGACCTTCCTTAATCCATTTCAATTCAACATCAGCCTCAGACTGCACATCCCACAACGACTTCTCCACAGCAGAGGCCACATAAGCAACCTGACATCCTTGCAAGTCCTCCTCTTTCACCAACCCTGCCTGACTGTCCGCCTCCCTCACAGGCAAACGGGATAAACAGTCCGCCACAACATTAAACTTCCCTGGAAAATATTGCAAAGAGAAATTGTAATCCTGTAACTCTACTGACCACCTCGCAATCCTCAGGGATACCACCATGATACCTTTGGTCGAAAATACTTGCACCAACGGCTTATGGTCCGTCCTGACAATATACAGTATACCTCACAAAAATGGCCTGAAATGTTTTGAGGCCCACAACACAGCCAAAGTCTCTCTCTCAATTACCGAGTACCTAGTTTCCACATCTCTCAAGGTCCTCGAGGCAAAAGCCACTGGCATCCATTCACCATCCACCCATTGTTCTAGCACCGCACCCAAACCCACCTCACTCGCATCCACAGTGAGAACAGTCTTGTTTTTTGGATCAAATGACTTCAGGCACGGAGCATTTTCCACATCCCTCTTAACACACTCAAATTCTGCCCCACACTCCTCAGCCCACACACATCTGACAGACTTCCTCATGAAAGCACTCACGGCCACAGTCTTTTCAGCATAATTGGACACAAATTTAACATAGTAATCTGCGAGGCCCAGGAAAGCCCTCAGCTCACTCAATACCTGTACCAGCTCCCTCTTGGGACTCACACCTTGTGAATTCAGAGTATGACCTAAATAGGTAACCTCCTCCACAACCACTTGACACTTGGTTAATTTCACCGTCAGCCCTCTCTCTTTAAGAATCAGCAGCATGACTGGACCAGCCACAATTTTTGCACCCATCCTTGCTCTTGGACCCCTTACTCCCTTGACCAACCACCAAACCTTTTTTGTTCCCTGGCATTACAGCATGAACCATTTCCCTAGACACATCCCTCTCAGTGACAATTTGCACACTGGTCTTAGAAGCTTCAATTGCTCTGGCAATCTCCAAGACCTTATCTAATGATGGATCACTTTCAATCCACAACCTCTCTCTAATTTTCTGGTTGGATGTCTTCATCATAATTTGGTCCCCCAGTGGAATGTTGATGCCGGTTTAGGAGTCAACTTTGCACAGTGGTCAGTGATCTGAGACTCGAAGAGGGAGCTGCCTGTGGGGTCTACGCAAATATAAGAAGTAAGAAGTTAATATACTTACCTCTGTGTCGGAAGATCTTGTCATTGGCGACGAGGATGGGATCTTCCGACACAGAGGTAAGTATATTAACTTCTTTTATTTGCATAGACCCCACAGGCAGCTCCCTCTTCCAGAGTCTCAGATCACTGGCCACCGTGGAATGTTGACTCCTGCACATTACAACAGAGAGGATTCAGTATGGCAAGGTCCTCGTGGTGCTGGTGGTGGTGTTGCTGCTGGAATTTGGAGCAGATTCTATAACATTTAAACTGTAAACTGCAGCTGCTGCCACCACCATTTTCCATAATACATTTCTATGAATATATTTTCATGAGTGTCCTGGATGAATCTTTTGTTCTGCACAGTTTTAGAATCCAAGGAAGTCCTAAATAAGTGAACAATTGAACAGTGCTATACATGCACACCACTATCTTATATACATATGTTATCCAAACAGTATATTCTTTATAGCCACTTAATGTCAACTCCTACATTTGTTGTTGGCTGCAGGCATCACTTACTCCAAAAACTGTTCAATATTCCCATGATCCATAAAGGAATGAGTAGTTCCATCAACCGCCTCAGATATTGCTGGATGTACCATATTATATGAACCTTTTTGCCTCTAGCCATGTGTTTTACTTCCAAAAGTAGTTTTGTTTAGGTCCATCTTTACCATAGTCCTTAAACATCATGATCTTTCAGTGTCACACTCACCTGATGGCTCCCAGCTCTCTTGCTTTCCGGGAGCGAGGGTGGGGGGGAGGGGGGTTTGATCTGAGCTTGGTTTAGGACCCAAGGTGGGATAGGCTCTTTATATCCTAGTGGGAGGTCAAGCAATCTTGAAAGTCTTTTGGAGGAGCTCAATGGATTTTCCCTTTTCAACTTCCTCTGGAAAGCCTGTAATTCTGATATTTCATTTACTGGTGTAATTTTCATGCTCTCCTATACTTCTGCTTTTCCATTTCTAATTGAAGGTTTAGTCCAGCTATTCTTTTCTCCACAGCCAGTCTTCAGATCCAGATACGGCCCCCGGCCCCGCAATTCTTTTGTTCGCTGGTCATACCATGTGGTCATTGTTAATTTCCAAAACAGTCTGCTTGATTGTCCATATTGACTGAACCATCCCATCTATTATTTCTGTGAAGTAGTCTTCAGTTCATTGACCCTCTGCCGGGGCAGCATGGATGAGATCTCCCCTTTCCCTTTTAGAAGGATGGCTCTCAACAGGAGTGTC
The DNA here is from genome assembly GCF_040938575.1 of Ambystoma mexicanum. Lineage (NCBI taxonomy): Eukaryota > Metazoa > Chordata > Amphibia > Caudata > Ambystomatidae > Ambystoma > Ambystoma mexicanum. The sequence goes on along the minus strand of NC_090931.1, from coordinate 1,400,247,802 downwards.
TGCATTTGTCTCTTTCCTTGCTTCTGGTCCCTCTCTCTTGTGCATCTGGATGAGGAGGAGGAGGAGGAGGGGGGGGGGGGGGGAATCAGCCATTTCAACAGAACCCACCTTCGTTTGTGAGGAGTGATTGGGGAAATGTAACATCTCTCCATGTTTAGTGACACTAAACCGGGGAATAGTTAAAAGGAAACGCAAGGAATGAGACAACATACAAAATAGGGAGTGCTTAACAAGGTTGAATTTGTTTAAGGAATGTCAATTGCCTACCAGTCCTAAGGTCAACAATGGCTTTCATTTAAACATTTCCCTCTTTCATTGCTAGGTCTTGGTTCTTAAGATTCAGACTTAATATTTGACACACCCTTGAAGTAATTAGACCTCGATTAAAGATAGCTAAAACTCAGAGCAACTGCAGGCTTTGCAGGGACAACACCTTTGAAACGCTCTGACACCTAGTGCTAAACACAATGTAAAAGTACTGAATGACAGGTGTATATTTTCTTTCAAAAATGTAAATATTCAGGAGAGAGGGCGTTGACTGAGATGTTCTGGTTGAGACCAATGAACGGTACGCAACTCTCCCTGAACATTGCGCTAGTAGCCTTCTTAAAATAAATATTTCTGTTATTAGACAAAGTCAACAGTAACCCCCATACAGGGACAGATGCTTTCTTATGTCAAATAGAAGGTCTTAATTGAATTGTAATAGCACTCGTCAAGTTTATCCCCCAAGAAGGGGACATTCATTTTCTTGTGCTTTCCAGTACTAAAACCGTTTACATGTGTGTATATCGATTTCAGGCCTCGAAAGTAGCTTTCCTAGGTTTGGCGGAACTGACATCATGGGGCTATTTTATGCGTTGTCAGTTTTGTAATTATTTAAGCAATATGCCCCCGAGCGGCGGGGGCATTACCAACTCAGGTAATGCCCCGGGGCCCATAGTTATAGGTCCCGAGCGAAGCGAGGGCCTTAACGAAGGGCCCAGGGCATTACCAGAGTCAGTAATGCCCCAGCCGCAAAGGGCATATAGCTATTAGTACCCCGGCCCACAAAAACTGCATGACCGGGGCACTAAAAGCTTTCTTTGTTTCCCGAAACGCTGCAGTGTTTGAGGAAGAAAAAAAAAAAAAAAAAAACCACCACGTCAAAGAAAATGGCCACCATGGAAAGGGAAAATGGAGTCAGTTTTCCCTTTCCATGGCGGCCATCGGGAGCAGACACACTGGAAACAGAAGCGTTGCCAGCACATCCGCTCCCAAAAAAAAAAAAAAGTAAGTGGTGTTGGGAGGGCGGAAAGGAAAAAATAAAAATAAATTACCTGGGTCGCCGGTGGGGGACGATGGAAGTCTCCAGCCGTGTGGAGGCTCGGAGCGGGGATGGCCCCACTGCAAGTCTTCAACGGCTGGAGGCATTCATCGTCCCCCGCCAGGGACCAAGGCATAGAAGGTAAGTGGGTTGGGGAGGGGAGGGCAGGGAGGTGGGGGGGAGGGAAGGAAAAAAAAAAAAAAAACTTACGGCAAAGGTAGCCTCTCAGCCTTGGGAGGCTCGGAGCGGGGATGGCGCCACTTCAAGCATCCTCATTGGCCGAGGGGCTGCCACGCCTCCAACCAGGGACAAAGGCCGTGGAATCCCAACAGAGGGGTTCCCGGCCTGGTAACGACTCGGCGAGGGCCAATCAGAATGGCTCTTTCATTCTGATTGCACCCTCGCCAGGTACTAATGTATATTAAATGTAGGAGTAATGAATTGTCTTTAATGGAGTTCAAAGTTTTGGAATATATGTGAAGGGTTCAATTATATTAACAAAGAACATTTGCAAGTCTTTTCGGCCATAAACTGAGAACCAGGATTACTGTAGCAAAGAAAGCCCCTTGTAGGAGAACGTAAAACAGCAGCAGGCTACTTATCCCGCCAATTAGGAGGGCAAACCCCAATTGCAAATGAACAGAACAAGGTTTTGGACCATAGGAGCGAGAAACTAGTCTCAAGTCACTACAAATGTGACGCCAGTTAAAAGTCTTTGGTGCCACAGGAAATCCAGTCTCGATGCCATGCAGAAGATGTGCACAGACCCAGCAGTCCAACACATTTGGGATGCAAGCATATTGCTAGTTCGCACATAGGAAGCGGTTCTTACTTTGGATTCTTCCCAAGGTTTTTGCATCTCCTATAATTTCCAGCAGCTCTCGGCTCACAACACACACACTGTGATTCGCCGAAAGCCTGTTAGTAGCTTCTCTCCTCAGTCACAGCCCTAGCATCCTCCAGGCATTCTCCTCTGAACCATCCTAAGCAGCTGCATCGCGCATGGTCATAGGAGAGGCACATCTCAACATGCCTTCTACCCCAGGATATGTTGGTCTTCATACTATGTGGGTTTCTAAATGTTCAGAAAAAGATGTCCAATCATAGAATTATGTTTCTTTGCCATAACAACTGCACCATGTTCATTTTGTCTTGACCCTTTCACTATAGATATCATTTCATAGCCTTGGCCTCCTATACAGCCAAACAACTTTCCAGAAGACTGGCGTATGCTACACAATCAGGCGTTGTGGTGTTAGAAATGACACCATGTGGTTCAATATATACAAATAATTATGTTCTACCTGCCGAAGAAGTGATTCAATTCACACTGTGTGCTAAGCCTCTCTCGTGCTATTGCACCATATATAATAAAGACGATGCTTTCATTGCACATAACACAGTTAATTGTCTCTTGTTTGCTCATGGCAACTTCTTCAGGCTTTAGGCTCTGCTGCTGCCCTTTGATCCAGGTCTCTGCCACCCTGCTCCACCTTACCTCCAGGGCTTGAATTTCACCTTACCAGCAAGAGAGATTAGGGATGCAAGCTTTTTTATTTAAGAGTTGACAACAAAAATCTGTTTAGGGGCAGGGATCCGGGGAAGCTTTGGCCCAGCTGAAGAATGAGCAGTTTCTCCCCCCCAGAGGTTGGTTCAGTAAATATTTGTTTATTGTGCCTGCCTCTAGTAATGGTTATTCTCTATGTGTCATGAAGCGCACTATTAAAGGTTGGTGGTAGTAGTAAACACTTGCATCCATAGACCGTTTTAGTAGGGGTGTCCATACTTTAATGAGTCAGAAGTCTTGTATGAACGTTTCCTGGCTGAAATAAAAATGTAAAAAGTTTGGTCCATGTACATTTCAAAACTATCGGATAACTTGACACTTCGCCCACAAGTCATAACGAGGAATTGTATAGGGCTAGGGTGAGAGAATAGTGGAAGGGTGCCGAGGACTCTGTGTGAATGCTTGTCAGTGTTTCTAAACTAGATGCATTTGTGCAGTCATTGTCTCTGATTGGCTTTGTTGAAGACTTATTCCTTTTTCTCTCTACTTTTGGTGTTCTCTGGTCGGAGTGCCAGTAACTGGCGGGCACTTATTGGAGTCACCCCACTTCCAATGGCTTTCATTAAGGACATGCTAGAGAAAGACGACTCCTTTTTTGTATTTCTGTGCATCCCATTTTAGCAATGAGATCTGTTCAGGCTTATTCAGTTTTCAACCTTGTGTATAAAGCTCATTTCTCTCACTACCCCTCCTCTCAATAGTTATCCAAATACAGATGGTGTCTCAACACAATCTAATGGTCTTTGCTTTATTAAATTATCATATTTATCATAATCAGAAAAAGGAAACTGCAATTTCACATGCAGAATGGTTTTCTCTCCCACCTTTTGAAGTCAAGATTGGGAGTAGATCACCCCCACCTCAGGTCACAAGATAAGGAGGAGGTTTCAATTCCTTCCTGACAGAAACATGGCTATCGGACAATTACACAACAACAGCCCACAAAGCCATACCAGAAATCTACAAAGACATGCCAACAAAGAAAACCAAAGAGGAGAAATCGCAACAGTGCAAAAAGATTACCTGCACAACACCACTCCCCCTCACCCCTCAAACCTACAGACGATTGCAAATCGCTCCTAATAAACACTAATCTCATTGACCAATCCAACCTACTGTTTGTCCTGATCTACAGGCCACCAGCTTACAACCCCAACTTTGCAACAAATCTCACTGATGCCATTGCTAACCCATCCACTTACCATGAGAACATAATTGTCCTGAGGAACATCTAGTTCGAAAAGACAAAACCTCAGCAAACAGCCTACTGGAAACTCTCCACTTCAAACATATAGTGAGCAGACGCACCCACAATGTCAGACACCCCTGAGATGCAATTTTATGCAGAGACAGACTCCAGACCACTTCCCCCACCGGTACCAATCATATGGAGCTATCACCGTATGATCCCCTTCACTGTCAAAATCCCAAAGTCCATAATGCCTGCAGACATAACACTACCGGCTACAAACAAAAGAAACTGGAAGAGTCTTGACCTGGAAATATTAACGGACATAATGGAATTAACCAAACATCTCCCAGCTAAACAGAATGACTCCACACAGCAGAAAAAAAAAATTCTTTCCTGATCAGAGGCCTTAGACCAACTAATAACGCCAAAACTCTTCAAAGCCACCACAACAAAATGGGAGCAAGATGATTCACAGAAGAACTGACTGAGAAACTCAACAAAAAATGCAAACTGGAAAAATCTTTACAACCCATCAGACAAAAACAAATACCGACAGATCCGAATCTGCAAAGAAGTAGTCCTGAAAGCAACAAAAATAAAAAGCATACTACAAGAATCCAAGCAGCAAAACCCACTAAAAAAAAAATTGTTCAAAAATCAAGGAAAACAACCCAACCTTGTGCAACAAAGGCATCATACAATCACAAACCCTATGTGACATCACAAACCACCCAAGAACAAAAATTGAAACAATCCAACAGGCCATCAACACAAGCCGCCCTACAGACAACTCCAGAACCACCAGAAACCTGCGCTCTAGCAATCACCACAACACGACTGCTTTAAACCTATAAGAAACCTTCAACAAACTATTAAAAAGAAACCAAAAGACAGCAAGGCCTGCTTCGCCTGCGGCTGGTCTAGTGCTGACGACGCTATTGTTTGTCAAATGTTTGTGTTACTACAGATGTCTGATCAATAAACTTTAGGAGCATTGTCACATCTCCACAGAGTGGTGGTAGGAAAGCCTTGAACCACCATTATACAAATAGAAAAATGGAATGAACTCCCAGAGACTTGCGCCAAAAATGCTGTGATTTTGGAAATTTGTTTAGCACAAATGACACGTGGTTCGACCGTCTAGTCTTCTTCAAATCAGGACAAACAAAAATAAACTTGCGGTCTTATACAGCCTTGTTTGGTTGGCAATTATGGGTTCAGGAGTTCGGTCCCCGTGCAACGTAATAACGGGAAAAGATTCCCTCTGCCGTGTTGATCCTCTCTACCAACCCCACCTGATCCCAAGCAACCCATGCCCACCGTGCATCTTCAAAAGAAATAGTCAACCACAGAACACCAGCATCATACTTTTGGATACTAATGAACCACCTATCCCTAGACGCAGGAATAGTACCTACAACTTACAAATCAGCATACATCAAGCCCTGCCTAAAAATGAAAACGCAGAAGACCCCAACTACTGATCTATATCAAAGCTAATCTACCCACCGAAACTAGAGCTACCCACTGAAACTAGAGCTACCCACTGAAACTAGAGCTACCCACCCCCCCCCCCACAACATCTACTATATAATACTCCACCACGCGGAAATCAACAGAATACTTTACCACTAGAGAAATGGAATCCGCACTTCCATCCATATGGTAGGACTAAAAAAGACATCAGCAACCGATAGGTCCTCATACTATTAGACTATCAGCCACCTTCGACACAGACACAAAACACTAATCTGAAGACTTAAGGAATGCAGCATAGACAGCTCTGCACTACAATGGCTGAAATCTTTCCTCAACAACCAAACTTAAAGAACACTAATTGTCATTTACATCCAACATCAAAAACATTACCTGTGGCGTACCACAAGGAACTAGTCTCTCTACACCCCTCTTCAACATCTGTTTCCCCCCCCCCCTAATGACTCATCTATATCCATGGAATGACTGCCTACAACTACACAGACAACACCAAACTCATCTTCAAGATCACCTCTAACTAAGACCCAAAAACACTCAAATGCCTCACCAGGATGACCAGCAACAATCTCAAACTAAACCAGACCAAAACAGAAATAATGATTCCCACCCACCAAGACAACAATGCAACTCATGCACATTTGAGTTGGCCACCATGTATGGTAACCCAACCAGAGACATCCTCGGAGAAAAAAAAAAGATATACTCATGTACAACAGCCTCTCACTAGAACCACAAGTCAATGCAATTGCAGAGAAATGTTTCTACCTCCTGCAAATAAGGCTACTCCCTTACCTCAACTTCCCACATAGAACCCTTGCAGTCATCTCCTTGGTATTGTTGAAACTAAACTACGTAAACAGCATCTACACCTTGGAATACCAGTACGCCTCACAAACGGCAATGCATCCAAAATACAGCAGCAAGACTACTCCTGAGACTAAACATAGGAGACCACACAAGCCCCGAGAAGCCTACACTAGCTTCCAATAAAAACAATGCATCAACTTTAAAGCCCTATGCATTACCCACAAATCACTACACGAAAAGGGGGCTGAATTTCTCCAAGTCATAATCACTCTCTACCAATCAGGACGAAACCTAAGATCAGGCAATGACATTCAAAGCAAAACACTGCGAGAAAAGGAAATTCAAAGGAACCACATTCTCCTGTTTGATAGCCGAACTATTGAACTCATTACCTAAAGCGATAACAATGGAAGATCACCTGGCCTTCGAAACAACTGACAACTTGACTTTTCAATTCACTGAGATAAGTAAAAAAAAAAACTGCCACCCCCACATATCATACCACATACCCAAAGCAAACATGGGACAATACAAATTGTGGAACCAACAAAATCACCACACAACCCCAGCCCAACCTACTAACCACCCCCGTTCCTTTCTTCTCTACCATACACACTCAAAAGGGTAGCCACACAAGACAGTCGTAAAAATAAACAACCACAAACAACCCAGACACTGGATGTTACCCCTCAGGTCACAACAAGCCCAGTGCACACAAAGCACACTCAGATTCCAGTTTATCCTGGTTCGGCAAGCTTCAACCGAAGAGCACAACCTCCATCCTAGCCCTCTACCCTAACCAACCCCACTCCAGAGCCAGCGAGTGCCAGGTGACCATCCAAATGGCAGCAGTACACAATATAAATCAACATAATTATAAGAGACTGTTCAAAGATAGATGGGGAATATATTAAGCAAAAGAGATGGCTGGATGCAGCAGAATATGGAGTGATGACTGACATCTAGGAGGGATAGGATTAGAGGCTGCTGATAGATGACCCCCCCATTCTGGAGGAGATTAGCAGCTCACATTGGAAACTGGCCAGTGCAACTTAAAGGGCCCTGCAAAGTGAGGAAATCCAAACAGAGGGTCCAGGATAATTCTCAAAAATAGAAAGCAACAGTAAGTGATTAACTCCAATGACAATCCCTAATACTCCATAGACCCATCAGGTTAACTTCCTGGGAGACGGATAGTCTGGAAGCAGAAAGGGCATGCTAGTTTTGAAGAGACTGGCGCAATGTAAGAAAGTTACTCTATTTGTCCCTTATAGTGAAGTGCAAAAGGAGATTTCATTTTTATAGAGCCCAAAGCCTTTTTGTATGGCACAGCTTAAAAACAGACAGCATTTTGTCTAACTTAAATATGGTTCTTCTCTGTAGAAATCAACCAAACCGAAAACAAATGTTGATTCGGGCCCTGGCGACAGCCATGAAGCGTTATCGCCCAACAAAATATTTATAATTTGTTGCTCTTGGAGAGAAAGTGTTCTGGATGAGAGGTAGAGATTAATTTCCATTTACTGAAAATCGTGCAAAGGTAAATAACATGCAAGCCCCTGCCCCATCCTGCAATGCACATGTGGACGTGTGTGTAAAGTGAAAAGGTAGGGCTAACTGCATTAATTCCATTATATCCAAACACATTCTTACATTGGGTGGGTAAACCAAGGTTGTGTACACTCAGTGCTTGCTTTTCCTAATCATAGCCTTTTATCCATCTAATGCAATCTAATCGTGTCTATATTTCCATAACTTATACATTCATAAACCCACACTCCTAGAAACGGCAAGTAGAGTGAATGTGCATATAAACGTCATTTTTTTTCCAAGTAATGTTTCTCCGATACAGAAGAAATGTTCTCTAGAATTTTGCAATGGTCGATAAAAATGCAATATAAATGCATGTCAACACACTGGACAATAAGAGGCAATGTTATCATTGTTTCTATCTGAACACCACAATGTAGCTCCATCATAGAACGTGTGACAGCATAATTGTGTATTGACAACAGTGAGATTTAAGCAAGCTTCCTGTGGATGAGATTGATGCTGGCACAGCAATTTAATTTGTTCAGAAGCAGTCCGAGAATTATTGTGGCGACTTTCCTGGCAAAGTTGGAGACCACCTTTGTTTGGACTGGATTTTAAATTCTATTTAAATTTCGAGTTCCACAGAAACTGCCTGTTTATTGCCTGGCAATTTCGGGGTGGGACAATACCTGTGGCACATGCGATTAGTGATACCACACCAGGAGAACCTATAATTCAAATAGATTTATACAAGAATGGTACTGATTGAATGAGTGTAGTGTGTTGTGCATGTGAGGGAGTATATTGTAGAAGAGCGAGAAATGTGTTCGAAAGTAGGTGTATTTGTAGAGGTGTGTAAGGTTGAGTGCGTGTGTGGAGTGACAGTGGGTGAAAGAATGGCTATTGGAAAGGAGGGGAGAGGGAGGAGTAGGGAATGTGGCAAATTCAGGATACACAGGGAAAGGTATTGGAGGAAAGACCAAAGTCAGGGAGGAGATCAGTAAGAATCATGGGGAGGAGTGCAGAATTAGAAAGAAGTGACAGTACAGTGAGTTGACCAAAATAGGAAGAGTGAGCAAACCTCAACCTTGAGTGGTGAGAAATGTTCAAATCCGACCCTTACGAGGGAGAGACCCAGAAGATCAGGCACCTTTAGAAAGTCCCAGAGGGAGATGGTTCTAGGCCACAGCCTTTAGACTTCCTTTGAGAGAAGACAGTAGGTGGTCACTGACCGGTAGCTATAAACTCTAGGGCAGTTGGGATGCTTGAGGTGGTTTAAGCTTTGAAATAAAACCCTCCAAACATATGTGGTTGGTGGCTATATGTGACAGTTACCAATAAGGAATGTACTGTGCGTTTTGAGACAGTGATGGTACCATCTCAGAATGTACTGTAAAAAGATAACCGATTCGTTTTTTTAAAAATAATTTCTACTTAAATATTTTAAAAGTTCCAAACATGCTTGCAAGTTAGTGTTTTCAAACATTAATAGGCAGTTCAAATATTTGTTAACAGTGCTAAATCGATGTGCCTACATGTGTCGGCAAACACTAACAGACAGTTTTGAAACTCAAAAATCATTACTTTCTACATAAGGCGCAAGTATTTACTGCATTCCTGCCTATAAATGTAAAATGAAATGAGAACTGCGAATGTGAAGTACATTGAATGGGACCATGCTCGATTATATAACATTCAAAGTTTCCTTAGACCATTTGCTGGAAGTTTGAAAGCAGAGCCAGGCCTACTCCGATTCGAACAGACTGGTTCAATATATTTGCAGCAGGCGTCAGCTCACTCAGCTAACTTACCTCTTCAAGAAGAGAAGGCGTAGGTGCGTGACACGAGTGCAAAAGGCTCAAGATGTCGAAAAATACCAATATTTTGGCCTTGCTTTTTTACTAGCGTGCTCAAATGGATAAAGGCACATTTGCAAACGTCAACCGTATATCAGCATCAAACTAAAGTTCTCAAAAAACCTCTTGCTAAAGGATACATGTGTACGTCACCCTCCTGTACCCACATGGCTGCCATTTCTGCAACACACCAGAGAGGATCAAATCATTGCAGAACCAGCGACCAGGTTTTGGAAGGAGAAGGATATTGCTCTGAAGCAACAAACTATTTGAACATTTTCCCCTTGAAGTTCATATTTAAAGATTCACATACAGTTAAAACGTCAACTGTCATTTCAAACAGAAATAACTGGCATAGGATAGAGTATCAAATGACAGCAGTTCGAGATTGAGGGTGCCTTTACAATATTCAGTGGTTAGTGGGTTGTGGCTACCAGGAACAAAGACCAGCGATGACAAGGAGGTAGGCAGACAAAAAGGGCGCACAGCCTTCTACAATTCGCCATTTCAAAGCAATATACATATAGTGGCATGTCAGAGTGATAGCGTGTCAACTGAGAGGTGGGAAAGGGGTAGGAAACAATCCCTTACTGGTAGTGATCGAGTCTGCTTTTAAAGCGTTCCACTGTTGTGTTGGTTTTGATGGTTTGAGGAAAGGCATCAGTGAAGGGGATCAAATAGTGAGAACGCGCATGTGATAGTGTCAGAGAGGGCAGGGCACAGAAACGTTGAGGGGTACACAGGACATTCAAGAGGGAGAGTAAAGTGAGATGCAATCAACTAGGTTATCAGGGTGTGGGGGGAGAAGACCATCGATATATCTGAAGACAAGGAGCACGAATTTTAAGTGCAAGTAATGGCGTCTGTAGGCCGAGGTGGGAATTGAGGGGATTTCATGGAAGGTTCTAGATGGCCTCAGTGGGGAAGTTAGTTCAGTAGAGAGAAAGTGGAGGGTAGACCAAAGAGTAGGATAGACCGGTAGTCTGGTTGACAGAGTACCATGGTAGAGATCAGTATCGGCTGTGCGTTTGAGGGGGTGGAGGCAAATCTACCTCAAAGGCCGACTCTAGCTGCTGTGAACACAGTTGCGATAAATGTCACCATCAAAGATGACCCCATGGTTGCAAGCCTGTGGTGATGTAAAGGAGGTTGGGGGCAAGCAGACCGGAGTGACATTGGCATTGAAAGTGCGGTGAAAAGAACTTTTGTTTCAGAGTTTACCACCGTGCAGCTGAGGCATCCAATGCTGAATAGCTGCGAGACAGCGGATCTGTTCTGTGATGGCAAGGGTGAAGGTGAAAAGTACAACTCATCAGCAAAAGGGGCAGGATTGAAATACAAAGGACAGATTGAGTTAACATAGGAAGTGAAATACAGCGTGAAGAGTTGCCCTATGAGTCATCCCTGGGTAACACAAGAGGTGTGGAGATCAGAGTCAGTTCCACAAGATTGAGGACCAGTTAGATAGCTGGCACCCAAGTCAAGGACTGTGTCCTTGAAACAGAGCAAAGGGAGAAGTTTTGAGGGAGAGGCATGCCCTACTGTGTCATAGTAAATGGAGAGGAGGGTGGAGGTGAGAGGTTGACAGAAAGACAAGCAGCTTTGTTGGAGTTTACTCTAAAATCCTGACTGAAAAGGGGTGGGGGCGAGGAACATTGCAGATTGAAATCCGAGGTAACTCAATGTTACATATTCAAAGATTTGAGTGGTGGGACAAGAGAAAGACGGGTCTATAGAAAGAGGGTGTGTGCAGATCAGCAGTGGGTTTCTTCAGTACGGGACTGGCGGTGGCCATTTTATAGCAGGCGGGGGACGATACCTGTGGAAAGGAATAGGTTGAAGATGGAAAGGTGAGGCAGGGTTAAGTGTGCCAGGTCTTTAATAATTTGCGGTGCAAAGGGATCCACAGGAGCACAAGTTGGGCACGCTAAGCCGAGGATTGGTTCATGCTCAGTGGGACAAGTGGGTAATTGAGGAAGGAATGGGTGAAAAAAAAAAGGCATGCAGGGCGTTATTTTTGTAATTTTGGAGAAGAGGCAAAATCTTCAGCAGAGCGAGAAGGTTCGGGAATGATGTGGGTGTATGGAGAACGGGCCTGGAGGGTCAGTTCAGAGCAGAGAATGAAGTTAGCATATTAAATGGATTTGGCAGTCAAGAGTAGTAGTGCACACAAAAAGTATTTGGTGGTTAGAGCATTAGAGTGCCAGTGACCTACAAAAAGGTCAACGATACTAGTTTCCCCAACAAAAGTATTAGATCAACCTTTTTAAGAGCCAGATTAAACCTACTAAGAACAAACGCGATCTTAGCAATAAAAGGAATCTCCAACTCAAACTCATGTCGTTTTTGTAAAAAAGACAGTGGAAACAGCGAGACACTTTTCGTGTAAAGGCACAACGACCGACAGACCCACATGGGTCACTTATTCAAAGACGCCTACCCTTGACGAAACACTGGTGGAAGCAACTGATGAGCGGCAAAACAAACTATAATAGCAGTCGTAAGATTCTTCCAAAGGTTGGGCTTAGACACTCTTGTCATGGACACCCCAGGTAATGGACCTAGAAAACAGACTGAAAGATGAGTCAGGACACCGTCACCGTGATAAACATTTTATTCATCTTATTTTCAAGACCAAGGAACAATTAAAATGAAAAAATCTTGCAAAAATTGTATTAACCAAGTAATACAAGAATTAAAAAAATACCCGGCTTAAAATACCAGCGGTCAAGGTACATTTTTTTCGTACGATGTTGGATGATTGGGGAGAACCATGGCATAGGTAAAGGAGCAAGCAGGGTAGTGGAAGTCAAAAGACAAAGCCAGTGCATCATTGAATTAGATGAAGGCAAGTTCAATTAGGTAATTGCAGAAGGTGAAGGAAGGCAGTGCAGAGATGGTGAAGTGAAAAAGCGAGTGGTTGCGGGAACAGAGGAGTAAGAGCAGAAGAGTTCCTAAGGGTGCGATTAGGAAGATCATGCAAGTTAATCAGGGAAGAACAAAGTGGAGTCAGTTGCAGGTGATGGGCCTTAAACATACTGGGGAGGTTGAAATCACCCACAACAATGGGCACATCAGCAGGAAGAGAAGTAGGGATCAGAAAATAATTGAGGGTTCAAGGTGGGTGGTAGATTAGGAAAGGTGGGGTGAAGATTAGCATAGATGTTTTTGAACGAAGCAGGAGTAAGTCAGAAGGGGGTGGAGTTGGGTCCTTGCTAATAGTTAAGACATGGTTTTGTGTGATGCAGATAGTGCAGTCAGTGTGGTGTGCAGCACAAGGCAGTGTCGTGAGGGTTGATCCAGGTTTCATAACACCAGTTAGCAAGTATTCAGCCTGACAGGAGTTTAAATGGTCCACTTGAGGAAGAGAGGATCTTGCAGTGTGATTGGGCATTCCAGAGGCACATATTAAGGTCCATACAATGGATGTGGTGCAGTGGTGAGGAAAGAGTACGTGGTTGGTGAGTAGAATAGAGAAGGTTAGAGTATGAAGAACATGTAGCCAGGAGTTAAAGAACATCTTGGAGGAGCAGTAGTAGAGGCTAGGGATGGGTGGGGATAGACAGACTACATGAGTGGGCTTGATAGAGGACAGCTACTATTAGGGTACAGCACCAGTGGAAATGTAGTTTAATAGTTACTACCTGGAGGGCGCTTCACTCCTCAACTTACATAGAAAAGATGATTGGCACAAAATGCGACGGAATAAAACATCACAATCGGAAGGGGGGGTTGGAGTTTCAGGGCTCTCCACACTTAGCTCCAGGACCCAGGTACTGGAGCTGTGCATGTAAAGGTTCCTGCCAGAGCACTGGGCCCATTCTTGCAGAATAGTGTGAACTGTGCTCTGTGTCTCAAACCCAGCAAGCAGGTCTAGAGAAGGGGACAGGCTCATTAAGTGGCATTGAACGGCTGTTGGGGCATAATCAGTTGATTCATACTGTCATACTGATGTGAAGTTCATCCAGCAGATCTGTTTGCATACACAGTAGCAGGTCAGAGCAGGCTAGGCATGTGCAGAGGCAGACGTGTTCTATTTAGCATTAAGAGTTGCAGGGAAACAGTTAAGTTGATCCAGCTAAGATCCCACACAACACGCAGTCTTCCTCGCCATCATCCAACCAAGAGGCAGAGAAGCCAAGGGAGTATTACACATCAAGGAGGCAGTAGCCAGGATCCTGGGACATGTGTGAACCGATTAAATTCAAGGTTGCAGAGCAGGTGGCGGCAGAGCGGATTGTGCAGCAGTTTGAGAAGACTGCAAGCCAGAGTCCTTCCAGATATTAAGAAAGAAGTTCCTTAAAGAACAAAGTGACCCAGAGTGGACTTCAGCACTCGGGTTCATGCAAAAGCACCATCCTCTGGCTTAACAGGACCAGCTGCCCATATCTCTGGAAACGATTCCCTCGAGTGCGCAAACAGAGCCGCCATCGCACCCACAGAGGTGGTACAAGAGAAACTACACAGACAAGAAAGTAGACTGCCCTTCGAACACTGCTGAGGTGCATCTGGCACTACAACAGGTGACCTATGCCTTACACAAAAATCTTAAACTGAGAATTCTATTTCAAGTAGGGTTTTGTTTAGAGTCATGTTAAAGGATATTTATATCGTGTACGGTCGCTACCGGAGTTGTCCCCTGGCAGATCTGAAAAGCAAGAGGGTAGGGTAAGTTAGTAGGACCGAGTCGAAAAAAAGCTTGAGAGCGGCGATGTGCTAGCACCAGTTCGGTTTACACCATTCGCAGGTGCGATTTTCGGCCAGGGTAGGTTCTATTGAGGTACAAAATGTATCCACAATACCCCGTTCATGGGGGGAAGGTGGGCAAGAATGGTCTTTACTAAAAGGGGATTTTGTAGGTACCTCACAGCATAGTGTGCTTGGAGGGCAGGTTGGATCCCTTGTTAGTTTGCTCTGTGTGCCACATTGTTTACATAAGTCATGGGATATCCGCTGCCCAGCTCTTGATTCGTTTCATTTTCTACTAAGGTGGTTAATTCAAGGGGCATGTCGACCAGTTTTCACAACCAGGCAACGATGCATAGGTAGGGTGTGCAAAGGTGCCATGGCCTATACGGAGAAAGAGGAGCCTCCTTTGTTTTTTATTGACGCCAGGGTCTAGGACTAGTGCCTCAACCTTCCCATAAACAGTGCAGTGTTCCTGATGTGGTCTTACCATTACTTAAATGGTCAGGCACTCTAGCAAGGCCGATGGTGGCCCTGTCAGGAGTGTATTAGCCAGAACTGAACCAATGATCGTAGTGAAGCGTTTGGAAAAACGTTGCATTGGCTAGGTCCAGTTTAAGATTAAACATTTCTTTGTGCACACACGACTAAATGACTTCCAGTTTCTTGGACCCTTGGCTGCCCCCATGAAATTCATCACAATGGAAATAACCTAGTAACTGTCCTTTCCATCGAGACATTAAGATAGGGCGACAATATAGGGCCCTTTCGCCAGGTCTATGGCCTCCATGCGCTTTGTGGTTTGAACGCCCTTGTTGACTGCAGTCCATGTGCAGGAGGTTCAAAGTTTAGATTAAGAGATGTGTGTGCACAGATTAGGTCTTAGTGGCTGGCTAAACTCCAACAACCAGCCCAAAGGTCGGGTGCTGTTGGCAGTTTAGGATAGCGTGTTATTGCTAAAGATTCCATGTGTTCCCAGCTAGACTATTTTGTTAGTGGTCGCTGTGTAGTGGCAGATCAGGTACAGATGTTTCAGTGAGGACGGCCATGTGTGCTGCTATGCTGGAATGGCATAGCTGCATTCTATGTAGCATGGATGGGTGGCCGTGCCTCTGTCCACAGATGTGATGCAAGGTATACGTCGGTATGCTTTGATGGAGTTCTGCTGCAGTGGACTAATGTGGTTGGCTGGTGTGGCTATTGAGTAGAGGCGCTGGGTCCTGAAGGGCCATGGTACGAGGATAAGGGGTATGGGGAACTGAAATGAGTGTTTCACTTGCATATGTATAGCGCACCAAAGTTTAGCAGCTATCCATAGTTTGAGAATTTTGGGGCTTCTGGTAGCAGGTGAAAAAAATATCGCAGTGGCACATGACATCCAAGGGCTCCACTAGTCTTTCAGAAGCTGCAGACCACCGATCCAAGATAAATCACAATGTAGTGACCCAATAGTCTGCATTTATGTTAATCAGGCGCGAGAACACCAAGTCACTGGGATTGCATTCTCAGTGTGGTGCTGAGAAATCGCAGATTTTTTGTACACTTCATGAGCAAGTAATGAGGAAGAAACGTGGAGGCAATTGCCCAATTATATCAGTAATACCATCAATAAATCATTCGCCCTAGTCCTACTCTGCATCATCCAAATACTCTAGCGATCATCCTCGTATGTTTCAGGAGGGGGTAAAGCGGTTTACTGTTAAGGCACGAGAAGGGATCAAAACTACATTTGGGAATAGCTTGGGTGGATGGACGAAGGCCTTCATGTAATGGAATGAGGAAGGAGTAATGAAGATCACAGGTAAGTAATATGACAATTTGCATTGTTATGTTGATTTATACCACGCGCCACCCGTGGGCAGTCTCCAAGCACTCACTTATCCCCGCAAGATAATAGGGTGTGGTGTGTTACGGTGGATAGGATCGGTTCAGAACCAGGAGAAACTGCAGTCTGTGCGTGGGTGTCAGAGGTTGACTATCCTGAGAGTTGCAAGGATCTTTCTGGGCCTTGTTTTTGCAAGTATCTTTGGTTTCGGCCTCAACTCGTTTTCAGGGTAGGGCAATTATCCTAAGCCAAGATGGAGGAAGTGTTTCTGCACAGTGATTGGTCCCAGTCAGAATAAAGGCTGAGTGCCCAACATCCCAAACTGCCTCTCATTGCCTGCCCTAGTGGCAGGTCATGTTTATGCTCCTTCCCATTAAGTTACGCCCCATAATGTCTTCACCATCATGGCGAGGAAGCTTGAATGGAGTCTGAATGATTTTTTCTGAACAGGAGAAAGCAGCTTCATCTGACAGCTAATTTCTTAAATAGCTTTTCCTTCAACTTCTCGTGTCATTTGTAAAACGATCTGTAAATAGTTTGTCTGCTTGAACTGCAAGGCTTTGGAAAAACACCCAAAGGAGCAATTTTAATGTAAATACAACTCAGGGAGCGTGTTGCAAACAGACAAAGTGCGTACAAACAATTTGGACAGTTATCTGCCAGCAGCGTAGGGGCCAACTCTCCCAAGCATTCTGTCATCTGCAATGAAGGATGGTCTGGCGCGGTTTGCACAGTGAAATTGTCACTAGCTGAAGGCGTCTACAAGTCAGGATCTCCCTGGAGACTTGCAGAGTATAGATGGAAGCTGAAAGCAGTTGCGTTAAGATTTCCCACAGACTCTAGCACAGTGATCGCGCTTCCACTGAAGCAGTTTGGACGCCCTCTAGTGGGCATTCTAATTTCTGCACACATGCAGCATCAAATAAACAGCATATTAACAAAGACTTCTGTATTTGTCCGGTATGTTTTCCGGATGTTTTACCAGAAGGATTGTGCTTGAGGCCGTTTCTTACCATCAATCCAGAAAGCAGGTCTCAGTTTGTGTAATTACAGTATATTGGGCAGAAGAGGAAGGAGTAACTAGCAGGAAAACTGGAAGATCTGTCTTCTTCCAGGGAACTGAAAAGTTATCCAAAACTTAAAAGAAAGTAACTTGAAATAGCAAAAATATTTTTTGCAAGGATCCCTTCTTGGCAGAAGCTGAGGGAATTCAGGCAAAGTGGGTAAAACTTAAGGACTGTTAGTTTAGGAATGTATAACTGAACATGTAATTATTTATTGCCCTAATGCAGATATCCACCAGAGCAAAGCTGGAAATCTGAACAGTTTTATCCACTTCCCCTTTCCCTTGGGGCTGTTCTGGGAGGTGCAGTTTTTAAAATCTGGTTGCGTGCGAGACACCCTGAAGGGAACTGTGGGATTCTGCAGCTCCTGAGGACATCTGGAGAAAAAGTTGACCCGGCTCGCTGTAACCGGCAAGACTCGGTGCCTCAGATGTGTACATGTTTATGTCGGGGTGTGTAGGTCTCATGCGGTTAGGCTCGAAATACAATCGTGAATACACCAGGGCCAAGCACCACTATTCTTACTGACGCCCCCTAAGCCCCACCAAGAGGCACAAACCATTTTTGTAAGGAAAACTGCTAAAAAAGCGCTACATCGTAAGTGTATCAGTCCAAAGCAAAGGACAAACAGGACCGACATCCTCTTGGTCATCAGTTGCTGGCTGAACTCTTGCAACAGCGAGTCATTGGGTTGGGAGTGTGTGGGGCATCTAGGTATCAAGTTTCAGGATGCTTTGTCAAAACACTCAATTTGGTGCCACAAGGGAATCCCCGTCAACCACTGGTACATCTCCCGCACTTTCAGCTTGCAATCACAATCAGACTAATCATATGCATCCTGTTTGGTTCCCCTTCCATTAGTCTCCATTGTGCTCCATCTGCATTTTCTTTGCGTTACGAAAACTGGATAATTTCCTTCAACCCTACCCAGGCTTCCCTCTGCTCCTCCAATGCCAACGTTTCTAATCACCGCACCCCCATGTGGAAGAGGCTGTGGAGTTAATCCTCCATACCGTCACCTGGATGTTTTTGAAGATCTCACTTTCCCTACTTTTCTCAACTTATCCCCTTTCTAATCTTCCTCTATAGACCACACAATCCGTTCCTTAATGTGTAAGACTCAATACTCTCCACATTTCTTCTTTCGTTTGGGTGGCTTACATTCACTGCATGCCCACTTAACCTTGAGTCATCTTACCTCATCGCTCCCCCTCAACTCAGAATGCTCTTTATCCTTATGACCCGATACTTTGTCTCGGCACACCACCTTTAGTTAAGACAATTTTCTTCACTTTCTCTCCCTCCCAGTCTTTCCCCTCCTAAACTACTTCGCCAATGTGATGTTTCACTCCTGCCTTCTATTGATAACGTGCATCACTAGGACCAAGCTGCTTCTATTCTTCACACCAATCTTAGCCTCTTGATATGCAGTCTCCATTCAGACCATTCTCCCCATTTCATTGACACCCACAACCTTGCCATTCATTCGCTCTTCCCAAAATGTATACCCTTCATCCAGCATAGAAACAAGGGGGCCCCAAACATATCTGCTAGCCATCAGCGACAATTGGGGAATACTTGGTGTAAATATTTGCCACAAAATATGAGAGATGACAGATCATAGCCATGCAGGCTGGATCGAGCAGGATGGGTCTATACGCACCTCCTACCCCGGAAATATTTGGAATGGTAGGTTACAGCACTAAAAATGCGGTAAAAAGCCAGATAGCCAATATCAAGGGTAACTCCCAACACACCTTCATGCCTTTTCTCAAAACACACCAGCGTAAAAACATTCACACTGGCTGCACCAATATTCCCCATTTAAGAACTCATGCTTGCTTTGTAGATGCCAGTAATACTAAAAGAAAGCTGGCCCTGCCAATATGTCAGTACCCCCACATACTCTTGGCTTTGCCATTAAAAAATGCTGACAATAAGAAACATGCCCAAACTGAAAGCAGCAATGTAGAACAATCTAGATGCACAATACAACGTATGAAACCCCCCCCCTACACCCCCAGTGCCTCCATGAACACATTAGGATTCCCAATTGCTCTTTGTTTGCTACCACTGCTCATAATCTTGGCGTAATTTGTGCCACTTCTCCCCTTCCCAGAAACTTTCAGTAGTGTAAAATATTCGTTGCACACTATTCTTGTTCAAGCTACTATAGTTCTAATGATTAATATTTCTCAGACTTTGGCGTCTCCCAGCTTCACATCAGTACACAACTCAGCCACTGACCTGTTCTCTGCCTTTACTTCCATTACCTCTGGACTAATCTTCTCTCACTTTCTCTGCAGGGTTTGAAATTTTTATGAGCAGGAGGTAAAACCAGCTCCTGGGTGTCGGGCGTCACCCAGTATGCAGGAACAACCACTGGGGAACTGAGCACACTGCCAATCCGACTCACATGAGGCACACTAACATTTTGCATATTATGTATGATGCAGTCTAACTGTATTCCAAATCTTTATACATTCAAACACCTACAACGAATGTCACATGTGCCAAGTTTGTAAGGCACCATATGGCCTAAGGAGCAGTTAAGTCCTGTTACCGTTAGCTTTAAGAGCCAACCATGCTCTCCTACGATGGAAGCAGGAGCTTAACAGCTCGCAGCAATTTCAAACCCCCCTATGTTGTGTTTAAATGCACCCATAGCCTGACCGCCTCCTTGCCCCTCCCTTGTTACCCTATTCGCTGTCAAACTGCATCTTTCACTTGTTACTAAACAAACTGGTGCCCCATTTAGTTTTCGCTCCCACACATTGGCACTCTTCACTTGTTCCATTCCCTCTTTATGCATATTCTGCAAATGCATAACAGCAATCTTCTCTTGCATCTTACCAACAATTGATTGGACATTTTTGTATTAGACTTGTTCAGCGCATTGGCAAAAAATGCTTTTAGATACCAAAGTCCCTTTAATTCCCAGCTCACAGTACTTCAGGAATGCACCTCCCCCAGCCCCCCAGACAGACCTTTGGATTCACAGCGAGGCTTAGCCTTCAACAGTGCATATGCCAAATAAAATACAGATAATAGTAACTACTTATCTATAGGGGAGGGGGTGACATTTTCAATTAATGACATTTGGAATGAACGAATCTCAAACCAGCACAACACATTTTTCAAGCACTTTATTGTGCATACTGAGCAACGGGCAAAAGCATATGGTGGGACTATAACTTTCTATTGGTCTTTCAGTTCCTTAAGCCTTCTGATGGCAGATTTGACCGTCACTGCAGATGTGGTGCTGAAAGAAAACAAGGGAATACAGAAATTAGTGTTGAACATATTTAAGGCATCCCAAGTAAAGAGACTGATCCCCAGAACTACTTGAATCCCACCACACACTGGCAACAATACAAATTAATTCATTTATAACTAGAAAGTTAAAACAGGATTGCTATATTCTAATTACACTGCAGAACCAAGGTTAGAAACATGCACTGCATTTGAAGCCTGGATCCCCAACTTGCCGCCACCGAATATAAAACATAACGGTTGGATGTTTCCACTGGCATGGAAACAGTCAGCAAAAAAGAAAATTATATATGACAATGCATTACTTACCGTAAAATCATTTCTGATGGTTGTATCTGCTTAGATTCACATGCTGTGCATAGGTCCGACATCCAGTGGTCACTGCGGAGTATTGCATTTTGTTTTTCGTAGTCGAAAAAGGGGACGTCGACAAGGCGGGTCTGTAACACTATCCCTATAGTGACGTGTGTTGTACCCACAATCCCTCACGCGTCGAGGTCCCTCTGTATTTTTCTGCCCTGAGGGAGCCTTCTAGATGTGAGTGAGTACAGAAAAGAGAAATATAGAAAAGGATGTCTATGTTCCTTCCATCCGAGCGGGGAGGAAGGGTGGGCGCATGTGAATCTAAGCAGATACAACCATCAGAAATGCTTTTACGGTAAGTAATGCATTGTCTTCTGATGTTTGGTAATTTACTTAGAATCACATGCTGTGCATAGACTAGCGAGCAGTACCCGCAGTTGGCGGTGGGTTATGAGAAGGAACAGTAGAGAAAAGATGTCTTAATACTGCCTGTCCCACCTGGGAGTCAGATCTAGAGTGTGCATCTAGACAGTAGTGTTTTGTAAAGGTGTGCACAGAACTCCAGGTAGCCGCTTTGCAGATGGACTCAAGGGGAACATTTGCAATGAACGCTATGGAAGCCCTAGTGCCTCGAGTGGAATGTGCTCTTGGCTTGAAGGGTAGTTCTCTTAGCAAGAGAGAAACAGAGTGATGCATTGAACAATCCATCTAGATATAGTGGACTTTGAAACTGCATCTCCTTCTCTTCCTGCTGCCACAGAGACAAAGAACTGATTAGTCTTTCTCAGTGGTCTGGTTCTTTCCATGTAGAACATGACAGCTCTGCGTACATCTAGTGTATGCAGACTTATCTCCCAAGCTGGAAGGGTTTTGAAAGAACGTTGGTAGTTCTATTGACTGGTTTACATGAAATTTCGAGATGAATTTTGGTGCAACCCTTGGGTGTGTGCGTAGAACCACCTTATCCTTGTGAACTGTTACGAAGGGGTCTAGAACAGAAAGAGCCTGTAGTTCACTTACTCTCCTAATGGAGGTGATAGCTTTTAGGAAAGCAGTCTTAAGAGTGAGATCTTTAAGAGTTGCCTTGTGCATGGGTTCGAACGGAGGGCCCATGAGTCTGGAAAGTACCACATTTAAGTCCCATCCGGGAGCTGGGTTAGCTATCGGAGGGTGTATCCTCTTTACCCCCTCCATGAAGGCTTTGATAACTGGTATCTTCCACCACGACACTTTAAGTTGGGAAGTGGTGTATGCAGAAAGTGCCGCTAGGTGTACTTTAATGGAATTGAACACTAAACCTGAATCCAGTAAATGGGTCAAGTATAGAATAATGTCAGTAGGAGAGCAGTCAACTGGGTTGATGCTCTTACCTCTACACCAGATAACAAATCTTTTCCATTTGCTAGAATAGCAGTGTCGAGTATTAGGTTTTCTGGCTTCCCTGAGGATGTCCATACATCTCTGCGGGAGTTGTAAATGTCCAAATTCTATGATCTCAGGAGCCAGGCTGCTAAGTTCATGGTCTGAGGGCATGGATGCAGTGTCCTGCCCTTGTCCTGTGACAGCATGTTGTACAGGCAGGGAAGTTTCACTGGGGGAGATAGGGACATCTCCATCAAGTGAGCGAACCATGGCTGCCGGGCCCACATTGGGGCCACTAGTATCATGGTAACCTGCTCCTGGTGCATCTTGTGCACCACTTTGTTGAGAAGGGGAGTCGGAGGAAAGGCGTAAACAAATTTCCCTGACCATTGAATCGACAGACCGTTCCCCTTGGACTGGTTCTGGGGGTACCTGGAGGCGTAACTTTGGCATTGTGAGTTTTCCAGAGTTGCGAACAGGTCTATTTCTGGGAATCCCCATTGCGTGAAGACGTCTAAGACGATGTCTTCGTGCAATTGCCATTTGTACTCTTTGGGCAGGGGGAAGTCTCTGCTGAGTTTGTCTGCTAGCAGATTGAGTTCCCCTGGTACATGTTGTGATAGTAGGAACATGTGTTTGAGAGCCCACTTCCATATATTCTGGGACAGCTTGGACAGTCCTGGAGAGCGAGTGCCCCCTTGCTTGTTGAGGTAGTACATGGCTGTGGTGCTGTCTGTGAGGACCATCACCGTCTTTCCTTGTAGGTGTTCCTGAAAGGCTTTCAGTGCTTTGAACACCGCTAATAGTTCCAGCAGGTTTATATGCTTGGATGCTAAGCTCGGAGTCCACGCTCCGTGAGCAGTCTGATGGGATAGGTGAGCCCCCCCATCCTGGAAGGGATGAGTCTGTGGTTAGAGTGGCTTCCACTGCGGGTGTGGCAAAAGTTTTCCCTAATAACAGGTTTTCTTTTGTCCACCACCGTAGCGAGAGAACCAAGGCCTGCAAGACCACCACTAGATCGTCCCATTGTCCACTGGCTGTAGAGCCACTCTTGCATTGGGCGCATGCGTGCGTGAGGTACCAAATAAATACATGACGCCATCATCCCTAGCAAGCGCATTGCTTTGCGTACCGTCACCTCTCGACCTGCTACATAATGGGGGATCTGAAACAGCATGTTTTGGACCCTCTCGTTGGAGAGTAAGACGAGGCCGTCCTTTGTTCGAATTAGAGCCCCTAGGAATTGTTTGATTTGGCTGGGGTCTAAGCTGGACTTCTTTTCGTTGATGGAGAAGCCCAGTTGGGACAAAAGGTCTACGGTCTTTTGGGTATTGGAGAAGCATGTTTCGTAAGAATCCCCTGTTATGAGCCAGTCGTCGAGGAAAGGGTATACCGGGATGGATAACCTGCGCAGGTGGGCCGCTGCCAGTACTTTCGTGAATACCCTTGGTGCAGATGCTATCCCGAAGGGTAGTACTCTGAACCGGTTGTGTTTGTTCTCTATCTTGAACCGGAGGTATTTTCTGTGCGCTGGCAACATTAAAATATGAAATTATGCATCTTTCATGTCTAGTGTTGTCATGTAATCCCCTTGTGATAACAGTGGGATTACTTCCTGCAAGGTCACCATACAAAACTTTTGGGGTTTGAGAAACTTGTTCGCTGGGCGCAGATCTAATACAGGGCGCATGGTTAAGTCCTTTTTGGGTACAAGGAAGTACACTGAATAAATACCTTCTGTTACCTGAGATAGGGGGACAGCCTCTATAGCTTCCTTTTTCAGTAGTTCTTCTACTTCTTGAAGAATGGTGAGGTGTTCCGGTGTCATGCGTCGGTTCCGTGGGGGTCTGTACTTCGGGGAACCGTGGAATTCGATGCAGTATCCGTGGGCTATGGTGGATAATACCCAGCGGTCTGACGATATTCCCTCCCATGCTGAAAGGAACGATGTTAGCCGGCCCCCGACCGGTGATGCATGGAGGGGACCCGAATTTTCGGGTCATTTGTTGGTATTGGGCGTGGAACCTTTGGGGCTGGAGCCGCGACCTCTTCCTTTGCCACGGCGTTGACCTCTTTGACTGAACTGGGTGTTACTACCCTGGTTAGAGGGCCAGTTGGCAGCAGAGTAAAATTGCTGTTGGTTTTGCTGCTGGCGTTGGCCACGAAAGGAGCGTCTATTGCCATAGCCGCATCTGTTAGGGGGCCTAGAAATTTGGTCAAGAGTCTTGGTGGTATCAAACTCTTTCTTCGCATGTTCTAGGGCCTCATCAACTGCTTTCCCAAACAGATTGTTCTATGGGCTTATTTATCAGGGAAGCCTGGGTTTCCGGCTTAAATCCCGAATTGCGCAGCCAGACATGGCGTTTGAGAAGTATTCCCTGAACCAGGGAACAGCCAGCCGTCTCTGCGGCATCTAAGGAGTTCTTTACGATGCCCTGGTTTACAAGAGTTCCCTCTGAGATTATAGCTAACAGGCGTGAACGCAGGGGTTCTGGTGCGTCATCTGCTTCGCTGCGCAGCTTGCTCCACTGTGCATCTGCGTAGCTAGCAGGGAATTGTTATTTGCAATCCTAGTTGAGAAGGCGGCGGACGTAGTGATTCTCTTCCCAAAGTGCATAGAGCTTCTTGCCCTCTTTGTCAGGTGGTGCCTCACTAGTGGATAGTGGTACCCCCGCTCTCTCTTGTATTAGTAACTACGAGGGAGTCGGAATAGAATGTCCTCTGATGTGCAAAGGGTCAGAGGACGAAGGGCTGAAGAGCTTTTCTATCCGAGGGTTGACCCCTCTGACTAAGGCAGGATTGGAAAGGGAAGGAGTTATTCTTCTCTTTATAGAAGCCAGGAGCGGAATAGACTGACTAACAGGGGCTTTTTCTTTAATAACTTTCTCTACAAAGTCTATGTCAGGAAGAGTCTCCCCTGTGTCTATTTCAAAATGCGCTGCTGCCTTGCGCAATAGTGCATTAAGTGAAGGTTGGTCATCTATGGGAGAGGTGTTTCCAATAGGTGAATTGCCAGGGCTGCGAGGTAGCTGTATCTTCTTCAAAAGCTCCTGCACTAGTGTAGGGATCTTCAAACCCCTCTTCCTCATGTTCTTCCTCTCCACCCAAACACTCATCTTCCTGGAGGTATTGCTCCTCTTCAGTGAGGTCATATACGTCTGTAGAGGGGGGGGAAACAGCCTAGGAATCTTGACCCTAGGGTCATCCTGGGGCCATTCTCTTGGTCTTTTGGGTGTGGGTGGGTTTTGGCTTCCCAAAAACCTTTCCATACAAGAATGGAGTCTTTCAAGGGTCTCATGGGGGACCCGTGAATAATCTAGAGGGGGGAAAATCAGTGTTTTCACCTTCAAAACGCTTCGAACGCTCCCACAACGTCAAAGAAAGGTCTCCGTCGCCCTCTGAAAATCCCTCCGGTCGTTCAGAAGTGCCCTTAGATGAAGGGGGCAGTTCCTGGCTACTTGTGCTTTTTCGGCGTTTCTATAGCTTTTTGTGCGGTATTTGACGTTTGTTTCGTCGTCCGCTTACGTTTGTCTTCGGAAAAGATTCTCGCCAGGCTCTCGACAACGAGGTTGTCAGTAGAGGACTCTGGTGTCGACGTTGCCTGCGTTACGCGTTGTTCTTCGACGGTCGCTCTATGGAGCGTTACGTCGGATGATTTTGGTGTAGCGCCCTGGTTTGAAGAAAGCCCAATCGCTGGTCGCGACTGCGTTTGCGGGTGGGGCTTGAGACCCTTATGGTCTGAGGTAGACGCCGGAGTGCCCTGCGTCCCCTTCGGCGCCGATGGATCCTTCGTCTTTGACGAAGAAGAGCCGTGGGTTGTGTGCTTAGGCCTATGGGGTCTGTGTGCGTCCTTGTCGCCGGGGTGTTCATCCCCATGAGCAGGGCGTGAGCCGAGCCCGTCGGGGACGGACGAGGAGCGTGAGCGCTCCTTCTGGGGGTTAATGACTTCCGTAACGGACGTAGAGTTATCACCCTCCTCGTCACTTTCTGTAACAGCGGCGGCGGGTGAGGAAACCGACTTCGACATAGCGTAGTCCGCCCACCTCTTAACTTTGCGTTCTTTAAGAGTTCTTGGTTTCAAGAGCTTACAGGCCGCGCAGCCGTCCTTATGATCGAGGGGAAAGCAACGATTACAGAGCTTGAGGGGCAAGCAACGATTACAGAGCTTGTGTTTGTCCTTCCAAGTGTATTTGCCCCTACAGCGTGGTCAAAACGGTCCTCTCCATAGCTGAGGCAATAATAACTGGTGATAACCCCAAGGGAAAGATAGGGGAGAAAGAAAGACATTCTCAAAGAGAAGATGATAGAAGTTCGAAACCCCCACTCTCCCTACTGTATGTTGGCCGGCGAGGCCAGGCCACGTGTTCGGCAGCGCCGAAGGATCTCCGTCTCTTCCCCTCCGTCGAAAAGTTGCTCGGCGGAGGAACAGCTTCACAGCTAACGTCGAGGGGAGGGATCTTTAACAATATAATAAGTAAAATTAAGGACTGCGGTCCGTAGTAAGTATTAGCAATGTCTCTCTAGGAGCTCCGCGTAAGGCGACCAGAAGCTGGGCGGAAAAAACAATCTGAGGGACCTCGACGCGTGAGGGATTGTGGGTACAACGCACGTCACTATAGGGATAAGTGTTACAGACACGCCTTGTCGACGTCCCCTTTTTTGACTACGAAAAACAAAATGCAATACTCCGCAGTGACCACTGGATGTCGGACCTATGCACAGCATGTGATTCTAAGCAGATTAACAAACATCAGAAATATATATATTTTGCAAAGCAGTCTTTTATCAGCTTCTGACGGATAATTCAGGACGGGGTGGGAAAGTGGAAGGGTGCTGAAGTGTAGCATGCAGAACGGAAAAACTAGTTTCATTGGGTTTCCAGGTCGTTCATGGCGAGGGCCTCAGGGTTATTTGCATCCAGAAGGGAGCACCTGCCTTAAGGTCAGGAGTTTAAGGAAGGGTTGTGATCCAATTAAGTGGGACACTAACTATGCTAGGGTAAAAACAGGCGAGTGGGTACCAGCAGGCATCTCACTGATGTGATAAGCAGTCCATATAGTGTACTGTGGAAAATGACTAGAGTAAGAATCCCCAACTGAGGGGCTTTATTAATAGTCTATTAACGTAGCAAAGGTCAGGCAGATTTTAGTGGTCCTTGGCCCATCCAGGACCCAAGGAAAGCGAGGCACGTACAAGATGAACTGGTCAACATTTGGAAGGGCATCGGAGCAACAGCCCTCGTTGCAGTCTGGCGAAAAACCATCTTTTAGGTATTACCTGAAGGTGAAATACCAACCCTATCCAAGTTGTGTAAGAACGATTAGGCTTTTTCCGTTGCGGCATAGAGCCGTTTCTTTGAATGACTGGCAGAATGCTTAAGGAAGAATAACTTTGTACTGGATTCTGGCCACTTTACGTGGAAGGCATGGGAAAGAGCACAGGGTTAGAAAATCCATCCTGCATTTGCTGGGAGCAAGTGAAGGGACCAATGGGGTTTCCATCTTTCCAGTATCTGGCTGCAGATTTCTTTAACCCCTTGCAGTCTTTTCAGTAGTTGGTCCACAAGGTACAAGTAAAGGTTGCAAGTCCAGAGCACGAAGGGTATAGTGCAGGAATAGCCTAGTCACAGTGCAACATCAGTCAAAGAAGCAGTTCCCAATAACCGTGTAGAGGTTTTGGTGCTGCAAATCACAATTTTGTTGGTTAGTAATCATCCAGTCCAGATATAAGTGGTTTTAGTGGAGGCTAGTTTGTAGATAATTTGTGGTATTGCAGCCAGTGAGTGATCCCATGAGTCGAGCCATGACAATTTGTCAAGTGACAAGACGGGAACACTGGTTCACTACAAATTGCGGCAGGAGGGCACAGGGTTTTTTGCATCTCGTCAATTTTCTTGGAAAAAAATGTTTGACAAGCTTGCTTTTTGCCTAATCAAACTTCCAGAAGAGGAGCAAGAGATGTGCTGGGATAGGACTGTACTCTAGTTTGTCCAACATTGGTAGCTTTGTCTAGTGTGTACCCAGACAAAATTGAACCCACCTGGTTTTAAGACATTTGAAGGGGGCCACAAACAAAAGTCTTATACAGTTGCCATTAACTGCCATTGCCACTCTGAAGGTGTTACAGCTATAATGGTCACTATTTCCCTATTGATCTCATCGCCTGCCAGTGAGCTGGACCAAATTGTCAGCGAGTTTGCAGTAGATATTGGCGTGTTGTGCTGCTAACAGCTTTGAACACCATTGTGGTTATGACCGGCAGTTGGAAGTCTGATACAAGAGCACCGTTTATTAATACCACATACATGGTTCCACTGCCCAAAACAGAGGGCCAATGAGAGTAGATACTGCTATTTGGAGTATGTTTGTCAAGCATTATTCCACCACAACAAGGTCACGAACCGCAAAATATTCCAAATATGGTTGAGTAAAACATCTAGTTGACGAAAGCTATGAACCATACATAGTCGTTTCTCAGATTTTACACATGCTATGGGTGATGTGCTTTGCTCATCTGCAGTCCTTGACTAAATAAATGATTGAAAGAAATTCAATGACTCAGGACCTATTTGGTACATGGACCGAGCCAGGTAGTTGATGGATTGAAGAGGAAGAAAGACTGTTGGGTTCTTTAGTTTGATTGTCCATTTGCTAGCAAAGGGCTGAATCTAGCGGTCTATAAATTAGCCTAATCCAGTCTCTGGTTTTTAGTGCAGTCCTGGTCTACACCAGCCCCTTAAGCTTTCACCACGTTTTTATGTTTTGCAGGTCAAACCCCTCAGTTTTGTTTTAGTAATTCTGGAAGCAACCAACTTCAATCTCTGCAAATGGTAACGAGAAGATTTGATTTGTGATGCTCGGTTTGTCGAGGAAGCCACAATTATCATTTTCACTAGCTACCAATAGATATTCCAGGTTGGGATAGGTTTCTTGAAAATAAACCAAAGTGCTTTGGGGGAGTGGGCAGTGTGTACACCCTTATGCAGCCATCAGTGAAGCAATCCACAACAGATTCCTGGTTGCTTGGCTCATACTATGTTATTAGAAGCAGTTGTCTTTGCCAACTGGGACATGGTGAGAGGTATAGGTAGCAACAGCTCAAAGATGTGCATCTTTTAGATTTAAAAAGGTGTTTGGGGGTGTGGATTGGAGCCGTGGCGTAAAGCATGACTCCTTAGAAGCTCCCAACACAGCTCGCCACCGACTGAAAATACGCCAACCTTTCTAACTGCAGAATTCCAGCAGTTGGCGCACTGCAAGATGATTTGTGGCACGTTTGGGCAGAAGCGGGGCTTCCATAACTGTTCCGCTCGTATGAAATGAAGAAGCCTGTCTAATCACTCAGAACGCAAAACGGCGGGCGCACAGAGTTCACGCCCACAGCAAACATTGCAAAGAAAAAGGATAAAGTAAAAGGAAAGTGCCCAAGCCGCACAACAGCCTGCACCCGTGCCACATGCGACAGGCTAAATGAAAACCACGATTCCGTGAGCACTGCAGCAACAAACATGGAGGAACACCCACCTCAGCTATCAAATTTAACGCTGGGCAGGAGACGAGCCATCCCTCACGGCTTGCACGTCTGACCTATATCCGCTGTATTCCGGAATCCAGAAAGAAGAGGACCACCCTCAGTGACAGACAAGCATCTGCTACGCTGGCCATTGGGAAACCCTGCAGCACGGCGTGGGTGGTGCGGACAGGTAAGGAGAGGCCTCCGCTGGCCGCACGCAACCACCCAGACCCCAGCAGGAAGACCCATACTTCTAGCCTCTGCGTTAGGGGAAATGGCACATGCCACACACAGAAGCCCGACAGAAACACACCAACATTGCCCACAAAGCGGTTCGGTGCAACAGTAATAAACCCACGAAGCGGTTCGGGGCAGCAGTAACATCAAATCCTGCAAGAAGCCTTCTTAACCCCTCCACCGCCTGCAAGCGGTTTACATGCAACAGCAAACAGCAGCACTAATACCTCCAGGCGGATTCACTCCCCCCGCCACCCCTTCCAAAACCACCGAACTAGAGCGGCATAGGAGACAGCACTCCCAGCAAGAGGACCTGCACCATCAACCTTCCCCAAGCGCAGGGCATTTTACTAAACTAACGTGCTGGGCCTGCTGTAACCTGGAGAGGGGTCAGGACGAATAATTCTCACCGGGGCATCTAACCTCACACCAAATAACTCGTGGCAGAAGAATACAAAATCCCGAAGCAGCTGCTGTGCCAGCTAACCAAGACCCCACCGAGAGCTGGGACCCCAGAGCCCTGTCGCAAGAACAGTTGAATTAACTGGCGACGTATTTCCCAATAGCAGCTCGCCAGCATCCCGAGTAAACAGATGGAGGGGAACTCAAGGGTCAATGTACAACACATGGTCCCATATAGGAGCTCTCACCAGTTCCCCACCTGCACCCTACGGCATTAAGCATATAGTGGCGCCCTCCATGAGCCAGAGAACCCAAACAACCAGAGTGGCCGACAGGTCCTAGAAAGCGCCACAACCGGACTGGTCCCCATTAGCTGCAGACACTGCCGTTATTTCACCACCAACGCCACACAGTAGCTAGTGGCAACAGTTCACTCCACTGCAGCAGCAGGCCCACTGAGTTGAAACCCCGGGAGACAATGGCGAAAAGAACTAAGTGATCAAAGCAGGCCGACATCTCCAGGTTGCTGGACAGCCCAACCCTGACAAAGCA
Source organism: Ambystoma mexicanum (assembly GCF_040938575.1). Taxonomy (NCBI): domain Eukaryota; kingdom Metazoa; phylum Chordata; class Amphibia; order Caudata; family Ambystomatidae; genus Ambystoma; species Ambystoma mexicanum. The sequence continues at coordinate 1,400,216,828 of NC_090931.1, read as the reverse complement.
AAAAAGGGTGAACACACAGGAGGTACATCTGGCAGAGTGAGACACTGCCCCCAGATCTAACCTACTGACGCAATTGGTGACTAAATCAGACCTCCAGGACCTGTTGGCAGCACCGACACAGGACTATCAGAAGGGCACAAAGGAAATTATGCGGAAAATACCTACCCTAGATAAACGAATCCAGGAGGTTGAAAGTAGAGCTGGAGAACAACCTCTGCGAGCAAGCATTCGAGATCGGAGAGGGGTCAGTCAGAATAGCGACCCTTGAAGGACGCTGCAATTCACTTAAACAAAAACAGGAAGATGCAGAGAACCGCTCTAGCCGATGCCTTCGGGGCATACCAACCTCTGTCACGGACGCATAACTGGAAAACTTCACGAAAGACTACCGATTCATAGTACAGAGCCAAACAAGCTTTCTCCACTCCCCCGGAACGTGCTGGCAAGGGTGCATTTTAATAAGGCGAAGGAGGAATAAATTCAGTTCCAGGATGCAACTATACTGCTCTACCAGGACCTGGCAAACAGCATGCTGCTGAAGAGAAAGCCCTGAAGCATCTCAGTGAATGGCTAGGAGAAATGAAGATTTCATACCGCTGGGACTTTCGTAACTCGCTGAACTTTACATGTGTAAACGATAGCAAATTCATAACCCGAAGGAAGCAGAAAAACTTCTGAATCCCGAGGAGCGTGAGGACACTGAGTAAAGAGCGATGCACCACGAATCCACTGCAGGGAGATCTTCTATGGCGGCATAGTCCTGGGTGGAACGAGAGCAGAAGATCGGGGTCACCCACCAAAGAACAAAACAAAAAAGGACAAAGCCCGAGCATTTCCCCAGCCCCAAAATTGTAAGAGGGGCTATAAGGAGTACCCAACTATAGGCTTGACCCTGCTACTCCAGCCCTCGCCCAGCTTGCGCCAGACCTCACTTGGGACCGACCTTGAGCGAATGCAGAAGCAGAATGAGCTGTGGACGACGTCCAAGCCAAGTAAGGCAAGTTTAAGTGCATAAGCATTATGTTGTGCCAAAGGTTACACAAGGGGCCCGTTGGCCCCTAACAGGGTCGGTGGTGGGCCAGAGTCAGATACCCTGTTGGTTGAGGGCTGGACTCACGCAAGTTACGGTGGGGTGAGTTCAAAAATGGAAACAAACACGACAAAGTCAACACCACAAAAAAAAAAAAAAACCACTGGAGCATACATCTGGGGCAGGCTCTGGGATTAAACAAGAGATGGGGCCCTCCATGGAGTGAAAAACACAACAGGGACCATGGCAGCTGAGGCAGGAGGGATTTAGGATTTACATGAAGTGTCCAGGGCCTTAACTTCCGGGGTAAGAGGAAGTCAGTGGAGCCGAGACCAACCCATCTGGCTGCAGATAGTTTGCCTACAGGAGACTCATCTCCTAGAGGCAGACGAGAAAGATCAGCCAATAGATTAAGAAGCGATACTTTGCCACAGCAGACGAGGAAAGAGGTGTAGCCCTCCTGTCAAGCGAGAATCTTACCCCAACACGTGCTCCTGTTAAGCGGGATCCCATGGGTAGCTTTCTGCTCATGAAGGGGTATCTCATTGAGAAACCACCAACTATAGCCCTCTACCACCCCCCCCCCCCCCATTTACTTTTACCGCCCGAAAACCGCACAAGACTGGTTCCTACACAACATGCCGACCATTCTACCATTCACTGAACTGAAGACTAATTTATAATCGGGGGAGATATCAAGTTAGCCGCAGACACAACACTACCTCCAATTGGGGGTGTGGAGACATTTCCCGGGCCATAGGGCTCACCGAATTTCTTAGGGCACCAGGGACAGACAGAGGTTCCCCAACATGGCGACACAGGACTATTCACAAGTGCACAAATGCTTCTCTAGGATTGATCCAATTTTGATGTCCAGTGTCTTTTTCCCCTGTCTGGAGAGGGTACAAACTCCCGAGCACTATCAAACCATGCACTGTCGCAGCGGATTTGCCTATCCAAGAAAGCCTCCCTAATGCCCCCGCCACACCAGAGATATTGGTTAACTTCGGGACTCAATCCTGTTGGATCCCTCTACCAGGAGAGGGTTAGCAGACATTTTCACACTATTTCAGGGAAAACGTTAACAGGGGACTGCCTATTAGCCACAGCCTGGGATGCTATGAAACCACACGTACGAGGGGAACCAATTAGTGGGGCAGCAGCGCAAAGACAGTTGTCAACTCCAGCAGACAAACTAGGAGAGTGGAGGAGTTGGAGAAGTTTTAAAAAGCACCAATCCACCAAGGGGGACAGGGACCTCAAAAGCAAAAACCGCCCTAGAGATTAACTTAGCTGACAAGTCAACGAGGGCACAAGCATTTAACAATACTATTATATAAATGGCAATAAGGCGAACCGCCTGCTAGCTTATAAATTGAAAAAAGTCCACATGAGAAATAATATTCCAAAACGTAAAGGGGCAGACGGGGTAACTGTATGCGGAGAAGAGATAATGGTTGATCACCAAAGAAAAATCATGTTGGGACCCCATAAAAAGCCTGCATCCCAAACAAGCTACTTCAGCACCATCCAGAAAGGCTTACCCTACTCAAATGGACACCATAGAGCATCCAATCACAAGAGAGGAAACTGCGGAGGCAAAATCTCTGAAAAGTGCGCCAAGGTCCCCATGGGTGGTTTTACAAGGCTTCCGCACACATTCTAGCCCTGCAGCTAGCTACCCTCTTCAACTCCTTCCTCACAACGGGGGGTATTACCCCATCCATGTCACTGACAATACGCATCCCCAAGCCAGGCAAGGACCCCGAAACACCAGGCCTCATTAATGACGCAAAGATCTTTTCCAAAATCTTAGCAACTAGACTATGGACGGTTCTACCCAAAATACACCGCGATCAATCAATCAATAACATTAGGCGCTCCATCAACCTGGTGGAGAGCGCCACCAGAACAGGCTTGGAACTGACCATCTCCCCGGCACACACAAAGCCTTCGACCTGCTAGATTGGGGTTATATTAGCCAAACACTTTCCCACTTCGGATTCGGCCCCAACTTCATAAAATGGCCCATGTCCAACTATTAGCATCCCACCGCAACCCCAAGGATAAACTGGAAAAAATGTTTGGCTGATTTTGTGCGGAGGTACTCGCCAGGGCTGCCCATTATCCCAATTAGTTTTTGCACTATATGGAACCATTTGCCATCAAGATCTGAGAAAAAAAGACTCATACAGGGCCTAAAATAGGTCAATGCACATAAAGACACCAAAAACTGCAAAAAGCATATTAAAAATAGTTGGAACCATGCACATACTGCAGGGCACAAGCACGGGGGCCTGGATGTCCTAGACGTATCGAGATATTGCCGGGCCTTCATGTGGCAAACATCTACTAACCCGCCCTGATGGAAATATGGAGCCTAACCCCACCAACGACCCTACCATACATTTCAGCCCTGCAACCCACCCCAAATTCAGGCCCACTGTCAGACTAAAAACACGATAGAATGATGGAGCAAAGCAGCCCACAAAAGGGATTGCAAGGGCACTCTTGGGCCCCTAACCCCGATATGGAAAAATCCCTAACTTTACCCCCGGCCTGCACCCCTAGGATTCGCCAGATGGAGGGAGGGATCTAACGGTATCAGATTTCCTGGTCAGAGGGACGCCCTTAACATTCGAAGCATGTAAAGAAAAATTTCAGGTGAGAACCCCGAAAGATTCCACTACGCAGAACTTTTCTCCTAGCACTGCGAGGACCAATGAAGGGACCCAACTGCTCTAGAACACCGCCAACCCCCGGCGGTAAAGTGTCTACCCTATACCAACTACGATATAATTGACCCCAACAGAAAGGAAAGATACATGCTCAGCTGGGAAAGGGACTTGGGGTGAGCATTAGAGACTGGGATCGCATTTGGGCTCTAATGTATAAAAGCTCAAAGTGTGTCACTAACTAGGAAGGGGGGCTGAAAGTTTGCTATAGGTGGTATTTGACTACCAAACTACTAAACAAAAGCAACCTGGCAATTCCACCTCCATGCTGGAGGGTATGCTCGACTACTGGCTCAATATTCCACCCATTATGGACCTGCCGAAAGCGACAATTCTGGCGTGAGGTGCTGAAACAGGCTGATGGGACTAGCCATTCCTTGGGACTCGGGCATAGTGCCATTGGAGGACACCGGAGGAGCATTCCAGCATATGGGTCAACAATCAAGCCTATGCACCCAACTGCCCACTGCGGCCAAAATCACAATAGCTCGCCTGTGGAAACACCCCGACGGCCCTCCACTCCCATGTGGTGGGTGAAATGCTAAGTCACTGAAAGAATCACAGCCATCTGACTGGAGAACACAAATCCCATAGCACAAGGCCGATTTCCTGCACTACGCGGAGATGGCTCAAGTAATAGCACAAAGGGACTAACCCCAAGTCACAGGCCCTATGGAAATCCCCAAGAAGCAAGAATAAGCTTTGGCGCAATGAATTCATTAATGGCCCGCAAGTAGCCCAGGAAATCCCAATCTTAAACACAGTAGGGCTCTGCCCAATACTGAACAATGAAACAGCACTACCCCCAAAACCAACGTATTGGAACACACAACTGCATCCAACTGCATTGGCCTGTATATATACACCCAATAGGTTGACATACAAAATGTGAAAAAGGTTTAATGAAATGCTGGGAGGAAAAAAAAAATACGCATACGCTTGAAACGTTACACCGTCGTTTCATAGTCATTTTTATGAGTACACTTATGAAAAAAGTAATTTACATTTTTGGGGGTGGAAAAGGGCAGATAAGGGGTTGGGGCAACCCCCAGCCCCTTAAAAAACAGGGGTCGACTTTTTGTAATAGTGTACTTGTGAAAAAGGCAGTCGTAAAATTGATGAGACATAGAACCCCTTGAAACATCACTTGGAAGGTCTACTTTTGCTGTTAGTTTTATCCCACGCCGTTTTAAAATAAAATGTTCCAAGGTTCTGCAATTTGTGTCCGAATACGATGTAAAATGTACTTTATGAAAGTGACCAAAGCTCTACAAAAGCACCCTTTTAATGAGAAAAAATAACTTGCAAAACAAACCCCCAATTGTACTGGGAAAGCAGGGATTTTCCTTACTTGTAGGTCCAGGCACCTCCAGCAACAATCTTCATACATGAGCCACAATGCCAGATTCCCACAGCCTTCCTCTTCATCTTTGTCTGTGGGAGGGGAAAAAAGAAACATTCAAATAAAAACGTTTTTGCTTTAGACCAAGACAAATGGTGTGAAAATTGTTTACTTTTGCACTTACTGCTCACTGGACTAGCAAGCTACACCCAGCCAGTAGCTACATATTCCAGGATGGGCTCGCTGCAGCCAGACTACCCCTTGCAGATCTACTAGCCACACTTTCTTCACACCTCTTGGTTCCACAAGGGGCATGTAAGGATACATAACAGAAATCCAAAAGAAAACCGCGACTTTGTTCCTTTGCTTTTAAATGGAACAAGAGATCTTACCCAATACATTTCTAGATATAAAAGGGACATGTAAAACCAAACCCAGGTGTAATTATTGTGGTTAAGCAAAGGAGTCATTAAAGGTGTTGCAAGACAATATTCTACCAGACTAATGGTATGCCAGTGGCTGGTATTTAAATTCTGGTTAGCAAATACCCACCACATTTGGACAAAAGGGCTTGTTGCCCCAAAAGGTTGGTGGCATGAAGAAAGTGACCAAGACTAATATTAAATAGGGGAAAGCAATAAATCGGGCTATCCCGATGGCAAAGCACTCAGGAGCAGAAAGGATTGAAGGCAAGAGGCCATTAAGGGTTGAGAAGGACTGAATCTATGCATCACGGTTCCAATAAAGGCTAGCACTCCAATATGATGTTAACGTGACCATCAGTGAGGTTTGGTGAAAACCTAACATTAAGCCTGGCCAGGACAAACCAACATCAGTGACTGAACGTTCAAGCATCATGGGAGTTTAAATTATGCCATACTGCAATTGGCTCATTGTATAAACTTCAGGAGATAGAAAACATGTGAAATGCAACAGTGAAACATTTACATTGGATTAATGTAAAGTCGCAGTTATGTAGCGCCGTGCTGTTAACAGAAACCGGTTCAAAAAGAACAAAATTGCAAGACTGATCTAGAGGCAAGTTGGAACGCCAGATATTTTCTTAAAGCATTTCCCTGATTTTCAGGTGACTGCATTTACTTCTGAAACACAGAATGTTGTTCAGGTAACTGATCACTAGGCAGCTAAACATTTTCCACATGCAAGGTTAAGGATAGACTGAAAAGATTTAAAAAAAACAAAAAAGCTATGAGCAGACGGTGACAAGGTCCCTGTTTGGGAGGTGTGACGAGGAATAAGGCGGACACAGGACTGCTAGTGATTGCTATAAACTATCAAAATAAAATAATGCCTCACTATCCCTGCTCTAGAAGGCATTTTCCTACCTCAACCTAACGTGTGTCTGCCCTGTGTAAAGGTGTCCAAATCAAATTGTCCTGTGTCTGAAATCCTATCACTCACATTCTAAAACTAACTAAGGTGATAAGGGTATATAGTCTTTAGGCCTTGAAAGTATCACATAGATTATGTTTATTTATAGCGCGCCCCAGACCCGAAGGTAACCGGGCGCGTGTGCAAGAATACTTTAAGCTTACAAGTTACAGTTACACATTCCAGGTAAATACAGGATGCGTTGACAACAGAGCAGGATTACAAACGAGCATGATTACTCTACAAGTTTGTGCGTGGAGTTATATACAGAGTTATATACACAGGTGTGTATACATATTATACATTGAGAGTCAAGAAGCAGGTGCATTCAGCTACAAATTAGCCGATCGGCAAGAGGTAAGTAGTCCAGGTGTCGGTTAGTTATAGGTCATTTTCTTTGAGCCATCTAATACAGTTAAGTCTGAAGTGTGGATAGGATTGGTCAGACCTTGAGGATGGGAGGGAGTTCCACAGCTGGGCTGCTTTGACAGGGAAGCTGTTGACCGACAGTGCTCAGTTTAAATGGGGGCACAACTAGCTGGTTAGTATATGCTTCTCTGGTGGGTCTGTTGGAGGTTCTTTTGAACCTTTCTGTTAGGTATTTGGGGGCTAGGTCATTAATGCTTTTAAATGTTAGTGAGGCTGTTTTAAGTTTAATTTTGTCCGCTGTGGAGAGCCAATTAGATTGTCTTCTGGCATCTGAGATACGCTCTCTTGGGATTCCTAAGGCGGCTCTGAGGGCATTGTTCTGTAAGGTTTGGATTTTTTGCAGTGTGCGTTTATTGGACCCTTATGTACAATGCATTGCAATAGTCCAATTTGGATAATACCAGAGCTCTCGATAGGGTGAAGCAGCTGGTAGTGGACAGGTATGGTTTTGCAGCTCTAATCAATTTACAGGTGTATGCGGTACTAGAGGCCATCGCTCTCACCTGCTTTGTTAGAGAGGCAAGAGTCGAGGTAAAAACCTAATGTTTTTACCCCTTTTGCTACCTTAATGGTGTTGCCATCTATAACAAATGATGATTAGTTATCGTTCAGTCTTGATGTTTTGTCTATTCCCCAGTAGGATGAGTTCCGTTTTGTCATCATTCAGGCATAGACCATGGCAGGCCATCCATGCCTGGATGATGAGGTATATCTTGTTCACCAAGGCCAAATCCGGTTCGTAATCCCCCGAAAGTGGGATGAGAATCTGAGTGTCATCTGCATGTTCAGTTCAAGGAGAGGGTAACTGCCAACTAAGGGTAAACAGGCACTGGCGACTCACTCCCTGGATGAATGAAACACCTTCACCTCCCATTGTAAAGCAGAAATGTGAATGGGGCGAGGGGGAAGTCAGAGCCCCCTATGTTCTAGAAGAGACCTATTAGTACCCTGTATTGACAGTCTTAATATGTCCGGTACAATGCTGTTGGAAGAAAGGTGCCCAGGCGTAACCCTTGGCCTTAACCAAGAATTCTCCCGCTTAAAATGGAGCCCTGAAAATCCATTACGTGGGAAATTACAAACTGCATTGTAGGTCAGCCCCCGACCCCGATTTAGAAGGGTGCCCCAGGAGGTTCATCAAGGAAAATCGTCCACTGACAATTTAGCACTCACTAACCAACCTCTCAGGCATCAAATACACTCAAGAACCCAAATGTCACATTCTGTTAGCGTCAAACTTACCTTGCCACAGAAGGAGCATGTGTATTTTGCATGTTGGCTAATTTCGATTTTCTTCACCATTTTTCTGAGGGAAGCACCATAACGGGTACCATATTTACCCACAATCCCGACCTTCTTGGTGCGCTTGGCCTGAAAATTAAAATGCATATACATTACAACATGGCAAATCCCTTAACTAAAAGTGCTTTAACAATTAGTCTCCCAAAAAGTTTTAAAATCTAGGCCATTACAGAGAAAAAAACAAAATAAAAACTAATATAAAAGATTTACAGGTGCAGCTTGTACTTCCAAGCAATGCTTAAATTGCCAAGGGACGACAGTCTAGCCCAATTAAATGGCACCACCAAATAACTAATGTGCATAAAAAAGTGTTGACTAGTGAACAATGGGGGGTGGGGAGGGACAGACCGCTACTTGGCTCCAACCATAGCCAACTTCATGAATGCATCATGTAAATCCAGCTCAATTCCTACTGCCATCAAAGCAGCATGGGTCACGCCTTTCCTGAAGAAACCAACCTTAGATACCACCATCCCCACCAACTACTGCATCTTCTCAAAATCCTGGACCTCACTGCCTACACACAACTTCAATTACACTGTGAAAACCATAATCTGGTAGGCACCAGCCAATCTGGCTTTTGATCCAAACAGTACGGAATCTGCCCTCCTTGACTTAAAGATCAGCTTGACCACAGCGGGAAACATGCAATCCTCCACCTCTGCAGTGTTCGACCAAATAGATCACAAAATCCTCTGCAAGCACCTCACCGCAGCTTTCAACCTTGCCCCAGAAGCCACCTTATGATCCAATCCTTTGTATCTGGTTGAACCAATAGGGTCTTCGTGTGGCCGAATCAGCTGACCCCATACTCGTTTCCTATGGTGCCCCCCCAAGGCTCCTGCCTCTCCCCTACCCTTTATAACATGTATACCAAACCCCTCTTCCACCACCTAGATAGCCTCAACATACCCTACACCAATATTGCTGATGATACGCAAGTCCCCCTCAAAAATCACTGGTAACCACAAACTAGACTACCAACATTAACCGCGTCTTCAGCATCATACAGACTTGGATGGCCACCCATCATCTCTGCCTGAATGATAAAAAACAGCTCCTTATTGTGGGATCTCCACACCGCCTCTAACACCTCAGTCCGGCCTTCTCTTCCTTCTGCATCAATGTTAACACCATCCCAGTTTCTGACCATTTCAAAACACCAGGCTTACCTGGACGCATGCAAAAACATGTCGAAGCCATCACCTCCTCTGCAGCTTACTCCCATCAAACTCAAAGCTCTCCGGGAGATTCCTCACTGCCAACAACTGCCTTACCCTAGCTAGAGCCATCATAGGTAGCAAACTAGACTTCTGCAATGCCATCCTAGCAGGAACCTCAACCAAAAAACATCTACAAACTCAATAACGCTCTCAGAGCAGTTTGGGGTATGAAAAGCTCTGATCACATTTCACAAATCAGACTGGAGGCTCATTGGCACCCCCCCCCCCAATCAAAGCTCATATCTTCTTCCATCACCTACTGCTGCTTACACAACACTGTCCCCCCACTTCATGAACAGAATCACCAAGAAACAACCCACACAACCTCCATTCCTCCACCACTTCTACCTTGCAAATACCTAGATTTGCCAGAAAAAGAGCTGGGAGCTCAAGTTTTACCATCATTGCTCCCACACACTAGAACGCGCTCCCTCAGCATATCCAAGACAAACCTACTTACACACTTCCGAAAGAAAGTTAAAACCTCAGTTTAACAAATGTCTAACTCTTACAGCACACTGCCCACGTTGATCATGACTGATGAAATGTAACCCGACTGTTTCCAACCATCCTTAACGCACCACATACCACTTTTAGCGTTGCGATACCTCAGAGTCTGGGAGCTACCGACAAATAAAAATATTGGAAGGCTGCCTGTGAATCCACAGCCCAGAGATCAACTGCTGCCAATTGCAAACCATTCCTTAAGTCACTCAGGCTCTACCACCCTTTGAGAATACCACTTGCAAGAAGAAAAAAAAGTCGACTTTGAGCCGCTAAATGTTTTAATAAGGTTCTTACTAACAGCACTATCACAAGACTCAAATGATACCTCGTTATTAACGGTGTGGAAGGCTGAGTTTGGCCCTGCCGGGATTGGAACCTGCATTAGCAAGCTCTGCAGATGTCAAAGCAGGCGCTCTACTCGCTGTGCCACTTGACCGGTTTAGCATCATGGACACTTGAATCCAGATGGTTGCATTGCTGTTGTGTCGAAGCTGGTGTCATGTATCTCCCTCACATGCTTAAGGGCTTCCCTCTCATAGCACCTGATTAAGTCTCTAGACAAGACTGCTCTATGAAAGTCATCTGCACCCCTCCGCCCCCACAACTCCATCCCACTACTCACACTCCTTTGTGCACCCTCTCACAAATGAGCCTGTTAACTTCCACTTACTTTACCCTTCTCCCTCCTGAGCATTACCGTTTCCTTCTGTTCTGCACTTCCACCCCCACATGTCTGTTGCTGCACTTTCCCGCTCCAATTGTATCTTGACCTAGTAGGAAGTCATTGTTTGCCTTCTTCCCTGTTCACCCACAACCTTCACCTTGCCTCCTCTACACATCTCTCGCTTTCTTGTTACTAGGCTTGCATGATCTGAATGTGTCAATACCTACAAGGTACTTTTTTCCTCCATTTATCTCCCCCTCCCTTCACTTGATGCACCTTGAAACACCATTTGCTGTATAAGCACATAAATTACATAACAGCATTCCTATTAGCTATAAAAGGCTACTCCCACCTTATAGAAAAGTACACTAGCTGTGAAACGAAGCTCAGAGATGCCCCAGGGGGTTACAAATAGGACGCAGTGGTAGCAAAGGAGCATGAACTACAGAGGGGGAGAATAATGTTGAGTGGAGAGTTCCACAGCATTCCATTACAATAGGACAGACCCACTCCATCCATGTTCATTGCTCACAGCATCACCCAAAACAGGATATAACCAAAAATATCAGTTTCATGGGAGTACCAAGAACCCCAAAAACACAGCCTTCTCGTTGCCAATACAAAAACAAATTGCAGTATTCAAAAAGCGGGTACATGACAACCATGGTGAGCATAATGTTTATGTTGAATCGGTTTAACAACAAAACATACACACGTTGTCCCCCTGCAGTACTGCAGAATAGATGCACTCCAGCCATCGGGGACAAAAAAAAAAAAAGAAAAGAAATCTATCGATGTCACAATCATTTCACACCTTACATAGCAGTTTAGCATGTACAACATCCACACGAACGATTACATTTATCATTTTTAAGCTAGCTGTCAAAATAAAACACAATAAAGTTGCTCACTGCCTAGAACGGCGCCCCATTGCCTCCAGCGATACCTTTGTCAATAGCGTGGATAGCAACCCATTCCCTCCAGTGGAACAAACATGACACAAGACAGTATATTTCCATATTTCACCCAACGGACCTTTTGACAGCCAATGTAACCCCACCCTCCTCAAAATAAGAGGAGTTGGCAGAAAGGCAGGGCTATCAAGGGGCATTAATGCCAACGCTTAATTGAGGGTCACTACAAACTGACATACCAAGGGGCTTTGAATGACCAAAAAATATAAATCGCCCCACATTTCAACACTTCCATTTAAGATAGTGCCACACCCTCCCTACAAATAATCTCAGCGCGGTTAGACCTCTACTCTGCAGGGTATGAACGCGGCATCTTGCATGGGCATTAAACAAGTTACAATACCCCAACTAATAATGCTAAACAAATACACGCGACCAGGAAAAAACAAGCGGCAAAGCCACCAAACAAGGTATCCGCACTACCACAGATGTGCCTCCGGGAAAAAGCGAAGACCGGGAAACTTAACCTAAAACCGAGATGGAAGCGGATTCAGCAGAGACCAAATAAAACCTACCATTTTGCTGTAGGAACCGACCGGAAAGAAGGAAGTGACCGCTGCGCATGCGCGGTATTACTCCTGCGTGCAGGAAATTACAACCATAGAGATGAAAGTTATGGCTGAACCGCTCTGTTGAGCGGCGGACATCTTTTAACATGCACATCGTTTGGCTTTACATACAGCATGGTTGTTGATACACCAATTTTATATTAGAGCGCAGTGGACAGGTACACTCGACAAGAGAGACGGTAACCAACAGATCTCGAATCGTGCCGCGGATATCTTGAAAATAGGTTTTGTTGCAATTCGTACGTCTAATAAAGAACTAAGTTGCTAACAGTAGGCCGGAACACCACGAGTGCCATGCTGGTTGTGTGGAAGCTGTTGTATCCGGGGTGTTAGTTAGCCTTAGTTGGTTTTCTTTTCCATATTAACTTTTTGGTGCTAAAAACACCACGGGTTCTGCAAGTGTACCGTTTATTAGCCAAGAATTGTAACACAATAATTATGTGCATAATAATAATTTAATTAAAATATGTTCATGGTTCATGTACAAAACTAAGCAAACCAGAGGCGAGTATAAATCAAAGTAGTAGCAGGGTGTGCAACTTTACAACATTGATTTGCAGGACTCTTTACAAGTGGTAGCGCACAGAAGCGGCATTTGTATTTTATTGATTTTATATAGCGCTTTAATCCAAAGCGCTTTACAAGAGGAACAGGCACAATACAACAAGCATTACATAACAATTGAATCAAAACCAGAAAACAGTACAAGGAACAATTTACATTATTGGGGGGAAGGCATGCGTGGAGAGGGTAGTGGTAGTAGTGGCAGAAGCAAGAGAGGTAGCAAAAGGTGATGGGGGGTGAGTGGAGGAAATAAGGATTAGAGAAGTGAGGTAGGAGGGAGGAGAGCTGAAGAAGAGGGTGAGGGGTAACCAAAGTGAGAGAGGGATGGGGTAGAGGTAGAAGCAGAAGTCAGAGATGCAGACCATATGGTGTCATTCGTGTCCATCTTGCATCCATCACCTATTTGGTAAAATTAATGGCAGGTGGCATTTTAACACAAACACAGCAAAGTAACAAAACTGCAAGACCATTACGTATGCAGGACCTGTTATAGGTGTGTCAAGGCCCTGGGGCAAGGGGGCAGCGGGAGGAGACATGCACTCTATTTTTCATATGTATGTGGTCTCGGGAGGATAGCTCAGGGGCAACGTGCTTGCCTTGGAAGCAGCAAGATCACGTCGAGCAACACACGTTCGATACCTGGGTCTGCGCTTAGAAACTCTGGGTATTAGGCACGTTATAAATAACCAATTATAATTATTCACACAAAAAAGAAGGGACTTCACAGAAAAGGGCATTGCAAGGCGCATCAGAGAGCGGCGGGTGGAATTGGGAGCTAGAGAAATGGGACAGATCTGCGGATGGCCAGGCGTAGGACTGCAGGGTTTGTTTAGCCTTCAATCGCATTCCCCAGACTAACTGAATCCCCTCTAAGATCTCCTACCACATTACACTACACACAGAACCCCCCCACAAGAAGGCCACCAAAGATCTAGCCATTAGCACATCAACACTAACCATCCATGACTAAGCTGTTCTCTTTAGCCATGTTGCACATTCCCACATTACCTTCATGTCCCTCTTCCTCGTCCCAGTACTTAATTGTAAGGTCCTCACAACTCAATTTCAGGAATCCATTCCATCTTTTTACTAATATAAATATCAAAGAATCAGGATTAGAGATCCTACAAGCAACTGTGTGGTTCTGAACATATACATTTATTTCAAGAACACAAATTTCTTTGAAGACGAATTCTTAATTATTTTACACAACTTTCGATAAGCACGAAAGCCAATGACAACGGACAGGTGTGATTATATACAGTGGAAATACAAGGTGAGTATCAACCTCTATGATGTTGAGGTAAACGCTCCACATTGGGACACAGTCACATATGACAGTAGGATAGACCTACAGTTGAAAAAAGTGCACCCAGGACGGAAAATGGTCCAGGGCGTAGTTAACACAGGGTGTACACAACAATATCTACAGAACATACACAAAGAGGTTTTTTTTTCAGTTGTGTCACGGGAGATCGACACAGGAGTGTTTCGGCCAGGAGGGCTGGATTGAAGCCTGTCTGAGTGTTGGCCTTCATCAGGATTGACACCGGATGTGGTGCTGTCTGTAATATCTGTGGGTGAGATAAGGCCTGTAAGGATCTCAGGGTATAGTTCAGTAATTTAGGGATTAATAAATAATGGCTTAGTGGTGCCATAAAACTACATCACAAGGTGTATCAGTACACAGCTTACCTGTATAGCAGTGGTGATGCTGTGTGTAGACAATCCTTGAATAGTTGCTGGATTGTGGGTGCGAATGCACTCTGAGTAAGCTGCGGGTTCCTGATGGCTGGATTTATCTCAGGATCCCGGGGGCTGGATGAGGGCCTGGATAGGTCCCTGATCTATGAAAGAAATGTGGACCATAAGGAGTCAATCTGGTCCGACATGATGCTAGTGACTTTGGTGAAGGTTCCAGTGACCCTAGTTAGTCTCCGTTGCTGAATGGGGGGAACCATAAGGGGTTGGTTTGGCCCATTAACAAGTAGACTCAGTGGTAGGTGCTCAATTTGGTCTGGAGAGTCGAGGGTGTTGTGTCTGGACAAAGTGCTTGTTGGAGATCCGCTCTACGGGGTGTTAGGTGGTGGAGGGTAGCATCTACCCTGTGGGCTGGTAGTGCCAGCTGGAGGTGCACAATGAGACACAGGATGGACCATGCTAGATAGTCTCATCTCATAAGCAAGTCCCTGTGTGACTCGGGAGCCAATGGGGATGCAAGGACGTGCTGGGAGGGGTATGTCTAAACCAATCCTCATTTGCCACATGGATTAGTGGAGATCACCCAATAGAGGACGAGCCAGGAAGCGAAAGTGAAAGCGGCCGCCTCGGGGGAGCGCAGACTACTGGGAGCCCAGGTGGTCATGGGACATGTAGTCTGGTATATATAACAGCCGGATAGAAGTGAGTAAATGCCAAAGTGTGAGAGTACCAACACGTTAGTAATCGTGGTTGCCGTATTGTGAACAATCCGCAAGGATAAGTCACGCTGTATTTAGAGCGTCAATGGTCACATAACAAAAACCGCAGCAATGAAACATGTGATAATGCAACATGGGGGTGTGCTTCGTTAATAAGGCATGCGGTTTAGTGTAACTGAACACAAAAGAACGTGAACAATCCGCAAGGATAAGTCACGCTGTATTAGAGCGTCAATGGTCACATAACAAGCCAGCAGCAATGAAACATGTGATAATGCAACATAGTACATAGAATTGTTTGCAAAGTCTAAAACATTCACATGCACAGGGCCATGTGTAATTCACAACAGTGCGTGTTCCCAAGACATTTATATCCTGTGTACATTGACTGTCACGGTATTGACATTGAAAAAAGGTATTTTCTCAATTAGGAGATGATTACACGTGAGTACATGCTTGGTTAACAATGCATGTAGTGGTGCATTGCAGGACAGGAACAAGATAAAATCATACATCGTCCCTCAGTGTTGGGGGCATGCGTTTTTCTGTGGTGGGTTGTTGAAGGCAGAACAGGGGGGTGCTCATAATTGTGGGCTCCTCAGACGATGCTGGGGGAGTGTAAAGAAGGACATGGTATCGCATGAGTGGATGGATTTCACTCCCAGAAGTGTTTCCATTCCACTGTGATGTTGAGACCATTGCGGACTGAATCGAGTTTGTGGACCCATTTTTGTTCCAGTTTGATGAGGGCCAAGTTGATGTCTCCTCCGCGTCTCTGTGGCTGTAGTTGTTCTAAAACAGTCCAGGTAAATTGTTTGTGCGTGTGGCCTTTTCTGTTGAAGTGTTCGACCAAGGGTTTGTCTTGTACTTGATTTCTGATGCAAGATCTATGCTCATTAATCCTCTGTTTCACGGGTCTGATGGTTTTGCCGATGTATACCAGGTTGCACGGGCATCTGATGGCATAAATCACATATCTGCTTTCGCAATTGGTGTGGTTGTTCATGTTCCATGTAACATCCTTATGGGTGAAGGTTTTGCTGTTGGTGGTGTAACGGCATGCGACACAACAGCCGCAGCTGTGATGCCCCACAACTGGTGGAAAATTCCACAGTGTAGCTGGTGTCTTTGTGGGTTCTAGAAAAGTATGGACCAAAGTGTCTTTAAGGTTTTTGTTTTTCCTGAAGGCGAACAAAGGTTTTTTTGCTAGGCTTCCATCGTTTTTGATCAGGTGCCAGTGTTTATTGATCGTAGTCTTGATGAGATTGCTCACAGGATTGAACGTGGTGACAAAGACAGTCCTGTCTATGGGATCTTTGTTTCTTTTGGTGAGACAGATGGTGCGGTCGGTGTTAGCCGCTCTTTTCTTGGCCATTCTGATTGAGTTCTTTGGGTAGCCTCTCTGTCCTAGACGTTTCTGCAGTTGTTTGGCATGTAGTTCGAATTTTTCTTTGTCCGTGCAGTTCCTGCAAATGCAGAGGAATTGCCCATAGGGGAGATTGTATTTCAACCCTTGGGGGTGGTAGCTGGAAAAATGAAGGATACTGTTTCTATCAGTAGGTTTTCTGAAGAGTTCAGTTTTCAATAGGTCTCCGGAGCGGTAGATATGCAGGTCAAGGAAATTAATGGCTTGAAAGTCCCAATCTATGGTGAACTTGATGTGAGTATTTAGTAGATTAAGCCAATGGTGAAAGTCCAATAGTGAGTCCTTGCTGCCTTGCCAAATCAAGAGGACGTCATCGATGTAGCGACGCCATATCTTGATGTGCGCCCTGTAAGGGTTGTTATCGTGATAGATATTGTCGTCCTCATACTGGGCCATGTAGAGGTTGGCCACGTCTGGTGCGAATGTTGTACCCATGCTCACGCCTTTTAATTCCTATATCTGCCCCAACCCTCCCTTGGAGTACATTACTCTCCCACCCCCACAACATGTTAGTTTTAATTTTCCTGCCTACCTGTCAGGATCTTGGGTGGGTGGCTGGGCAACCTGCTACGCCATCATAGCTTCTCCCTGCTTGGCTTGGGTGGGGCACATGTGTGTTCTCCTCACCTCTGCATGGCTTCTGGGTGCATGGAAATAGGTGTGTTTAGCCTCTTACGTCCCCTAAGCAGGTGGCCTGGTTGAACTTTACCAGTCCCGGAGCTCCTGTTGGGCAGTCCAGCCAGGATGCCCTCTGCTTCTTCTGTCCGCCATAGATAATAACTGCGCCTGGGCATCAGTAAGTGGGGGCCTGATGGCAAGGCCCTCGGTTTTCCTCATTTCAGGGGTTGGTCGCTGTTTTCGCTAGCACCTGTCCCCGGTGCTGTTTTGGGTTGCACAGAGACAGGGGCAGGGCTTCGGTATGCACAACGGCCTGACAGGGGCAGCTTTAGGGCAGCAGCAGTGGTGGTTTCCTCAGCCTCACTGAGGTGCAGACTGGGCCCGGTGCCTTTGTGATGTAGCTCAATTTATTTTAAAAATAAATAACTAAATAAATAAAGTAAATGCATGTCTCAGCAGAATTTCACATCCCAGTTGGGCAGGGCCTAGCGGTTGCCAGACTGAGTCGACAAGTCAGTTGGCTTGCCCAGGTGCAGGAAGGTGTGGCTGGTACGTGTGCTGGCTTAGTTGGAGAAAGTTGGTGCACCTGGTTATCCCTTGCTGGCATGTATGTAAGGGGCTCTGCTGGGTTATTTGTCTGCTGGTGTTTCACTGCTGCTGCCTGGTGCTCTGCTCTTGCTATCCTGAGATGGTCCTGCCACAGTTCATTTGGGGCTACTACTCTTCAGTTGACTAATGTTCTTCTGGGTGTCCTCTGTCCTGTTGAATAACTGGCTGACATGGCTCCTGGCAAGCGGCTGCATACATTGAAGCATGTTGACACAGAGGGTGACACAGCAAGGTTGTTGTCTTCCACTACGGCAGCTGACCGGCGTACCTCCTCCAAATGCAGACACAGTTTACACAACCCTCAGCTTGAGCAATACGTGTATCCCTGTTGGCCTAGGGAAATGCTTGCAACATTCTTGGCTTTGGGAAATGCTTGTTTCACTCATGGCTTGGGCAATGCTTGTTTCACTCTTGGCTTGGGCAACGCTTGTTCCCTCAAACTCACAATTCAATGTTCAGTCACTTAATTTCAGTGCTACATCATACAGTGCTAATTTCGCACCTTGAAACACTTGTGTATGGGCGCAATATAAATAAAATATCATATCATCTTCAACAACTTCACAATTGACTCTTCGTTTCACCTCTACCTCAGAATCACTTTCTAAGCACACGCGATCAGGCTTTCATCTGTTTTCAGAAGTTTCAAGCTTCAATTAACATGATTCAGAGTGTTTTACTCTTACGCAAATGCTATCGAAAAAGTTCACTTATACGCAAGTGCTACTTTTGTAACTTCCCATTGTCAGACAATCAACGGACGGTTTGTTATGGCTTTCACTGTATGCGAGTGATTCTGCTTGGCTACAGTTGCCTGCCTTTGTTCGCACAAGTGATAAAGCTTGGTAACACTCACTGGCTTCTGTCTTGCTTCCTTCACGTGCTACAGGACTTGCACTGCTTCGGGCTTTGTTTGGACACACACCCTTCGTCTGTGAAGGTGTTTTCGTCCCCACCTCACAGTCACAGAGCTCCTCTCGCTCCTGGGACCCTCAGCTGCACGCCAACACCCGGCTACAGTGTCCTGCACGCTTCTTGCTGGGGAAAAGCAGTCTTCTTTCATGCCTTCGGCTCTGCAACCTCTGCACTTCAGATTTAAGGGGAACAGGACCCTCTCAGGACAGGCAGCTGGAATCTACATGGTCAAAGTCCCAGTGGCCATTCTTTCCACCAACCTGTACTTGGATTGGCAACATCGTGCTCTTGCGCTGCTGCTGCTACGACTCCAACTCCATCTAATGGCCTGCACCTGAGGGGGCCTTTTTTAAGCGTCCCTGCTTCCCTCAGGTTTGGGTCATTATGCTTAACAGACTGACTACTCCTGCAACATTGCTCTTTAGCCCTCTTCCTCAACCCAGTACTTAGGGCATTATTGGAAATGTAGTCCCAACCAACAAAATTAGGTTTTCTTGTCAGCTTTTTACTTTTAAATGCAATTTACTTCTCTTAAAGGCATTCAACTAAAAGTTACAAGAGTTTCCTTGGAAAGGAGAAGGTAGTTCATTTAAGCCATTATTTATCGGTTTCCTGTCACTGTACCTCTGGGATTAAGGGGGATTTTTAACCTAGGAAGTCTCAAATAGTCTTTCCATCATTGGGGTATCTATAGATCTCACATCAGCTTTACCCACATCCACAGGATTATTTTGTGGCTCGGATACATCATAACGACAATAAGCCATTACATGTCTTGGTACTGTGAAAAACCTAAGGGCTTTTACCTACCTAATCCCTGGGGATCCTCTATACAGGTGGCCAGGGGAGGGCCATCGCTTTTGGATCCCAACCCTGGGGGTGGACTAGCGAGGGAGGTTCACCTGGGTAGAGGGTCCTTGGGGAATGGGGGAGGAGCCAGAAGGTGAGACATGGTGTCCCCCTTTTTCAAATACCCCCCTACCCGACATTCCCTCTGCCGTCATGTGCTAATTTCCAATTAATAATGGGAAGAAGAAGAGGCAACCGAGAGTTGTGAGGATTAGCTATAAGGAACATCTTGAGAAACAGAGGAAAGACTGCCACCACTACCATTAGGTTGTCCCATAAATAGAGTCAGGTAGGATCTGGCATTTTACACTGACCACTCACACCTGACTCCACTTGACTCTCTTTTCAGGACTAAAGGACAGGCATGTCCTTTTAATTGGAATATTGAAGGTCAGGCAAGCCCAAACCTGACCACACACCTGCAGCCCCTTAATACAACCCAGGTTTCTAACAGGACGCTGCTGAGAGAGCAGAGGAAGAAGCAGCTGGGAGAGCAGAAGGGAGGCTGCATGGCTAAGTCCAGCAGGTGATCTCTTCTCAGTCACAAGCCAGTTTTGCCAAGAAGCAGTGGGCAAGCAGAGCAGGCTGTAGGAGCAGGAAGCCAGGCAGAAAGGACCAAAACAGCCAGAGAAGGCAGACGGAGTACAGGACGGCCAGATGCTGTCCCGTGGTGTCATGAGGGACATAGCGTGGCGAGGGAGCTGTGTCTCCAAGGAGCCTGGCGTGCAAAGTCCTGTCGGCGCTCGAGAAGAGTGCTCATTTCCTTGGCCGTGAGGAAGGCCCAAGTGTCAGAGTGTCGGGAGGAGCGGCCGACCCCAGCGCTGGAGGAGGCTAAGAGCGCATAAATCCATGCAGCGAAAGGTGAGTTTCTGATGTGAAGGGAAACCCAGTGCGCATGTGAATCAAGAAGGTTAAAAAAAAGCATGTGAGTGGCACTAAGAAGATTGAACGAACATGCCAGCTGCACAAGCGAGAAAAATGTTGCCAGCCAAGTCTCCCGAAAGCATTTGAATGGGAAGGAAAAGATGCTGGCGTAGTGGGAGTAAAATAGTAAAGTGAGTGAAATAAAGCCAGGAGAAGGAGGAAACAAATGAAAGTGAAAGAGGAATTGTGAAAAGTATGAGGAAGGGAACCCCTTTTGAAGTCACATATTTATGAACATTTGGTAATACATACAGTCCACTATTGTCTAGAGGGAGAAGGGCATTGTGGCACTTG
Organism: Ambystoma mexicanum; assembly: GCF_040938575.1. Classification (NCBI taxonomy): domain Eukaryota; kingdom Metazoa; phylum Chordata; class Amphibia; order Caudata; family Ambystomatidae; genus Ambystoma; species Ambystoma mexicanum. The sequence continues at coordinate 1,400,196,042 of NC_090931.1, read as the reverse complement.
TAGGAGAAAAGCCAAAGGGGTCCGGGACCCGAATTAATGAGAAGGCAAAAAGGGTCTGGGACCGAATTAATGAGGAAGACAGAGGCGTCTGGAACTCATGTGGTAAGGAAGAGACCACGATAAAACAAGCATTGCATCCCCTAAAAGGAAACCAATATTATTTCAGCCAGGAGGCTATTTAATTATTTGAAAAGAAAAGTGAGTTACAGAGTGCCTGGGGCCCGACCCTGTTTATAAACTATGATGAAGTATTAAAGAGTGCCGGGGGCACAATTCCATGAATGCCAAGGTGTAGGAGTGGTCACGAATAGAGCAAAGTAAACTGTGCGGATTCGAAAGTCTCTGATACAAAGAATTGGTGTACTGTGATAAGTTGTGGAATTGTAGGGGATGGGAACCCCTGTTGAATCAAGAGTGAAAGAATGTTGCGTGGAAGCCTTTACATTGAACTTTGTGAAACAGTAATTGAAAGCCAAAAGTATCTGAAGAATAGTGAAACTGTAAATTGTGGAACTAAGAGGGCTGTTGAATCTGGGGAACAGGAAATCCTGGAGAAGCCCGAAAGAAAGTTATGAGAATCATTTAATTCTATGGAACGTTTGGTGATCTCGAACAGTTCAAGCAGTTTCAGGACATTTTAAATATCCACAGGAACTCAGCACATATGTACTGACAACATATTGCGCTGTTGGTTAATAAATAATTAGGAAATTCCCCTCAGTAATGTTCATCTCACGAGCAAATTGAGACAGGTATATCATTTCTCCTGTCATGGGTTACCACCTTTGTGGGTTTTATAGAAGACGAATCTCGATGCTATACTTGGTGTGTACTAGGTAACTTGAAGGACAGCTCAAAGAAATGTGGGAGGACTTAAGAGCTAATGGTACTGGAAACGAAAGGGTGGCGTCCTACCACATGTATTTAGACACTTTACATATACATTTTCTGTAAAGGCTTAACCATTTAGCATGCTTAGTATAAAGAGAGCTGTGTTGCTGAGCTAACTCTCATACAGGAAAGGCGAGCAAACAAACTCTTAAATATATCACTTTAGCTTATTTATTAAGCCAGTGTTTAGAGATGCAGATACAATTCTGCATTAAGTTCACATTCCAATTTTAGTGTTTCATATTCGTGTAAAACAAGAACATTGAGAGTTAGCTCAGCAACACAGCTCTCTTTATACTAAGCATGCTAAATGGTTAAGCCTTTACAGAAAATGTATAAAGTGTCTATATACTTGTTGTGTACACAGCTTTCTCCCCCTTTTCTTTTAGATATGTGGCACATCGCTGTCTCCCTAGGGACAGCACCCCCTGATAGGCACAGGATGTGCTCCTACTCAGGGACAGCGTTAGTGGCTTTATGAATAACTCTGGCTTGAACTGGTGTGCACTAAAGAATTTTACCCATTTATCCTCAACTACACCATTTATCATTGGTCCGTTTTGGCACAAGCTTGTTCTATTAATGACTGCCCAAGATTCACTTGTGTTTTTTTGCTCTAGTGATCTCATCATATTTTGTGTGTCTTTCAGGAGCATTTCGTTATTATAGGCTCTCAACCAGTTTTTGTAAGTCGATTTTAGTTTTTCGAATTCCACTGCAGATGGCTTTGGTGAGGACTGTTTTAGCAAGTTTGTCTCACACCTTAGGTCCTTCTTCTTGGAGGCTACTTCTCCATCGTATAGATGCTTTTGGGTGTTCACCTTTTCCCTGTTTTTAGGATCTGGCTTAGAGTATGGAGCAGGTGTCAGGCGTAATTTACCGCCCATGTATGCCAAGTTGCTTGTGGGTATTGAGCAGAGGTTAAAAGGGTATTCCCCAAGAGGACCACTTCATGTTTGGACATTTTGAGTCTATGTCCCTTATTTGATGTTTCCACTGCTGTAGACATTTCCAGCCAGGAGGTACTGACTCCCCTTTGCCAGTATAGCCGTAGTATGTTGTGATCACTTTGCTCAGTCAGAAAAACCTCAAAGATCTCAAATCCCTAGTGATGAAAATGAAAACTATGACAGAGGTTGACAACCCTTATTTCCAGGTGGAAGCACATCGCTTGTTTTTTCCAAAGGAGCCATTTAAAAGATGTAGGTCACAGGACGACATTAGAGAATTCCAACAGATACCTTTTGACTTCTTCTCATTCTGAGAGTTTGATGATTCACTCTGTTTTCTGACAGGGTCCGTTCCACAAAGAGAATTTAAGTCTCCACAGAGAATAAAAAAGGGGTTTTCATAACTGTAAGCATCGTCAATAACAATAGAAATGGCGCTTATCATTTTTACAGGAGATGTTTTAGTTGGGTTCCAGTGACGTTAATTAAAGTAAGGTGCTTTTTATGTCAAGGTGAACCCCCTTCATCAAAGAAAGTCTGATTGAGACTGATTTGTTGGATAAAAGGTCCATGATTGTTAGGCAAGATTGTATGCAGTACCCTTTTGGTGCACTACAACAACCCTGACCTCCTGGCAATAGGAACCCAACCTTTGATATAAGTCTGTACTACACAGGTTGGTAGCGTGTTGAGCAGCCAGGCTTATCTTAAGAGGGGTCAATGTGAGCTGTAGGGGAGTTACACAGAGATTCACAGTGACAACTATTAAAATAAACACTTACACACAAGGTTTCTTGAATACACAGTTATAAATGTATCAGTCAGTTAGAATAAGCCTTCTTCAGAAGGGAGCAATATGAATGCAACACACAAATACACTCCAGAACTACACACTCTTAGTTTCTAAATCAGTAAAGACCCTTTTGGGATGGCCCACAGTCACAACCTACACCATCAGGTGACTTCAATATCTAGGGTGCTGGGGACATTAATATCGTACTGTTGCATTTAGAACATTCTTAAGAATTGGTCAAAGGAAAAGGTTATTAGAACAAACAAGAGATCACAAATATTCTTAAGCATGAAAATACTTTTGGACCCCCTAACCAGAGTCATTCAGTATAACAGGTTAAGCCAAAGTCAATGGGCAAAAGTCAATAGGAGCTGAGGCACTTCTGGTTGGTAAGTAGAAAAGTCTTTGCACAATGTTTTAGAAGTCTTTGAAGAAAAGAAGAATCAATGTAGGGCCACAAGCTGTTTAGGCTTGTGAATAGTAGAAGATGCAAGCAACTCTACAATAAGAGGTACGTTCTCTCAGACTTTACAGTACCTTTGTATTGAAGAAAAAGTGCAGCAGATGACTCTTGTTCACATGCAGCTCTGCAGATCTCACTGTTCCTGGGCCTCAGTCGTGGGGACAAGAGGGAGGACTTCTGGGGACTCCTGCACTGCAACGGAACGGTCACTGCTCGCAACCGGCAATCTTCAAACAATTGGCACGTCGGTGTTTCAGCTCCTTGCAACTACCGAAAATAGCAACACAGCGGTTTCTGGCTGTCGAGGTGGACTTTCCTTGCTTCTGGGGTCCTGCACTCTGCTGAGGGGGCTCAAGCTCGGTCAGTCCTGCTTCCTCAGAGTCCGGAGGATCTTCCTGGAACTCTTGGCCAACTTAAAAGCAGTGCACACAATCTATTGTTCCTCTACCTGGCTATTCGGTTTCCAGCAGCAACTCTGTGGGAATTCAACCAGCTCTAAGAAGATGTCCAGGTGGCTTACTTTGAAGTTGATTGGTCCCACCAACTCAAGGGGAGAAGTCCTTGCAGGGGCTTCTCTGTCGATACAAATTTGGAGTTTTAACACAGCAGGGCTTCACCGGGCAAAACAACGGTCCAGGAGTTGCAGCAGGCGTCCTCTTAAAGTTCTTCTTCGGTTCCTTCGTCCATTGGTCGACTCTGCCTTCTAAGCCAAAAGCCTCACCTTTTATTCAGGTTTCTCCCATTCATTCCAACCTACCTGTCAGTGACCCAGCAGGGTGGCTGTCCTTGCCAGACAGTCAGCCAGCCAATCACCACAGAGTGCATTTGGGTCTCTTAGGAAACTAAGCACAGGGAGTTTCGGGTACCTCCCGCCCCCGCCAGACATCTTGGAACTAGAGGCGGGCCTCACTTGTGAATCCCGCCAAAGGCAAAGCGAACAAAGGGACCAAACCTGGTTTGGCACGCAGAGTAAATCTCAAGAAGGACCTTTCCACAAAGAAATGGCGAAAAAAGAAGACCAGGGCCATTTTGACAAAAATGGCATCCTTGGGTGCTTTACTGCAGCTGCGAACACAGCCCACGGTAAATGCAAACCACGTAGTTAAAAGTAAACCAATGCCACCAGCCATTCAGTGAGGAAAGGGTAACATAAAAAATGTTAAATGAGAAGCTAGACAAAGGGGATACTAAGTAACCCCTCCAGCAGCCTATTATAAGATAGTGTGTGTGCTGGGTCTAGAAAGTTACAACTGTAAGTAAAGTCAATTTCACTTTACTGCTCTGGGAAACAGTAGTTTATCCCAGAGAAGGTATTTAAACCTTTGGGAAATCTGGAAGACTTCCCTGTGCCACTGCACTGAAGGTGCTGTGTGACACAATGTGAAAGATGATGCCTATGGAGGCTGTCAGACTCCACAACCAAAAAGAAACAACACAGAAAACACATAGAATTTAAAAGTTCTAAGTCCCAAAGTTCAGCAAAAGAGCTGGGGGTCTCTAAGGTGGGAGGAATTTAGCACTAAACTGAAAATTCTCCCTAACAATGTTTAATGGATTTAATCACTTTAAGGTTAATACCAGATTTTATCAGTGTCAATAGGGCGACGGACGGCCAACCAGGTCTGGTTGATGTAGCCGGATTTAAAAAGGTTGAGAAACCATCCATTGTCGGTTTCTTGGTTAGCCATACTTCTTGTAGACATAGTAGACATATAAAATCCGACTCGGCCCAGCCGTTTTTCCCTTTTACTGTTAAGTGAGAGAAACCTCTTGTATTCCATGATGTAAGGGATAAACAAGATTTGATAATCCTGTTGGCTCCAGGCTTTTCGTTACTTTCATTCAACAAGGCACATGGTAGCCATAACCATGCATTTTCTTCTTCATAGTCCACTAGGTTTTCCTTTTGCAGTTCCACCTTTCAGTCCTCTTGTTTTTTTCCTCCTTGAGTTATAGTCAAAATTAGGTTCCTTTTATGGGGTTGGTGTACAGATTCTTTTACATCAGGTGACAAGTGACCGTTAGATGTTTGTTTTGTCAGCTTGTCTCTAAAAGTGGGCCCCCCTTCTACCTCAATGGTTTGGGACTGTTGGCTCATAGGTTTTTCAGTGTTGCGTAGTCCAGAGCTAATGGTTACTTGTGGAATTAAAATGTTGTCGTCCAGCTTCTTACTTTTGTCAGTTAAGTCAAAGCCCAGTAGCAGCAAACTTGCAGCATGAGACAGAAGATGTTTTTTTATGACAACTGTACGTAAATGAAGGTAGACCAGATCTGTACGGTCGTCTCTCAGGAATTCAATTATAAAAAAGTCCTCTGATATCACTTGGCATGGTGGAGGGACACAATGACAGACGGTTAGCTCGTTGTATCTATTTAATATGCATTTCTACCTTTTGTCTTGTACTCTCTCCAACCTGAGAGATGTAGAGTGATCTGTCAGCTGAGCATGAATGGTTGTATTTCTCGTGGAGGACAACATCTTTTTTTCAGAGACCGCGTCGGATCCGTAATGTTTTCGGCCGTTTATTCGGGTATCCTTTGTTTGTGTCTTACATTTTGTTTTAAAAAAGGTTGCGGATCTCAATCGAACAGCCTCTGTGTCTCTCGGTACCCCTTCCTTGGATGGGCAATATTCCTTTCGGTAGTTTGATGAAGTATGATCTATAATGTTAATTTTATTTCTTGTTTTGAGAGTGCTATGTTCCTCACTTGAGTCTTTAGCTGGTCCATGAATTAAATGTTTTCTTACTGCAATGTCCCTTTTTTTCTGCCAAGCTCTGAAAAGGCTTTGTTGATTCACCAACACTTTTAAGATCCTCACTGCATGTAAACTGAGGCACTTGGGCCTTAGATGGAGGATTGTGTGGTTCTTCAGATTGACAATCGTCGTTGTCACTCACGAAATGCGTTGTGAAGATCAATAGAATAGATACGTCCTCTTCGTTATCGCTAAGGGTCTGATCAACTATTGAAGTTGTAACTATCTGGGTTTATCTGCCACTTGTCTGGGTTTATTCTTTCTTTGTGGTGGATTTCTCTCAGCTTCTCGCAGGAAACCTCTTGAATCCCCTGACGTTACCAACAGATTTGGCTTTTGCTGTTTATTAGGTTTTGGTGGTGATATGTACGCTTTCTTATATCTGCAAAATATTGGAAAGGTCTTGGATGATGTTACTTTCATAATAGCTGTTTTCCCAGCTGTTTTATCTAATGACACGGTAGGAATAGTTTTCTCAAGTAATGCTCTTCTCCGAATTTTGGAGGATTGTGATGCGTTGTCTGGTTGATCACTTTCGCCGAGGTCATCAGACCCTTCGAGGTCAGTATGCTTTTGCAAAGAGTGAGTAGCTGGCAAGACTTTGAGCAAATCTTTGGGGCATAATGGATTAACTGTTTTGTTACCCTATCCCGGCCCTTCTTAGTTAAGTTCATGTTAGAGAGTTTCACTAAAGGCAACCTGTGTCTATGTAGAGGACCTTGCAGTGATATATCCTTCGATAAAGATCATTTTTGTATGCATCATTTCAACCAAGGTTGTCTGGTCTTTTAGGGTATCGCTGCCTCATAAAGCTTCATGAATGGAGTCATCGCTATTGTTACCACCGACATTTGGCTGAATGAGTCGTGGCCAGACGTTCTCGCCTTCTTTCTTTCTCTATTTTAACATCCCGATGTTCTGTGGTCCGACAGAGTCGGATTTATCTATCTATCTTTATGAATCTATCATCAACCTGTCGTTGATGATAGATTTCTGTTTGGAGATTTTTCTATGAAGCTGTTCAGCCTTTTTGGTAGGGCGTCACTAGCAAGTTCACCGTCGCTTCAACCAGTGTTTTGGTTTCTCCAGTTATAAGGTTTCGGTTGAAAGGTCTCACCCGTCGCACCTGTCTTTATTGCGGATGGTGTTATTCAGGCAGAGTTGGCTGATTTCATTAAGTTTACTCTCATAGTTAAAGATGTTATTTTTTCATTTGAGATGGTTAGATCGTTGAGTAAAGCATTGTTGGGGCTATGTGTGGTCGGTGCTGCTACTGGACGAGATTGACCTAGGTGACAATTATCTCTTCTTAGGTCTAGACAGTCAGTCAACACTTAAATTGTCCCACAGCTAAGGAGTCAGATAAACTCAAGCAGGGAATTTCTGGGCTATTAGTTGGATATTTTTATGGCCAGTTATCTTAATTAGCTCTGTTCCATTTAGATCTGCTAGGCCTTCCAAGAGTTCCTTGTCTGTTTGTTCTTTCTTGCTAGATACTGAGATGTCATATGTTAAGTTTGTTGCTATGGCCAGCTTTTCCCGGACGGCTCCTTTGACAATTGTGCCCGACCATTTCCATTTCAGTATAGGCTGCAGAGATATGGCCCTTGCTTTTATAGTAGGCACTCCAGTCGATGAAGAGGGAGCATGGAGGGAAGCGGGCAAGGCCTTAGCTTTTTGAATTTTTTTCTTAAAAGAGGCCATCCTCATTGACCGACATACTGTCAGGATCGGCAAGTAAGGGTTGGAGGCAGTGACCTTTTCGGAGTAACGTTCTAGTCCTCATTCAAGATGGCAGCACGCACTATATCTTCCGGCTCCGCCCCTCCAGCTAGTGCGTTGTATCTGTTTACCTCTTGTTACTGCGCTCCGCTATTCTGAATCTTACTCCTGTGATTTCTACAGTATCCGTTGCTATCAGTCCGCTCTACTCTAAGGCTACTCTCCGCACTGCTTCCTTTCCTCGTTTACACGCGAGCTGCTCTCGCAACTTCATTTCTCCTTCTTACCTTCACGGCGCCTGCCGTTCCTCATTGCTTCCTTTCCTCGTTTTACACGCGAGCTGCTCTCGCGACTTCATTTCTCCTTCTTACCTTCACGGCGCTTGCCGTTCCTCATTGCTTCCTTTCCTCGTTTTACACGCGAGCATTTCTCCTTCTTACCTTCGCGGCGCCTGCCGTTCCGCACTGCTTCCTTTCTTCGTTTACACGCGAGCTGCTCTCGCGACTTCATTTCTCCTTCTTACCTTCACGGCGCCTGCCGTTCCGCACTGCTTCCTTTCTTCGTTTTACACGCGAGCTGCTCTCGCAACTTCATTTCTCCTTCTTACCTTCACGGCGCCTGCCGTTCCTCATTGCTTCCTTTCCTCGTTTTACACGCGAGCATTCTCCTTCTTACCTTCGCGGCGCCTGCCGTTCCGCACTGCTTCCTTTCTTCGTTTTACACGCGAGCTGCTCTCGCGACTTCATTTCTCCTTCTTACCTTCACGGCGCCTGCCGTTCCGCACTGCTTCCTTTCCTCGTTCTACACGCAAGCTGCTCCCGTTCATTCGCAGAGCTTGCCTATTCTGCTTGGCAGAATATCTGCTTACATACAAGTTTACTTGTGTTTGTGTACTTTCACTGTGACTCTCAGCATAGGCTCACGACGCCTGTCTGTTCTCACTTATTTCTGTTTATGATCCCATTAGTATAGGTTTTCAGTTTCCATAGCAATTCCCTTCCTGGGTCTAGTACTCTCTTCTCAGGACTTTGGTCTTTGGAAACCCAACTTTCTCCACATCTGCAAGCACCAGAACCAGGGTTTTTTCTGCCGTCCGGCTTTTTCCCTGGGGCGAGGCTGGCCCTCCTGGAGGTCCCTTTGAGCAGGTTCTCATCTCTGTCACGGTGGCCTCTGGAGGGGCCAGACCTTATTTACACGAAAGAAAAGGACGGAAACTAAGGGAAGGTCCGCCCACAGAAAGAAGGAAGGACAAGAAGAAGCCTGAAACTGCACTTAAGGAAAGTACTTCAGAGTATTCAGGTGAGGAGAAGGGGGAACTGGAACCGGAACCTGACAGTATACAACGCCCTACTCACACGATGGCTTCCTTGGAGCAATACCAAGAACTGGTAGCTGCAATGCAGAATCTAACAGCGGAGGTGCAAGCCTTGAGAACGGAGAATGTTGCACTTCGACAACAGGTCGTTTTACGCCGTGATGACTATGGAGACCTGCCGACTATGCCACTCTCTTTCGGAAAGTATGATGGGTATCCTGGTGGTCTAAAGGACTTTCTTGATGCCTGTAAGGTTTACTTTGCCTTCAGGCCCCATGCATATGATACGGCCAGATCAAGGGTCGGGTTTATCATCGCTAACCTCTCTGGAAACGCATTATCTTGGGTAACGCCGTTAGTTACAAGCAATGACCCGTCCTTAAATGATTATGATCGTTTTTTGGATCTGTTTAAGGAAAGGTTTGACAGACCAGAAGTACTTTATTCTTCTTTGGAAGCCATTCTGGACGTTCGCCAAGGAAACACGGATTTGCAGACCTACATCTCCCGTTTCCAGAGATTAGCAGCCAAGACGGACTGGCCAGATTCGGCCCAACAGACCATTTTCAGACGAGGCCTTCATGATGAAATTAAGGATGAGCTGGCTAGAGTAGCCCGACCTGCTTCCTTCAGGGATCTGATAACTCTGTCTCTCCAGATTGAATTTCGTCTACAGGAAAGGCGACAAGAAAGAAGACGACCTAGAGGAACCTCTCAGGCATCAGGTTTCCCTTCCCCTTCTCCTCTCACAAGACCCTCAACCATAGCAGAAGAACTCATGCAGATCGGAGCCACCCGAGGCCCCCTGACTCCAGAGAAAAGAAAGAGAAGACGGAACTCCGGGTTATGCATGTACTGTGGTTCCTCCAAACACCTACTGAGAGACTGCCCGGAGGTACCTCCTCGACGGAAGGAAAACTTCAGCCCCCGCTCTGCTGCAAGGGAAGTGTCGGGGGAATTGACAAGCTTCCTTGCGTCAACACAAGAACCTTAAACAACCCGGAAGAAAACAGCTTGATGGTGTTCAAGGTTAAACTCTGGTTGTCTGGTTCTGCCCCCACTGAGGTATTAGCTATGTTGGACTGTGGAGCAGCGGGAAATTTCATGGACCTAAGATGGGCAACCGAACACCAGGTGGCGACCAGACTCAAGTCTGTTCCCATTCCAGTTGAGGGTGTAGACGGCAGATCTTTATCATCTGGACCCATTACCTCCGAATCATTCCCGCTCAAGATGATGATGGGCCACCATGAAGAGATTCTGGTATTTGACCAGATCAGAGCAGCTCATTTTCCCTTGATAATAGGGATTCCATGGTTAAGAAAACATAACCCACACATCAACTGGACAGATAACAAGGTGAACTTTGACTCACAGTTCTGTAAGACCCACTGTATGGAACTTTCCGTAGCTGGAACCATTGATGTCGGAGTTGAAATAGGAAGACCAATCCACAATCCAGTGATCGTTTCTTCTATCCCTCTACAATATCAGGCATTTGCTGAGGTGTTCATGGATGCCATACCCAAGAAGCTGCCCCCGCATAGAGCTGAGGACTGCAGCATCGACTTAATACCAGAAGCTGTGGTTCCTTTCGGACGTATGTATCCTTTATCACTCCCTGAACGGACTGCCCTTCGAAACTATCTGGATGAAAATCTTCAGAACGGACTTATTCAAGAATCAAGGTCCTCCTGTGGGGCCTCTTTGTTCTTTATCCCCAAGAAGGATTCCAAGGAGTTACGTCCGTGAATTGATTATAGAGGCTTGAATAAGGTTACCATCCGTGACAGATACCCCATGCCATTGATTCGGGACATATTAGAAGCGGTACAAGGAGCCGTCTACTTCACGAAGCTTGACCTAAGAGGTGCCTATCACCTGCTGCGTATAAGAAAGGGGGACGAGTGGAAGACTGCATTCCGCACCCCCTTTGGCTTATATGAATACCGGGTGATGCCATTTGGCCTGGTAAACGCCCCAGCCATTTTCCAAAGGTACATGGATAAGGTGTTTTCCGACATGTTGTTCATAACGGTGGTGGTTTACCTAGATGACATCTTAATCTTTTCCAAAACCCTTGCAGAACATAGAAGACTTGTCATACAGGTATTGCAGCGTCTTCAGTCCCACCAACTACTGATCAAACCGGAAAAGTGTCAATTTGAGGTTACGTCAGTGTCCTACTTAGGATTTATCCTATCTAAGCAAGGGATAGAGATGGATCCGATCAAGATAAGGGCTATCAGAGACTGGAAAGAACCTACTAATGTAAAGGAGCTACAGAGTTTCCTGGGTTTGGCAAACTTTTACCGAAAATTCATACCCAATTTTTCAAACACCGTGCTACCTCTAACTTCCTTGTTAAAGAAGGGCGTAAGGTTCGTCTTTTGTGAAGAGCCCAGAAGAGCGTTTATCGCCCTTAAAGAATACTTTTCTAGGGCACCCATACTGGTCCAACCGGATCAGGCTAAACCATACATTCTGGAAACCGATGCTTCTTTGGGTGCAGTCGGGGCAATCCTACTACAGAAACTAGAAGATGGTGTAGAACATCCTGTGGCCTACTATTCCAAGACCCTGACTCCAAGTGAGCGCAATTATTCTGTAATTGAAAGGGAACTTTTAGCAATCAAGCTAGCATGCCAAGAGTGGCGTCATTTATTGCAAGGAGCCGCCCACAGCTTTGACATCAGAACCGACCATCGTAACCTTCGAGTCCTACAACAGATGGAATGCACTAATGCACGCCACGCCCGGTGGGCATATTTTTTTCTGCAGTTTGACTTTAACATCACCTATATTCCCGGCACAGAGAATATGAAGGCTGATGCCTTGTCTCGTAGTCTAGGGGAATGCTCAGGTTCCTACATGGGACATGAATTGGTCTTACCAGGACGCAGGATAATTGCATCCTCTCTTTCTTTTCTTCAAGATCTAATACCTGAATATCAAACAGGCTCTGAACTACCTTCCTCGGTCGTTCTTGGTAAGGATGGGTTGTATTATCAGGGAGAAGCACTGTTCATTCCCACCAAGAGTCTCCAGACTCTTGTTCTCTCTTGGTGCCACGACACCCCACTAACAGGTCATCCAGGAGTCAGAAAGACTTACAACCTGTTACGCAGGGGCTTTTGGTGGCCAACTCTTCGGAATGATGTGGATCGATATGTATCTACGTGTTCTGTTTGTGCTTCCAACAAATTTCGAACTGGAAAACCGCTAGGATTATTGCAGCAACCCTCCTTGCCCGAACGTCCTTGGGAACATATTTCCACAGATTTTATTGTGGATCTTCCCCCATCTGAAAACATGACTGTGATCATGGTGACTATCGATTCTTTCAGCAAGTTGGCTCACTTCTCCGCCTTCAAACACATTCCTTCAGCCTCTGAAACAGCGGCAGTATTCCTCCGAGATATAGTGCGCCTACATGGGTTACCTCGGACAGTGATTTCAGATAGAGGACCTCAATTCACTTCTAAGTTTTGGGCTTCTCTTTGCCAGACTCTGGGGATTCACAGGGCTCTCTCTTCGGGTTATCACCCTCAGAGTAATGGACAGACCGAGAGATTGAACGCCAGTCTGGAACAGTACCTAAGGTGTTTTTGTAGCCCGCAGCAGGGGAATTGGTTTCGCTTCCTTCCGCAAGCAGAGTTTGCCTACAATAATGCTCTGCATACTACCATCCAGATGAGTCCTTTTTTTTGTACTTATGGGTACAATCCCCAACATTTGCCCTGGCTCAACGCCCCTTCCACCAAGATTCCGGCTGTGGCTGAGGTGCTGAAGGACTTACAAGAAGTACATGAGCTAGCTCAGAAAGCACACCTGAGCTGTCAACAAGCACAAAAGAGATGGGCAGACAAGGGCAGAAGCCTCAATCCTACATGGCAGGTGGGACAATTGGTCTGGTTGTCTACCCGTTTCTTGCCTAGGTGGGTGCATTCAGGCAAATTCTCCTCACGGTTCCTGGGGCCGTTCCCCATAGTACAACGGATTAACCCGGTGGCCTTTAAGCTTAGACTACCTGATTACCTCAAGAGGGTACATCCGGTCTTTCATGTTTCCTTACTCAAGGAATACAAGGAAGATCCTTTCCAAAGACCAGTCCACAGGGTACGTGCGCAAGTGAACCCTACACCAGAAGAATACGAAGTGGCCTACTTGGTTGATTCTCGGTACCGCAGGGGTAGGTTACAATACCTGGTACATTGGAAGGGTTACCCGTTGGAAGAGAGGTCTTGGGAACCGGTGAGCCATATTCATGCCCCCAGACTGATAAGGAGATTTCACCACTTTCACCCGGGCAAGCCCGGGGGACCCCCGATAAGAAGGGGGTATACTGTCAGGATCGGCAAGTGGAGACTTTGGAAGGGTTGGAGGCAGTGACCTTTTCGGAGTAACGTTCTAGTCCTCATTCAAGATGGCAGCACGCACTATATCTTCCGGCTCCGCCCCTCCAGCTAGTGCGTTGTATCTGTTTACCTCTTGTTACTGCGCTCCGCTATTCTGAATCTTACTCCTGTGATTTCTACAGTATCCGTTGCTATCAGTCCGCTCTACTCTAAGGCTACTCTCCGCACTTCTTCCTTTCCTCGTTTACACGCGAGCTGCTCTCGCGACTTCATTTCTCCTTCTTACCTTCACGGCGCCTGCCGTTCCTCATTGCTTCCTTTCCTCGTTTTACACGCGAGCTGCTCTCGCGACTTCATTTCTCCTTCTTACCTTCACGGCGCTTGCCGTTCCTCATTGCTTCCTTTCCTCGTTTTACACGCGAGCATTTCTCCTTCTTACCTTCGCGGCGCCTGCCGTTCCGCACTGCTTCCTTTCTTCGTTTACACGCGAGCTGCTCTCGCGACTTAATTTCTCCTTCTTACCTTCACGGCGCCTGCCGTTCCGCACTGCTTCCTTTCTTCGTTTTACACGCGAGCTGCTCTCGCAACTTCATTTCTCCTTCTTACCTTCACGGCGCCTGCCGTTCCTCATTGCTTCCTTTCCTCGTTTTACACGCGAGCATTCTCCTTCTTACCTTCGCGGCGCCTGCCGTTCCGCACTGCTTCCTTTCTTCGTTTTACACGCGAGCTGCTCTCGCGACTTCATTTCTCCTTCTTACCTTCACGGCGCCTGCCGTTCCGCACTGCTTCCTTTCCTCGTTCTACACGCAAGCTGCTCCCGTTCATTCGCAGAGCTTGCCTATTCTGCTTGGCAGAATATCTGCTTACATACAAGTTTACTTGTGTTTGTGTACTTTCACTGTGACTCTCAGCATAGGCTCACGACGCCTGTCTGTTCTCACTTATTTCTGTTTATGATCCCATTAGTATAGGTTTTCAGTTTCCATAGCAATTCCCTTCCTGGGTCTAGTACTATCTTCTCAGGACTTTGGTCTTTGGAAACCCAACTTTCTCCACATCTGCAAGCACCAGAACCAGGGTTTTTTCTGCCGTCCGGCTTTTTCCCTGGGGCGAGGCTGGCCCTCCTGGAGGTCCCTTTGAGCAGGTTCTCATCTCTGTCACGGTGGCCTCTGGAGGGGCCAGACCTTATTTACACGAAAGAAAAGGACGGAAACTAAGGGAAGGTCCGCCCACAGAAAGAAGGAAGGACAAGAAGAAGCCTGAAACTGCACTTAAGGAAGTACTTCAGAGTATTCAGGTGAGGAGAAGGGGGAACGGGAACCGGAACCTGACACATACTTACTCTCCCCCTTCGCTTTGTCCCTCTACTTCTGCTCCTAGTTGCCCTTTTTTTTCCTGCAGACTGATCGGTCAGCTTTAAGGGGCGGTGTGGGAGGGGTTTTGGAGATGCAGTCCCCCCAACCTGAGTCCTTCAGTTCCCTGTGGCCACTCGTTTGTGCATGCATACGTGGCGTATTTATCTTGAGTATTCTGAAGGTTAAAAAAACAAGGTAAGGAGAGATCACCTGGAGCGAGAGAAACGTTGATCCCCGGTACTGAGAGTGGTATAGAGGAAAAAGCACTCCCGATCTTGCCCCTGTGTTTGTTCTTGTAACGCTTACCTCTGGGGCCCTGCAGGAGTGCCTGGTCCGGTCTGTCGACAAGTGCTGGTCCGGTCTGTGCACACTTCCTGATGTTGCCCAAAACTCTCCCTCCCCTCTGCTCACTGTAGGTTCCAAACACCCAGTGGTCAGAGAGGTAGGAGTGATCTGGAAGACTTGGTTCTGGTTTGCGTTGCGCCTCCAGGCGTCTTCACCAATGTCTTTCCAGTTGTGATTATGCTGTTTCCCAGTTTCCTTCACTGAGGCTTCTACCAGTTCAGTTCTATTTCACCCCAGTTCCTTCACTGAAGCAAGGTGGATGACTAGTTGCTCCACCAGGTCTGTGGATTGCCCAGTCCAGCTGCGACACCCACTATCCAGCCTTCCCGTATGGTAAATGTTCCAATCTGCTAATGTCTTTCTGCTTTTTTCCCTCAGGCACGGCATTAAAGGGGCCGGCACGAAGGTTGCAGCACCGTTTCCTGAGCCCAGCTGACTTGGTAAGTAATGCGCGGGTGGTGGGCGGGATGACAACGGTTACAACGATCTCCGCTTACCCGTATGTCTTTTTTGTCTTTTTCAGATGTTGCGGTGTGTTGAAAACAGAGGCGCAAGAAGAATTCAGCGGATGATGAGGAAACAGAGCCGGAAGAAGTTTGCGGTGTGCACGTGTTCCTGTAAATATTTCAATGGATCCTACCTCGCGCCACGTAAGTCTGTGCTGCTCTTGACACGTAGTGCAGAGCTGGTTTCAGGATGTCTTGACACGTAATGCAGAGCTGGTTTCAGGGTGTCTTGACACGTAGTGCAAAGCTGGTTTCAGGGTGTCTTGACACGTAGTGCAGAGCTGGTTTCTCACGAGGAGCTCCGGGACAGGCAAGCTTCACGCTGGCAGCCGGAGAAAACGCTAAGCACTGAGTGTTGCCTAGGGCGGGGTTTATATAACTCTGGGCCCACCCAGAACCACTAGACCATCAGGGAAACTTGTATCATGGCCCTCTAGCAGCCATGTTGAATCCTGTTAACAGATCCAGTCCCGGGGGCCATTTTGGAAGGGGCTACACAGGCAACAGCCTGGAGTTGCACCAATCAGCTAGATTCTCAATCCAGTTACTTACTTGAGCCTTGGGATTGGTCCGGATCGTGACAGCACTCTCCCACAAACCCCCCCAAGGAGAGCCAATCCCGGTCCTGGTCGTTCTGTATGTGCCCTATGGTATTGGGCCACTAGGCAAGGTGCGTGAAGGTGTTCCACTGGTTCCCAGGTCCGGTCTAAAACTCTGTAGCCCTTCCAGTCCACTAAATAATAAAGTTTCTTTCGGACTATCTTGGAGTCCAAGATTTTTTTGACCTCGTATTCGGCTCCTCCCTGTACCATTATAGGTGGAGGCCTTTTAAGGGTGTCTCGAGTGCCTGGATGTACCGGTTTCAGTAACAAAACATGGAATACAGGATGTACACGAAGCACTGGTGGTAACTCCAGTTCCATGGCCAGAGGGTTGATGATGCTTCGTATCGGGTATGGACCAATGTACTTGGGATGGAATTTCTTAGGTCCCTTTAGCTGTATGTACTTTGTGGACAGCCATACCTTGTCTCCAATCTGATAATGGGGTTCAGGTGTTCTTGTCCTGTCTGCAAAGCGCTTTTGGTTAGCCTTGGTTTCTTGGAGGGTTTGCGTAGCCTTTTTTAGGGTTTCTTTAATGCTGGTGTGCAAGATGCTCACAGCCGGCATGTCCAAGGCCACTGGTGGGTCTAAGGTCGAAGTCCGTTGATCCCGTCCATATAGGAAGAAAAAAGGCGAAATTCCGGTGGAGCTATGCACTGTGTTGTTGTATGCATATTCAGCTGCCCATAGTAGTTCCTTCCAGTCCTGATCTGTTTGGCCAAGCATGCACCGAAGATATTGTTCGAGTGATTGATTTGTTCTTTCGGTCTGTCCATCAGTCTGTTGATGGTGGCTAGTAGACAGACAGACCTTGATCTGAGCCTTGGCACAACAAGCTTTCCAAAATCTGGACACAAACTGGCTCCCCTGGTCTGAAATCACAACTGAAGGGAACCCATGTAGTCTGACAATATTGGTTAGGAAGATTTGAGCTAGTTGACCTGCATTCGGTATCCCCTTTAGAGCAATGAAGTGTGCCATTTTGGTTAGGAGGTCCACTACTACCAATATGGTGTTAAAGTCTCTGCAGGTGGGTAGTTCTGTGATAAAGTCTAAGGAAATTGTATGCCAGGGAGTCGGTGGAATTGATAAAGGATGAAGTAATCCTTGAGGCTTGGTCCTGGATGCCTTATTGCTAGCACAGACATCACAAGACTTCACGTGTTGTACAATGTCTTTTCACCAAGTAGGCCACCAGAAATGTCGGATTTCTGCCATGGTTTTTGCTATGCCAGGGTGTCCTGCTGTAAGGGCGTCGTGATATGTTTTCATGATTAAGTCCTGCATTTCCTGATGTGGTAAGTAAAGGTGTTTTTGGTAATATGGTAGGTCGTTCAATGCCAAGCGTTGTGGTCCCTGTGAAACCCATGTTTGCACTTCCATGGTGGTCATAATTGTTTTGATTTCTTCATGTAGCTTTCCCAGTGTGGTCTGATGATTACTGATTAATCCAATCAGTTTTTCTTCGGGTATAATAGGCGGAGAAGGTGGAGATGCGTATGCATCCATTTTCTCAGTGCTCCAGCCGATCCGTGATAGTGCATCCGATTTTCCGTTTTTCACCCCAGGACGGTAGCTGACTGTGAAATCGTATTCCGATAAAAACTGAGCCCATCGTAGGTGTCGTGGTGTTTGAGCCCTAGCTGTCTGCAGGAATTGCAGATTACGATGGTCGGTAAGCACTGTGACTGGGTGTCGTGCACCTAGGAGATGGTGCCGCCATTACTTAAAAGCTGCTTTTATGGCAAGAAGGTCCTTGTCGGTTACTGCATAGTTAAGTTCTGCTGGATTGAACTTCCTAGACCAAAAGGCCACAGAATGTAGTTGGTTGGTACCAGGATCCCTTTGGGACAATACCGCCCCCATCGCCACATTGGAAGCGTCCGTTTCAACCAAAAATAGAAGGTCTGGGTTTGGGTGACGGAGTATTGGTGCTGTGGTAAATCATGTTTTCAGTTCTTGAAAAGCTTTCTCAGCTTCAGTGGTCCATTGAAAAATGCAGTTCTTCCTGAACAATGATGTGATTGGATGGACTACCTCTGAGGAATCAGCAATGAACCTCCTGTAGAAGTTTGCGAAGCCTAAGAAGCTCTGGACAGTTTTGATGGAGGCGGGAGATGGCCATTGCAGAATTGCTTCAACCTTGTGTCTGTCCATCTGGATGCCCTGTGGGCTGAGTATGTATCCGAGGAACTCCACCGTTGTGATGTGAAAAGCACGTTTCTCAAGTTTTGCAAACAGGTTGTATTGACGCAACTTAGCGAGGACTGCTCTTACGTGGTGTACATGTTGTTCGATGGTTTCGGAATAAATCAGGATATCATCAATGTACACCATTACGCAAATGTCCAGTAACTCTCGGAGTACATCTGTCATGAAATACTGAAAGGCTGCCTGGGCGTTGCAGAGCCCAAAGGGCATGACAGTATACTCGAACTGCCCAATTTGGTGCAGAAGACCGTCTTCCACTCGTCCCCAGCCTTCACGCGAACCAAATGGTAGGGCCCCCTGAGGTCCAATTTTGTATAGATCTTTGCCCCTTTTACTTGGTCTAAGAGTACAGGGATCAGGGGCTATGGATACCGTTTTTTACGGTGATTTTGTTGAGCCCCCTATAGTCTATACATGTTCTCAGGTCCCCCTCCTTTTTAGGGACGAAGAAGAGAGCTGAGGAAACTGGAGATTTGGAAGGTCGAATGAATCCATTGGCAAGGTATTGGTCCAGATATTCACGCAGGTGTTGGTTTTCCTTTTCTGTGAGGGCGTTAATGCGGCTGCATGGCAACTGTGCTCCTGGGATCAAGTCTATCTGACAGTCATAGGGCCTGTGAGGTGGTAACATATTGGCCTGTTCTTTGCGAAAAACATCCTGATAATCACCGTACTTTGGGGGAAATTGGCCTACGATTCCTAGGACAGCTCCTGCTGTCTGTATTGCTGACTTGGGTTTTCCTTGGGTTTCTTCTGAAGCTGGATAACAGACCTGAGCACATTCAGGCGAAAACCTCACCGTATGTTTACGCCAGTCTATAAGGGGGTTATGATTGGCTAACCAGGGTATTTCCAGAATCATTTGGAATTGAGGGGCATTGATCAGGTTGAAGATGATATTTTCCCGATGACCGTCATGGCATAGCTACTCAACAGTTCCAGTACATTGGGTCACTGGCCCAGAGGTCAACTGAGTTCCATCCACAGACAGTATGGTGTCAGCCTTTTCCTTTCTTTGGGTAGGCACCCCTATCCGTTGAGTCATAGTGATGTCCATGTAATTGCCTACAGCTCCGCAGTCGAGATACGCTTCCAAGGCGTGCATCCGTTGTGGCTGGTCGGGGCATAGTAGGATGACTGGTGTTGTAATATGCGAGACCACTGACGTCTCTCCCTGTCTCGACAAACCGGTCTCTACTCTTGTCGAGCCAAGTAGTTTTCCGATGGCTCTGGTGGCTCTGGCGTAGCTTCCATTGCCCCTAAAGGTTTCCGAGTTGTTTTGTTTGGGCAGTCTTTCAAGAAATGTCCTGCTTTCCCACAGTACCGACATAGTTGTTGTTTTCTACGTCGCTCTCTTTCCTCCTTGGTCAGTGGGCCACAAATACTCCCCAACTGCATTGGTTCTAGTGCGTTGTCAGTGGCCCGTGGCGTGTCCCGAGGACGGACATACAAGGGACGGCTTTCAAAACGGGCCGGGTCAGACCTCCTTTCCTGTAATCTATGATCAAGCTGGACCACCAAGTCTATATACTCAGCACATCGATCAGGCGGATTCATGACCTGAGCAAGAACATCTTTCAGCTCGTTTCGTAAACCTCGATCGAACAGGGTGGTCCTCTTGTCCTCCGGCCAATTAGTTTCAGCCACCAAACGGTTAAACGCTGTGATGTATACCAATAGATCTTGTGATCCCTGCCGGAGACCTAGTATCTCTGCATCCAGAGCATGACCCCGAGTGCAGTGGGAGAAGAGCTTATCCATTTCTTGCTCAAACTGTGCAAAGTTATGTAGAACGGGATCATCTCGATCAACCAAAGCTACCGACCAACTAGCGGCATGTCCCCCTAGGTATGATAGAACAAAGGCTACCTTTGTTTGGTCCATCGGAAATGCTCCTGGTCGGCATAAGAAATGGAGCCGACACTGCGTCATGAACACTCCATATTTCAGTGGGTCACCCAAGAACCTTTCCGGTGGAGCCAAAGGGACAGTAACTGGAGTAGTTACCTGTATCTGGGAGGCTGCTGTTGCTCCATCTGCTGAGCTTGGCAATGGGGTTTGTCCTGCTCGTGTACTGGTGAGACGTCTTGCCAGTTCTTCAGTCCTCTCCCGGTTCACCACCAACTTTTTCCTTACAGCACTGGTCTCTGAGTGTGCTGCATGCACCTCAGCTCTTAATTCGCCCAGCAAAAGAGCCAACTGGTCGACCTCTGAAGCCATGGCACTCAGGCAGAGCAAGAATGTGGCCTTAGCGTTCTGTAACGCTTACCTCTGGGGCCCTGCAGGAGTGGCTGGTCCGGTCTGTCGACGAATGCTGGTCTGGTCTGTGCACACTTCCTGATGTTGCCCAAAACTCTCCTTCCCCTCTGCTCACTGTAGGTTCCAAACACCCAGTGGTCAGAGAGGTAGGAGTGATCTGGAAGGCTTGGTTCTGGTTTGCGTTGCCCCTCCAGGCTGTAAAGACTGGAGGGGGGGGTCTGTACTTCTGCTCTCTATATGGTAGAGGAGAGGCACAGAGGACCCCAGCCAAGATTCTCTATTATTGGTACGTGGTCGAGCAATCAAGACCTAGCGTCTCAGGAGGTGATGCAGGCTGGTTCTTAAGTACAGTGTAGTCCCCAAGCCCCCACAAAGGAATGTCCACAAACTGTATTACTGAAAACACAGTCTTTCTATAATTAATATTCAAAGGTATGTACACTATCACAATAACTCACTTTGTACTCAGAAATCAAAAATGGTAAATATATACAATTCTAAAGTGGTACCACCAATATTATCAGATCTCATTAAAGTGCATCAACTATCCTGTTAGAATGTCACACAGATCAATAACAAGGAAACCAGCAATAGAGATAGGAAGGAAAGCAAGATGGTTGAAACAATAGGCAGAATACTGGCCTCTACCGTTAAGCACAGTTCTGTGTGGAGATCCCCCCACCTGGGCAACCTGTAAAATAAAGATATATAGCACAAGCCCAGTCTATATATTGATCAATAGTCTTGTTCCCTCCTATAATGTTTCTACCCCCCCAATGTACCTGGTAGAACAGAGTTCTTCGAAGAAGCGTCGATGGATCCTTCTTGAGTGACTCCCTTTAAAGCAGTTCCAGTTACTCTTCAAGTGTAGACACAGCTTCTGAACAATTTCCAGTGGTGAGAGGTCCCCAGATATACTATTCTGTCTCTCATCCACACTGCTGGGTCACACTCAGCCGCCAATCATACAGAAGGGCATTCATGCAGTCAGTCAGCCAATCAGGTGCACAGTGCATTCAGGCCATCCTCCTCCCTCTCAGACACTCACAACAAGGAATGTGGATTGGGACAAGTACCCAGCCATTCAAAACTACACTCTGCATTCAGGCCAGTTTCAGGCAGGGCTGCCTCAGTCTTTGTCTCTCATACCAGAAACCAGACTGCCACAACAATAAGTGCATATTGGTCACACACTCCATTCACCCAGGTCCCACCCACAGGGTGTACTCACAACATACAGTCACTGGGAAGGCTCCAGCCAGTCTGGCCTGGCCTTCACAACAACACCATATATGGCACTTCCACCCAACAGCCAGTCAGGGGGAAGGGACAGAGTCAGGGCTTCCCAGGACTTTGGAAAAACAAGGTAACAGGCAATAGAAAGCAAGAGGCCACAGGGGCCATCTTGTTTCCTATCAGGAATCAACTGATTCCAGTGGCAGGGCCTGGGTATCCCAAAATGGAGGATACTCAGAGCACCTGTCAATTCACCATGGAGCTGCCACCAGCCCATACCCTGCTCTGTGGGCCACACAAAGGTGCCCAAAAACATACACTAGGGCACAGGGTTGTACCCCCACCCATCGGTGCCATAAGGGTATGCCATGGGTCTGTACACCAAACCAAAACCAGGAAGAGCTGCACTGCCAGGAGTCCCACATGGACTCCTGGCCAGAAAACAATACAGAACACAAATGAAAAAGGACTACAGGACAAGGACAGGGTGGCCCTGTCCCCCCCAATGCATTTCCAGCATCATAGTGGCCACCCCCAGACTGAGGTTAGGGTGCCTAATCTCCCAAGGGATAGACACCCTCATCCAGACGGTCCACATACCTTCTAGAAAGGCCATCTGCATTATCGTGACTCTTCCCTGGTCTATGCTCTATGGTGAAGTCTAGCCCTTGCAGGCTAATGGACCACCTGAGCAGTTTCAGGTTCTCACCCTTCCTCTGCATAAGCCACTTCAGGGGCTTATGATCAGTTTGGACCTTGAAGGTAGACCCTGTACGGTAGGGCCTAAAACACCTAAGGCTCCAAACTATACTGAAACATTCCTTTTCAACAGTAGCCCTCCTAAATTCTCTACCCTTGAGTTGACTACTGATGAAGATGATTGGATGTTCCCTCCCTTTGTCATCTAACTGGGACAAGACAGCTCCAATTCCGGTGCCGCAGGCATCCGTCTGGACGATAAAGGGCCGGCTGTAGTCAGGCGCACACAACACAGGTGCCCTACACAGACTTTCTTTCAAGCCATCAAAGGCCCTCTGACAGTCTTCCGTCCAATTAACCTTCCTAGGTTGTTTGGGTGAAGTCAGAGCTGTCAGTGGTGCAGCTAGGGTTCCATAGTCCACCATGAAATTGCGATAATACCCAGTGAGGCCCAAAAAGGCTCTCACCTGGGTTTGAGTAGTGGGAGTCTCCCAGTACTGTACATCCTGTACCTTACTGGGGAGAGGTTGGATTTGACCCCCTCCTACCTCATGACCAAGATATGTGACTTTCCCCTGAGCTATCTGGCACTTGGTGGCCTTGATAGTGAGGTTAGACCTTTTCAAGGCCTGCAACACCTTACCCAGATGTGTCAAATGCTCTTCCCAAGTGGAACTGTAGACGGCAATGTCGTCTAAATAAGCCACACAAAAGGCTTCCAGCCCACTGAGAGCATGATCGACCAACCTCTGGAAGGTGGCTGGGGCATCCTTCAACCCAAAAGGCATGACCCTAAACTGGTAGAGTCCCTATGGTGTTGAGATCCCCATCTTTTCCTTGGCATGGTCCGTCAGAGCATTTGCCAATAGCCTGAGGTAAGGTCAAAGGTGCTTACAAACTTGGCAGCACCTGTGGTGTCCACGAGCTCATCAGCCCTGGGCAATGGGTGCGCGTCAGTCTTGGTGACGGCATTGACTCCTTGGTAGTCCACACAGAATCTCCAATCCTTGGTACCTGCCTGGGAACTTGCCTTGGGGACAAGGACCACAGGACTGGACCAGGGACTGGTTGAGGGTTCAATAACACCCAGATCCAACGTCTTGGCGACCTCAGCCTGGATGTGGTTCTTAACTGTATCTGACATACGGTAGCACCTGCTTTTGACAGGCACACTGTCACCAGTGTCAATTTCGTGCCTACACCACGGTGTAAGGCCTGGTGTCAGGGAAAACAGAGAGGCATACTGCTGGAGCAAAGCCCTGCAGGCCCTCTGTTGCTCTGTCGACAGATCGGGAAAGAGATTTACTCCCTCCAATGAGCCATCCTGAGGGTTGCTATGCAGCAAATCAGGAAGGGGCTCACTCTCATCCTCTTCTTGCTCTGAAGCTATCAAGAGACATGAGACTTCTGCTCTCCTGTGAAAAGGCTTGAGCCTGTTGACATGGAATACCTGAGGGGCTACACCAGGGGCTCCCATGTCAACCAGATAATTGACTTCGCCCATCTTGGAGATTATCCTGAAGGGTCCAGTCCACTTGTCCAAAGCTCGAGGCTTGGTAGGCTCCATCACAAGGATTTCCTGTCCCGGAGAGCAATCCACTTGCGAGGCTTTAAGGTCATGCCAGTACTTATTCAATTCCTGGCTGCCTTGAGATTCGCTGTTGCTTGACCCATCATCAGCGCCATCCTCCGTCTGAGGTCTAACACATAGTCCCCCACTTGCTTGGTGGGACCTGGAGGGGTGGCTTCCAAACCTTCTCTGATCAAGGCAAGGGACCCCCTCACGGGATGTCTAAAGAGTAACTCAAAGGGGCTGAAACCAACACCCTCTTGAGGTACCTCTCTGTAAGCAAACAGCAGGCATGGCAGGAGGAGATCCCATTTCCTCCTTAGGGGCTCTTCCAAAGCACCTATCATGCCCTTGAGAGTTTTATTAAATCTCTCAACCAGACCATTGGTCTGGGGATGATAAGAGGTGGAGAACTTGTAAGTTACTCCGCACTCTTTCCACATGGTTTTCATGTAACTAGACATGAAGTTGGATCCTCTGTCAGAGACAACCACCTTAGGGAATCCAACCCGGGTGAAAATGCCCAGGAGAGCCCTGGCAACCACCTTGGCAGTTACAGTCCGAAGGGGTATAGCCTCAGGGTACCTGGTGGCATGATCAACCAAAACCAGGATGAACCGATGTCCACCTGAAGTGGGAGGGTCCAGGGGACCGACAATGTTGACGCCCACCCTCTCAAATGGTGTGCCAGCCACTGGCAATGGCTGCAGTGGGGCAATGACACTGCCTCCAGTCTTGCCAGAAACTGACAAGTTGGACAGGTCCTGCAGTGGGACTCCACATCTACTCCCATCCGTGGCAAGTAGAAATGGGCAGAGATCCTCTGCTTAGTCTTCTTGGTACCAAGATGACTAGCTAAAGGCACCTCATGCGCCAACTCCAGTAGGAAGGGCCTGTAAACCTGGGGTACCACCAACCTCTTGAGGGCACCAGGTTCAGGCTTAGTGGGCTCACTAACAAGGAACTCACCCTCCCAATAAATCCGGAATGTCCTAGGCACTTCTCCTTGTGCCTGGGACAGGGCCTGTTTTCTCAGACCCTCGAGAGAGTGGCACTCTCTCTTTCCCTTACAGAAGTCTGCCCGGGAGGGTCCCCCTTCAGCTAACAAGCATTGAAGGTCGGGATGATCCTCCGGGTTGAGAACCTCTCCCACAGGAGAGTCTTCTGGCTCTTCTCCCACATGAGTTGAGACGGGGTTTACCACTGGACCCAGCCCGTCCGGAGCATGCATCCCAATGGGTGCTGTAGGAACAGCAGGAAGAGAAGGAGTCCCCTGCACAGAGGTGGCCTTCTTGTTCTTCTTTCGTCTTGCCTTAGGCCTCGCCTTTGGCTTGGGTACCTGACTCATAGCCAGACCCTGTGTCACCTGTGACCTAGTGACTGCAGCAGCAGTCATGGGAAGACCATCCGAGATCAACCCCAACTCTACTAGATCATTACCTAACAAAATGTTAGTAGGGACATTGTCCTGAACCAGGACAGAAAGCTTTGCTGTCTTGTCTCAAATTACGAGTGTGACTAAGGTTACAGGCGATAATTTGGGAGGCCCACCAGCTAACCTGGTGGTTCTCAGAGGAGCACCTACATAGTCCTCTGGCTTGAGCAGGGTCCTGTCCACCACTGTCATGCTTGCCCCAGTGTCTCTCAAACCAGATGAAGGCTGGCCATTCAAGAGGACACTTCTCAAAAACCTACGGGTATTCTGTGGGATAGTCGCCAGTACTTCCGCGTACTGGTCCCAGGCCCCAAGGGACACTAAGGGAATCTCTACAGGAGCACCAAATGTGATCCCTGTAGAGGAGGTGAGGACAGTGGCTTCCACCTCAGACATGGGGTAAGGGTAGGTCAGGCTGACAGCCTGTACTCCAAGTGCCTTACCTTTACACTTGGAGTCAACCCTCTTGTGATCCAGAGCCCCACAATCCCAACAAGTGCCGGGAGTGCGGGGTACGGTACTGGAACCACTGGGAGCCTGCTTTGCAGCAGGTGGACCACTACTCTTATTCCCACCCACAGATGACTTATCCCCACTAGATCTTTGGGTCTTAGGAGAGGAAGGTTTTGGTTTACCCGACTGTGACTGCTTTTGGGACTCCTCAGCTTTCTGAGAGGTCCCCTTTTCTTTGTCCTTGTCCTTCCCACTGGAGTCCTTAGGGGACACCCGGTGGGAGACCCACTTGTCAACCAACCTAGCCAGCTTAAAGGGATCCAAAATGTTCTGGTCAGCAACATACTGACGCAGCTCTGGTGAACAGGCTTCAGAAAAATGCTCAAAAAACAACGGGTGGGACAATTCAACAAAAGTTTTCACCTTGTAACCATCAATCCACCCCATCATGTTCATGTGCGCAGCACTCACCCAGTCAACCCAAGACACATTGGCCCTCATTACGACCCCGGCGGTAAGTGAAAAACGATGCCGGTAAATGATTACCGGCATCGTTTTCCGCTAGGTCTGATCATGACCCGTGAAAGTGCTATTAGCGGCATCGTAGTTAACGGTGCCGCTAACAGCACCAAGTTCGCGCGCATGCGACCTTCCACGCCGTAAATACTGGCATCGCGCAAAGGTAGGCAAATCACGAACCAAGCGGACATGCTCTTAACGCCATCGCAAAGGCCATTAAGTACCTTACCGCCATGGTGCTAATTCCGAGATCGCGAACCAACCGTAAATGGCCATGTGCAGTGTTCCCAGCTGCCACAGGTGCACAGAATCAACACAGGTGGAGGCAATACAGACTCACCAAGTACAAAAAGAGCACACCCCACCCCTTCCCACACCCAGTCACACTCCACAATGATTCCAATACGACTAGCAATGTTGGGGCTGGAGGACCTGATTGCAATGCAAGTGCTACAACTACAACAACAACAGGCAGCACAGAGGAGACGCAGGAGGAGAAGGAGGGCAAGGCAGGGCCAGCAAGCCCCACCAGCACAGCCAGTGCCACCACGCAGGCAGCCCCCAATCCCACGCATCCAAGCCAGTCCATTCAACCTCACCGCTGAGCAGATCCATACCTTGTACCGTTTGGACCGGGACACCATCACCACCATCGTTCACATGATACACAACGACATCGTCAGCATGATAGAAACACCCACCGCCATCCCCCCTACTGAAGGTAGTGTCCGTGCTCCACTTCCTGGCCACAGGCACCTACCAGCACACAGTGGGGCACTTGCATGGCATTTCACAACCATTATTCTCACGTACACTGATCCAACTGCTCGATGCCCTCCTCAAGCACACAGACGACCACATTTCCTTACCACGGTCTGCCCAGGAGATTGCAAACACCAAAGTGGGTTTCCATGCACTAGCCGGCATACCTGGTTGCATTGGTGCCATCGACTGCACCCATGTGGAATTGGTGGTCCCACATGCCATGGAGGTACCGTACCGCAACCGTAAACTATTTCACTCAATCAACGTGCAAATGGTCTGTGACTCCAACAGGATCATCACACATTGTTGTGCCTGATTCCCCGGATCAACCCATTATTCAATGGTCCTGAGGAACTCCACAATACCACGCTACATGGAGCGACATGCAGGGCCAAGATCCTGGCTACTCGGTGAGTCTCATGTCATGGCCATGGAAATGTGAAGTGGGTAGGTGATTGACGTACCAATGCATACTTTACCTGGCTGAAAGGGTGGGGGAATGATGCATACTTTACCTGGCTGAAAGGGGGGGGGGGTGATGCATACTTTACCTGGCTGCGAGTAGCAGAGGCAATGGAGCCAGCTCATACCCTAAAGCAGCACAAACGTCAGCTGACAACTGTACACATAATGCCCGATGTAAGCAGCCCTACCATGTGAATGAAGGTGTGTCCCAACCATGACACAACCATCTGCAAGTGCATTGTACCGATTCGGACCACATTGACTTCAACGAAATGCACCTACATGCAATGACTTTAGCCAATACACGGCACCAAACACCATCAACTGAAAGGCCTGTCCCCCATAACTGCACACAAAGGAGACACATCACGGACAAAAACATCAATACACCACTACACAGACACCGAGGCCCCAAAAATTTCCCTATCAACATTAGTAGTGCTCAGTGGGGTCATCATGAGTCTGACAGCAATGTTGCCATGATGAGAGCGTTGATATCACAGGACACCTGCCAGGTCACCAAAACAAACGCCATGAACGAACACAGTGGATGGGCACTCACAAGGCACTTGACCCCCCTGCATACATTGGTTGATGGCATGCAAAAGAGTCCATGAGAGGAATACACATATACCGGTCACATAGTGTGAATCCATTTGTGCATGTAAAAGTGGTACAAAGTAACAGTTGAATGCATGCCATGGTGGCACGTCATGTTTGGAATTTGATGTCATGACTGACACATACATTGTTGCCCACATACAGGTGATGCAGGCTATCCCCTGAAGAGGTGGCTCCTTACACCAGTCCGGAACCCACAGAACCAGCACGAGGAGGACTTCAACCGTGCACATACACGTACCCGTGTGGTGATTGAGCAGGCATTCGGCCTACTGAAGGCACAGTTTCGCTGCCTCAGCAGGTCTGGTGTGGCACTTCTGTACCGCCATGAGAAGGTGGCAAAGATCGCCATGGCATGTGTCATGCTACACAATATGTGCATCAGACGAAATGTGCCCCTGCCCCCTGACGCTGAACTGCAACCACCTGACGAGGGGTATGAGAAGGGAGGAGATGGGGCTGCACATCAGGGAGGCAGCGATGCACAGGAGGGGCGTGAAATGCGTCGGACTCTGATCAACCAATGTTTCTAGAACACACACGGATGGGGGGTGTCACATGGAGATGGCAATTGGGGCACTGTGTGTGTCTGGGATATGGACACTGTGGACTGTTCACCAATAAATCACACATACCCAATGAGTAATGTCCACACATGTGACTTGTGATCAAGAAAAAATGGTATTATAAATGTGAATTCAATTAACACACCCACTCCCCCCTGCCCGCTCAACTCCCCAACACACCCACTCCTCCCTCCCCCCTCAACTCCCCAACACACCCACTCCCACCTCCGCCCTCAACCCTCAACTCCCCAACACACCCACTCCTCCCTCCCCCCTCAACTCCCCAAGACACCCACTCCCCCATCCCCTCAACTCCCCAACACACCCACTCGCCCCTCCCCACTCAACTCCCCAACACACCCACTCCCCTCTCCCCCCTCAACTCCCCGCAAAAGTGCGTGGATCCCTGTGTCGAAGTGCCTAATGTGGAATTGATCCACTGGGTGGCCTCTACTGGCAGCCCCCTCTGCCGGCCCCCGGGGCACCCCTGCCTGTACTCTGCAGGTTCCTGGCCGGCCTGCGGACAGGGCTGCTTGGGGCAGAACTGGCAGCGGAGGAGGTACTCGGCTGCTCGCTAGGACGCATGTCCCTCATTGTCTGTACGAGCTCAGTGAGCAGTTCAGTACAAATGTCCTTGCTGGAGGATTGGATGGCTGTCTTCACAGTCTCGGCACATCTTTGCATTTCAGCACTGGCACCTCCACAATCGGCCACATGCTGCATGAGGAGTGAGGACAGTTGGTGTTGCCTTGTCAATATTTGGTCCAGCGACTGTTGGTATTTTGGGGCATTGAATGATGCAATTGGCTACTCCCCTCCTCCACACCTCCCACTGGGCAGGGAGTGGCTGGCCAGGAGTTATCAGGGATAGCCCCTGTGTGTTATCAGCATGCAGCCTACATGGGGACAGATGGGGGGAATGAGGGTAGGCAGTGGGGGGACATTCTGTGTCATCCTCATCATTCCCCACATCACTATCAGAGCAGGCTGCAATGGCAGCAGTCTCCCCAATTGTACTGCTTCCTGCAGACACATTCCCTTCAGTGGCCACCAGTTGTTGCATGTCTGTTGCTGGTGGTACCATGCTGCTTGCCTTGGGGATCATCGCTGCCCTAGGCTGTGTTGTGGCAGTCAATTTTGGCCACTGTGTTTTTTTTTTTGGGTCCAGCAGAGGTGGAGGGTTGGTGTGGTGTTGCCTCTGGCCTGGCCTTCTTGGCAGGTGTGGTGCCAGTCTTGTCCTCGCCGGGGTCCGAATGGGAGCCTGTGGTGGAGCAAAGGAGGGAAAGTGTTATTGATGGGTCAGCGGACATTGAGCAGGCATTGTGATGACTGCCATGAATTTGATGAATAGATGGTGCACTTTGGAGGCTGTGACATACAGGTTGTCTCCCTTTTGGTTGGGTTGAGCATGCAGGAATGTGGGTGCCTACTGTGGAGTGTGCATACTGCATGTGTACATTGTGTAGGTTAATGATGCCTGTTGGCAGTCTTCTGCTGATGTGTTGCGTTAACCCTATTGGGCAACATTGTGATTTCCCATGTAAGTGGACTTCAGGGAGTTTAGCATGGCTTAATTTGAGGCACCTACCTGTGTCACCTGATGTCGGGGCTCCTCTCTCCATTCCACCGACCCCCTCGATGCTCTCGATGCCGATCGTTGTGGCACATATCTCCTCCCACGGCTCCATTTTAATTGGAGAGTGTGCTCCTCTGCCAGTTGCCATGCCCATGTTGCGGTTGGCCGACAGTATGCTCCTTACACGGAGCCGGAGGTCGTCCCACCTTTTACGGCACTGTTTGGTGGTGCGGGGTGTTGTTCCTACGGCACTGACCCGTTGTGCAACTAGTTCCCATATGGCCTTTTTCCGTCCTATTGCCGGTCTGGTCATTTCAGTGGAGAATACGATGTCCGCGTTTTTCCTGGAGCGTTTTCGCCAACATTGTAAGCTCTTCCCTACTGAAGCGCTCCTGCCGCTGCCGATCGCAAGATTTTTTTACAACTTTCGGCATTGTGGGGATGCGTGGATGTGGGTGACGTTTTGTGCCAGGTCTCGGGGTCAGATGTGCACTGGTTGTGGAGGATTGCAATGGATTGTGTTTTTAAAGATGGCCGCCGTGCTCTTTCCCTTTCCGGTGCGATGGCGTAAGTTCCAGATCCGCTTCTTTACAGTCACCGCTAATAGCGATCACCGCTAATAGCGGTCACCGCTATTTACGGTGCTCGCTAATATCGGTGGGTAGGGTGGCGGTGGTGCAGTTTGCACGGCATACGATGCCGGTAGCTGACGTTTTTGGGACGTTACCGGCATGGCGCAGATTACATTACCGGCATGGCGCAATGCTTGTGCCCGAGAGGTCGTAATTTACCGTTTTTAACCTCGTAGACCTCATAGTAAGGCGGTAGGTCGAAGAAGATGAACTTGGTGTCGACGGCGTTGAGGGAAAGTTCGGGGTGCCGAGGCCACGGCGTCCATCCAGGCGGTGCTCGTCGGCGACGTCCTGCGAGGATGAGGTGTGCGGGGCACCTCGGAGATTGATTGTTCAGGACCGCAAAGAGTTTCTGAAGAACTGTGGCCCGACAACGGCATCGAGTCGTCGAAGTCTTTGTGATCTCTGGGTGGATCTCACACTCCATTCACCCAGGTCCCACCCACAGGGTGTACCCACAACATACAGTCACTGGGAAGGCTCCAGCCAGTCTGGCCTGGCCTTCACAATAACACCATACATGGCACTTCCACCCAAAAGCCAGTCAGGGGGAAGGGACAGAGTCAGGGCTTCCCAGGACTTTGGGAAAACAAGGTAACAGGCAATAGAAAGAAAGAGGCCACAGGGGACATCTTGTTTCCTATGAGGAATCAACTGATTCCAATGGCAGGGCCTGGGTATCCCAACATGGAGGATACTCAGAGCACCTGTCAATTCAGCATGGAGCTGTCACCAGCCCATACCCTGCTCTGTGGCCCACACAAAGGTGCCCAAAAACATACACTAGGGGCACAGGGTTGTGCCCCCACCCATGGGTGCCATAAGGGTATCCCATGGGTCTATACACCAAACCAAAACCAGGAAGAGCTGCACTGCCAGGAGTCCCACATGGTCTCCTGGGCAGAAAACAATACAGAACACAAATGAAAAAGGACTACAGGACAAGGACAGGGAAGCCCTGTTCCTCCAATGCATTTCCAGCATCACACAGGCGTCTTCACCAATGTCTTTCCAGTTGTGATTATGCTGTTGCCCAGTTTCCTTCACTGAGGCTTCTACCAGTTCAGTTCTATTTCACCCCAGTTCCTTCACTGAAGCAAGGTCCAGCTGCGACATCCACTATCCACCCTTCCCGTATGGTAAATGTTCCAATGTGCTAATGTCTTTCTGCTTTTTCCCCTCCGGCACGGTATTAAAGGGGCCGCCACGGAGGTTGCAGCACCGTTTCCTGAGCCCAGCTGACTTGGTAAGTAATGCACGGGTGGTGGGCAGGATGAGAACGGTTACAACGATCTCCGCTTACCCTTATGTCTTTTTTGTCTTTTTCAGATGTTGCGGTGCGCGGAAAACTGAGGAGCTAGAATAATTCATCGGATGATGAGGAAACAGAGCCGGAAGAAGTTTGCGGTCTGCACGCGTTCCGGTGAGTTTTTCAATGGATCCTACCTCGCGCCACGTAAGTCTGTGCTGCTCTTGACACGTAGTGCAGAGCTGGTTTCAGGGTGTCTTGACACATAGTGCAGAGCTGGTTTCTCACAAGGAGCTCCGGGACAGGCAAGCTTCACACTGGCAGCCGGAGAAAACGCTAAGCACTGAGTGTGGCCTAGGGCTGGGTTTATATAGCCCTGGACCCATCCAGAACCACTAGACCATCAGCGAAACTTGTATTATGGCCCTCTAGCGGCCATGTTGAATCCTGTTAACGGATCCAGTCCCGGGGGCCATTTTGGAAGGGGCTACACAGGCAACAGCCTGGAGT
This sequence comes from Ambystoma mexicanum, assembly GCF_040938575.1. Classification (NCBI taxonomy): domain Eukaryota; kingdom Metazoa; phylum Chordata; class Amphibia; order Caudata; family Ambystomatidae; genus Ambystoma; species Ambystoma mexicanum. The sequence continues at coordinate 1,400,163,218 of NC_090931.1, read as the reverse complement.
TGCGCCAGGTAAATAGCTTCTCAGTGCAGGTTCTTCCTTGAGCCTTGGCATTGGTCTGGATCGTGACAGTTCTCATTAAGAGGGATCTTAGTCGAGTTAGAGTTTAATGTTCCATTCTTCGACGTAAGGTCTTAAATTGCGGACTGCGCATCGTCAGGTTCCCCATTTGCGTCTCTAGTTGGGAGGGACAGAGACAAGGGCAGAGACAGTGACTCTGCAAGGGCTCCGGTTCTTGTTTCTAATGGTATGGGGGCATCTGCGGCCTCTCTCGAGTTCAAGTCTTGAGCAAACCCTATACCTTTCCCCATCCTGTTATTGTCTGGTCCCACCCCGGCTGTTTTACCCCTGTTCGGGGTATGTGTAAGAGGCATGAATGACAAAAAGGGAGGCGGGTGAATGCCTCACTTGAGGCAGCTGAGAGGACAGGGTTAAGTTCTTACCCGCTTCTCTGCACAGATCTTCGCTCCTCTCGTTGTCAGTTTCATCACTGGTCTCAGGAGTTTCATGGTGAACGTCGGGCAGCGAGTGCCACATGGCCCGTTGATGATGGGGTTGCGGGTGAGGAAAGAAGTTTTGTCAGGCAGCAGGCACTTCGAAGACTGCAGGCTCGCTCTGATAGTATTCCTTCTTCTCGGGGGTCACATTTCCCCAGGCTTGCAGCAGTCTTTCGTGGAGGGGGTCTATTACGCTACTTGCTCATCAGCTTTTGTCGGCTGACAGGCGAGTGACTGGACTCACCGCTGGACTCCGTGAAGGCGCTCTGTGCCTCCTCCCCCCCTTATAGATTATCATGAAGTTGAAAACAGCTATTTCTCTCAGGGCTTCTATCAGGGTGCAACAGAGTATCATCCCACGGGATCCCCTCACCACCCTGGGCCTTGTCTCCTCCCAGGTGATCCTCCTGCAGTACACAACCCCCAAGGTCAGGATCAGGAAGCCTCTGCTTTTCCTTGGCTACCTCGGAGGAGACTTTAGCCAGGTTTTTACTAAGGGATTTGCAGGATTCATCACAGGAGGCTGAAGTTAGGATGAAGTCCAGGCGGTCCAGGGCTCTGATACTGTCCTTGACTTCCTCTTCTGACGGGTAGTCCTCGTCTTGCTCGGAGGCGGTGCCTGGCGAGGCTGAGGATCCTAAGGGCTAATATCTGGGCAAAAATGCACAGTGTTGGTACAGGTGGCAGAAGACATGGGGTTTCAACAGCCCCACCTCGTGGCTAGTGTGACATCTGGATTCCGGCCCCCTCCACGCCAGTTTAAACATACTATCAAGGTGGGGCTACCGTTCCTTCCTGTAGGTCCTTAACGACATGCAGAAGCCTGAAAAGGTGGCGGTTCCTTGCTTTATGGCCACACTTTATCCCTTGCAAGGGGAGGAGGGTGTGCTTACACAGGTGCTTCAGGTGAATACTTTCCAGTTGAGCCTGGTGGGTGGCTTGTTGCTGGCAGCTGAGGAAGAAACCATCCAGGATCTGGTGGATACAAATGTGGATTCAGCACTAAAAAGGTCAGGAATGAAACTCAGACACGAGTTAGCCATGTTTTGGGTGAAAGACCTTTAGTAAAAGGATTCCCTGACCATGCTCCAAGAGGAATTTCCCTACCTTACACTAAAAACCAAGAATCCCTCTCTGGATCTAAAAATCAAAACTGTCCTTGTGTCCAAAGGTTCTATTATGACCCTCACACTATAAACTAAACTATAAGGTGAAAAGGGAAATATCTTTAACCATGGGTAATTGCACAATTGTTTGTAAAGGAACATGAACAGCTCCAACACAAATGTTCTCCAAGGTAAAAGAGCCCTGGTTCCAGAGGGTGGTTCCCTTTCCGTAGATTCTTCTTTAATATAAATTATGGTTTAACAGTTCTTTGTGTCTTTCTTGGCCCACAACAATACTGTTATTTACAAAGCTGCTTAGCCTTGTAGTTCCACTTCTTTCAAAAAGTTCTTCTTGTTTAGAAACACTGTTCTATGACTTTTCTTGTGACTTGCAACTGCCAGGACGTCTTATGTACCAGTGATTGCATTCCTTGGAAAAATACCAGACTTCCACTTTTGCGCTCCAAATATAAATTTTATTTGATTGATTACACAGTTGATTCAATACATTGTTTCTCAGTTGTGAGGGTTATAAGGTTCACCCTCAGTTGATTCAATACATTGTTTCTCAGTTGTGAGGGTTATAAGGTTCACCCTCTTGATTGATTACACAGTTGATTCAATACATTGTTTCTCAGTTGTGAGAGTTATAAGGTTCACCCTCAGTTGATTCAATACATTGTTTCTCAGTTGTGAGGGTTATAAGGTTCACCCTCTACACGTGTTTCACCTTGCTTGTGTTGGCAAGGATCTTCAGGAGGGATTTTTAACGTATAGTTATGCTGGTTGGAGCTAAAGAGAAAAAAGGAACAGAAAGAAAAAAGCAGCAAATCAATGCTTTATAGAGTAGCTCATCATCAGGTTCGCCCTATTCAAGTTTATTTATATACGGTACCTACTTAAATATATTGGGATTTCCTTGTTAGTGCTAGCTTCTGATATTACATCAATTTCCTTCATCGTCTCATTTTTTAACACAAATTCGTTGTCTATATCCAAAGTTTTCTGAACAATCTACAAAAAAATATAATTTTTAAATGTGTAGTTGATGTTAGCGTGGCTGTTTGCCTATTACAGTTGAAAAGTAACATCTTCTTTAACAAAAATAAGTTCTGCCATTTAGAATATGCTAGGTTGCTGTTATTGGGCTTACCTGGAAGTGTTGTTTGGTCTTAGATCATCTTGGCGGTCGCTTTCGAGGGTGTGCATCGGATACGATTGTCCGCTGCACCCCTCGAGAGCCGCTGCTTTTTATGGTGAGTCCATGGCGTCGCGACATGATCACGTCACCTCGCCGTGGACGCAAACTGACGTCACTACGCACCGTGTGTCGCGTAGTTGTTCCGACCGCCATTTTGGATCAGGAGAAAACGTTGTATTAGTGCCGGAGGAGAAAACTTAGTCTCTGCCGGTTTACATTGAGTCGAACATAGGGAACTGTCTATACCTTCTGGAGAAACCGGTTTGTAAGTTTTCACTATGAATTATAAATTGACATAATATTTTGCATTTTTTTACATTTTTTGCAATTTGTTTAGACATATTTTACATATTTTACAAAAAGTGTCCCATTTCCGTATCAGTGTTTAGACCTTTGTTGCAACAGTCCATTAAACAAATCCATTTTGCTTCATGTTGCCGAAGTTTCTTTTCTTTATTGCCACCTCTCTGTCCCATCTTGACTTGTTCAATGCCAAAGTATCTTATCACATCCATACTCTCTTCAGAGTGTTCCATTACGAAGTGTTTTCCCAGTGGGTATCTATTGTCTTTGTTCCTGATTGTGCGTAAATGTTCAGCAATCCTTATTTTAAGAGGTCTTGTTGTGCTGCCTATGTATTGTTTATTGCATATACAGATGATGGTATATACTATGTTGCTCGTGTTGCAGTTCATGAGGTCCATTATATTATGCGTTTTTCCATTGGGTAAAGTTATAGATTTTTTGCCATTTTCTGCAAATTTGCAATAGTTACATTGTCCACACTTGTAAAATCCTACTAATTTCTCTGTTGACCATAATTGTGTTTGTCCTTGTTTTGATAAATCTTGTGTAAAATGCGATGGGCATAGAGTTTGTTTGAGATTTCTTGCTTTGCGATATGTGATGAGAGGGTGGTCATCAATGTGATCCTTCAACTCTTCATCCAATGTAAGCATATTCCAGTGTTTGTTTAAGATTTTCCTTAGAATTTTATTGTCTGAATTGAAGGTAGTAACAAATCTTATTTTGTTGGCTTTTTTGTCTGCTTGTTTTTGTTGTGTTGTTGTATGTAGAAGATCTTGGCGATTCTGTTGTTGAACTTTTGTTAGTGACTCTCTTAAAGGTTTGTCGTGATAGCCTCTTTTTCGAAATTTGTCCATTGCTGTTTCCAAATGTTTGTACATTTCACTGTTTTTGGTACAGTTCCGTTTAATTCTTGTAAATTCTCCATAGGGTATATTTTTTATTGTATGTGGTGGATGATTACTGTCGGCATGTAAGATACTATTGCCAGAAGTAGGTTTTGTATAGAGAGTAGTTTGAATCTTGTTGTCTTCTATATACAGTTCTAAATCAAGAAAATGAATCCGGTCTGGACTTTCTTCCATAGTAAGTTTTAGATTATAATTGTTGTTGTTGAGGTGTTTTTGATAGTCTTGCAGAGATTTTTGGTTATCATTCCATATCACTAGTATATCGTCAATATACCTGCCCCAAAAAATGATCTGATTGTTTTCTGTAAATGCTTTGTGTGACCATGCATGTTTGAGTTCAAAGCTGCCCATGTACAGATTGGCATATGAAGGTGCAAATTTTGCGCCCATGGCTGTGCCTTGGCATTGTAGATAGATCATGTTGTTGAAAAGAAATATATTGTTTTGTAGAACAAAATTGACCATTTCCAAGATCATGTTGTTCTGATTTAAATAGGATATAGATCTTGCCTTCAGAAAGTATTCTGCCATTTCTTTGAGATTTGGTATGCTTGTGTATAATGATGTGACATCAAACGTTACTAGCCTATAGTTGGCTTCCCATTCGATGTGTTCTAGTTGTTGTATAATATGTTTTGTGTCCTGTATATATGATGCTAGGTTGGCTGCCAGCGGTTGAAGAAACCGATCGATGTATGCCGAGATGGGTTCTGTTAATGCACCTATTCCATTGATGATTGGTCTGCTTGGCGGTATTTTTGTGTATTTTTTGTATATTTTTGGTAGAAAGTAGATTGTGGCAAGTACCGGATGTTTGGGCTTTAGATATTCTAATTCATCATCAGATAGGAGGCCGTTCTCATACCAATCAGTAATCATCTGATTCCATTCTGTCATAAGTTGAGGTAGAGGATTGTCTTTTAGTTTTTTATAACATGTTGAGTATTTCAAATGTTGTTCCGCCATTTTGATGTAGTCCTTAGTATTGAGCAGGACTATTTTTCCGCCTTTATCGGCCTCTTTGGTTACGATGTCACTATTCTTGCTGAGGGCTTGAATTGCATCTCTTTCTTGTTTTGTGAGATTGAATTGTTTCCTTGTGATACTTAGATTTTGAGTATAGACTTTTTCTGAGATCTTTTTCTACTGGCAGTGTGAAGATGTCCACTATATTTTCCATCGTAGTGTGTGGTGTAAAAGAGGATTTGGTTTTAGGTTTGGATGTTGCTGTTTGTCCTGTATCTATATCAAGATCTGATGTGAATGTTTCCATTGTATGTCTTTCTTCGATATCTCCTATGTTGAGCAGATTAACAGTGTGTTCTGTGTCTTGTATCGTCAATTCCGATATTGGCTGTTTTGGGATTCCAATTTTCTTGTCGATTACTATGTTTGCATAACATTTTTTGAGTTTCAAATGTCTACTGAATTTGTAGAGATCCACATATGTTGAGAAAAAGTCCAATTTGTTGGTTGGACTAAAAGACAACCCTTTGTTCAGTGCTGAAGAAAGTTCTTGTGTAAGTTCCATGTCTGAGAGATTGAGGACTAAATTATTTTCTGATTTGAGTTTTTTGATCTTGTCCACATTCCTCTTGAGTTGTCTCTTGTTGTTTCTTTTACTCCCCCTCTTGCCCCTTTTGGCTGGCCACCATTTGTGTCTTCCTGCTGCATATGTTGATTTCTTAATTGTTGTGTACTTTGGTACAATGGATAGGATCTTGCTTGTCGGTGTTTCTGAAATTCCTCTAAAAAAGAGTATGTGGTAATGTCTCCTGTTCTGGTTTCATCTTTCTGTGATTCTATAGATTTGTCAATGTCACTGTCTGGCTCTGATGATTCCGAAGTAGTTTCTTGTGTTTTTTTTTAATGTTGTGAAGCTGCTGATTTCCTAAATTGTGTTTTACTTGTTGTTCGTGTTCTAAATTTGTTTTGAAATGTGTATACTCGTTTAAATTTGTAGTCTAGTTCATCACGTTGAAATGCCTGTTGTTTTTTTAATTTGATTTCTTTTTCATAATTGCTTAAATATTCATCCATGATTTGATAATTTTTGAAGGTGGCTTCGGGTAGATTTAGGTCTTCAATAATCTGTTTGATTGCTTCTATCTCTTCAAGAAGTTTAGCATGTATTTTTTTAGTGTACATGATGATTCTATGGATCATCTCTTTTGATGTTGTTTTGAGAAGTTCTTCCCAATCTCTGAGGTCTTCAACATCTTCCTCTTCAAACGATGGGAAGATGCAAATCCGGAGTCCTCGTGGTATTCGTCCCACATTTAGATATTTTTCCATGGTGGTTATTTCCCACCAGCGAGAGAGTTCTTTCTTCGATAGGGCTTCCAGTTTTTCAAATGCCTGTTCAAGTGATTTAATTTGAGATGCATCACTAGGTTTTTGTATTGGAGGTGTGCCAGAAAAAAGATATTCTGCTTCCTGTTCCCTTTGTTTAAAGCGTTGTTCCATTCTAATGTTTTAGATTTTGGTATATTGCCTGGTGCTCAGCTACTGCTGTTGTTAATATAATAGATTGTTGAGAGTGCGTTCAGCCTGAACAGCTGTTGCGAGCTACTTTGATGCTGTTTTGTGAGAGGTCACTACACTGATATTGTGCTATTTGTTTGCTGCATGTGGAGCTTGGGACATTGCGGCTGCCCAATGTCATGAATGAATTCCTTGGAAAAATACCAGACTTCCACTTTTGCGCTCCAAATATAAATTTTATTTGATTGATTACACAGTTGATTCAATACATTGTTTCTCAGTTGTGAGGGTTATAAGGTTCACCCTCAGTTGATTCAATACATTGTTTCTCAGTTGTGAGGGTTATAAGGTTCACCCTCTTGATTGATTACACAGTTGATTCAATACATTGTTTCTCAGTTGTGAGGGTTATAAGGTTCACCCTCAGTTGATTCAATACATTGTTTCTCAGTTGTGAGGGTTATAAGGTTCACCCTCTACACGTGTTTCACCTTGCTTGTGTTGGCAAGGATCTTCAGGAGGGATTTTTAACGTATAGTTATGCTGGTGATTGCATGGTTTAATCTCCTGCTAGGACTTATATCTACATGTTTTCTTATGATTTCTTGTAGATTTGTAACTGTCTGGTATACTCCCCTGCCAGGACTTTGCATGCACTTGTGATTGCCTTGTATACTCTCCTGACAGGGCTTTTGAAATTCACACACTTGTAATTGTCTGGTTTTCTCACCTGCAAGGACTTCCTATATTCATACGTTATTCCTTTTTTACCTCTACAGTTGTGCATATTTTGGTACACTAGATCTTCTTGATACATCATTAGATTTGGGTTCGGCACATATTTGCAGTCCATACATTCATATATGGATGGGTCCATATTTGCAATATGCCTTCGTGTTTTTAATCAGTCTCGTTATTGTCTCTGTGTCTGTGGATTTAATTGTTATTGTTTGTACTTGGCGTGGTTGCCGAAATGCCCCAGGATCCCCACTATGCCCGGGTTGACTCACCAGCTCTGCTTGGCGTCCTTGGTCCCGTTGGTGCTTACAGGGCAAAGGTTTGCTGCCTGCTTTTTACTCTGGGCTGCTCTCGTCTTTCCAGTCTCTCTTGTGGCTTTGCCTCAGCACGCCTATCTCGATCCAGGTCTCATCCAAAGAAGCCATGACATCTCCCCGGAGGCTAACTCCTTCCATGTGATCCTCCCTCATATAGCTGCCCCCAGGGTCAGGATCAGGTAATGGCTGCCGTCTCCCGGCCACATGGGTGGAGGTTACCACCGGAAGATCAGTGATGACTCCATTGGATTCATCACATACCCTTCCTCTTAAGACTGGGCTTCCCGCATAAGGGTAACTAACTTGATGTTGGGCAGTAGCCCAATTACATGAAGAATGCATTCCCTAGTCTCGGTTTCCCATCTCCAAATAGGACCTTCTGAAGTAAAACCATTTTCTTTACAAGAATCAAAAGGGCAGTAGAGAAGTTCTTTTGTTTTGTTGTTGCAATTTTTCTGTAGGGTTTCAAAACCTAGCCAATCCCTCACAAACAAAATTTAGGGAAAAGGTGAAAGGTGAAAGGGGAAATGTCTTTTGACTGCCGACCTGCAGCCCGATATTATAGTTCCAAACTGAAAGTTCCAAAATGGTTTAGAATAGCCTATATATGCTCCATAGTGCTGGGGTTGACACCCTTTTCTGCAGAGCCTTTTCAGTTGTACACAAAGTTAGTTTCCTTGCAGGTTCAGAACTGGTGCAGGGAAGCAAACAAAAGTTCAATAAGGTTTGGGTTTTGATTCCCTCTTCCCGGGGTCTTTTCAGTTGCTCCAAGTTTGTTTTGTGTGCACAGACCCGCCTCCCAAGGCAGTGACAAACAAAAAGAGCTTAGATTTCTCTCCCAAGCTGTGCATAGGTTCCAGAAGGCTTGGCGGTTGATTCCCGTCCCCCAAAGCCTTTCTTGTATTCCACAAGGTTTAATCTTTGTGAGCAGACCTGTTTTACAGGGCTGCGACAAGGTAAAGTAGCCTGTCACTTTCTCCTAAACTGTGCTGCAATTAACCTTCTCACTTGTTGTGGGTCCCAGATCGCATTCACAATGCCCCTCTCCTTGGCCCACTCTCAGTTCCTCTTGAATATAGTTTGCAGAACTCTTCCCCGAGCCAGGGTCCCAGACCCCCTTCACGTGTTCACTCACAACACTCTTGGTCTCCAATCTCTCTCTATCCCACAGCTCTGGTTTACTCTCCTGCCAGGGTCTGTAAATGTCTCTTGTTTCTTCAATACTCGGAATTCCCCCTCTTCCGAATTGGGGTATCTTTCTCATATGGGTCCCTGACCCCCTTCACTGTTTTTTTTCGCAGTAACATCCTGCTTCACTCTTCACTCACGCCACAGGCCTGGTTTACTCTCCTGCCAAGTTCTGTGAGTGTCCTTAATTTCTGCAAAGTTTGTTGGGTCCAGACCCTCTCCACTCAGACTCTCGGCCCTGGTACTAGGTCTTTTTTCACTTCACATTGTTTCGCATTAGGTCCCTCGGTCTCCCCAACCTTTAGCCTAGGCACCCTTCTAATTGTAGGGCTTTGGCCTCATCTATCTGGTTGTTCGCGGGTCCACCAGGAGTTGCAGCAGCACTTTGGGCTCAGCAGGATCTTCTGCTGTCCCTGTGTACTCTCCTTGCAGTCTGGATGTCAGCGCGGAAGCCCCGGTAATCAGCAGATACATTTCCTCTTCCATGGTCCACTTCCCGCCTCATCGTTCCCCATGGTTCTCACCTCCTCCTGTGTGTCATCTGCTTCTCCCTGCTGAGTGCCTGCGCAGCCCTTGTGAATTGCTTGGTCCACTCTGTGCGTTGAACGAAGACCCTATCCTTCTCTCCTCGCTTTGTCTTTGAATGACAGCTGGCCAATCACGCTGTCAAAAAGGCTAGGGTGTTTTCCTTTTGGTAATCTTCCTTACTCACGCCCGCTTCCCCGTCCCAGTACTACCATTGAATACTGTGTAAGTGTCTTTTTGCTTAGCGGGTTATACTTCTCAGCACTCTCACCTGAATCTGAAGATTCTGAGTCCTTGCGAGATGTCTTGGCCTTTCCCTTCTTTGTCATGGCCTTTGTTTTATCTCGAAGCCGATCTTGGAAGAGATAGGGCCTATCCTCACCTGACGCCACAGTGACCTCCTAAGATTATCACTGGTCGAGCATTGTGGCGACCTGGCAGGAAGTGTCCAAAAATTCAGATGGAAAAGCCAAAAAGGCACAAAATCCCTCAGAGTAGCGAAGTATTACAGGAAGGAATTCAGGTAGCTTGCACAGTGGGAGAATGCCAGAAGAGAGACCCTTCAGTTTGTCTGCACAAGGTGTAGCATCGAGGAGATCCGTTTGCAGTAAGACGTTCAGTGATCCTGTACTGAGCGGTGTGGAAGAACACAGCTCCGTAGAAAGTAGGTGGATCCGAATGCTTGTACAGGTAACAGGCATTGGAGAGGGGAGAATCCAGGACAGCAATGAAGCTGGGAGAAAAGCCACACAAGCCGGTACTGGGGAGCCAAATGGGAACAGAGAGAACAGACCCAGAAGCGAGAGTGCCAGAAGCAAGGAATGAAGAAAGGCAGCGGAAGGCAGGGGACCAAGCGAGAGTCAATGGAGGGAGAGAGAGAGCACCGGAGGAAGAGCGCTAGCAGGGAGCAGCGTTGGCATGGGATAGAGGGGGATTAACAACTATCATCTTACCCAGGCTGACGGAGCGATCAGGGTTGCAACGCAACTTGCATTGTGCACTCGACGAAAAATGAAGAACTTCAGAGTTCCGGCATCCATCTTGGAAATAAGCTGGGCCGTTGTTGGGGCTAAAACGTAGTGGAACACACATCGGTCGTAATCATCGTATGAAATGCAGTGTTCTGTGCCCTTTGCACCAGCGATGCCACAGGGACCAGCGGGCTTCTATGACAATACTAGAGAGGTATTACAACAGTAGATTGTGGTACTTGAGTACAAAAAAGGGGTTGGGGTAAAGGTGGAACGATTAAAGGATTAAAGGGGTACTGTGTTCTCCCTATTTGGTCACTGCTCCCACAGAGGGTTTCCCCTCCCATGACATCCACCTGCTGAGTACCACCCCCAGGAGGCTTATCAGGTAGCTGCCTCACCTCCCTTGCCTCATGGGAAGGGGCTTCCCTATGGAAGCATTGACGATACCCTGGGATTCATCACATACCCTTGCCCTTAGGATAGTTGCTTCCTGTTCTAAAGGAAATGACTGGGTCTCTTGAGCTTTCCTCAAGTATTACTTGATCAGGATGGCTTCTTGACCTATTGATGTCTTCAACTCCATCCCTATTTGAGCCACATGGGAAATCCATTGATCAAATTGGGACAAGTCAGTTCCTAGGACTAACTGTGCCGGTAGTTTGGGGATTATTGCCACCGTAACCCATACTTCCTTCACTAGAATGGACACTGGTACCTTGGTCCAAGGGTAACCTTCGATATGGCAGTGTACACACTGTACTGTCTTCCTGAAGATTCTCTTCCAGTTTTTGGGCAGAAATTGGAGATGGATGGAACAACCGTTACTGCCACTATCTAGACTTCTATCAGGTTCCACCTGTTTAGTCCAGTAAAGAAAAGGGTCTAGATACGCAAGGCATGTGTGAGGCACAGGAGAGGTGCAGGGGGTAGTCAGCTAAGTATGGGCATTTGCCAAACATTCTTTTCTCCTTAACATTAGTTATTTAGGAACCTGGAGTAGTCCCTGTCCAAGGTGGTTGGGGATGACTGTCAGTGTTCTTTGGCTGAGCAATATCTGTAAAGAAGTTTGGAATCTTGTGAAAGATTCTAAACTGCCTTTCATTCAAGCCCTTTCAAGTGAAGGTCACCGCTAACAGTGTTCCTGAGAAAACCACAGAAAACACTCCAAGTAAAGTAAACTTCAAAGTATCTGAGAAGGAGTGAAGTTGTTGTGTGTAGTTGTGTTAGAAAAGCAGGCAGAAGAAAAAGTCAAGAAGTATAGAACATTTTAAAAGTTGTTCTCTGAAGTTTTATTACTGGATTGCTCTCCGTTTGTGAATTTGAGACGTTTAAGGTAAATAAGACTTTCTCATCGTTCTGGACAAGTGTCGAGTGGTTAACATGTACTAATACTAACACGAGCGCACAACAAGAGTCAGAAGTGTTTCTCCAAAAGCTGTTCTTAGCACGGCTCATTCAAGCATTGCAGTCCTTAGAGAAAAGGACCTAAAAGGCATGCACTCACGTTACAAATAGTCCCGAAGACCCAGACCGAGGCTCAGAGAGCCACAGCGATCCATTAGCATGGTCTCCCAAAAGAGTACCAAAGAGGCATGTGAGTTGTAAAACGTTGGCATTCAGAACGTTTTGAACAAACCAAGCCAGCCTGAGAAATAAATTACAAAAGAAACAAGAAAATGTAAAAGTTATTTTAGAAAAACACTACAAGAAGTTAAAGGAGCAGTGCATTTCAGGGAAGCCTTTCAACTCTTAGCAAAGGCTGTCAGGTAATTAGACTACAATTATTCAAAAGCATACAGAGAGGTAAGAGTTAGGAATAATGTGTAATTAATGATTGTATTTCACTTTCAGGTCTTCAGTAAGCATCCAGGTGCGCAGAGTGCAGCAAGCAGGGGTCTGGCCTTTTTTATTTGATCCATTCCTCCACGCCCCCCATGGTTGACAACTCTGCAATTAGTAAATCAAAGATTGTAAAGAGGGACGAGTCCAAGGGGTCTGCAGGATTCGTCACCTACTCCTGCAGTCAAGATGAGCTGGGACCCTACAGAATGAAAGGTCCACGTTGAGACCTGCCTTGGTAGAGATGGATTCTGAGTCAGACATAACATTGAGTACTTTGGGGAGGATGTTCATGGAAATGAGGGAGGAGATGAAGGCGGCTAGAAGGGATACCCTATCACTTAGTGCTAAAGGTATAGTGTGCTAAAAATCTGTATTGTCCCAATAGTTCGGGCATTTGTTTTTCAGCATTCTGTGATTGATCATAAAAAAACGTTCTTATGCATCATACCTTAGTTTTCCTCACTTTAACACATGCAAAAACAAGGGGTTGGGCATGGCCATCTTGTGCTAAGCTTATCTGTTGCTGCATCGTCCTAAGGTCGAGTGCCCTTGCAGCACTAAATCATATCACCCACCCCGAAAGCTGATGTACAGGGACGTGCACCTCCCTCCCCCTCTCACTGAATTTAGTGGAGATAGACCCCCTCCACCTCACACCGAATGTTGATAACTTGTCGGGTTGACCAATGACTTTAAATGTTGCAGAAATTAGAAATGTAGTGCTGTTTAGAAATGCACTTTGAAGGGCGATCTATTTTATGAGGTCTGAATGCCTTGCACAGTGCAGAATATAAAGTAGTGCATGTTTATGATAAATTATCAAACAATCTAGATTTGAAATTGAGTAGGAACTAGGCTATGGGCAAAAATAGGTTGGTCAGGCACTTCATAAGTGATCAGCCATTTTGGGGGTTGGACAAAGTCATGCAAACTCTGACATAATGCTGGGCCTACAAATAGTGGATTTCTATAAAACCCTGCTGAAATGAAGAAAGAATTACCTCATGGTAGTTCAGTGAGAGTTCAGTAGTCAAGGACATGGTGTCTGGGCTTCCTATCTCTAATCTTGACAGTGACGAGCTGTGGGAGCGAGGTATCATTCAAGGGAAGATAGTGAGTGTTGCATGCAGCTGTTTCAATTAGCAGAGAGGGCAAAACAGATGCCCATATTTGGGCTTCTGGGACAGGAAACCATGATGCTGGTGCTAAGATTATCTCAGGATTGACATCAGTAATGTTCCCATTTTAAAGGTCAGATACATGTCACACAATCTTAATCAGTTGCATGCGTACGTGTGACATGCAAGCTTTTGTGAATTGGCAGCTCAGTCAGCCAACCCTAGAGGAGGAAGGTGCTTGTCTTGGAGTGCGTGAACCTATGAGAGGGCTCTGCATCACAGATCGGGAGCTGAGCCAACCAAGAAGGGTATATAAGGAGGGGCATTTTATAACTTTGAGAGGAGAGTTTCAGAGATGTCTTTGCTGTACGATGTGTCCTCCCTGCTGGAAGAAAATAAAAACTTGATGTCTTTGAAAATCCTGCTTCTGTTTCCTGATGTGCTTCAGAGTCCCTTTCCTCATCCAGGAGTGCCAGGGCCCAGAGAGATGGTGTTGAGACAATCTCTACACTGACATCACTATTCCAAACGATATGCTCCACCTATTTTCATGACATTAGTGGGCAGCGCAGCCAAACACACCCAGTCATCACCCACATCATAACGTCACTTAAAGCAGAACCCGGAATATCAACACACACATCCTCTCACAGCACGTCCCAAATCAGATTTGCAATCAATAATTTTAAAGAAAACCTCATTAATCTGCAATTTTGCAAGTGCTTTTATTTATCAAAGAATGCTCCAAAAACCACATTATCAAGATCCACTGATTGCGATGAACGACCAATAGTTTTGTGTGTCCTTAGGCTCCATTGGCAAAAGTTTAAAATGACACACCTGGTGTTCCTCTTGGGTGAAAGTGTGGATTTGTCAGGAAATCAGTGTCTGTTTCACGTCCCATCAAGCGTTACGGCAGAACTACACGTTCCACAATCCCAAAGCATCCGGAGTCGAAGCACTTCCAGCGGATTAGACAACGTTGGGGTTTACCGTGGAGACGTTGGTTGCCGGAGTACGCTCGCTTACGACTACGGCGTGGCTACGTCTCACGCAGGGTCACGTGAATGGTTAAATACCTACCCGGAAGTCAGAACGCTGCTTCTGAATTTTGCGAATTTTGGAGCTCACCTCATTGTCCTAGTATCCTGTCCCTTGAATTGCTATTGATATCTCTTGACCTCGGAACTCACGACCTTGATTTTGTCTGACCCTCTGGATTTGGCGTTTTGGTTTTCATTGCTCTTGGAACTTCTTCTTGGATAACTCGCTTAGTCGGAACTTTCAGTAGGAACTGGAACTGTTTTTCTGGACCTTTATTAGGCGTCCTCGTGCCGTCGGGTATAGGTCTAGGTTGGATTGTCCTGTTCTGGAACTGTCATCATCTAAAGGATTCTTTCATCTTGTTTCCACCATCAAGTATTTTGAACGTCATCATCGAAGCCACATCGAATCAGCTCTCCTGGTTTTCCTGGACCCTCATCTTGTTTGAATTGTCTTACGTGAGTACTTGTCTTGATCGACTCATCTTCTGACATCATGTTTGTTTAGTTCTTGGTACATTTGGGAGTTGCACTGTCTCAAAATCAAGTTTTGGCTAATTACTGAATCAGTTATCACCAGGCTCTGTGTGGGTCGATTCTCACATATTCAGAAGCCTTATAAAGAGAAAGATGGAAGTTGCCGACGATCCGTTGACAGCTCTGGTTCAGTTGGTTGCCGGTCTACGCGCCGACATGACTGCGGCTCATGATGCCACCCAACGCCGGATCGATGCCCTTCAGGCTGGATTGCAGGCGGGCGAGGGTGCTGGTGCTGTTCCTTCTGGTTCTGCTTTTGGAGCGGGGGTTCCTCGACAGGATAAGGCGCCCGTGTACATGACGGCCCAGTTTCCTTTGGCCCCTCCGGAACGTTTTATGGGGGATCCTAAGACGTTCCGCACCTTCATCAATCAATGTAGATTGCATTTTCTGTGCCGTCCTACATCGTTCCCAGATGCCACTACTAAGGCAGCTTTTGTTTTGTCCTACCTTGGGGGTACCGCTGCAGTCTGGGCTAACCCATTACTGGAACAAGGGAGTCATCTTTTATATGATTGTGATGCTCTCATATCAGCCATGTCTCGTGTCTTCGACACTCGGTATAAATCACAAGCTTCAGATTTAGAGCTGCTTTCTTTACAACAAAAGGACTTACCCTTATTGTCTTATTTGGCCAAGTTCAATCAATTGGTCGCAGAGACGGATTGGCCCGAGGCAAAGAAAGGGGCACTGTTCTACAAAGGACTTTCAGATTCTCTCAAAGATGTTTTGTCCACTGTTCCAGTGATTCCTACGGGTTTTCCAGAATTGGTCGATCTAGTTCTACAAGTAGATGCACGAAGGGCAGAACGCAAAGGTGAAAAGAGTCTGGTTCCCTATCCTACACCAGTAGCCACGGAGCAGAGTCATAATTCACCTGAACCTATGCAGATAGGTACTCTTAGAGCCCCACTCTCATCTGAAGAAAGAGAGCATCGTAGAAAGAACAATTTATGTTATTACTGCGGCTCCTCGGAACATTTCCTTAGACAATGCTCTAAGAAACCACGAAAACAGGGAAACTCCAAAGCTCGGCAATAGAGAGAGCCCCTTTGTCGAGTCCTGTTAATGCGGGCTCTAATACTATGGTTTTGTTTCCCATATCCGTTGAAGTCTGTGCCTCTTCTATGGTTTCTTGTATGGCAGATGCTATATTGGATTCAGGGGCCACTGGAAATTATGCTGACAGCCAGTTTGTCAAGAGTCTTGGTATTCCTCTTATTCCCAAGTCTTCACCGGAACTGGTCAATGCTGTTGATGGCACAACCTTGCTATCGGGTCTGGTTACCGAACAAACGGTAGATCTCATCATGACTACTACTTCTGGGCATACTGAAACCATAGCCTTCGACGTTATTTCAGCACCTCAGTTCAAGTTAATCCTGGGGCTACCCTGGCTCAGAAGGCATAATCCGTTAGTGGATTGGGTTAAAGGGACGGTTTCTTTTCAGTCGCAATACTGTATTAATTCTTGTGGGACATCAGATTCCTGGTCTTCAGGACCCAGTACTCCCCTCTTGGATTCTGCTCTGGTTATTGGAGCAGTCATGAATACAGTGTTACCTAGGGAGTACCGGGACTTCAAAGATGTATTTGACAAGAGAGGTGCGGAGATCCTACCACCCCATCGTCAGTATGACTGTCCTATTGATTTGGTTCCGAATGCTGTGATACCTTCTGGTCGTATCTATTCATTGACTCACAAGGAAGATTTAGTGCTCAAGGAATATCTGGATAAGTCATTAGCTTCAGGCTTCATCAGACCATCACGTTCTCCAGCGGCATCGCCTCTTTTTTTTGTTCCAAAGAAAGAGGGCGATTTACGCCCATGCATCGATTACCGTGCATTGAACGCTGTTACTATTCGTAATCAATATCCAATTCCACTCATCTCAGTTCTTCTGGACCAGTTGGGCTCTTCCTCCATCTTTACCAAACTGGATTTGCGGGGCGCTTATAATTTGGTCAGAATACGAAAGGGTGATGAGTGGAAGACTGCGTTTAAAACAAAGTATGGTCTGTATGAGTACTTAGTTATGCCCTTTGGGTTGTGCAATGCACCAGCTACATTTCAGTATTTCATTAATGATGTTTTTAGTGATTTACTCGATCAATATGTCATTGTATATCTTGACGATATCTTGATCTACTCTCCAGACTATGAGACCCATGTACAACATGTTTCCACGGTGTTACAAAGGCTCAGAGACTTTCATCTCTATGCAAAACTAGAGAAGTGCATCTTCCATGCCCAGCGTGTGGAGTTCCTGGGATACGATATCACTAATCAGGGGGTCAGCATGAGTGATGTTAAAGTAAGGGCCGTATTGGACTGGCCAGCCCCCACATCAGTTAAATCTTTGCAGTCCTTTTTAGGGTTCGCAAATTTTTACAGGCGTTTTATTCGCTCATTTTCTGATATAGTGGCTCCTTTGACTTCCCTTACTAGTCCTAAGAATGGTTTCAAATGGACGGCTGAAGCACAAGTATCCTTTGAAAGTCTCAAGACAGCGTTCACCACTGCACCAGTCCTCCAACATCCTAATCCTATATTGCCGTTCTATGTGGAGGCTGACGCTTCTGATCAAGCGGTTGGGGCAGTGTTGTCACAATTCTGTAAAGACACAGGTTTCCTTCATCCTGTGGCGTTTCATTCCAGAAAACTTACCAAGTATGAAACTAACTATACTATCACCGAACGTGAATTATTATCCATACGTGACGCTTTCAAGGTATGGAGACATCATCTGTTGGGTACTGCTGTTCCAGTACAGGTTTACACTGATCATCGTAATCTGCTGGCCTTGCAGTCCGTGAAATGTACCACAGCCAGGCATGCCAGGTGGCACGAATTCTTTTCGCAATTCAATTTCCAGATCACATTTCGTCCTGGAGCTTTACATTCTAAAGCAGACGCTCTTTCAAGGAAGGATGGGGAGGACTCGTCTGCCAAGGAATTTGGTGGTCTATTATTGCCTAGTCAGGTAATTTGTTCTTGTACCTTAAATCCTTCACTACAGGAATCCATCAGAAAATGGGTTTCGGAGAATCCTTCAGAGATTGAGAATTTGAATATGACAATTATCAACTCTTTGCCCTATGTCAAGGATCGTCTTTATATTCCAGATGTAGACTCTAGACAAACAGCCTTACGTTGGAGTCATGATTCATTGGTTGCAGCACATTCTGGTGTACGCAAGACTTTGGAACAACTCAAGAGATGGTGCTGGTGGCCATCAATGCACAAGGATGTTTTGAAGTATATCTCTACCTGCGCCATTTGTGCCCAGTGCAAGTCTTCAACCACTAAACCTGTGGGTTTATTGTGTCCTCTTCCGGTTCCAAGCAAACCTTGGTCCATGTTGTCTATGGATTTCATCACGGAACTCCCACCTGTTCAGGGTTTGGATACCATATGGGTGGTCATTGATTACTTTTCCAAATTGGCTGTATTTGTTCCTTGTCAAGGTTTACCTACGGCTCCGGTTCTGGCGGAACTATTTCTTCTCCATGTTTTCCGTCGATTTGGTCTTCCAGATATTGTTATATCTGACAGAGGCACGCAATTTACCTCACGTTTTTGGAAACATCTTACTACTTCTCTGGGTGTTGACGCAAGATATTCTTCTGCTTATCATCCGGAAACGGACGGTCAGACGGAACGTTTAAATGCTACGCTGGAGCAGTATTTACGTTGCATTACCATGCAGCTTCAAGAATCATGGTTATCGACGTTAGCTACTGCGGAATTTGCATATAACAATTCAGTTGTTACAAAGTTGATGGTCGTGCAGAGTATGGGCTATCCCTCTGTCCCCAAGTATCAAACTGACAATCACGATGACACCTGTCAGAATGACAATTAGAGCCAAAGGTGATAGTCCGTGGAGTCAGGACGCGGGAACAACCGGAAAAACCCCTGGAGCGCTGCAAAGGAAGGAATATGGTTAGATTATGGTACAATGTGAAATTATCAATGGGTAACCTCTGAATCACTATAGTACCTGTGAATGTGGGGTTTGATGACTCGTGGTGTGTATAGAGCGTCCTGGTAGACTATCACCTGGGGATGGACCGAGGTCCCAAGGGAGCACGTGATCTGGATGATTTAGAGTTCGAGGACAAAACAAGAGTTCCAATACTTGAGGAGGGCTAAACAAGGCAGTCCGTAAGGCAGAACCAAGGTTGGCAACAGTTGATCCAAGAAATAATCCAAAGTTCCAAAACAGACAAGGGTTAGGCAAGGAGCAGTCCGAAGTACAAGGCCGTGGTCGAAAGAAGAAATCTTGAATGAATGCAGAAGCGTCACGTGATCCAAAGAAGCAGCTGTGAAGCAACGCTTTCAGTCATTGGGTTCCTTTTATACGGAATGAGGAACACGTGACCACGTTCACGTTACGAAGGTACCCAAGCAACACGTGACCATGTTCACGTGACGAAAGGTACCAAAACGTTGCCGTGCTGAAATCACGTGATCTTTGCCGTGCTGTGTCGAACAATTCTCCGTCGTGGATGTGGTCGTCTGTGATGCAGAAGCCTCCATCTTACTTGCCACAAACGTGAAGGACGGTAAACTCCCATGGTGTTGAGTATGCCATGTGCCCTACGTATGCCATGTGCCCTACAATGTGTGACCTGCCGGGGCAATGAGGTATCCCTGAGTGTGGATCTGGAGGAGCGGGTTTTCTGTGTATGAGGCGGTGTGACAGAATCCCCCCTCAAAGGCCCACGACCTCGTGGGCTAGCCGGGTTATCCTTATGGAACCGCGACACCAAAAGCGGTGCCTGAACGTCATGGGAAGAAACCCAAGAACGGTCCTCCGGGCCATAACCCAGCCAGTCAACCAGATACTGCAGGCAACCCCTATGGTAACGGGACCCAAGGATGGCACTGACCTCAAAAACGTCCTGAGAAGACACAGAGACAGGGGCAGGAGGAACAAGGACACGGGTGGAAGCATGATAGGGCTTGAGGAGGGAGACATGGAAGACTGGATGGATTCTCCAGGAACGTGGAACAGACAAGCGCATGGCCACTGGATTCAGGATTTTCTGGATCCGATATGGACCCACAAAGCGGGGCAGCAATTTGCGACAACCAGGGATGCGTAAGTGTCTGGTCGACAACCACACCCGATCACCCACCTGATACACCGGTGCCTCAACCCGTTTCCGGTCCGCCTTGCCCTTCATTGCGGACTGTGCTTCGCGGAGATGGACCAAAGTTTGCGCATGCACCCCAGCTAGATCACGTACACAGGCATTGGCAGCAGGAGTGGCGGAGGTGAAATCAGGGAGCGGTAGAACTCGTGGATGTTGCCCATACATTGAATAGAAGGGAGAAAACCCTGTAGCTGAATGGCGAGAATTGTTATATGCGAACTCAGCAAGGTGGAGCAGCTTATACCAAGAGTCCTGAAACTGAAGGGACAAACAACGCAGGTATTGCTCTAAGGCTTGATTAACCCTTTCAGTTTGCCCATCGCTCTCGGGATGGTAAGCCGAAGAGAAACGAGCATCGATACCCAAGAGTTTGGTAAGAGCCCGCCAGAAACAAGACGTGAACTGGGATCCCCGATCCGATACTATGACTTGTGGTAGCCCAAAAAGACAAAATACTGCCTTGAAAAACAAGCGTGCCAGTGTTGGAGCCGATGGTATGCCTGCACACGGAATGAAACGGGCCATTTTAGTATAGGAATCGACAATAACCCAGATAGTGTCATACCCCTGCTTACGAGGTAAATCAGTGATTAGGTCCATCGAGATGGTGTGCCATGGCCTGGGAGGTATAGGTAATGGTAGAAGTAACCCTAATGGACGTCCTCTACGTGTTTTGCACTGTGCACATATCGAACATGTGTTTACATGACTTTCTACATCTCTTCTCATGGCTGGCCACCAGCACCAGCGTTGTAGTAATTCAAGGGTGCGTTGCTGCCCGGGATGGCCATTTATGGCGGCATCATGAGACCAAGCAAGCGCTTGATTTCTTACATCGCAAGTAGGAAGAAATAACTTGCCCTGGACAAACGGCAGCCCGTCCTGTAGTGTAATGTCCCATTCAGCGAGTGCATGAGGATGTTGAGCAACCCATTGTCTGATAGTAGTGAGCATGGTTGGTGGAGGTGTACACATACAAATAACATGGCCCTTTCCTAATAATGTGTCTGGATATGAAGCTAGTGATTCCCCACCGGGAGATCGAGACAATGCGTCAGCCTTGCCGTGGTTGGGACCTGGTCGGTGTTTGACCACAAAGTCAAAAGCAGCGAAGAACAGATGCCAACGTACTTGCCGGCTATTGACACATTTTAAAGAAGCTAGATCTTGTAGATTTTTATGATCGGTATAGACCACTGTCTGATGCTTGGCCCCCAGAAGATGATGTCGCCAGGTCTGAAGGGCGTCTTTAATGGCCAGTAGTTCTTTCTCGGTTACCGTGTAATGGGTTTCGGCAGCCGAGAATTTCCGAGAATGATAGGCCACTGGGTGCAGAACACCCGTGGCAGGGCACGGCTGGGACAACACAGCGCCTAAAGCAAATGATGAGGCATCTGCCTCCAAGACATAGGGTAAGTCAGAATCGGGATGTTGCAAAACAGGAGCAGAAGCAAACCTGGATTTAAGAGCCTCGAACGCCTTTTGGTGCGTAGGGGTCCAATTGTAAGGAACCTGCGGACTGGTCAAAGCAGTCAAAGGCGAAACAATGGAGGAAAAGCCTGCGATGAATCGCCGATAAAAATTGGCGAACCCAAGAAATGACTGAAGTTGTTTAATGTTCACTGGGACTGGCCATTGCAGGACCGCACGAACTTTGGACTGATTCATGGATAAACCCCCGGGAGAGATGAAGAACCCCAAGAATTCCACTTCCTTTGAATGGAAAATGCATTTTTCTGGTTTGGCGAACAGAGCGTGTGCTTTCAAACGAGAAAGAACCTCTTTGACATGGCAGATATGTTCCTCCAACGAGGATGAATAAATCAAAATATCGTCCAGATATACCACCACGAACGTATCCAAAATGTCAGAGAATACGTCGTTGATAAAACGTTGGAAAGTTGCTGGAGCATTACAGAGCCCGAAGGGCATTACAGTATACTCAAATAATCCCTGCTTGGAACAAAAAGCCGTCTTCCACTCATCCCCAGGCCTCATACGGATTAGATTGTAAGCCCCTCTTAAATCCAATTTGGTGAAAACAGAAGCCTTTGTTAACCGGTCCAATAGTGTGGAGATGAGTGGTAGAGGGTATCTGTTCTTAATAGTAACGGCATTCAATTTCCTATAATCTACACATGGCCGTAGATCACCTTCCTTTTTGGGCACAAAGAATATCGGGCTGGCAGCCGGGGAACTCGAGGGACGAATGTGACCCAATTGTAAAGCCTGCCGGATGTATTCCTTGAGGGCCTGTTCTTCAGGTTGTGACAACGAGTAGATCTTACCCCTGGGTATAGGAGCGTCTGGAATCAGGTCAATCGGACAATCGTACGGTCTGTGTGGGGGTAGACCCTCCGCCGTACCCTTATCAAAGACCATATGGAATTCGTGATAATCTGCAGGAACATGAGTCAATGTGGCCCCCACGGTATGTAAATGCACAATGTCAGTTGTACTGTCATCTATTTGAGTAGAGGCCATGGCACCCAGAATTGCGGCAGGAGAGGAAAGAGACTCATTTTCCACAAGACAAAACTGCTGACACACTTCTGATTCGAACGTGACTAGTCCTGTCCCCCAATTAATCAAGGGATTATGTTGCCTTAACCAAGGTATTCCCACTATCATGCCAAATTGTGGTGTAGTGATAAGATCAAAAGACATTACTTCTCTATGGTTGTTCTGAATCAATACTTCTAAGGGAGCGGTCTGAAATTGGATGGGACCAGAAGACAAGGATGTGCCATCAACCGCATGTACTGGTTCCGGATGTTCTTTTCTGACCAGAGGTAAATTGAGACGATTAGCTAAATCTATATCAATGTAACATCCAGTGGCCCCAGAATCAATGACAATATGAACCATGTGCGTAATCTCCCTAGTGGGTTTCAGAAGGGCATGAACTACTATCGGTCTGACAGGGCCAAAGGCGGGTTCAGAAGGATTTGAAGACAGACTCGCCGGTGCCTTCTGAATCAGGGGCGAGTCTTCAGAAAACCCGATGTTTTGTTCTTAGGACGTCGAGGGCATTCCCTTACATAATGTCCATTTAACCCACAATAAAAACAGGCATTATCCGCCCTCCGACGTTCTCGTTCGTTTGGTGTTATTGGGCTTCGGATACCGCCTATTTGCATGGGTTCAGGGGGGGCAGAAGAGGCCTGACCAGACAGACTGGTAAACGCTGTTTCTGACCTTCTCTCGGATCTTCTTGCGTCGATCTGTAAAGCAAGATCCACCAGATCTGAGAACACCGAAGGAAGGGCAGGAACCACAGAAAGCGCATCCTTCATGGAGTCGCATAAGCCACGGTAGAATACAATCGCCTTTTTCTCTTCTGGCCAAGAAGTCTCCGCGGCTAGTTGGTTAAATCGCGCTATGTATTCAATCAGTGATAATTTACCCTGTTTTAAATCTAATAGTTCCAGATCCCTTGATTGAGCCTTATAGCGTGTATCAAAGACTTTGGCCATTTCGGTTGTGAGGAGCTCGAAATCATACAAGGCAGGATGATTGTTTTCCAACATAGGATTTGCCCAGGTGGCCGCTACCCCAGATAGATGAGACAGCAGAAATGCAGCCTTTGTGACTGAGTCAGGGAAAGCCAGGGGTCTGCACAAGAAATGGAGTTTGCATTGATTAATAAAAGTACGATATTTTCGAGGATCCCCCTGGAAACGTTCTGGGGCAGCAAGGGGCACAGGTGCTGGGAGTAACACAGGGGTGGGTGTTGGTGTTGGGACCGAGGATGATTGATCTGAAGGAACAGTATCCCCGAATTCGGTATCTGGTGGCAATGGGTATCGTGTACTTTGTAAGGCATCAAGCCGGTTATGTATAGCGGACGTGGCGGCGGCCATGTCCGTCCTGAGGGACGTCATTGCCTGAATCAGAGCGGTCACGGGGTCCCCGGTGGAGGGATTCATACTCTAGACGACCAAATGGCTTCACAGTCTGTTACAAAGTTGATGGTCGTGCAGAGTATGGGCTATCCCTCTGTCCCCAAGTATCAAACTGACAATCACGATGACACCTGTCAGAATGACAATTAGAGCCAAAGGTGATAGTCCGTGGAGTCAGGACGCGGGAACAACCGGAAAAACCCCTGGAGCGCTGCAAAGGAAGGAATATGGTTAGATTATGGTACAATGTGAAATTATCAATGGGTAACCTCTGAATCACTATAGTACCTGTGAATGTGGGGTTTGATGACTCGTGGTGTGTATAGAGCGTCCTGGTAGACTATCACCTGGGGATGGACCGAGGTCCCAAGGGAGCACGTGATCTGGATGATTTAGAGTTCGAGGACAAAACAAGAGTTCCAATACTTGAGGAGGGCTAAACAAGGCAGTCCGTAAGGCAGAACCAAGGTTGGCAACAGTTGATCCAAGAAATAATCCAAAGTTCCAAAACAGACAAGGGTTAGGCAAGGAGCAGTCCGAAGTACAAGGCCGTGGTCGAAAGAAGAAATCTTGAATGAATGCAGAAGCGTCACGTGATCCAAAGAAGCAGCTGTGAAGCAACGCTTTCAGTCATTGGGTTCCTTTTATACGGAATGAGGAACACGTGACCACGTTCACGTTACGAAGGTACCCAAGCAACACGTGACCATGTTCACGTGACGAAAGGTACCAAAACGTTGCCGTGCTGAAATCACGTGATCTTTGCCGTGCTGTGTCGAACAATTCTCCGTCGTGGATGTGGTCGTCTGTGATGCAGAAGCCTCCATCTTACTTGCCACAAACGTGAAGGACGGTAAACTCCCATGGTGTTGAGTATGCCATGTGCCCTACGTATGCCATGTGCCCTACAATGTGTGACCTGCCGGGGCAATGAGGTATCCCTGAGTGTGGATCTGGAGGAGCGGGTTTTCTGTGTATGAGGCGGTGTGACATCAGTCCACACTTCTACTGGTGTTTCTCCTTTCTTTGCCCTGTATGGTTACCATCCCCGTTCATTACCATTGGATCTTCCAGTCTCCTCTGACAATCCTGCGGTCCAAAACAGTCTCAGGGACATTACTTCATTACATCTACAGGTCCATTCCCGTTTAAAGGAAGCTCAAGACCGTATTAAGGAATTCGCCGATCGGCATAGGTCCCCAGCGCCAGTTTATCATCCGGGTATGTTGGTCTGGCTTTCCACCAAACATCTCCGTATTCCCATGAGGAGTTGTTTAAAACCTAAATACGTTGGTCCGTACCCTATTAAGGGTATGATCAATCAGTCTGCGGTAAGGCTCGAACTGCCGGAGAAATGGAGGATACATCCGGTTTTTCATGTTTCTCTTCTAAAACCTTGTTTAGAGGGGACCAGACTCCCTATTCGTCCTTCTCCGATCATGGTACAGGGGGAAGAGGAGTATGAGGTTAAGGCAATTCTGGATTCAAAGTTTTCCCGGGGTGTTCGGTATTTCCTTGTCGACTGGAAAGGTTATGGTCCGGAGGATCGTACCTGGGAGCCCGAGTCCAATATCCATGCTCCGATGCTCTTGGCTCGTTTCCTGGCCTCTCAAGGGGAGAAGGCATCTTTGGGGGAGGATACTGTCAGGAAATCAGTGTCTGTTTCACGTCCCATCAAGCGTTACGGCAGAACTACACGTTCCACAATCCCAAAGCATCCGGAGTCGAAGCACTTCCAGCGGATTAGACAACGTTGGGGTTTACCGTGGAGACGTTGGTTGCCGGAGTACGCTCGCTTACGACTACGGCGTGGCTACGTCTCACGCAGGGTCACGTGAATGGTTAAATACCTACCCGGAAGTCAGAACGCTGCTTCTGAATTTTGCGAATTTTGGAGCTCACCTCATTGTCCTAGTATCCTGTCCCTTGAATTGCTATTGATATCTCTTGACCTCGGAACTCACGACCTTGATTTTGTCTGACCCTCTGGATTTGGCGTTTTGGTTTTCATTGCTCTTGGAACTTCTTCTTGGATAACTCGCTTAGTCGGAACTTTCAGTAGGAACTGGAACTGTTTTTCTGGACCTTTATTAGGCGTCCTCGTGCCGTCGGGTATAGGTCTAGGTTGGATTGTCCTGTTCTGGAACTGTCATCATCTAAAGGATTCTTTCATCTTGTTTCCACCATCAAGTATTTTGAACGTCATCATCGAAGCCACATCGAATCAGCTCTCCTGGTTTTCCTGGACCCTCATCTTGTTTGAATTGTCTTACGTGAGTACTTGTCTTGATCGACTCATCTTCTGACATCATGTTTGTTTAGTTCTTGGTACATTTGGGAGTTGCACTGTCTCAAAATCAAGTTTTGGCTAATTACTGAATCAGTTATCACCAGGCTCTGTGTGGGTCGATTCTCACAGGATTCGACGCATCAGCTTCTTGCTACACTGTAAACAATGAAAGGTTGCTCCTTGTCGCTGGTACCGCCAAAGGGCATATCGGTGCCGGTCAATCGTCCCACATGAGGGTAATGCAAATCGAGGCATTTAGACGTATCTGCCATTGTTGATTGAAGAAGCCATCCCAAGGCAGCTAAAAACTATGGCATTTGCAGAACGGTACACTATAACTGTGTAGATAACAGAATAAAATTATATTTTAGTATCCGTTCTTTATTCAAATTCATTCTGTAATTCTGCACCGGATGAAACCGAATAACGAACACAAACCACACACAATGAACACACACAGACAACATGGGGGACTATTTTACACTATGATGTGCATGAAAGGTTAGCGCTGAGAAGTCGGTATAGCCCCCAAAGGTATGGCTAAACTGACTCAGAAATGGGACAACAGACAGATGGCATTGTAACGGAACTGGGAATATTATCTATCGAAAAGCGAACCAAGTACCCTTATGTCCGCTCTGAACAACGGTTTGCATAAATTGAAACTAAATGTTCCAATATCCACCCTCAACACAGTAAATGTTATCATTTTGGCAGGTAATCCACATCTTCTGTCCTTCTAGCCTGCCGATTGCTCCCTTTGGTCCAAGGTCACATAACAATTTAAGCTTGTTTTCAGCGTGTATGTTTGTTAGGTTTTGTTTTTGTGAAAGAATGCCACAATATTAAAACATACCGGACAAGATGCCGCAGTGTGAACTTATTAATTTCTTCTATCCCCTGAAATGGCCACGGAATAGGACATCGTCCTGAGGTGCTCCTGAAGATCCTTCCATGATCCTGTTCCTTAAAGTTGTCTGAAGGCAGCTGTAAAAGCAAAACTTGGAACTATAGATGCATTAAGGTTCATGGCATGTAATAGTCGAAGCTCCGGTGAAAACCGCAGTGCAGAACGTGTACTGCGAGTTGTAGAAGATTGCAGTGACAGATTCACAGAATAAACAAGATGGTGGATAGTTGTGAACAAAGAAATGAACTACGGGAAGGCTACAACAAAAGAGGAAGAGCCGCGCCGCAGCCGAGTAAGCACAGACCCTGACTGATGAAGGACCTGTTTGGCTCTGTAGACACTGTGGCGGAGGAGAAGTCCACTGACTAAAGCCTGTGTGGCTGGCAGAGCCCCAACGACAGGTCCGGTGAGGTGCAGTGGAATAATTCTGAAGCGGGCATGCAACGTTGTTGAGCCACCCGAAGCAGATACATTATAGCGAGCTCATGAGTACAACACCCCAGTGTGAGACAAATAACTTGCAACATTAGTGAACTGGAGTAATTGACAATTGCAAAGCAACCGAGAGTGGTGGCTTTTGTTTGAAGGAAGCGCGCAATCCGAGATGGCACCCCTCCAACTGCATGGCAAACACTGTTGCAGAATCAATGTGGAAGATGCAATAGCAGTCGGGGGAGTGCAGTGATTGATTTTTCAGAAAGAAGAAACTGACGTGATCACGAATGTTCGAAAGGCTGCGGCACATCAGAGGGAAGGCTGGGGAATGCCATGAGTGGGCTGTGAATGTAAATGGAAGCAAGGGAAGCGAGGCACACGCTGAACGTTTGATGAGGACACAGAGTGCGGGCACAAAATACGAGCTGCTTGAGGCACGAGAGGGAGAAGATTCAGTGGCAGTATGGAGGGCTGACCCTGCGGAAGGCTGGAACTACACAGGTCAATTCACACCTTAGGGTACAGGTAGCATATAGGCAGGCAAGCCCGAAACTGCACCAGAAGAGCAGGGGACACACAGATGGGACCTGGCGCAAACAAACGAAATCACGTAAAATGGCACTAGAAAAAGCCAGGACCTAAAATAGCCCAAACGTGACAACTGAGCCATTACACCACAGCTACCACAATACAGGCCAGTGGAGCAAAGACTGGAAGATCAAGTGCAGCACAGTCATAAGGAGACCCCCGTGGAAGGAGAGAACGGTAACAACCACATCAAAGAAAGAATAGAAATTGCAAAGGTTGAGGACTACCCTGGATATTCCTGTGACGCAGAGTGAGCCCACAACGAGGGCCCGGTGAACCGGTGGGCACAGGCTGGAAACTGGGCCCCCCCAGTGAGAATACCGCATTAGGCCTGGTGGGAACACATAGTTAAATGTTAAATGTTAGAGGTATTTGTACGGCGCACCGTCACCAACGGAGTTGGTCCCCAGGCGCTCTGGCGGATCTGCAAATGAGAAGTTGGGATGGGTTAGTAGGTGAAGCGGGAGTAGGATAGTGAGAGGAGTGGTGTTCTGTTGGCAGCTTCAACTCGTTATACACCGGGTGCTGAGCTTTGGTGTGGGTATCGGATCGATGTCAGTCCTCGTGTGCTGTTGGTGTGGCTTATGTGTTGTTGCGGTGTTGTGAAGTGCGTGCAGGTTGTTGTGCGAGAGATGGTTGTGTGAGATTTTTGAGTGAGATAAGTCTGCAGAAATGCTGAGTTTTTTTGTTTTGTTAGTGGGTTATATGAAGTTTAACATGCTAACTTTCAGAACTCTGTCCAAATATGGCGCTCGCCAATCCTCCCAATCTCATCAGGGTGGGCGAAGGGGTTAAGCCTGGCAGGGTTCTAGGTATGTGTGAGGCACTGCCTGTATTGTTCTAACGCACTCTGTAACTGTTCTAATTGTTCCTCGCCGTTCTATTCTAGCAGGCTCTGTAGGAGTTCTAATGCTGATGGATTGATTGGTGTGGTTGGGTGTCTATTCTCCTCCTTGGGTGCTGGAGCTGGTGTTGTGGTCTCCTCTCAGAAACTTTCTATCTAAATGTGTCTGCTGGAGTTCTCGATATGGTACGGCCGGGAGGCAGTGGATGAGTCGTTTAAGGGCTTTCGTCTCGGTCCGACTATGCGATCTGTCTATGGTCATCTTCTTTTAGTGGATATTTCCCTTTATATCTTATGGTCTGTCGTGGGGTCCATTCTTGGTTTCTGTGTATGTCCGTATTGGGAGTGGCCGAGGTTGGTGTTTTTCATCGTTGTTTAACGGGGTGGGCATTCTAGTGCGTCGCTGTTGTAGTTACGCTGTGAAGAGCCATGATTTGAGGAGTTTCCTGAATGCTAGGTGGTTTGTTGTGTTCCGTATATTCTTAGGTAGGTAATTCCAGGTTTTCAGTTTCCAGCCACAGTTTCATTCCACAGGTTTTCATTCCAGCCACAGTTGAACGCAAAGTGACAATCGCACACAAATACATCACAGGAAGAGAGTGCCTGGCTGGGCAGCGCAGAGTGCACAGTTATTGCAGCACATACTGAAGTGGTGCCCAAGGGAGATGATACGACTCGGGTACTCCAGGCAGCAGCACAAGTAGGTAACATGCCAGCAAACCTAGTGACACCTACTGGAAACCCACACGTACAAAAGGAGGGCACAAAATTGAAGGAGTAGGGTCGTAAGAAGACAACATTGCAAAGAAAAGACTTGGTTATCAACACTACCACCATGTGGTACTGAAACGCCTGCACTGAATGGGACACTACCCACAGCAATATCATAGTAGAACAGACAGTGAATCATACTGCTTGTCACAGGGGAGTGAGCGCTGGAAGAGGCGGAAGGACTGGCCCGCAGGAATAATGTACACATTATTGTGCTCCTGGAAGGTGAAGAAGGCTCGAACCCGACAAATTTCATTGAAACTATGTTGCTGCAAGAGATAGGGGCGGGTTCGCTCATGCAGGGTTTACAGTTGAGAGAGCGCACATGGCCCTGACAAGAAAACCGCTGCCTGGAGCTGCACCTAGGCCAACTATTGCCAATATTCTGAACTATAACGATAGGGAAAGAATCCTGCAACACTTTCGCAAAGGAGGAACTATAAGCAGGGCTTCGGCGACCATACAGCGTATCTGGATTATACATTCTTGGTCCAAAAGCAGAGGATGAACTATGCGTCGGTCAAAAGGAGGTAACGTGCTGCTAATCTTAAATATATGTTTCTGTACCCAGCGAAGATGAAGGTCCTGCATAAAGATTGAGATGTATTCTTTGAGACCCCAGATGATGTGAACAACTGGATGGACACGTTGAATTTCCCATCGGAAAAGGACAACCAGACGAGAAGTGGAAGTGCTAAGCGAACCACCACTGCTTATATAATGTACATTTGAATAGTAGAGCAGCCATAGTGTACTAATCAGACAACGTCATCTGAGCTAGACAGTTGAACAACAATTTAATGTTAGCTAAATGCAGGATGCACCAGTGTCGCCAGGTCCTAGACGGCACTAGGAAACCTACTATCAACCCAGTAGGTTACATTAGGTAGAATACTAGTAGTCTGGTATCCTCCTGCTGCATTCCGAACACCAGCAGTGGAGCCAGAATAGGAGCCAGATGCAGGGATGCCTGAGCTTCGGACCCGAAGCTTGGCAGATGTTGGGGAAAGTTGGGGAAGGGGTGGGATGGGCTGTTGGGACACATAATGGGAAGTTGGCCTACAGACATGCACAGCAGAGGGAGGGGGGAGGAGATGGAAGGAGGGTGAGGATAGAATGGCCTATAGATGATGGGTGAATTGAAGATAGCAACCTGGAATGTCAGGGGCTTGAAGAGCTATGTTAAATAGAATAGAGTAATGACATATTTGAAACGTAAAAAAATTGATATAGCCCTCCTGCAGGAAACACATCTAACCCAAGCAAGGCAAGACACCTTAACATGAAAGTGGAGAGGAGTGACCTTGAGGTCCACATACTCAGCATACGCCAGGGGAGTGCTGATCTGGGTGGCGCCGTTGGTTCCGCTCAAGATCCTCCAAACCCACTTGGATGCGGATGGCAGGATGGTCATTTTATGAGGGAGAGTAGAAAATAGAGAAATATGTGTTACTAATACATATGCCCCTAACCAGGACACAGCTACATATTTCAGATCCTTCTATACCAAGATAAGCTTGTACAGAGATGGGGAGGAGATTTCAATTGCACGCGAAACCCAGTAATAGATAGGTCGGATGGTAAATGTACCCATCCATCCCCGGCAGCGAAGGCCTTAAACACACTGCTGCATGCATTTAAGTTGGTTGACGTATGGAGGTCGATGAACAGGCGAGACGGGGTATATTCTCACTATACTGCCCCCACAAATCTCTACACAAGGTTAGATTATGTGTTCACAGGTGAGGAACTACTGAGGGAATTTGTAGGTGCCGACTATAAGGCAAGAGTCCTATCAGACCATGCACCTTTGGTGGTCACATGGCAGACTTTCCTTCAGAGCAAAAATTCCAACATGGAGACTCCGGACGGAGGCACTTAGAGATATCGGATTCCAGGAACATCTGAGAGGGGAGGTCAAGGAATATTTTCAGCATAACAAGGGGAGCGTGAATTTGGCAGGAACATTATGGGAGGCCTTTAAAATAGTGGTAAGAGGAGCAGCCATATCGAAGTCAAAAAGCATACAAGATGTGATTCTACAAGATCTGAAGGAGGCGGAAAGGCAGGGTGGAAGTAATAGCGCAGACGGGAGGGGCAACCCTAGAAGAACACAAGAGGTGGCCCTCCTACAGCAAGACTGTCAGAGGCACTGGGATAGGCTAGGCAATTTAAATTATAAAAGGTACATCGAGCAGCAACACGCAGAGGGGGACAAGCTGGGATGATTGCTGGCATGGCTATACAAAAGTGAGAACAAACCGGAGACACTTAGAGCAGTGGTGGGCGAGGACGGAAAGTTGTGCGAAACACAAGAAGGAGTAAATACATGTTTATGAATAATATAAGTGATTGTATGAAGATACGTCAGTGTGCGATATGGAAGAAATACAAGGAGCACTGTCGGAGATTAACCTGCCCAAACCAAGCATAGAAGAACGAGAGAAGTTAGAAGTCACCATTACAATTGAAGAACTAGACCACGTGATCAAAGAGTTGCCACAGGCAAAGCCCCAGGGTCGGATTGGCTCCCCAGTGAATTCTATAAAGAATACAAGATAGAAATCCAGGGTCCACTGCTAGAAATTCTTAATGAATCCTTGGAAACGGGCAAACTGCCTGGATCCTTGCGAGAGTCGTTGATTGTCCCCCTTCTGAAACCAAATAAGCCACACACAGATTGTGGCTCGTATAGGCTGCTGTCATTCCTGAACCCAGACGGGAAGATACTCACGGCAGTAATGGCGCTAAGGCTTAAGCCTGTCATCGCCAAACTCATACACTCAGACCAGACAGGATATGTCCCTCAAAGAAATATTACTATTCATTTGCGCAGATTACACCACGTGATAGACTGTACTCAAGACGACACACAACAATGTGTAGCAGCATCATTGGACGCAGTTAATGGTTTTTGATTCGGTTATCTGGCCATGGCTACTGTCGGTGTTGAAAAGACTTGGTATGGGACCAACATATATTAAGTGGGTGCAACTGCTGTATACTGAACCAGTGGCTAGGGTTAAGACTGGCGCAATTATATCAGAACAATGGCAGCTAAGTAAAGGTACAAGACAAGGGTGCCCGTGGTCATTGATACTCTTTATTTTGGCGTTAGTGGTTTATTTGAGGGACGAATATGGGGAGGCAGGAATCGATACGTCGGGGGAAGGCATCTCATTTCCTTGTACGCAGATGACATGCTTCTTTACTTGCAATATCCTGAGACAAATCTGCAGTACATCCTAGATGTGATGGAGCGGTATGCCGCTTTGCCAGGTATAACTATCAACCCACGGAAGTCGAGCATGTTTCCACTTGGGGGATATATCGGGAAAACAGAAAATATCCCATTTGTAATACTGCAATCGTTCTTCAATAAACTACATAGCATATGTAGGAACGTCCTATGACATAATTCGAGGTGCAGGGTGGCGCTTTGGAAGCTTCAAAACTCCTAAGAATTAGGGGGGATAAAACTACCCAACTTTGAAGTGCATTTTGTGGCTAGCCAGTTGCAATTCATGGCCATATTGCTATCGGAGGAACAGACACATGAGTCGAGACTGTTACAAAGAATAAGAGCCCAGTTCTTTCTGAACCGAGTTATATGGATAATCGACTCTCGGTTAGCTAAAGCGCCTAGGCTAATGAGTGTGGGGTGTGCAATATGGCACAAAGCCTGCCGACGGATGGGGAACACCACACCATACTGCCCACA
Source organism: Ambystoma mexicanum (assembly GCF_040938575.1). Lineage (NCBI taxonomy): Eukaryota > Metazoa > Chordata > Amphibia > Caudata > Ambystomatidae > Ambystoma > Ambystoma mexicanum. The sequence continues at coordinate 1,400,129,807 of NC_090931.1, read as the reverse complement.
GATCCTGCTAGTGACGTTGGAAGAGAGGAGTGACCAACTGCCGCTGAATGTGTGGAAATACTGTGAACCTAAAGGGATGGCCACGATGGGAGATTTGATAGAGTGGGGTTCGCCGAAGGGGTTTGAGGTACTGATAAGAGAAGCTGAGGTGCATGTAGGGCAGCACATCACATATTCCCATTTGATGAGGAGTGTAAAGAAAAGATGGCCAGAGACCGAAGTGTCATTGCAGCTGGATGCAGTGATTGAGACATTTTATGATGTATCAGAAGGTGGGCAAGAAGTCTCAAGGATATATGAGCTGTTAATGTCCAAGATGGGGAAGGAGTTAGGACAGATGAGATGACTATGGGAGCCGGACCTGACACGGTATGAGATAAAGCAATGGCGTAACATTAAAAAGGTGTCTAGGAATACAAGGCTCCAACACATCCAATTGTATATAATCCATAAAGCATTTCTGACTCCAAATAAGATAGCAACATTTGGTCAAACAGTGATACAATCGTGCCCAAGGTGTGGGGAGGTTGAAGCGGACCTGGTCCATATGTTCTGGGCCTGTAAGGAGATTGGCAGATTCTGGGAGGAGGTGGCCCAAACACTAGTTAAGGCAGATATTACCTTGGAAATATAATCCCCAATGGCCTGTTTACCGGGGGAATTTACAAGGCCCAAAATAACTAAACATGCGAGTAAATGAACAGACCATGCGTACATACTAGAAAAACACAGGATAGCGATGGGATGGAAGGCACACACAAGGCATTTGGTGCGGATATGGTGGAAGGACCTGCTGAAATGGGCAAATACTGAAACAGTGATATGGCAAGAAGCAATATGCAGGAATTCGGACCAGGAGGGGGAGGGAGCGGAGACCTGGAGTCAGTTGATCACAGAGCTGAACACGTCCACATTGGACAAAAGAGACCTGGAACGTAGCCCTGTATAACTAAGAGCAGTGATCAATGCAGAAGAGCGAGTTAGTAAAGGATGGTAGAAGCGAGCGGTGCAATGTAGCCCGGGGTAAAGGGAGTTGGGAGTTGGGAGGGAGAGGGGGAGGGGGGGAAAAAAGATAAGTTGTGTACTATAATATACTGTGATCCATACTGTAATGTCTGTAAGATATTGAAGTGAGCAATGAAATAAAAAATGATTTTAAAAAAATGATTAAAAAAATAAATTCTTCTATCCCAACAAGCATCATCCCACGAAGTGACTTTCACTCCATGGAGCAATGAGCACAGCTGGCCCAAGTGGCTTTTGAAAAACCCAAGAAAAATAAACGAATTGATGGCGGGCATCCACCAATGCCTCGCAATCTTGAATACTGTCTCACCCATCACTAGTGTGGGTTATGAACCTATATGTGATGTCATTCACAACGCTGTGACCTTTCCATAGGCAAGAGCATTAAATCTGGAGTCTCAACGTTCACGAAGGGCAGCTACCTTTGATGATTATTTTTTAATTTCGGAATAAAGTTAACCTTGTTAAACCCTGCAACCTATCTCTTTGCTTCTTTCACAAGAGGTTTGTATTCATTATGTTGTGAACATAATATGGGACAGCCGTTCACACTATCTATCCCATCTGAGGCAGCCCCGTCTAAGTTCAAGCGAGACAGGTCACATTGCTTGCCCATACCAGGTTAGTTGTATTCATGATCCGACTAGGCCTTGTGTCAATCGGCGGTGCGTGTGCATAGGGTAAGCGCGGATGAGCTTTAGGCAGTTTTTCGGATTCATTCCCTGATTTTCAAATGCGGATCCGGGAAACTTGTAGCCTTGTGCTCAACATTGCAGTAGTGCGCGAAGGCACGCAATCGCGACGGTCAAGCAAAAAGCTTATCTTCTTGGGAAGGCCGTAGCAAGTCAGGAAGGGGCCTGAGGCAATGAAGAATTGGTTCCCACTATTCCAGTAGTGTATGCCCTTGGCGGCAGATCAGTTTTTGAAATCTGAAAACAGCTGCTGAGTGCAGGCCAAACCAGTCAATTTAGAATTCCTTCGGTAGACTCTATCCGTTGTACCGTGAATCTCAGCAAGAAATCACGTAGTCTATAATAGGCACGGTACAAAACTATGAATTGTATTCTGTATAACTGTCATTCGGGGATAGTTGGACCTAGGGGTGTAGTATTCAATGACAGTTGCTTTTTGGTTCACAGAGCAGGGGAAGCCATGACTTCAAATTCATTTTTGACCACAGTTACACTGAAGGTAAGTAAAACCTGTACCACAAGGCATGAAAGCCTCGTGTAAACTAGGATTCCTTTTGTGTCTGTCCAAACTAGACCACAATATCATATGATGATATGATATGGCATTTATAATGCACATATGCACAAGTGCTTGAAGGCGCGATGAGGCAAGGGAGGGCACACAGAGGGAAGACAGAGACAAAGATCTTACTAGGCCAGATGACATTGAGATCGCGAAAGTGCAAAAGGAAGGAAGGAAGGGTAAAAGTGCCAGGGGTACGGCGGAGGGGGCAGTGGAGTGCATAGGATAAACAGTCAAAATAAATAAAGGAAGACAATAAATAAAAAGTGCCGCCAGCAGGTGGATAGTGCAAGGGTAAGTGAAGACAACAGGTGTCAATTGCTGGTAGGGGGCAGTAGGGATACAGAAACAGTCCCTGAGTGCAAGTGTTGCCAGGGGGGCAGTCCAGGTGGGCAACTGGCGGGAAGGGTACCTGGACCCGAGATCAAAGGGTAGCCAGGTCAGACAGTATCCTGGCAACCAGCACAGTTTCAGTTTCAGTCAGCAGATCAGCAGGGGATAGGAGGAGAAAAAGCAGATAGAGGAGAACAGGAAGTTGGAACAGGGAGGGTCGATCGGAGAGGAAAGAAGTCAGCCAAACCGGGGCATGATCAGTGATACCCCGGTTATCACGGAGACGGTTGAGCAGGATGGTAGGGTTCACCATGTCAAAGGCAGAGTAGCAATCAAGTAAGCTGAGGACACGGGGTGAAGGTCTCAATGTTGGAGAGCATGTCCTCAGGGATGTTCAGGAGAGAAGTTTTCTGTGAGTCCGGAGGAAGTACACAAAGCATCCGTTTGGATGTTAAATTCTCCAAGAAGGAGAATTTCACAAGGAGACTTGTTAATTAAGACGCATTAAGTAAACATTAATGATGACCTTGGACAGAGTGGAAGGAGGCCAAGAGGGCCCCCCACTGGGTGCCACCATTAATGGTAGAAGAAGAGAAAGAAGAGAGCACAGAGACCATATCCATAGGCTTGGCGAGGGAACGACAAAGAGGATGTCGGTGAGGGTTTGCCTGGAGGTATTACAGGTATAGGTATCAGCGATAGGGAGGCCTGGGTTGGAGACCAGGATGTCCTTCGTAAACTTCTTCCTACCAGATTTAGTGAGGAGTGCAGAGAAACAGTTAAATAAGGTAGGCGAGACAGAGAGCACCATGGAGTTGGTAGGCAGATGGAAGAAGACGAATTTGCCCATCAGTATTTCAGCAACCGAAATAGACAGTGCAGTACCGATGTGCTAGGGCAATTCTATTTTAAAATATATCACCAATAGCAATCGCAGACATGTGTGTTATCGTTCGAGGCACATTAATATCAATGAAGGGAAGGTGAAAGAAATACATTCATGAATTATACACCAAATTTTATCTGCATAATTAAATACTTTTTAATACTTTTTGTAGCATTGCTATTGAGTGTAATAGCATTCAATTGTTGAAGTACAATGTACAAACATTGGGGAACATATCAAAAATGTTATTGTGAGAAGATTGTGAAGACAGCTACTCATTATTCATATCGGGAAGTCAACTGTTCTACAAGTACCTCTTTAGGTGGACAGGGCTCGTTTGCAATGTTCTGTGGCACTGTATGTGTCCTAGGAACAGAATCTGTGTCAGGAATCGGGGCTGGCAACGGCATGGTGTGCTCAAATATGCCTCGTAAGGTGATATATGGCCTCATTACTGGTCGGGCCGTCCGGAATTATCAGTGGCGGCAAACCCGCCGCCACTGTTAATTCCGGACCGCGCGATCCCGAGTCCTGCAGGCGGAAGGTGATCTTCCCGCCAGGTCTGACCTGGCGGGTTGAACACCTCCTGCCTGCAGGCGGACGTGGAAACACCAGCACCATCACGAGATGGTGCCAGTGTTTCCACTTCCCCATTCCCATCGGGAATGGGGATTAACATCATTCCGCCTCTGTGACTCCCGGGACACCGGGGCTGTAATGCCCTGGTAATTCCGGGAGTCACGGAGGTGGAATGGTAATACGAGTCCGGCGGTAACCAGGCGGTACACGTATTAAGGTGTGCTGTTAGGAGGGGGTACACGTATTAAGGTGTGCTGTTAGGAGTTGTGGCAAAACCAATAGCGCCAAGAGCATTGCTAAGTGCTTACATGTTAGATAGGATAGGGCTTTTTTCCTGGTGTTTCCCTGTCCCATCCAACTTAGGAGTTCCTTACCCTCTTTCCGGTGTTCCTAAAATCCCCCTCCCTGTCCACAACCTCTACCTAACCCCTCTTCCCCCCCATTGGCTGCCACGCGGCGTCCTGTTTTCTGTATCAGGCGCCTGTGCCAACCACGGTGGGAGGGTCAAGTTCATTCTGGGATTGTGAGCTATGGTGGTCTGGAAAAAATGGTTTTGGGAGCAACCTACCGGCGCCCTTTCCAGACCAACAAACTATAAATCTTTCAGTAGGGGCACAGAACTCTAGGCAGGCCTGACCTACCGGGAGTTCAGGGCCCTACAGGCAGTCTTTTCACTGAAGCACTGGCACCGTTACTAACAGTGTGGGTGCTTTAGGTTTCCCATTCCCATGGAGTCCTATATGGGAAATAACCGTACCGCCGTCGCCTGTGATATCCCGTTAGCACCAGGATGTCAGGCAGTGGTAACTTTGTTACAGGTTGCTGATAACACGCCGCCTACCAGTGGGTTTTACCAGCAACCCTGTAATGAGGCCCTTTATCTTCTTGGAACCAGACATCGAGTGACTATTAACGAATCATAGAAATGTAACCCTTATTCTGTGACAATTGCAATGGTTTTTATTCTTTGCAGAATATGATTTTGTGATCACGTTTAAGCCAGAATGTCAAAATGGCAAGGCCAACACGTTATTGGGTTGTTATCCTGGGAGTTTCAAGGAAGACTTGTTAGCCCCACTTCCTCTATTGGTAGAAAAGAACTTTGTAGTTGGGGAAGGGCAAAAGACTAAAGATTTTAGTGAACAGATTCATCAACAGATGTCAGTGGAGCAGCTTTACGAGTGGGTGGAAATAGATACCATTAGATAAGTCAAGGAGGTTTTACTATATATAGATTCTAGATTGTATGTTCCTTTAGAAGTTTTGCGAGAGGGGACGTTGAATTTTTGCCCTTATTCCCCTTTGGCGGATGCGAGGGGTCAGAATTGCAAGACGGTCATAAAGGTAAAGCTTGCCATTGATAAAACGCCTCATTTTATAAACGCCTCACTTTCCCTAACATAACAGAGAGGTTCCTGCCTAGCAAAGTAAAACTAAAGAAAAATGACCTAGTGTCCAAAATACCTCTGGACCCAACACTAATAGATACAATCAAATTATACAATAAAAATATGGCAGACATTTAGTTCAACAAACAATATTGTAATTCAATTTAAAATGTTCTTGAAAGTACTCCTTGTGACCAGGCATGTATTCATTTTCCCATGGATCAATTGAGGAATACTCCGATTTATAGTTCTCTTTCAACAAAGTTCTGTTCAAAGAAATAGAAAAGTATTTTACAACCACAAAGTCTGCCTTGAAGAAATAACAAATGTCCTTTTTACCACAGCTGGTTGATAGTTCAAACAACACAATGTTCTACAATATCCCTTTTGCAAGGATGATTGACATTCTCTCACAAACAGGTTCGAAAACCAAAGGTAAGTATTCTGTGTTCATATAACACTTTCTTCAAAAGAAACCATGTCACTTTTTTTCAATGCTTCTTCTTATCAAGATAACATGTTACTCTTTTGTCAGGATAGCAAACAACAATTTGCATCAGTAATATACTTCTCAACAAAGGCCGAAGCATATAGGTTCTCTCATTCAACAAAGATTCTTTCCACAGTTCATTCTGTTAAAAATATATCACAATATCATATTTTCTGCTGGTCCACTCACCTGCTGCCAGGACTAACTACTATAAGCCCTTTCCTGGTGTACTCACCTGCCAGGCAGAAAACCCCTACCACTAGCTTCTAACGTGTTGGTTTGATTCCAGTATTCTCCACACCAGTCTTTCTGTGTGGTTTCACAATTTCTTGACTGTTGGCAATGTGAGATATAAGCTTTTCGAAAACTATATCTGTCAGAGGGAGGGGGCGCATACGCGATGGCTGCCTGAGCCTTCGTCTTCCTCTACGGGCCTAAAGACACGGCAAGACATCCTTAAGAATGGCAGATATCTAACATTCAGACTACACATTGTTGATTATGAACCAAATGGGCATCCCACCGCGAAGTTAGAAGAAAAACTGCAACAAGCTTCCATGTAAACAGGACTTCACAAGAAGAGCACCCGTTCCTGAGGTGGATGCACTAAGATGGCGGATAGTACGCACAACCTGCAGATACGATAAGGGAGATCGCCCACACCAGCAACGTCCCGTCGTGTGGAGCAAGCAGCGCTGATCTCCTTCCCGACGTAAATCCTCTTCACGAACTCACACAAGCTCCGCCGGTAAGGCGAAAAGGGGGGCGCATGAATGCAGTGAAGCGCTCGAATAGCGATAAGCCCTGAGCCCCTCCTCCCGCCAGCCTGCTCCAAGCCTCATCCCAGCCACCTCGCTCCCTCGGCAGGGGGCCCCTATCCTCCAAGGCACACACCGTGCAAACCAATAAAGACCATTGACAAGCGGTCCCTCCCCAAGCCTACGACCCATGCCTGTTCTACCGCACAAGCGGCAACGTGGTTAGAACACGCACCATTTCCAGGGAATGGTATAGCGAATCGCCATACAATGCGCCCGAAGCCCACACCATTCACCATAACAGAACGCAAGAGGGGAGCTGGGGGCCCACACCAGCTGCTGCACTGCACTCGTACCAAACTAATTGGGCGTCCTGACAACCACGGACATTAGTGATGGCGCAGCAGTATTAAACAAATGTTTTTTGTTCATACAGAGCTCCACTCCATCCACCCCACTGCAACGTGCTTCCATCTGTGCTTACTAAAGTCCTGTATACAGTTAAAAATAAAATAATCTCACCCCAGCATGGGGACAGTGCGCAAAAGCGCCCTAAACTTCCCCACTGCCAGCACAATAAAGGAAGCAAAACCTCAAGGAAAGAAATAGCAGCTCATTATACAGTGACGGAAAAAGCCTCATATTGACCATACTGAACGCTCTCGCCTTTAAAAGCTGAGCCGTGTGCTAGCGAAAGTTGCCGTCCAAAGTCACACACCCCGAACAGAAGACAGTAGGCGTCTCAGCACAAACGCAGTAAGAACAGTGAAGACAAGACAATACTTAACGTGTTCATAAAGGTAACTGGTGAAAAGATACAAGGAAACACCCTATCAAATGGGAATCAACTCAATAACAGTTTAATAACTCAGGAAAACCCTAATTGAATACTGCCATCAAAACAGGGGGAACAACAAATACTTCCCAAGTGCAGTCACTGCCGCCCACTCCATGATACAATCTCACCAACAAACAGCCTGAAGACTTAACTACAGCAGGCTCTCACCACTCCCCCAGTAGGAAAACTGGACCCATGCACTTTTGCCAAATTAAGATTATTTAGTCGCATCCCAAGCAACATGGAACTAGACGAGGTCCAGAGCTCATCCGAAATCCCCGGTAATGGCCTTGATAGTGCCACCAAATCGGACATACGACTTTTGCTTGGCGAGATCTGCTCAATCAAAACCAGCCTAAGCGAGAAACAAGGAGAAACCCTGACAGGACTTGAATGTAGAGTTCAAACCCTAATAACATCCTTGTTCGACAATGCGAATCCCCCAAACTTGGAGTTTGACAGGATTCACAGAGCAGGAGGCCCCCAAGCGGCCCGAGATCAGTCCTCATAAAATGCCACTACTACAGACAGAGTTAGGAAATCTTGCACAGAGCAAGGGAAAAGGAGCCAATAGAATTTGAGGGCTCCAATGTGAAACTGTTCCAAGATCTCTCCCCGCCACACTAAGCAAAAGAGTAGGATACCGACCCCTTATTGCCTGGCTACAAGAACGGGGAACTCGTTACCGATGGGGACAACCTTTCTCCTTGACCTTCGAATATGAAGGAGAGAGCTACAGGCTCACATCAATAGACAAAGCCAAAAGAGCCCTGGATCAACTCCAAGCATCCACGTCAGATCCAGACATAGACAAATCCAGGAGACCTGTAGGACCTCTACAGGAGACTGTACACAAGTCCCCCAGAAGAGGCCAATCCCCTGCAAAATGGAAGTTCAAGCAGCTCAACACGCCCTGACACAAGTCGCTCCTTTAGAGTTACAAGAGAATGTTATAAGAAAATGAATGTTTATGCTTTGAAAACTTCGCCGTAGGTTGTACTCGCCAGTCAGCTCTTTTGAGGTGTTATTAGTTTGAATTATGCTCCTGGAGAGAGGCCTCATCAGAGTGGCCCTTCTTTCTTCAGGTGCGTCTCCACTTTCGGGAAATGCCGATCACAGTGTTTTCCAAAGGGAAGGGTGGAGGGAAAGGGGCACACTCGTCCAGGAAAAAGGAAATCGCAACTTTACAATTTCACAACTCCACAACTGCATTTGCCCAAGACACGCAGACAACATCTTTCTGAATATATGATTACCAGTCTCATTCGTAAGATGCACGTCGCTATGGTTTCAATTTTGCTAAACACACACCGACATGGCAACTCATGATAGCATAATTTTTGGGTCCCTTAATGTCAAGGGCCTCAATTACTGTTTGTGCAGGAGACAAAATATGCCCAAGGAGGGGAAAGAAGAATTATCAGCAGGGAAATTGGGGACACGATATGGGCCTCAGGAACTGGGAAAAAGGGAGGAGTCTGCATTTTATGTAGGAGATCGCTAGGCCTCCAGATCGAGCACGCACAGAGGGATATCCAGGTAAGATATGTTGACCTGTAGGAAAAACCTAAGTCACGCCCAGTTAAATTTAGCCCTTCTTACGCCCCTAACCAAAACCATTCACAATTCATCGAATCTCTATTCGAATTCCTGGGAGGATGGCAAGAGGTACACTTGTGTGTGGAGGAGACTTCAATGTTGTGGCTGACCCCAATTTGGATTGGGACCCAATAAGAAAGGATGCCCGCCCACCAAGCAGCTTGCAGGGGAAGAGGTTCCTCAGTCAATTAAGAGAACACCAATTGATAGACTCCTGGCGCACAGTACACCCAAGGGATAGGGCTTACACTTTTTAGTCCCCCCCACTATACACACTCCCGTATAGATTACCTTCTGGTGGGAGCTGAATTTGAAAGTTCCATGCTTGATACATCTATAGAAATAGTCGTCTGGTCTGATCATGAGCTATGTAAATTAGACCTGGACCAGGGTCCTCCCCATGACATAGAACGAAGATGGGTCTGCAACGACTTCCTCTGCAAAGACCCAGTGTTTAAAGAAACCCCTACAGACTCTATAAAAGATTATTTCACAACAAAAGACACAGGGGAACCATCACTGAACACGGTATGGTAGGCAGGGAAAGCCACAATAAGAGGCATTTTAATACCTGAAGGAACTACAAAAAGAAAATTAGGCTAAAAAGGGAAGAAGAATTCATGCTCGAAATCTTGTGACAGGAACGAAACCTCTGCAAGCGTTCTACAGATACAGACACTATATTAGACCAGATCAAAGGGCTGGCAAGGCAAAGCGTTAACTCAATTGAGATATCTAAAACAAACGTTCTATGGAAAGGGAGATAAAGTCCACAGGGGTGTTTCCAGGATAGACCTCCTGCTGATCTCGAGTGTGCTGTTCCCCTGCACCGTGGACATCCACATAGGGCTGATGGTAATTTCTGACCACGCCCCAGTCGTTGCGCAACTCAAGACGGAAGGCCTACCAAAGCCTCTGCACAGGGCCTGGAAGTAACAGGACTACCTCCTCTCGGGCATAGCAGATAGCCAGGAACTATCGGAAGCCTTGGTCAACTACTTCACAGAAAACGTGGGTAAAGGTCCCATGGAGGCGATGGTATGGGATGACATGAAGCCCGTTATCCGAGGCCTTGCCATAAACTGCTCTGCAGCACACAAGTGCAGACATCATCTTAGGCTAGGGGAACTAGAAAGGGAGGTGGCAGAGAAAGAAGCAGTCCACAAAAAGCGCCAATCGGCCAAGTCATGGAACGATCTACGTAAAGCTACAGTAGTCCTCGAAATGCACCTGGCGGACCGGACAACCCGAGCCCTAACATACACGAAGCAGTATTACTACCTGAACAGCAACAAGGCCAACCATCTTCTTGTGCACAAGCTGAAGAAACTGCATACCAGAAACAACATCACAGTCCTACAGGACCGAGAGGGGAACTCTGCTGCCTGGACTCCGAAAAGTTAGCCATCATGACCGAGCACCACAGGAACGTGATGTCAGGGAAGCCCACGGGTGCGGAATTACACACTGAGTATCTGCAGGTGGTCCCGAAGTTGCCTCGCCATCCACAGATGGACTCTCTGGAAGATCCCATATCCCCTGAGGAGGTGACCCAAGTGATTCGATCCATGAAGAACACAGCCCCGGGCCAGGACAGTTTGCCTGTACCATTCTATAAGAGTATGTCCACATCCTGGCCCCCCACCTGGTCTCTCTGTTCAACCCCTTCCTGGAGACATGCTCAGTCTCCCCCTCCACGGAGGAATCTGTTATGGTCCTCATCCCGAAAACAGGGGCAAATCCGGAACTCTGCTCATCATACCGCCCCATCGCCCTGCTGAATGTAGACTCTAAAATCTTTTCAACACTCCTGGCACGCAGGCTCGCCGGACTACTCTCAGATCTCATACACCCAGACCAGACAGGCTTCACCCCGGGCCGCAACACGCAGGACAACATTAGACAGACCCTAAACGTCATTGAGATGGCCAACTGGACTGGAGTGGAATTAGCTGTGGTGTTGCATGACGTACACAAGGCTTTCGATATGCTGGATTGGGACTTCATGGGAGAAACGCTCCAACAGTACGGGTGGGACCCAAATTCTGGAAATAGACAATGGCAAATTACCAGCCAAAGGTTAGCACCCCACCACAACCCTTAGAATGAATGGGGCTATATCTCCCAAAATAGAGATCACCAAAGGCACCCGCCAGGGATGCCCCCTGTCACCTCTCATCTTCGTGTTGTCGATGGAGCCGTTTGCTTCCAGGATCCGCCAGAGCCCCGTGGTCCGGGGTCTTAAGTTCAAGGACGAAACGTACAAGGCAGCCCTGTCTGCGGATGATGTGCTGCTGACACTGACCCACCCAGGCACACCTCTTGCTGCGCTAGGGGAGGAGCTGGATAGCTTCAAAGCTGCCTCCGGGTTCACGATCAATCCCAAGAAGTCTGTAGCACTGGGCATCAACATTCCTGACGCAAAGCTAGACTCTCTGTCGGCCAGTCTCCCGATCCCGTGGGCCAAATCACACCTAAGCTACCTGGGGATCCCACTACCCAAGCTAGTGGAACGCACTTACAAACTAAACTTCCCATCAGCATTCAAGGACTTGCAATTGGATATGTCCCACTGGCAAAACCAGTAGCTATCCTAGATGGGGAGGATCCCGGTACTACAGATGAACCTGATCCCCAGGCTGCTCTACCATTGCCAAGCTCTCCCAGTGACAATCCCCAAGAAAGCCAGGCAGAAACTTCAAGGAAGCATGCTGAAATTCATATGGGGGAGGGGCAAAAGCCACGAGTGGCCAGGAGGGTCCTGCTCAGAAGCCCTGGATCTGGTGACCTGGGGGCCCCTGAGGTTGAGAGGTACTGCCTCGCTGCTCAGCTTTCGACAGTGTTCACATGGCAATCAGACACTAACAAACCTCGATGGCTGAAGTTGGAGGAGGACTGGAGCGGCTACCCATTGGAATCCCTTCCACATATCACATGGCCCAACCACCCTCTAAATACTGGGCCTCTCATGTCAACCAGAAACACATTGAACAACTGGAAGCAAGCGGCCAGGAAGTGGAACTGCAAGAGCATGGTGGGCCCGCTCTCCCCGATCAGGGAGAACCCAGACTTCACTCCTGGGATGGAGCCCTAACATACACGAAGCAGTATTACTACCTGAAAAGCAACAAGGCCAACCGTCTGCTTGTGCACAAGCTGAAGAAACTGCATACCAGAAACAACATCACAGTCCTACGGGACAGAGAGGGGAACTCTGCTGCCTGGACTCCGAAAAGTTAGCCATCATGACCGAGCACCACAGGAACGTGATGTCAGGGAAGCCCACGGGCGCAGAATTACACGCTGAGTATCTGCAGGTGGTCCCAAAGTTGCCTCGCCATCCACAGATGGACTCCCTGGAAGATCCCATATCCCCGGAGGAGGTGACCCAAGTGATTCAATCCATGAAGAACACAGCCCCGGGCCAGGACAGTTTGCCTGCACCATTCTATAAGAGGTATGTCCACATCCTGGCCCCCCACCTGGTCTCTCTGTTCAACCCCTTCCTGGAGACATGCTCAGTCTCCCCCTCCATGGAGGAATCTGTTACGGTCCTCATCCTGAAACCAGCAAATCCGGAACTCTGCTCATCATACCACTCCATCGCCCTGCTGAATGTAGACTCTAAAATCTTTTCAAACTCCTGGCACGCAGGCTCGCCGGACTACTCCCAGATCTCATACACCCGGACCAGACGGGCTTCACCCCGGGCCGCAACACCCAGGACAACATTAGACGGACTCTAAACGTCATTGAGACGGCCAACTGGACTGGAGTGGAATTAGCTGTGGTGTCGCTTGACGCACACAAGGCTTTCGATATGCTGGATTGGGGCTTCATGGGAGAAACGCTCCAACATTACGGGGTGGGACCCAAATTCCGGAAATAGACAATGGCAAATTACCAGCCAAAGGTTAGCACCCCACCACAACCCTTAGAATCAATGGGACTATATCCTCCAAAATAGAGATCACCAAAGGCACCTGCCAGGCATGCCCCCTGTCACCTCTCATCTTCGCGTTGTCGATGGAGCCGTTTGCTTCCAGGATCCGCCAGAGCCCCGTGGTCCGGGGTCTTAAGTTCAAGAACGAAACGTACAAGGCAGCCCTGTACGCGGATGATGTGCTGCTGACACTGACCCACCCAGGCACATCTCTTGCGGCGCTAGGGGAGGAGCTGGATAGCTTCAAAGCTGCATCCGGGTTCACAATCAATCCCAAGAAGTCTGTAGCACTGGCCATCAACATTCCTAACGCAAAGCTAGACTCTCTGTCGGCCAGTCTCCCGATCCCGTGGGCCAAATCACACCTAAGCTACCTGGGGATCCGACTAACCAAGCTAGTGGAATGCACTTACAAACTAAATTTCCCATCCGTATTCAAGGACTTGCAATTGGTTATGTCCCGCTGGCAAAACCAGTAGATATCCTAGATGTGGAGGATCACGGCACTACAGATGAACCTGATCCCCAGGCTGCTCTACCATTGCCAAGCTCTCCCAGTGACAATCCCCAAGAAAGCCAGGCAGAAACTTCAAGGAAGCATGCTGAAATTCATATGGGGGGGGTGGGGAGGAGCAAAAAGCCACGAGTGGCCAGGAGGGTCCCGCTCAGAAGCCCTGGATCTGGAGGCCTGGGGGCCCCTGAGGTTGAGAGGTACTGCCTCGCTGCCCAGCTTTTGACAGTGTTCACATGGCAATCGGACACTAACAAACCTCGATGGCTGAAGTTGGAGGAGGACTGGAGCGGCTACCCATTGGAATCCCTTCCACATATCACATGGCCCAACCACCCTCTAAACACTGGCCCTCTCATGTCAACCAGGAACACAGTGAACATCTGGAAGCAAGCGGCCAGGAAGTGGAACTGCAAGAGCATGGTGGGCCCGCTCTCCCCGATCAGGGAGAACCCAGACTTCACTCCTGGGATGGGGCTGGGGATCTTCCTCAAATGGAAGGTGGGCGGCCTGAAGCTGGTGGCGGACTTTTTCGAAGGGGACACCCTCCTTACCTTCGAGGACTGCAAAAGAAAATTCCAGGTCCCGGAAAGCGAGAGGTTCCGATACGCCCAACTTCGACATTGGCTATCACACGACCCGATGAGAACACAAGGACACAGAGAACTCACAGCGCTGGAACGGACACTAACAGCAACCCCGCCCAGGGTAAAGATCTCAACCCTGTACAGGTTACTAGACAGGGTAGCCTCAAACTCGAAGGATCCCTACATGGAACGGTGGGAGCGAGACATCGGCTGAGAACTAGACATGACCAGCTGGAATCGCATTTGGGCGAGAACCCACAAGACCTCCAAGTGTGTCACAAACAAAGAGGGGGCTATTAAGGTCTGTTATAGGTGGTACATCACACTGGAAATCCTCCATAACTACAACCCCACCATACTGGTGGAGAGGATGCGCGGACACAGCAACGCTGTTCCACCTTCTTTGGTCATGCCCGAAGGCGGAAAGGTTTTGGAGGGAAGTCCTGGAACAGATCCGACTCATCACGTGCCTAACGATCCTGTGGGATCGGGAATTGTCCTATTGGGTGACACGGGAGAGGGACAATTCCTGATGTCAGGCAATCTGGTGGTCCTCTGCATGCATTTACTAACCGCATCCAAATTCTCAATCGCCAGGCTGTGGAAACTCCCGGAGGGCCCGGCGATCCCCGTGTGGTGGGTAAAGTGCTGGGACATTGCAGCAGCTGAGAAAATCATTGCCCTACGCCCCGGCAACAGAAGTACGTTTTACAGTGTTTGGTCCCCATTCCTAGACTACGTAGTGGAATTCCCTGGAGTAGCCAGACAACCACCATCTCTCCGCTGGCTGTTAAAAATGGACTGGATCCCTCCAGTCCGTGACAATAGCTGTCAAACTTATCGCCATCATTAAACGCAGCTCCTGTAACAATATCCCGAGACTGCAGCGATCCCCCCTACCGGTCTACCCCTGTGACCCCCCCAAACCCTGTTCGCCTCAGTGGAGGCTAAGTTGACTTTTGTTTGTTTACATGATACCTTTGTAACATGTCATTAAGAATGATGAAGCTCTTGTTATCTATAAATGCCAATAAAAAGTATAATTGAAAAAAAAGAAAAGGGAGATAAAACTCACACAATGCTAGCCAATTGCCTACGTAGACAAAGAGCAGACAGGACTGTATATAAAATCAACAATGAACAAGGCATAGCACTCACTGACCCCCAAGAAATCGCTAAATATTTTTCGAGATTCTACACCACATTATACTCGGCAGAGGGAGAATGCTCAAACCCAGAAATTGAAAGGTACCTAACAAACCTGCCCCGTCCCCCAATAGCACAAGACCATCTGTAAATGCTAAACAGCCCGATTACCACCACAGAGGTCCAGGACGACATCTCCAATCTAAAAGCGGGCTCGGCACCGGGGCAAGATGGCTACACGCCAGCCTTCTATAAACCAAACAGTCACTCCCTCACCCCTTTCCTAACTAAACTTTTCAACTCATTTCTACTAACAGGACAGGCCCCCCAATCATTCATTGAATCAATATTAGTAGTAATCCCCAAAGAAGGGAAAGACGCCTCGGAGTGCACATCATATCGCCCAATCTCCCTTATTAATGTAGATGCTAAGATCTATGGCAGTATTTTGGCAGCCCGCTTTGCCCACGTCCTCTCCCAACAAGTCCATACCGACCAAGTCGGATACGTAAAGGGTAGGCAGGGAGCAGACAACATCTGCAAGACCCTGGATCTTATGGTTAGTCCAGACGATACAGAAGACTGCCCCATTTTAGTGTCAGTCTATGCCGAAAAGGCATTCAACCGCGTTGAATGGCCCGTTTTAAAAGCAGTCATGAAGTGGTCCGGCCTAAGTGAAACATGGATCCAAGGGGATAAATCACTATATCGCAACTCCACGGCTAAAGTCTTAGTCAACATTATTGCCTCAAACCCCTTTAAGCTGACGTGTGGAACAAGACAAGGCTTCCCGTTCTTCACTTTACTATATGCCTTAGTGGTGGAACCCTTTGCCCAAGTAGTTCGATATAATTCTCAAACTCGGGGGATGACACGGGGGAAAGGAACACAAGCTAGCAATGTTTGCAGATGACATCCTGATGTACTTTACCTGACCACTAGACTCTATCCCTGCCCTCTTTGAAGACATGAAGAAATACGAAGAACTATCAAGATTTCGAGCTAACTTACAAAAGACAATAACAGTCCCATTAAAACCAAACACTGAAATTTCCCCCCATTTGATAGCAAAATGGGGCTTTCAAGTGCAAACACAAACCATCAGATATTTGGGAGTGGAGATCACAGTGACCCTAGCAAACCTGGATGCAAATTGCACCCCCCTATGAAATACTATTAAAGAAGATCTCTACAGATGGGTCAAGTTACCCCTCACCTGGGCGGCGCGATTCACTTCAATAAAAATGAACATCCTCCCCAGATGCCTATCCCTTTTCCAATCCCTCCCAGTGATAGTCCCTGACACCTTCCTTGCAGAGGTCAAACATACACTGTTAACATTCCTCTGGGCTAACGCAAAACCCAGAGTCCCATACACAACTCTGATCATGCCAAAGGAAGAAGGGGCATAGGATACCTGTGATGCCGGAAATGCATCGGAGGGACAGGGCCTCCGTATCCTTGTCCTTTACTGCCTTTTTATCGTGTGTTCTGTCATATTTTCCGCGCAGGAGTTCTTGTAGGACACCTGGCGGTGCAGCTCTCTCTCTTTTGGTTTGGTGAACAGACCCATGGGATACCCTTACGGCATCCATGGGTGGGGGGTACAACCCTGTGCCCCTAGTGTATGTTTTTGGGCACCTGTGGGTGGCCCGCAGAGCAGGGTATGGGCTGGTGGCAGCTCCATGCTGACTTTGACAGGTGCGCTGAGTATCCTCCATTTCGGGATCCCCAGGCCCTACCATTGGAATCAGTTGATTCCTGATGGAAAACAAGATGGCCCCTGTGGCCTCTTGCTTTCTATTACCTATTACCTTGTTTTCCCAAAGTCCTGGGAATCCCTGACTCTGTCCCTTCCCCCTGACTGGCTGTTGGATGGAAGTTCCATATATGGTGTTGTTGTGAAGTCCAGTCCAGACTGACTGGAGCCTTCCCAGTGACGGTATGTTGTGGGTACCTCCTGTGGGTGGGACCTGGGTGAATGGAGTGTTTGACCAATATGCACTTCTTGTTGTGGTTGTCTGGTTTCTGGTATGAGAGACAAAGACTGAGACAGCCCTGCCCGAAACTGGCCTGAATGCAGTGTGTAGTGTTGAATGGCTGGGTACTTGTCCCAATCCACATTCCTTGTTGTGAGTGTCTGAGAGGGAGGAGGATGGCCTGAATGCACTGTGTTCCTGATTGGCTGACTGACTGCATGAATGCCCTTCTGTATGATTGGCTGCTGAGAGTGACCCAGCAGTGTGGATGAGAGACAAGATAGTATATCTGGGGACCTCTCACCACTGGAAATTGTTCAGAAGCGTTCAGAAGCTGTGTCTACACTTTAAGAATAACTGGAACTGCTGATCCACGACGCCCAGCTGGAAGACGAAGACTTGCTGTTGCATTCGCTTTGACCTGATCTGAAAGCTGCCGAATTCGTCAAGGACTGATCCGAGAGAGGACCTGGTATGGCACCCTCTTCCCGTGCTCCGAGGGACCATCGAGCACCGCTAACCTTCACCAAAGCTCCCTGGAAGTCAGACCCTCGAAAGGCTGCTGACCCGAGACGGGACCGCTGAGGAGAACGAAGCAAAGCACCTGGACTTCGCCGCTGTCGAAGTCCATTGCCGTCGACCAGGGTTTGCAGGTTTGTGTAACTGCTGGAGGCCCGTCGAAGTTGTGTTGCCCAGCCGTGGGGACCACTTGACGCCGTGCCGCTGACGACCAGAGCCGCCCGCTCCTTTGCTTAAGAACATTTGAATCCAAGGACTCCCTTGTCCGCAACGTCGACCGCTTTGTCCCGCCGGAGAAAGTCGAGGATGACCAACACGCCAAGGAGAATCCGCCGGTGGGTTTCCCGCCACCTGAAGGCCACAAAGACTTCGTGACTTGACGCCATTGTTGGGCCACAGTTCTTACAAAACTCTTTGCGGTCCTGAACAATCCATCGCCGAGGTGCCCCGCACACCTCATCCTCGCAGGACGTCGCTGACGAGCACCGACTGGATCGACATCGGGGTCTCGGCACCCTTGAACTTTTCATTGCCGCCGTCGACGACAAGTTCACCATCTTCGACGCCTCTCGACTATCCGTGGCTCCTGCTTTAAAGGGAGTCACCCAAGAAGGATCCTTCGACGCGTCTTCGAAGAACTCTACTCCACCAGGTACTGTCACGACGCGTCCGTCCTGGAAGCGGTGGAATCGATGGAGGAAACACTAACAGAACCATTCACTGCGGTCTAGTGTTCGGACTGCCGTGCCACGCCCCCTGAGGCTCAACGTTATCTACGCACTGGACAACTACGCCGGTGCGTTGCAACCCTCAGTTTCCGCTTCGGGTTTACACGCTGAAGTTCCTTCCTTCGCGCGCTCCGTGTGAGTATTTCTCTGCCCTCCAGCTGTTTCCCCGCTGGGGTACTGTTTCCCGCTTTCCTCCGCCATACCTTGCTTGCTTACTTTGTTTGTCTGCAGTCCCCTCTCTGTGCTTCTCTTCTCTGGTCCATTTACTACAACCCTCGTTCTCCACTTCCCTTCGTGTGCGGATCCTGCTTCCACTCTGCTGCATTCGCTCACCTTCCGCCTTGTTGTGCCTGGATTTCGCTTCGCTCTGTTTGTATCTTGGAAGAGACTTCTGGGAATCGTAGTCTACACTCTCCTCCATCCTGCAGCAGTTAACCATCGCGCCAGGGTTTTTTCCGGTTTACGCCTTTTTCCCTGGAATTAGGGGCGGACTCCCTGAGGGTCCCACTGCCGAGCAATCTGCGAACTGGCAAGGTAGCCTCCAGACGAGTCCGTCCCAAAACCTACAAGGAGAGAGAAGAGGGAACTTGGAGAAATAGAAGAACGATATCTACAGAGAGCTCCTCTGAGGAACAAGATACAGGTGAGAAGGAAGAGAGGGAGGATTACCTTCACAAAGAACCCCCCAAACCTGAGAGATTGCAACGCCAAAAGATGGCCAGTTTGGAGCAATATCAGGAACTTGTCAATGCGATTCAGGGAATTACAGCTGAACTACAGGCAGTAAAAGCCGATAATAATGCATTAAAGGTGGATAATGCTGCTCTACGCCTACAAGTTACACAAAGGGAGGAGGTACGAGATGACCTTCCTCCTATGCCCTTGCCATGTGGCAAGTATGAAGGAAATCCCAAAGGAATGAAAGAATTTCTTGATGCCTGTCAGGTCTACTTTACCTTTCGCCCAAGGATGTTTTTATCTGACAGAGCCAAAGTCGGTTTTCTTATCTCCAATCTAGGAGGTAACTCCCTAGCTTGGGCAACTCCGTTGGTGACTAACTCCGACCCAATTCTAGCTGATTATGGAGCCTTTGTTCAACAGTTCCACACAAGATTCGAAAGACCCGAAGATCTATTCTCCTCATATGAGAACCTAGTGGATATTAAACAGGGTTCTCAAGATGTACAGACGTACTTGTCAACCTTTCAAAGGATTGCAGCGGAAACAGGATGGCCGGATTCTGCCAAACAAACCCTCTTCAGACGGGGTTTACTGGATGAGATTAAAGATGAACTCTCGAGGGTCGCTAGACCAGAGTCCTTCCAGGAACTGGTTACTCTGGCTCTTCAGATAGAATACCGTATGACCGAGAGACGCACCGAAAGACAAAGATACAAGTCTGGAATATCACCCTCCTCATCCTTCTCCTTTATTCCTACACCACCTGAAAGAACTGTGCAACAAACAGAAGAACCCATGCAAGTCGGAACTGCACGAGGGCCCCTAACTGCTATCGAGAGAAAGAGACGTAAAGACTTGAACTTATGTATCTATTGTGGTTCTGAGAAACACCTACTGCGAGATTGTCCGTATGTACCTCCCAGGAGATCGGGAAACGAAAGACCCCAACCCTGAACAGGGACAAGGAAGGGGTTCAAACGGCAGGTCCCATTATCACTAATACACCCCAAGTATCAGATGCCTCACATCAGTTGATGGTTTTACCTGTGGTTCTAGATTGGAAAGGAGGACACTCTGTAGAATGTCTGGCCATGTTGGATTGTGGAGCGGCAGGGAACTTCATGGACGATCAATGGGCTCTAGATCATGCTATCCCCAGAAGAGCGAAACCTATCCCAATCCCTGTAGAAGGGGTGGATGGTACCCCTTTGTCCTCGGGCCTTATCAGGCAGGAGACTCAAGAACTGGGAGTAAAGATGAAATTTCATCATGAAATAATGGTGTTCGATCTCATAAGAGCAGCGCACTTTCCAATTATCCTAGGCATCCCATGGTTAAGAAGGCATAATCCTGGCATAGACTGGACAGCCAATGTAGTGCAATTCCGCTCTGAACGATGTTTTCGGTCCTGCCTATCCAACAAGGAACAGTTATGTCCTCAAGTGTCTACTCTATCTGTAAGAAGTATCAACACTATACCAAGACACTATCAAGGTTATGCTGATGTGTTTGCAGACGTTCAACCCAGACCTTTACCACCAAGTCGCAATGAGGATTGTAAGATCGATCTGGTACCGGATGCTGTAGTTCCTTTTGGACGTATGTTTCCATTGTCTCTTCCTGAAAGGGAAGCTCTAAGAGAATATTTGGACACCGATATTCAAAATGGTCTTATACAAGAATCCACCTCGTCAGCCGGAGCATCTTTATTTTTTATCCCCAAGAAAGGCTCCAAGGAGCTCCGACCTTGTATTGACTATAGGGGTCTTAATAGCTTGACCATTCAGGATCGGTATCCCATGCCCTTGATTAAAGATATAATGGAAGCAGTGCAAGGAGCCAAGTGGTTTACTAAGTTAGACCTAAGAGGAGCATATCATCTCTTGAGAGTACGGAAAGGAGACGAATGGAAGACCGCTTTCCAGACTCCATTAGGTCATTACGAGTACAAGGTGATGCCTTTTGGGTTGGTAAATGCTCCAGCTCAATTCCAGAGATTTATGGATAAGATTTTTTGTGATCTTTTGTTCAATTCAGTAGTGGTCTATCTGGATGACATTTTGGTATTTTCATCAACCCTAACACAACATCGTCAGCATGTATCAGAGGTACTCCGAAGGCTCAGTATTCATCATCTGCTAGCCAAACCAGAAAAATGTTTGTTTGAAACTGTTACAGTTCCTTATCTGGGATTTATCCTGTCAGAAGGAAGGGTAGAAATGGATCCCAACAAGACCTCAGCCATCCAAGACTGGCCCACTCCAAACTCTGTAAAAGATATACAGAGGTTTCTAGGACTGACTAATTTTTACCGTAAATTTATCCCGGGATTTTCCAACATTGTCCTGCCCATCACAGCCTTACTAAAGAAAGGCACACGATTTCTCTGGAATACAGAGGCCGATATGGCTTTCAAACATCTCAAGGAGGCTTTCATTTCCGCACCCATCCTCAGGCAACCAGATCAAACCTTACCTTTTATTGTAGAGACAGATGCATCACAAGGAGCTATTGGAGCTGCTCTCCTCCAAAAGAAGGAAGATCAACTGGAGCATCCTGTTGCTTATTATTCTAGGACACTCTCCCCGAGTGAAAAGAATTACTCTGTAGTAGAAAAGGAACTGTTGGCCATCAGACAGGCCTGTGAAGAATGGAGGCACCTTTTACAAGGAGCGAACTTCCCGTTCCAGGTACGAACTGATCACCGGAATCTTAGTGTACTCAAGAGTATGGAATGCCGAAATTCTCGCCATGCCAGGTGGGCATACTTCTTCGCTCAATATGATTTCGAACTAACTTACTTACCAGGAAAGGAGAATCACCTAGCGGGTGCCCTCTCCCAAAGTTTTGGGGAAGAATCGGGTTCATACTCCAATCACGAACAGTTACTTCAAGGGAAGAAATTCATAGGGACAGTCAACATCTTTTTACAACAAGTGTTAGAAGCCCAAGCAAGATCCACAGTCACACGTTTTCCATCCTTAACCAAGAAGGGTGAATACTTGTTTAAAGACGACCAACTGTTCTTACCGAATTCCGAACTACAGTCTCAAGCACTAGCATGGTGTCATGATCTACCCACAGCAGGACACAAGGGTCGAGCAGCCACACTACACCTACTAAAGAGAAACTTTTGGTGGCCGACAATGGTCAAGGATGTCTATGCCTATGTATCGTCTTGCCCCACGTGTGCTCAAAGTAAATACAGCACGGCCAAGCCACTGGGTCTTCTCCAACAGGATTCATTACCTGCGGGTCCCTGGCAGCATATATCCATGGATTTTATCGTGGACTTACCTCCGTCAGAAGGATTCACAGCCATCATGGTTGTAGTGGACTCATTCAGTAAACTTGCTCATTTTTCCCCCCTCCAGGGTACTCCATCTGCTACCAAGACTGCAGAAGTATTTCTGAAAGACATAGTCAAACTTCACGGTCTACCACATACAATAGTCTCGGATCGAGGGACTCAGTTTACCTCAAAATTTTGGTCCATCGTTGTGTAAACAATTACAAATCCAAAGGGCATTGTCTTCCGGATTCCATCCCAAGAGCAATGGACAAACCGAACGACTAAACGCTACCTTGGACCAATACCTCAGATGTTACTGCAACCAGACACAGGATAACTGGAGTCAACTTCTATCCATAGCCGAGTTCTCCTATAATAATACAGTACATTCGGCGATTGGTATGAGCCCTTTCAAATGTACTTATGGATACGAACCTCGACATATCCCACAGTCAGTGATTCCAACCACTAACATACCCACTGTAGACCAATTGTTGAACACTCTCAAACAAACCCACTTGAGAGCTCAGGAAACATTAACGGCTAGCCGTCAATCCTATAAGAGATGGGCCGACAGAAAGCGACAAGCAAATCTGATCTGGAAGCCTGGAGATAAGGTTTGGTTATCCACAACATACTTACCAAGGCGTATACGTCCAGGAAAATTCACTCCAAGGTATATTGGCCCATACATCATTGAACAGCAGATCAATTCAGTAGCTTTTCGACTTAGGCTACCCTCTTCCTTATGAAGGATCCATCCAGTGTTTCATGTGTCCCTTCTCAAGGCTTACAAAAGAGATCTATATCAAAGACCTATTAAGAAATGCATCCCAAACTTAGAAGAAGATCCCGAATATGAAGTCTCTCAAATCTTGGACTCTCGTTACAGACACGGGGTTCTCCAGTACCTCATACTTTGGAAAGGATACCCTTGGACCGAAAGGTCCTGGGAACCTGCAAGAAACCTCAGTGCACCTCGACTACTACGTCTCTTCCATAGAAACCATCCAGGGAAACCCGGAGGAGTTCAGAGGAGAAGAGGTTATACTGTCACGACGCGTCCGTCCTGGAAGCTGTGGAATCGATGGAGGAAACACTAACGGAACCATTCACTGCGGTCTAGTGTCCGGACTGCCGTGCCACGCCCCCTGAGGCTCAACGTTATCTACGCACCGGACAACTACGCCGGTGCGTTGCAACCCTCAGTTTCCGCTTCGGGTTTACACGCTGAAGTTCCTTCCTTCGCGCGCTCTGTGTGAGTATTTCTCTGCCCTCCAGCTGTTTCCCCGCTGGGGTACTGTTTCCCGCTTTCCTCCGCCATACCTTGCTTGCTTACTTTGTTTGTCTGCAGTCCCCTCTCTGTGCTTCTCTTCTCTGGTCCATTTACTACAACCCTCGTTCTCCACTTCCCTTCGTGTGCGGATCCTGCTTCCACTCTGCTGCATTCGCTCACCTTCCGCCTTGTTGTGCCTGGATTTCGCTTTGCTCTGTTTGTATCTTGGAAGAGACTTCTGGGAATCGTAGTCTACACTCTCCTCCATCCTGCAGCAGTTAACCATCGCGCCAGGGTTTTTTCCGGCTTATGCCTTTTTCCCTGGAATTAGGGGCGGGCTCCCTGAGGGTCCCACTGCCGAGCAATCTGCGAACTGGCAAGGTGGCCTCCAGACGAGTCCGTCCCAAAACCTACAAGGAGAGAGAAGAGGGAACTTGGAGAAATAGAAGAACGATATCTACAGAGAGCTCCTCTGAGGAACAAGATACAGGTGAGAAGGAAGAGAGGGAGGATTACCTTCACAAAGAACCCCCCAAACCTGAGAGGTACATTGGGGGGGTAAAACCTTATTAGGAGGAAATAAGACTAGTGAACAATATATGGGCCCTCATTACAAGTCCGGGGCTGGACCATGGTGCTAATAGCACCATGGTCCATGCCGGACTCCGGCATGGTGGATGGCGGAATTACCGCCCCATTCCAAGGTGAGTGGGCGGTAATTCCCCATTCACCATTTGCCCTTCCCCATTCCCATTTTTGCCCCATAGGGCATAATGGGAATGGGGAAAGGCGCTAAGTACGGTGCCGCAAATTGCGGCACCGTACTTAGCACCAAGGTCACTTTGCGGCATGGGTTTTAACGCCTGCAAAAAGCAGGCGTTAAAACCCGGGACCTCTTAATCAGGCGTTAAGGGTTAACGGCGGCGACGGCGCCGTTAAACCCTTCACGCCTGACTTGTAATGAGGGCCATGGACTGGGCTTGTGCTATATATCTTTATTTTACAGGTTGCTCAGGTGGGGGGATCTCCACACAGAACTGTGTCTAAAGGTAGAGGCCAGTAATCTGCCTATTGTTTCAACCATCTTGCGTTCCTTCCTATCTCTATTGCTGGTTTCCTCGTTATTGATCTGTGTGACATTTTAACCGTACAGTTGATGCACTTTAATGAGATTTGATAACATTGGTGGTACCACTTTAGAATTGTATATATTTATCATTGTTGATTTCTGAGTACAAAGTGCGTTATTGTGATCGTGTACATACCTTTGAATATTAATTATATAAAGACTATGTTTTCAGTAATACAGTGTGTGGACATTCCTTTGTGGGGGTTCGGGGACTACACTGTACTTAAGAACCAGCCTGCATCACCTCCTGAGAAGCTAGGCCTTGATTGCTCGTCCATTGCTACCACTTGAGAATCTTGGCTGGGGTCCTCTGTGCCTCTCCTCTACCATATAGAGAGCGGAAGTACAGGCACCTCCCACCAGTATGTTCACAATACCCCAATTTATTAGAATATTATAGAGCCTCCCAACTCTGTATCCTCTCAGATCACCTATGGGAAAATCCTGAAAAGCAATGGGTATCACTAGAAAATATTTTCTTTGCACCAGTCACACTGGGGGAATGGTTATGGGTCCCCCTCTCCACCATGCCCCAAAGAATACAACATCACCCAGTTCTAGCTGTACTATGGACACTGTGGCACCCCTCCCGTCCCATGAAAGGAGTAACAACATGGCTGTCTGTTGTATATTCTTGTACAGATGACAGGAGGCGTGATGGCTGGCTGAATGGCTTTTATTGTAACATGGACTTCTGCCAGTGATATGTAAGAAATGCAAAACCTGGAGGAGAGGCAAGCATGCCCACTGACTGTTGCTGGGCGTTGTTGCAGTACTGCCTTGTGATGAAGGCCCCAAACTCGGAGTTCCTCTGGTGCTCCTGTAATGCGCGCGGAGCGCGCGGGGGCGGTCCTTGCAAACTACGCGAGATCTCGCGAGAGTGGGAGACTCTCGCGATATCTCTACACACCTCCCTTTGGTAAGGAAAGAAAGAGTTCATTGCATAACATAGTCACTGTATCTCACCGGTCTTCTGTGCTCCCTTCTCGGCCGGTCACCCCTTCCAGTGCGATCTTCTGATTGCTCCGGTTCGGATTCTGGCATGGGCGATCCCGGTTCCATCTCGGTTTCTTCCCTTTCTTCGTAACTTCTCTCGGGCTCTCGTTGTTCCCTTCGCTCATGGTCTATACCTTCTTCGGCCGGTGGTCTCTCCGGTGTTCTTGCTCTTTCTTGTCTCTTCTGATATAGGGCTACTCTTTCTAGATTCCATGTGCGCCCATCCTCGGTGCGGACATGGTTGGTTCCCCTGTGGACCACTTTGGTTGGTCTGCTGAACCGAGAGCCCGTGATTAGGTCCTTTTTAGGTAGTCTTATTTTGACCCAATCTCCGCCACCAATGTCTGACCTTTGCTTGGTTCTTCTTCTTTGGTCGCTCCATGTTTTCATGCGTACCTTGCTGTTCTCGATTCTCCACACCACTTCTGACATGTCCACTGCTTCATCTTCTCTCACTTTGGATAACCACAGTGGTATGAGCGTGGAGGCTGCACTCCTCCCTCTCAACATCCGAAACGGTGATATTTGCGTTATTCCGTTAGGAGTGAGTCTGTGGGCCGCTATGGCCTCCTTGGTGGTTTTTAGGGGGTCCATCCCCGAAGCCGTGGCCAGTTGGATGGCTCCCTTGATAAACCTGTTGGCCCTTTCGACAAGCCCATTGGCTTGGGGATGATACAAAGCCGCCTTCTTTTGGCCTATATTGTGCTTTCTTAGGAACTGTTCCATGTCCCGTGAAATCAGTTGTACCCCATTGTCTGTTACTACTTCCTTGGGGAGGCCTTCTCTTTGAAAAATTTCAGTGAGGACTTCAATTACCGTCGCCGTGGTAATGTTTGGGAGGAAGTCAGCCTCGACCCACTTGGATAGGTAATCGACCAGGACTATGCCGTACCGATGTTCTGGTGCCATCGCTTCCAGCGGTCCTATAAAGTCTATGCCCATTTTTGACCACACCGCTTCGGGTACTTCTGTGGGAATTAGGGGTGCCTGTCTGAGTTTCAGTCTTTTGTCACTATTGAGGCACTCATGACAGCGCTCTATCATGGTGCGGATCTCTTGGTCCATGGACGGCCACCAGTAAGCCTCTCGGACCCTGCGTCGGGTCATCGTGTTTCCCAGGTGACCAGCGTGGGCTCTGCACAGAATGGTGCTCCTCATGCCTACAGGCGGGATTATCTGGTCCATCTTCATTATTATTCCCTCCATTTCAGATATCTCATCGGCCACCTTCCAATAGGGTCTAATTCCTTCTGGCACCATTTTTTCACCTGGCCACCCTTCCTTGATCCACTGACGGATATTCGCCATGGCCGGGTCCTTTCTGTCCTCATCCAGCCAATGGTTCTCGCTGAGTTCCATGTAATCAGGTGCTTTTATGTCGGTGATCGATGCCACTATGCATTCTCCTTATAGAAACGTGGTGGCCTTTTCTTTACCTCTGGCAGTCTAGACATGCAGTCAGCCTGCGAATTCTTCCACCCTGATATGTGTTGCACTTCAAACGTGTACTCCTGCAGTTTTGCTGCAATGCGTGCCAATCTGGGTGTGGACACTTTTGTACCTCCCGGGCTGAGCATGTGGATGAGGGGTTTGTGGTCTGTCAGCAATTTGAATTTAGTGCCCCACACATATGTTCTGAAATGTTCTACCGCCCATGCACACGCCAACATTTCCTTTTCTATGGTGGAGTAGTTCTGTTCAGCCGAGGACAAGGCCTTCGAGGCAAAGGCCACCACGTGCTCCGTGTCCCCCTTCTTCTGCGTAAGAACTGCTCCTAGTCCGTATGCACTGGCATCCGTGGTGATGACTGTAACCCACTCTGGGTTAAATGGCTGTAAACACGGCGCTTCCATGATGTGTCGTTTTATACTTTCGACCGCCTTCTTCTGGGGTTCTTGCCATGAGAATACTGACCCTTTTTTGAGGAGGTCACGGAGGGGCGCTGAAGTTTCTGAGAACAAAGGGATACATTTTGCGTAATACTCTGCCAGTCCCAGAAATGATCTTACTTCATCTTTACTGGTAGGTTCCGGTGCTTTTATGATCGCATGCATTAGATTTTGTTTAGGACTGATCCCCTTTTCTGAGATTGTGTACCCCAAGTATTCGACCTCTTTCACTTTGAATGCGCATTTTTCATGGCGTAGTCTCACTCCTGATTCTTGCAACTTGGTGAGGACCGTTTTCAACGTGGCGTCATGCGTTTGTTCATCCCCTGCGTACACTAGGATGTCGTCCTGGAAATATACGACATTTTCGACCTTACGTAACAAGACATCTATCATGCGTTGGAACGCTGATGCTGCCGACGATAACCCGAATGGCATCTTGGTGAACTGAAAGGTGCCAAATGGTGTGATGAATGCTGTGAGGGGTTTTGACTCTTCATGCAATCGTATTTGATGATATGCATTGCTCATATCTAGTTTTGAGAAGATCTTGGCTTCCTTCATCAACAAAATAAGTTCATTTATGCTCGGTAGTGGGTAGTTGTCGGTGATGACTTCCAAGTTCAAACTGCGAAGGTCTATACACACCCTTAGCTCTTGTGAGTTCGGCTTCTTTATCAGCACTATTGGGCTCAGCCATTCCGACGCTTCCACTTCTTCAATGACCCCCTCCGCTCTCATTTTGTCCAATTGATCTCTGAGGGTGTCTCTTGCGGTTGCTGGCACAGGCCTCACACGATGTTTGACCGGGACGGCATTCTTTTTGAGCATTATTTTATGTATAAAGCCCTTTATGTGACCCGGCTCCTCCGAGAAAAGTTTTGGGTAGTCGCTCTTGACGATGGGCCCCTCCCTCGCGCAGACAGACAGTACCTGGTCTTCTGTGCTGGGGTCCAGTTTGATTTTGAGCTTGTCTTGGTCGTCCCATCCCAGTACTGCTGGGCCTTCGTGGCTGAAATACACTCTGGTGGTGGTTTCTCTTCCCTTAAACTCCACTTTCCCTTTGATATACCCCAGTAGTTCAACTGACGCACCTCCAAATACTGTGGGTTTGTGTCGTGTGGTGAGAACCTGGACTTTTTCTTTTCCCACCATTTCCTTGTATGTCCGTAGGGGTATTATGGTGAGGTCCGAACCAGAGTCCGCCATTACTCTTGTTTCGTGCCCGTCAATTTTGATTGTGCAATGGGGCTTTCTCTCTTCTTGCCCTTGTGCTGTTCACCATAATGACTGTGGGTATCCCCTCATCTTCCGAGGACGATTCTCTCTCCCTGTTGTGATCCGTGTTCACATTGGTGACTTTCTTGTTTCTCCACCGACACGCCACCGAAAAATGTCCGATGCGTTTGCAGATGGAACACTCCTTGTCCCTAGCCGGGCACTCCCTGTCGAACGCCAGGTGTTTCGTGCTGGTGCACCTGTGGCATTTCAGGAGTTCTTTCTTACTTCCCTTGCCCTCTCTTGAGTCCTGCACAGGTCTATCTCTCTTCGAGTGAAATGAGACCGCTTGGATTTCAGCGGAACTCTGTGTTCCCGTGAGTTCTTTTCATCTTCCCGCTGTTTCTTCAACCGCTCTGGCAATATCGATTGCCTTTTCCAGTTGTAGTTCTTTCTCCACTATGAATTTATCTTGAACTTTTCTGCTGTTGGTGTGGACTGTTAGCATGTCGCATATAAGATTCTCAGCATTGTTGCCGAAATTGCACAGTGCTGCCAGTTCTCGCAGTTTGGTGACGTAATCGTCGACCGGTTCAGATATTTCTTGCTTGCGGGTGTAAAAGCGTATCCTATGCAACACCGTGTTTTCTTTACTGGCAAATCTCTTCACTATTCTCCTAACTGCCTCCTTAAAGATGTCATCGTTGTCGCCCGCCACCGGGATCGGGGTAAGACTCTCAAACACCCGCTGTCCTTCCACTCCTAGGGCATTGAGTAACATAGCCCGCCGCCGTGCCGCTGAAAATCCAGCCCCTCCTAGCGCTTCTACATACGTCATGAATAGGGGTTGCCATTGCGGCCACGGGATGGCGGGTTTACCTGGAGTTTGCAGGAAGGGGGGTGGCGGCGTCGCTCCTTGCATGTTCCCACGTGGGTAGCTGTGGTGATCCTCGTCGCCAATTTATGTTGTATATTCTTGTACAGATGACAAGAGGCGTGATGGCTGGCTGAATGGCTTTTATTGTAACATGGACTTCTGCCAGTGATATGTAAGAAATGCAAAACCTGGAGGAGAGGCAAGCATGCCCACTGACTGTTGCTGGGCGGTGTTGCAGTACTGCCTTGTGATGAAGGCCCCAAACTCGGAGGAGCCGGCAGGACGTGTCTTCTCGCGTCCTCTGGTGCTCCTGTAATGCGCGCGGAGTGCGCGGGGGCGGTCCTTGCAAACTACGCGAGATCTCGCGAGAGTGGGAGACTCTCGCGATATCTCTACACTGTCCCCTCTCAGCTCTATCTGGTCCCCCCCATACGAAATCACATGAGCGAGGTACTCTGCTTCCACTCCTGGTACGAGGCAGACCCGGGTAAGAGTTGGACATATGTGGAGAAAGGGATCTTACATTTCCAAGGAAGAACTGGAGGAAGCCTTCATGATATCACAATAGCTCCCCTACTCTATTTACAACTGAAAAGTGTCCTTTGAGACCCACTCTGAGGCCTCTCCCTCCAACGTCCACTTATGCCATTCAAACAAATCCTCAGCATGCCCCGAACCTCCAAAGGGTTGATAGCTCAGTTATAGAGGGCACTAATCACCAGGGGTCACCTAGTACGCCCGGTAACTGAAACCAAATGGGATACAGATCTGGAGTTAGAAAACCAGCTGGATGCTTGGAGAGCCATACGCAAAGCCGCGTGGAGCTCATCAGTGTCAGTGCAATATAAAATGCACAACGCACGGCTACTGATGAGATGACACTACACCCCCCAAGGACTATCTAAGATGTTTCCGGGGACTTCCCCTTACTGCTGGAGAGATTGCGGGGAGATCTGTAATTACTGGCACCAATGGTGGAAATGTGGGAGGGTCCAGACATACTGGAAAGAGGTCTTGCGGTGGATCCAAACTATAGATGGTATTATCAGAACATTCACTCCATTATTAGTATTGTTTGGTGTCGAATCAGAGGGAGAAGACTCACACACAACACTCTCGCAACATGACCCGGAATGTATTACTTGCAGCAAGAGTGTGCCTAACGATTAAATGGAAAAATACCACCCTGCCCACAAAAAGAGAAGGGCTCACGAAAGCTCACTCAATTTATGAGATGGAAAGCCTCACAGCCACCCTACTGGAATCCTGTGCACATATAGACTCAATCTGGTTACCCTTTAAAAAATATTACTCAGCATATTGGGAATCTCTGAAACGAACAGACTAATACTGAACAGTGTCGTGCCTAAAAACGTTTACTGAAAAACCAAGTGCACTTACCGCAAATCATTCTGATTATACTGCAACTGTGAATCAACTGTGGAAGTGAGATTGTCTTTCTAAACCTCTAAAGTACCTTTATGTTTCTCTCGAGACGAGTTGGGGAGGGGTAGGGGACAGGGAGAGGGAGTGAGGGTTGTTCAGATGGGGGAAAAATCGCATAATGGTTTTTACTGTTGCTAAAAGACTTCTATACATTGTACTTCGTGACTGTTACTGTGAAATTAACATGTACTAGTGTCACACTTGTAAAACCAATCAAAATTATGTCAAAAAAACTATATCTCTCAAAAGGGAACTTATTATTTGGTTATTCTAAGGGTCTCTCATTACCTCTTGTCTTGGGTGTTGGTAGTGCTGGTTATGAACATTTCCTAGGGGTTTTCTTGA
Organism: Ambystoma mexicanum; assembly: GCF_040938575.1. Taxonomy (NCBI): domain Eukaryota; kingdom Metazoa; phylum Chordata; class Amphibia; order Caudata; family Ambystomatidae; genus Ambystoma; species Ambystoma mexicanum. The sequence continues at coordinate 1,400,098,094 of NC_090931.1, read as the reverse complement.
TCTGTTATGCCTGTATCTTCTTGGTTGTAGGCAATGTTGGTTATATGCTTCTCCCACTAATAATTTGTCCAAAGTCTTATGACAGCCTCTTGAATGTAGGTAGTACAGATTACAACCTTTCCCCTCTTGAAGTTTGCCCAAGGTCTTTTGACAGCCTCTTGGATGTAGAAAATACTGGTTACTATCCTTCTCCTCTTGGAGTTGTATTTTGACAGCCTCTTGGCAGTAGGTAATACTGGTTACATTTTTCCTCTTGGAGTTTGCCCAAAGTCTTTCTTCTTTGCCATTTAGCTGTGTTTTCTTTCATTAACTGGTATTCATTAAATACATTCTGCTTCATAATTGGCACATGCTTTTTTGCAGAATATTGTAAAACCTCATGGTTTGCCCAGCCAGGTGATTTCTGACAGGGGATCTCAATTTATTTCTAAGTTCTGGGAAGTGTTCTGTAAGGTGTTGAAAATTGAGATCAGTTTAACCACGAGTTAGCACCTAGAAGCAAATGGTGAGATGGAAAGGGTTAATCAGGAGTTACAAAAGTATTTACCCTGCTACTTAAAGTCTGGCTAGGGCTGAGGGAAATTGTTTTGGTTAGCCGAATTCTGTTATAATAACACGGCTAAAGAAACCACCTCTATGTCTCTGTTCTTTCTGAATCAGGGGTTCCATCCTTGTTTTCTTAGAGGGGTGGTTCTGGAGGAGGTAGAAGTTTCTGATGTAGAGAGTGGAATTAAAGCAATGGAGGAAAACCTCAAAAGGGCAGTAGAAACCTTACAAAAGAGCAAGTTGAGCTACAAGAAATGTGCAGATTTCAAGCGTAGACGAGCTCACGTGTATCAAGTGGGAGAATTTGTGTGGCTGCCCACTAAGAATATTGCCCTGAAAGGAAAGAAAAAGTTCAGTCCACAATTTATTGGTCCCTTTGAAATTGAACAGATAATCCCTCCAGTTTCTGTGAAGTTGAATTTGCTGCAGGGATTTAAGGTGCTTCCCACTTTTGATGTTAATCTTTTGAAGCGTTGTAGAAAGGGAACTAGATTGCAAGAGGTACCGGGCCAGTGTTATCAGAGAGTGCTGGTAATGAGTATGAAGTGCATGAATATTGGACTCGAGAGTAGTGCGTGGAAGATTGCAGTTGTATCTGGTGGATTGGAAGGGATACGGTCCAGAAGAGAGATCTTGGGAGGTAGCTAAACACGTTCATGCGCGAGGTTGGTCAGGAGATTTCATTGTCTCAGGCCCAATAACCCTGGCCTTGGGACAGGGCTTTACGGGGATGGGGGTACTGCCAGACTCACCTTGTGTAGTCAAGCAAAGAAAAGGGTGTGGGTACTGTGAGGAACCTGAGGGTGTCCTCACTTCTTTCCCCCCGGTATCCTTTTCTCAAGTAGCCAGGGAAAGGCCATCACTTTTGGATCATGCCCCTGGGGGTGGATTTGCGAGGGAGGATCACCTCGGTGGAGGAGGCATGGGGAGTGGAGAGAGGATGTCCTTGGGTGAGACATGGTATCCCCCATTTCCCTTTCACAATGAACCCTCCATCCCTCAAGCCTTTATAGGATTTTGCCAGCCCTTTCCATTTACTTCCCATAAAATATTCCACAAAATCCACCAATATGCTACTGGGACGAAGAAGAGGAAAACTAGAATGATTCATCCTCATTTTATTAAAGCAGACACATATCAACCCCAGCCAAGTACTGGGACAAAGAGGAGGACAACACGAGTGAAGCAGGACTACTGCTTTAACAGTGAGCGGTCTAGTGCTTTTTGGAACAAGTATGGAGGCGGAAACTTTAAAAGCTGGAATCCCGAGAGAGAATTAAGTCAGCTGTGGGAGATCACCCACAAACTGCTGAGTGCCGGTAGAGCTCTCCGGTGTAGCAGTGTGGCAGCAGGAGCGATTGAGGCCTGTGGGAAAGTTCAGAGCGTATGCAGCGGGAAGGGAAGGTAGAGGACCTTGGAGGCTGGTGGCAAGCCAGAAAAGGGAGGCCGGCGGGACCGAAGGAACTGGTAGTGCTAGTCCTGCGTCACAGAGGAAGCACTGCTGTGTGTGCGCGAGCCACGGAAGACTACTGGGAGAACTCTACGAGGGACCACAGGGGAAGAGAAAAACCAGTGGCAGCAGAAGACCTTGCAAGGAGCCGTATATCTGACTGGTGAGTGAAACCAGAATGGGGAACACCAGGCTGGCAGCCGATCATAGCAACAAGGTATTGGACATTGATATAAATGGAAAACACGCATTGCTACGTGAACTGTCAAGTTTGAAGCAGATATACAGCATTTTGAATACTGAACGAAATGGAAGCGAGTTAAAGCAGATATAAGGCATTTTGAATACAGAACTAAATGAAAACACGTTTGTAAACACTTTAGCATCTTGTGAGGAGTGGAAAAGAATGATTGTGCATCTTACTGAAAGGAAGTTTATGAACTTTATTGAAACCATGAACTGCATTAACCAAAAACAAGTGCTAGCAAAGCCAAGAGAGCACAAAAAGTTGTATGCATGATATGAGAAATCCAGCATTAGACAAAGCCGATAAAGGTCAAAGAGCTGTATGTTATAAGGAAACAAGCATTGACAAGAGCCAAAGAAGGTATAGCAAGCACATGGTGACTAACCAAGTCACCATACAGTGTCAGGAGAGTCTGACACATGTGAATGAAGGAAGCATCACTGCTAAGGAGAAGCAGCGGACTGGTGTTAATGGAAAAGCAGTCAAGAAGGGGTACCGGTTGCGTGACCTGTAATGGGTGGACCGTGTGGTCGGACAACTGCACTTAGCCTGGGTGCCCCTGAATGGAAAAGCCACTGTAAGCTCCTATAAAGACGCTTGTGTTGTGCAATTACCTTTTTTGATGATTTTGACATCATGTATTATTTTGAACGTTGAAAGATTTGAACTCTTGGGGAAGGAAACCCCCTTTGGTGCTTTGTTGAAAAGCTTGAAGATTTGAACTCTTGGGGAAGGGAACCCCTGTGCTTCATGAACTACTTTGAAACTTGGGAATGGGGAGATGGGTACAAGTCAAGAGCTAGGAGAAGCTGTGAACTTTATTTATGAACAATATTCATTTTTGATGCTGACCCCCCTACATATTGTATGCAGTTAGTTGTGAGGGTAAGTATAGGGTTGGACACAGACAGATGTTTTACCTTGGACTTTCTGGTGCAGATCATCCTTAGTTTCCTTTAGGTAGGGAAATCCCACCTAAAGGGTAAGTTAGGCATTACTCCACCATAACTTTTTGAGTTTATAAAACTTTGTTGAAAGAACTTGAACCTATTGTCTGTGCCTGACTCATGATGCCTTCACAGTACGCAAGGCATGTGTGAGGCGTCAGAGAGGTGCAGGGGGGTAGTGTCAGTTGTTAAGTATGGGTATTTGGCAAACATTATTTTCTCCTTAAGATTAGCTATGTAGGAGGCTGAAGTAGTGCCTGTCCAAGATGGTGGGGATGACTGTCAGTGTTGATTGGCTGAGCGGTATCTCTGGGGTAGTTTGGAATCTTGTAAAAGATTCTAAACTGTCCTTCATTCAAGCCTTGACAAAAGAGGGTCACAGCTAACAGTGTTCCTGAGAAAACCACAGAAAAGACAGCAAGTAAAGTCAACTTCAAAGTATCTGAGAAGGAGTGATCAGAGCAAGGAAGAAGACGTCAGAAATGTCCAGCTGGACAGCAATAAGTGCTGGGAAAAGTTGTTGTGTGTAGTTCTGTTAGAGAAGCCGGGAGAAGAAAAAGTCAAGAAGTATTGAACATTTTAAAAGTTGTTTTCTGACGTCTTATTATTGAATTGTTGTCCGTTTGTGAATTTGAGACATTTAATGTAAATAACACATTCTCAGCAACCTGGACAGGCGGCACACAGTTAACTTGTACTAATATTAACACTGGCGCGTGACAAGATTCGAAAGCTTTTCTCCGAAAGCTGTTCTCAGCATGGCTCATCCAAGCACTGCCATCCATTGAGAAAAGTACTTTAAGGCAAGCGCTCACGTCATGCATAGTCCCGAAGACCCTGACAGAGGTTCAGAGAGCCGCAGCGAAGTGGGGACAGCGATCCACTATCACGGTCTTCTATAAAGAGTACCAAGGAGGCATGCAAGAGTTTTAAAGCAGTGTGGAAGGTGACAGATTGTGTCTACAAGTAGCAGCCAGGATTCTGAATGATTTGTAACACAGAACCTGGTGAAAAATTTACTGAGGTTCTAAATCGTAAAAAGTTGGCAGTCAGGAAGCTTTGAATAAACCAAGCTAGCCTGAGAAAATAAATTACAAAAGAAAAAATAAAACTAAAAAGTTGATTTAGCAAAACATGACAAGACGTTAAAGGAGCAGTGGATTTCACAGAAGCCTTTCAGCTCTTAGAAAAGGCTGTCTTGTAGTTAGAGAGTATACATACAATTATTCAAAAGCATACAGAGAGGTCAGAGCTAGGAATAATGCTTAATTAATGATTGTATTTCACTTTCAGGTCTTCAGTCAGAATCCAGGTGCGCAGAGGGCGGCAAGCAGATATCTGACCTTTTTTATTTTATCCACTTCCCCTTTCCGCCTGGGGTTTCCAACTCTGCAATTAGTAAATCAAAGATTGTAGAGAGGGCAAGTCCAAAGGGTCTGGAGGATTCATCGTCTACTCATGCAGACAAGATGAGTTGGGACCTTACCGAATGAAAGGCCCACTTTGTTACACCTGCCTCTGTAGAGATGGATTCTGAGTTGGACATAACATTGAGTTCCTTGGGAAGGATATTGAAGTAAATGAGGGAAGAGATAAAGGCGGCTAGAAAGGATTCCCCATCACTTAGTGTTAAGATGGAAGAGTTAAGTCTAAAGGTGCACAAAACTACTGAGCCAGATGTGTCATCCTCCTTGACTTCGAATTCTAAGGTAGATCCTCCAGTGTTGTATCCGGAACTGGGTACTGGGATTCAGAGACAGGACAAGGTATTTTGTTATTTATTTATTTTTATTTATTGGGCATTTGTAATGCACCTATACAAAATGGGTTTCGAGGTGCAACAAGACAAGAGGGAGGTGGAATAGAGAGGACAAAAGAAAAACAATCTTACTAGGCGTTGTGACATTCAGATCATGCAAGTGCAGTAAAGAGAAGTGCAGGGGAGAGGGGTAAGTGCTGGACAGGGCGGCAGGGCCCATGAGAAAGCAAGTACTAGGGGAGGCCTGGCGGATAGGCCTGGAGAAAGCAGAGAGTTCAGGGGAAGGGGGGTCCATGAGCTAAGTGCGAGGTAAGGGGTGGGAAGGGCTACAAAGGTGCAGGCCCAGCCAGGCTAGGGCGGGCGGAGGGGCCTGGAAAGGCACATGCAGGTTGTGGGTGGCGGGGTCAAGGGAGACCAAGTGCGGGGGTAGACTGGATAAAATATTTGAGATACCCAGACCCTGCCATTGGAATCAGTTGATTCCTGATGGGAGACAAGAGGACCCCTGTGGCCTCTTGCTTTCTATTATCTGTTACCTTGTTTTCCCAAAGTCCTGGGAAGCCCTGACTCTGTCCCTTCCCCTGACTGGCTGTTGGGTGGAAGTTCCATATATGGTATTGTGGGGAAGTCCGGGTCAGACTGGCTGGAGCCTTCCCAATGACTGTATGTTGTGGGTACACCTTTGGGGTGGGACCTGGGTGAATGGAGTGTGGGACCAATATACATTTCATGTTATGGGTGTATGGTTTCTGGTGTGTGACACAAAGTATGAGACATCCCTGCCCAAAACTGATGTGAATGCAGTGTGGAGTGCTGAATGGCTGGGTGCTTGTCACAATCCACATTCCTTGTTGTGAGTGTCTGGATGGAGAAGAATGGCCTGAATGCACCGTGAGCCTGATTGGCTGCCTACCTGCCGAATGCCCTTCTGAATGATTGGCTGCCTTAGCCTGGCTCAGCAGTGTGAATAAGAGAGAGAACAATATATGTGGGGACCTCTCACTTACTGGAATCGTTCAGAAGCTGAAGTTGAAACTTGATGCCTACTCTCGAAGCCGAGCCAGAAGAAGAAGAATTACTGCTGCTTTCTGTCAACGCAATCTGAAAGCTGTCGTGCCTTTGAGGACTGATCCACGAGAGGACCTGGCAAGGAGACCACTCCCCAAGCACGAGGGGCACATCGTGCACCAGCTAACCTTCAGCAAGGCTCCCTGGAAGTCAGTCCAGAAACGACTGGAGACGGGGAACGCAGAGGAATCTGAAGTGAAGCGCCAGGACGTCGAGGTCATCGACGACCGCCACCGTCGACTGAGGTTCCGAGAACCGCTGTAACCTCGTCAACTGGAGCCGCAACGCTCCACTGCCTAAGACACTTTGAAATCAAGGACTCCCTTGCTCATCACCGTCCACAGCTTTGTCCCACCGGAGAAAGTCAAGGTCGCCGACGAACCGAGGAGAATAAGCTGGTGGGTTTCCCGCCACCTGAAGTCCACAAAGATGCAGATGAAGATCCGAAAGCCAGCCGGGGTAGAGTCCTGATCGCTGACGCCAACCATGGATGACCCGACGCCCTTGCTGGGCCTACGTTCTTCATGGATCTGCTTTGCAGCAACAAACTTTCATCATCGAGGTGCACTGCACGCCTCATCTTCGTAGGACGTCCACTACCGATCGTCGATGAGCAGCACAAGGACCGAAGCCGCTGACTCAACGACATTGTTCACCTTTTCCTCGAGGAATCTCGGCGTTCCCTCGCTCTTGCCTTAAAGGGAGTTCACTCAAGATGGATCCGTTGATGACCCGATGTCGAACTCTGGTAAACCAGGTACATTGGAGCAGTAGAACCTTTTTCAGAAGGAACCAAGACTATATTAAACACTATATGGACTGGGATTGTTGATATACTTTATTTACAGGTTGCCCAGGTGGGGGGATCCTCACACAGAACTGGCTCCAGACGGGCTGGGTCCAGTGGTAACCCGAGACTCGACTCCTGAGGGAGAAGAGCCGGAAGACCCTCCTGCGGGAGAGGTGCTCAACCTGGAGGATCACCCTGACCTTCAATGCCTGCTGGCTGAAGGAAGGCCCTCTAAGGGAGACTTCTGCAAGGGTCAGAGAGAGTGCCACTCTATGGAGGGTCTGAGAAAACAGGCCCAGGCACAAAGTGAAGTGCCTAGGTCTTTCCCGATTTATTGGGAGGGTGAGCTCCTTTGTAGTGAGCCCACTAAGCCTGAACCTGGTGCCCACAAGAGGCTGGTGGAACCCAGGTTTACAGGCCCATCCTACTGCAGTTGATACATGAGGTGCCCTTAGCTGGTCATCTTGGGACCAAGAAGACTAGGCAGAGGCTCTCTGCACATTTCTACTGGCCCCGGATGGGAGAAGAAGTGGAGTCCCACTGCAGGACCTGCCCCACTTGTCAGTTGTCTGGCAAGACTGGAGGCAGTGTCATTGCCCCACTGCAGCCGTTGCCAGTGGTTGGCACACCATTTGAGAGGGTTGGCATCGACATTGTCGGTCCCCTTGAACCTCCCACTTCAGGTGGACATCGGTTCATCCTGGCCTTGGTTGATCATGCCACCCGGTACCCAAGGCTCTCCTCGCCATTTTCACCAGATTTGGATTCCCTAAAGAGGTGGTCTCTGACAGAGCATCCAACTTCATGTCAAGTTACATGCAAGCGATGTGGAAAGAGTGTGGAGTAACCTACAAGTTCTCCACCTCTTACCATCTCCAGACCACTGGTCTGGTTGAGAGATTTAATAAAACTCTCAAGGGTATGCTGGGTGCTTTGGAAGAGCCCCTAAGGAGGAAACGGGATCTCCCCCTGCCATGCCTGCTGTTCGCTTACAGAGAGGTACCTCAAGAGGGTGTTGGTTTCAGCCCCTTTGAGCACCTCTTTGGACATCCCGTGAGGGGGCCACTTGCCTTGACCAGAGAAGGTTTGGATGCCACTCCTCCAGGTCCTGCCAAGCAAGTTGTGGACTATGTGTCACAACTCGCCTGCCGTGGAGACTATACCTAAGATGGAGACTGAAAAGGAAATAGAAGAAGGACTCCTTCCCTAGACTCACGGTGCGCATTCTAGTCTTTTGACTTTATATTCCCGGAAGTTGCTAACGCACTCGCGTTGCAACTTCCAGTACTTTGGAAAGTGTTTACCAGCGCTCACGTGTTATTCTTCCTTTTTCCTCCTGGCCGCTTTCCGAACGGCTTCCCCTTTCCGTTTCTGCCGTTCTCGGACGGCTGTTCCTCTGTTTGCTGTCTACTGCTTACCTGCTTGGACCCTCCCTCTTTCCTTGCTCGCAGTCCTTGCGAGGTTCCTGCTACTCTTCTGCATCCTAGCCCATCCGGATTCCCTGCTTTCTGCTGCTGCTCTGTGGAGTATTTATTTGGAGCGATTGTGTACTTCGACTACTCCTTCAGTTTCTCAAGTGCATTCTGGGATCAGTAGTCCCAGCAAGATATCACAACCTACCAGGGTTTTTTCGGCAAGGCTTTTTCCCTGGTCTGGGGTGGGCTCCCTGGGGTCCCCACTGCCAGGCAAATAGCATCTCAGGCAAAGTGGCCTCTGGTGGAGCCCATACCCATCGCACCAAACCAGGGGTAAGGACGCACAAGAAGCCCAGCGACTTTTGGAGACAGAGAAGAAAGGAGATACCAACGGATGACTCCTGGGACTCTGATTCAGACGGTACCTCAGCCATAAAGACTTCAGGTGAGGAGGGGGTTGGTGGAGATAGCAAGGACCAGACTAAATCTGAGAGATTGCAACGCCAAGAGATCATGGCTTCTCTAGAACAATACCAGGAAATGGTAAATGCCATCCAGGCCCTAACGGCTGAAGTACAGTCCCTAAGATCTGACAATACGGCATTACAGCAACAGGTTCAACAGTTGGGACAACAGGCACCTCAACGGGATGATAACAGAGGAGAACTACCTCCTCTTCCCTTGTCGTGTGGAAAATATGATGGGGACCCAAAGAAATTAAAAGAATTCTTGGATGCCTGCACAATCCAATTCACCTTTCGCCCCAGAACCTACGAGTTAGACAGAACCAAAGTTGGGTTCTTAATTTCCAATCTGACAGGCAACGCTCTGGCATGGGCTATGCCTTTTGTTACCACTTCAGATCCGATTCTTATTGATTACGGTCTATTCACACAACGACTAAAAGAAAGGTTTGAGAGACCGGAGGTCTTGTATTCCGCCTTCGAAAATCTACTCGACATACGACAAGGGTCATCGGATGTCCAAACGTACCTTGTGAGATTTCAAAGGATAGCTGCAGAAGCAGGATGGCCCGAAACTGCCCAACAGACTATATTCCGAAGAGGACTCCACGAAGACATTAAGGACGAATTGGCGAGAGTTGCTAGACCTACTTCTTTCCAAGACCTGGTCTACTTAGTCTTACAAGTAGAGTTCCGTATGGCAGAAAGGAAGGCAGAAAGAGGAAGACCACGCAATTTCGTATCAGGACCAAACCCCTCTTTGATACCTGAAAAGAGATCCACGGAAGAACCTATGCAAATTGGAACCACACGAGGACCTCTATCTACTGGCGAACGCAAGAGAAGAAGGGACCTTGGCTTGTGTATGTATTGTGGGTCAAACAGCCATCTATTGAGAGATTGCCCTGAAGTACCCCCCAGAAGACAGGGAAACGAAGGACCCCAACCTTAAACAGGGAAAGGGAAGGGGTGAACACCATAAATCCCTGTCACTTAGCACAGCCTTTGGCTTTGGACTGTTGCAGTCTTATGGTAATCAAGATACTAATAGAATGGGAACCGACAGGGTCCGTGGAGTGCATAGCCATGTTAGATTGTGGAGCGGCAGGCAACTTTGTGGACGACAAGTGGGCCAAGGAACATCTCTTACCCAGACGACCGAAGATCAGATCTATCCCGGTGGAAGGAGTCGATGGTACCCCACTAACGTCAGGTCCCATTAGTCACGAAACACAGGAATTGAAGATAAAGATGGCTAATCATCAAGAATACCTCTCATTCGATCTGATCAGGGCGGCACATTTTCCGGTCATACTGGGAATTCCCTGGTTGAGAAAGCACAATCCCACATTGACTGGAGTTTGAACACAGTAGACTTCAAATCACAGTACTGCGATCAACATTGCTTAACTACAGAAATCACCCCTGTCATTCAAGCAACACTGCATCCTTCCTTCAGTGTAAACATGATACCAGCTCCATATCAGGAATTCATAGATGTATTCACAGACACACAGCCCCGTCTTCTACCACCACATCGCAGAGAAGATTGCAAGATTGATCTGACCCCGGAAGCGGTTGTACCTTTCGGGAGAATGTTTCCTTTGTCACTACCTGAAAAGGAAGCTCTGAAAGAGTACCTTGCCACCAACCTAGAGAATGGCCTTATTAGAGAGTCCTCTTCCTCAGCAGGGGCTTCTCTCTTTTTTATTCCCAAAAAAGGAACAACAGAACTACGTCCCTGTATAGATTACAGAGGTCTGAATAGTCTTACGGTGCGAGATAGATATCCTATGCCATTGATGAAGGACATCATTGAAGCCGTCCAGGGTGCCCGGGTCTTCACCAAGCTGGATTTGAGAGGAGCTTATCACCTTTTAAGACTCCGCGAAGGGGATGAATGGAAGACGGCTTTCCGGACACCTCTAGGACATTACGAATATAGAGTAATGCCTTTTGGACTGGTCAATGCACCGGCACAATTCCAACGATTCATGGACAATGTGTTTTCAGATATGCTCTACTCCTCAGTGGTCATTTACTTAGACGACATTATTGTCTTTTCCGCCACTCTGGCTGAACATCGTGTCTTGGTAACAGAAGTCTTACAACGTTTAAGGAGAAACAGTCTACTAGCTAAACCCGAAAAATGCATATTTGAGGCATCCACAGTACCATATTTGGGTTTTATATTATCTGCAGATAACATACAGATGGATCCAGCCAAGACGGATGCTATTACAAATTGGCCTGTACCCTCTAATGTCAAGGGAATCCAACGATTCTTAGGACTTGCGAACTTCTATAGAAAGTTTATCCCCAATTTTTCTGAGATTATTCTTCCTATCACCAATCTTCTAAAAAAAGGGGTGACATTTCTCTGGGATTCCGACACTGAGCAAGCCTTCCAAACTTTGAAAAGATCCTTTTGTACAGCTCCGATCCTCAGACAACCAGATCAAACACGCCCGTTCATAGTGGAAACTGATGCTTCCCTCAGTGCTATCGGGGCAGCATTATTACAAAAGGAGGAAGACGGCTTAGAACATCCTGTCTCTTATTTTTCACGCACGTTGACCCCTAGTGAACGCAACTATTCCGTGTTAGAAAAGGAACTCCTAGCCATCCGACAAGCATGCGAAGAATGGAGACATCTGTTACAAGGATCTGTAGTCCCATTTTTGGTCCGTACGGATCATAAAAACCTTAAAATCCTTCAAAAGATGGAATGCCGCAATTCACGACATGCCAGGTGGGCGTACTTCTTCTAACAATTTGATTTTGTGATCACCTATCTCCCCGGAAAGGACAACACTCTGGCAGATGCCCTTTCTCGGAGTATGGGTGAAGATTCGGGAGATCTACCAGAACCGGAACTCATGTTAGCAGGAAAGACATTCATCGCCACCATAAACACATTTTTGCGACGGGTAAAGGCGGAACAACAGAACAATAGGAGCTCAAAAATGGATTTGAAAGGGAAGGGCAACTTTCTCTTTAGAAAGGAAGCTTTGTATGTTCCAACCCGAGAACTCCAAGTACAAGCAATGTCCTGGTGTCACGATATTCCTTCTGCTGGACACAAGGGCCAAAGAGCCACACTAGAGTTAACATCCCGTCAATTTTGGTGGCCTTCCCTGGCTAAGGATGTGAAGGAGTATGTAAAGGCCTGCCCTGTGTGTGCTCAAAACAAGTACGATTACAACAAACCCCTAGGACTTCTACAACAAGAAAAACAGCCCGAAGGACCTTGGCAACAGATATCCACGGATTTCATAGTGGAGCTGCCGGAATCCTGTGGACACACCGCCATAATGGTTACAATCGATTCCTTTAGCAAGTTGGCTCACTTTTCTCCTCTTAAAGGACTCCCTACTGCCAGCACGACTGCAGAAGTTTTTCTGAAGGACATAGTCAGGCTTCATGGGATACCCACCAATATAGTCTCAGATAGAGGCGCTCAATTTACATCCAAATTCTGGACAGTTCTGTGCAGAACATTAGGAATCAGGAGATCTCTTTCCTCAGGGTTCCACCCGGAAAGCAATGGGCAAACGGAACGTTTGAACGCCACTCTTGAACAGTACATACGGTGTTTTTGTAACCAAGAACAAGACGACTGGTTCCATCTTCTGCCCATGGCCGAGTTCTCTTATAACAACACAAGACATACCTCCCTAGGTTTGAGTCCTTTCAAGTGCACCTATGGTTATGACCCAAAGCATATACCTCTCTCTGGTATCCCTCCTACAAACACACCTTCAGTGGATCATCTACTGGATACCATACAGAGGATGCACCGAATATCAGAATCCAATCTCGCAAAAGCTCGACAAGACTGTAAAAGATGGGCAGATCAAAAGAGAAGCCCAAATCCTCAGTGGGAGGTAGGAAGGCTGGTATGGTTATCCACCAAGTATTTACCCAGATGGGTTCATCCAGGAAAGTTTGCACCCAGGTATCTTGGACCCTTTCGTATCTCAGCCAAGATCAATCCTGTGGCTTATAGACTGGACCTTCCCCCGATTCTCAAAAGAATACATCCTGTCTTTCATACCTCACTCCTTAAACCACACATTGAGGACCCTCATTCCCGAAAGACAAAAGGACCCCCTCAAAAGACCACAAAGACCACTGAGGAATATGAAGTTTCTGACATTATGGATTCCAGATACAAGAAAGGTGTACTGCAATACCTGGTTTTTTGGAAGGGATACCCAAAGTCGGAATGCACATGGGAACCTGTTAAGAACATTGCTGCTCCTCGTCTACTACGGAGATTCCATCGCCTTCACCCCGGAAAACCAGGGGGTGGAGGCCTGAGAAGGGGTCATACTGTCACAACTCGCCTGCCGTGGAGACTATACCTAAGATGGAGACTGAAAAGGAAATAGAAGAAGGACTCCTTCCCTAGACTCACGGTGCGCATTCTAGTCTTTTGACTTTATATTCCCGGAAGTTGCTAACGCACTCGCGTTGCAACTTCCAGTACTTTGGTAAGTGTTTACCAGCGCTCACGTGTTATTCTTCCTTTTTCCTCCTGGCCGCTTTCCGAACGGCTTCCCCTTTCCGTTTCTGCCGTTCTCGGACGGCTGTTCCTCTGTTTGCTGTCTACTGCTTACCTGCTTGGACCCTCCCTCTTTCCTTGCGAGGTTCCTGCTACTCTTCTGCATCCTAGCCCATCCGGACTCCCTGCTTTCTGCTGCTGCTCTGTGGAGTATTTATTTGGAGCGATTGTGTACTACTCCTTCAGTTTCTCAAGTGCATTCTGGGATCAGTAGTCCCAGCAAGATATCACAACCTACCAGGGTTTTTTCAGCAAGGATTTTTCCCTGGTCTGGGGTGGGCTCCCTGGGGTCCCCACTGCCAGGCAAATAGCATCTCAGGCAAAGTGGCCTCTGGTGGAGCCCATACCCATCGCACCAAACCAGGGGTAAGGACGCACAAGAAGCCCAGCGACTTTTGGAGACAGAGAAGAAAGGAGATACCAACGGATGACTCCTGGGACTCTGATTCAGACGGTACCTCAGCCATAAAGACTTCAGGTGAGGAGGGGGTTGGTGGAGATAGCAAGGACCAGACTAAATCTGAGACTATGTGTTAGGCCTCAGACGGAGGATCACACAGATGATGGGCCAGGCGACAGCAAACTTTAAGGCCAGCCAGGAATTGAACAAATACTAGCATGACCTTAAAGCATCACAAGTGGATTGGACATCAGGACAGGAGATCCTTGTGATGGATCCTACCAAGCCTCAATGGATCCTACCAAGCCTCAAGCTTTGCCAGATAAGTGTACTGGACCCTTCAGATAATCTCCAAGATGGGCAAAGTCAATTATCTGGTTGACATAGGAGTCCGTGGGGTAGCCCGTCAGGTATTCAACGTCAACAGGCTGAAGCCTTTCCATAGGTGAGCGGAAGTCTCATGTCTTTTGCTAGCTTCAGAGCAAGAAGAGGATGAGTGAGAGCCTCTTCCTTAATGCCTACAAGCTCTTTGTCAGTGACAGCATAATTTAGTTCAGGTGCCGCAATCGTTCGTGACCAAAAGGCCACTGGATGGAGTTGACCTGTCTCAGGGTCTTTTTGAGAAAGGACCGCCTCCATTGCCAAACTGGATGCATCAGTTTCTACCACGTACGGTAGATCTGGGCGTGGATGCTTTAAAACTGGGGCTGAGGTGATTTTTCGTTTTAGGTCTTGGAAGGCCTTTTCCGCTTCATCCGACCACTGAAAGCGTTTGTTCTTCTGTAATAATGATGTGATAGGATGCACCAAATGTGAGAAGTCTGGACTGAACCTGCGGTAGAAGTTCGCAAATCCAAGCATGCTCTGTACCCCTTTGATTGAGGTTAGTGAGGGCCACTTGAGGATGGCATCTACTTTCCGTGAATCCATCCGAACACCATTTAGGGTCAGAACAAACCCAAGAAACTCGACCTCGGTAATTTGAAAGAAACATTTTTCCAATTTTGCATACAATTTATGTTGCCACAGTTTTTCAAGTACAGCACGACCGCTCTTCGCATGGTCTTGTTCAGAAGATGAGTACACCAAGATATCGTCAATGTACACAACGACACAGAAATCAATTAGTTCACGAAGGACATAGTTCATAAAATATTGAAACGCTGCCGGGGCGTTACAAAGCCTAAAGGGCATCACCTGATATTCGAATAGCCCGTACTTGGTACGGAAGGCGGTCTTCCATTTGTCTCCCTTTTTAACACGTACAAGATGGTACGCCCCCCTGAGATCTAACTTAGTGTAAATAAGAGCATCCGTTACTTGGTTCTGTAGTTCCGGGATTAGAGGCAAGGGGTACAGTTTTTTTTACAGTTACTTGGTTTAACGCACGATAGTCGATACAAGTTCTTAGGTCTCCTTCCTTTTTTGGGACGAAAAACAAAGGCGAGGCTGCCGGGGACTTGGACGGGCGAATTAAATCGTTAGCCAGGTACTGATCTAATTATTGCTTTAAATGAAGATTCTCCGGTTCCGTAAGGGCGTAGATCCTACTGCAAGGAATTTGAGCACCAGGTATGAGATCGATCTGGCAATCATATGGTCTATGAGGTGGTAAAGTGTTGGCTTGATCTTTCTGGAAAACATCCTGAAAATCCTGGTAATCCTGAGGTAGCAGATTTGTTGGACTCATGACTGTTGCAATCTTTTTTATCAGGGTTTCTTCCAGATATCAAGTATGAGCACATTCTGAGAAAGTCACTCTCTTTTCATGCCAGTCAATGCAAGGATTGTGCGTTTCTAACCATGGCATTCCCAGAATTATTTGGAATTGTGGAGCCTTGATTAAGTCGAACACAATATTTTCTCGATGCCCATCTTGGCCCAACAGTGTCATTTCCATCGTTGAATGAGTTACTGGACCAGAAGCGATCTCTGACCCATCGACGGTGGTGACTAAATCAGTTGTGGTCTTTTCGCAAAGAGAAAGATTCATCCTTGTAGCCAGCTCTTGATCCATATAGTTACCTATGGCTCCGCTGACGATGTAAGCTCTGACCGCATGCATACGAGACGCTTGCTGGTGACTAATGAAGATCATTGGTAAGGCTAGAGGTCTTAGAGTCCTTCTTCTCGCTCGACAAGCGGACCTCTACGCTTGTCGGGCGGGGTAATTTTCCAGCTCTGGTTCAGCGCTGCTCTTGTCAGCGACCCCTACTGCCTTCTTAGGTGGTTTCACCAGACAGTCTCGTAAAAAATGCCCTGCTGTTCCGCAATATAAACACAATTGCTGCTGCCTCCTCTTGTCTCTTTCAGTTTTGGATAACGGCCCCCTAACTCCTCCAATATGCATTGGTTTGGATGTATCTGTACTTTTGGAGATGTTGTGTCTTGATCTCACCAGAACCCGATTCTCAAATCTAGCTCGATCCGCCTTCCGGTTCTGAAGTCTGTGGTCCAGCTGAACTACCAGGTCTATGTACTCAGCACAGTCTTGAGGTGGGTTGACCACCTGCGCCAAAACGTCTTTTAGTTCACCTCTAAACCCACGATGGAATAGCGTAGTTTTTTTGTCTTCGGGACACCTGGTTTCCACCACCAATCTATTAAAGGTTGCAATGTAAGTTAACAGGTCCTGGTTCCCTTGATGTAGAGACAGAAGTACGTTATCTAAGGCTTGGCCTTGAGAGTGTCGGATGAACAATTTCTCCATGTTTTGCTGAAATCCCTGGAAATCTCGGAGAAGAGGGTCATCTTGATTAACTAGTGGTATGTACCAATCAGCTGCATTGCCACTGAGGTACGACAGTACAAAGGCCACTTTAGATTGATCATTTGGAAAAGCTCCAGGCCTACATAAGAAGTGTAGGCGACACTGATTCATAAAAGCTGCAAACCTTTTAGGGTCTCCGGCAAAGCGTTCTGGTGGAGGTAAAGGTATAGCCCTCTGCAGTACCACTTGTACTGGGCTGCTTGGCTGAGTTGGGACTGAAGCTCCCCCCAATCCAGGTAACGGCGTGTGGCCAGCTTGAGATTGGAGTAGTTGTCTGGCGAGGTCGTCCGTACCCTCTTTTGCCACAATAAGTTCTCTTCTTAGAGCATTATTTTCTTGCCAAGCTGAATGCACCTCGGCTCTAAGTTTCCCCAGGAGCTGGGCTAATTGGTCAGTCTCTGAGATTTTCCATGGCGCCCGGGTGGAGTTTTGTGTAGAGGCTTCGCGTTCCGTTATGCTCACCTTGTTTCCATAGGGGCGCCGAACGAAGCTGAACTGCGGCGGTCTATACCAGCGTGACTCGTAGAGAAGTGATGAGTGACTGCACCTGCCCCTTTAGCTTCGTCTGTTGGGCACGAAGGAAGATTTGCCTAAAATGGGGAAAGTGATAAATGAACTAGCCGTAAGGAGAAGGGCCAACTTCCACCTGCATGACAGGGTTCCAGACAACAATGACTCTGAGGTAAGTCTTTATGCCTCTTTCCCATCTAAGGAGCAGGTGAGTGTGCCTGCCCATCCGCGACCCCATTTCTGTGTTTTTTTTGTTTGTTCAATTGGTGCCCCAGGCCCCGCGTTGCCCCGTGCTTCCCGGCCTCCCCTTCCTGGTTCTCCCTTGCCCGCCCCCACCCCTGATTGGCTGCTGCCTAGTGGTTGCCTGGGTCTAGCGACCCGTTCGGTGCACCCGCTCCTCTTTCCCATCTAAGGAGCAGGTGAGTGTTCCTGCCCATCCGCGACCCCATTTCCGTGGTTTTTTTGTTTGTTCAATTGGTGCCCCAGGCGCTGCGTTGCCCCGTGCTTCCCGGCCTCCCCTTCGTGGTTCTCCCTCGCCTGCCCGCCTCCCAGCCCGCCCCCCACCCCTGATTGGCTGCTGCCTAGTGGTTGCCTGGGTCTAGCGACCCGTTCGGTGCACCCCCTCCTCTTTCCCATCTAAAGAGCAGGTGAGTGTGCCTGCCCATCCGAGACCCCATTTCCGTGTTTTTTGTTTGTTTGTTCAATTGGTGCCCTAGGCCCCGCGTTGCCCCGTGCTTCCCGGCCTCCCCTTCCTGGTTCTCCCTCGGCCGCCAGCCTCCCAGCCCGCCCCCACCCCTGATTGGCTGCTGCCTAGTGGTTGCCTGGGTCTAGCGACCCGTTTGGTGCACCCGCTCCTCTTTCCCATCTAAGGAGTAGGTGAGTGTGCCTGTTCATCCGTGACCCCATTTCCGTGGTGTTTTTGTTTGTTCAATTGGTGCCCCAGGCCCCGCGTTGCCCTGTGCTTCCCGGCCTCCCCTTCCTGGTTCTCCCTCGCCCGCCCGCCTCCCAGCCCGCCCCCCACCCCTGATTAGCTGCTGCCTAGTGGTTGCCTGGGTCTAGCGACCCATTCAGTGCACCCGCTCCTCTTTCCCATCTAAGGAGCAGGTGAGTGTGCCTGCCCATCCGCGACCCCATTTCCGTGTTTTTTTTGTTTGTTCAATTGGTGCCCCAGGCCCCGCGTTGCCCCGTGCTTCCCGGCCTCCCCTTCCTGGTTCTCCCTCGCCCGCCCGCCTCCCAGCCCGCCCCCCAATCCCTGATTGGCTGCTGCCTAGTGGTTGCCTGGGTCTAGCGACCCGTTCGGTGCACCCCCTCCTCTTTCCCATCTAAGGAGCAGGTGAGTGTGCCTGCCCATCCGAGACCCCATTTCCGTGTTTTTTTTGTTTGTTCAATTGGTGCCCCAGGCCCCGGGTTGCCCCGCGCTTCCCGGCCTCCCCTTCCTGGTTCTCCCTCGCCCGCCAGCCTCCCAGCCCGCCCCCCACCCCTGATTGGCTGCTTCCTAGTGGTTGCCTGGGTCTAGCGACCCGTTCGGTGCACTCGCTCCTCTTTCCCATCTAAGGAGCAGGTGAGTGTGCCTGCCCATCCGTGACCCCATTTCCGTGGTGTTTTTGTTTGTTCAATTGGTGCCCGAGGCCCCGCGTTGCCCCGTGCTTCCCGGCCTCCCCTTCCTGGTTCTCCCTCGCCCGCCCCCCAGCCCGCCCCCCACCCCTGATTAGCTGCTGCCTAGTGGTTGCCTGGGTCTAGCGACCCATTCGGTGCACCCGCTCCTCTTTCCCATCTAAGGAGCAGGTGAGTGTGCCTGCCCATCCGCGACCCCATTTCCGTGTTTTTTTTTGTTTGTTCAATTGGTGCTCCAGGCCCCGCGTCGCCCCGTGCTTCCCGGCCTCCCCTTCCTGGTTCTCCCTCGCCCGCCCGCCTCCCAAACCCGCCCCCCACCCCTGATTGGCTGCTGCCTAGTGGTTGCCTGGGTCTAGCGACCCGTTCGGTGCACCCGCTCCTCTTTCCCATCTAAGGAGCAGGTGAGTGTGCCTGCCCATCCGCGACCCAATTTCCGTGTTTTTTTTGTTTGTTCAATTGGTGCCCCAGGCCCCGCGTTGCCCTGTGCTTCCCGGCCTCCCCTTCCTGGTTCTCCCTCGCCTGCCCGCCTCCCAGCCTGTCCCCCACCCCTGATTGGCTGCTGCCTAGTGGTTGCCTGGGTCTAGCAACCCGTTCGGTGCACCTGCTCCTCTTTCCCATCTAAGGAGCAGGTGAGTGTGCCTGCCCATCCGCGACCCCATTTCCATGGTTTTTTTGTTTGTTCAATTGGTGCCCCAGGCCCCGCGTTTCCCCGTGCTTCCCGGCCTCCCCTTCCTGGTTCTCCCTCGCCCGCCTGCCACCCAGCCCGCCCCCCACCCCTGATTGGCTGCTGCCTAGTGGTTGCCTGGGTCTAGCGACCCGTTCAGTGCACCCGCTCCTCTTTCCTATCTAAGGAGCAGGTGAGTGTGCCTGCCCATCCGCGACCCCATTTCCATGTTTTTTTTGTTTGTTCAATTGGTGCCCCAGGCCCCGCGTTGCCCCGTGCTTCCCGGCCTCCCCTTCCTGGTTCTCAAGCCCACCCCTTCCTGGTCCCGCTTCCTCCCGCCTCCCGACCCGCCCATCCCGCCCTTCATCACTGGTCCTCCCAGGGCAGCCCTCTGCCCGGCAGCCCCCAGCGGCTAAGGGCCCCAAGGCCAAGGGCAGCTCCAACAGAGGCGGCTCCAGGAAGTGTCAGCAGGTGTCCGCAGGGGAAGCCAAGGAAGCCACCAGACACCGACAAAACTGTAAGTGTTGGCTTGGGTGGGGGGTAGAGCAATTACTCTACTCCAGAAAGCTCCTGCCACTCTAACCTACCTTTCAATGGCCTGCAGTCTAATGTTAACCAGTACCATAGCCCGAGAGAACCACACAGATTAGCCTGCGCTACCTCTAGGCAGAAATGTGATTGTAAGCATATGCCACACTTAGATGGAATCTCTAATGGCCTCTCTGTGAAAGTTGAATTTAGAAGTGTACCCAATTGCATTTAGAAGTTGTGACCAATAGCCTCTCTGAGGAAAGTTGAATTTAGAAGTGTACCCAATTGCATTTAGAAGTTGCGCCCAATATTCCCTCTGAGGAAGTTGCATTTAGAAGTGTACCCAATTGCATTTAGAAGTTGTGACCAATAGCCTCTCTGAGAAAAGCTGAATTTAGAAGTGTAGCCAATTGCATTTAGAAGTTGTGACCAATAGCCTCTCTGAGGAAAGTTGAATTTAGAAGTGTACCCAATTGCATTTAGGAGTGTACCCAATTGCATTTAAAAGTTGCGCCCAATAGTCCCTCTGAGAAAGTTGCATTTAGAAGTGTACCCAATTGCATTTAGAGGTTGTGACCAATAGCCTCTCTGAGGAAAGTTGAATTTAGAAGCGTACCCAATTGCATTTAGGAGTGTACCCAATTGCAATTAGAAGTTGCGCCCAATAGCCTCTCTGAGGAAAGTTGAATTTAGAAGTGTACCCAATTGCATTTAGAAGTTGTGACCAATAGCCTCTCTGAGAAAAGCTGAATTTAGAAGTGTACCCAATTGAATTTAGAAATATACCCAATTGCATTTAGAAGTGTACCCAATTGCATTTAGAAGTTGTGACCAATAGTCCCTCTGAGAAAGTTGCATTTAGTAGTGTGCCCAATTGCATTTAGAAGTTGTGACCAATAGCCTCTCTGAGGAAAATTGAATTTAGAAGTGTACCCAATTGCATTTAGAAGTTGCGCCCAATAGCCTCTCTGAGAAAAGCTGAATTTAGAAGTGTACCTAATTGCATTTAGAAATATACCCAATTGCATTTAGAAGTGTACCCAATTGCATTTAGAAGTTGTGACCAATAGTTCCTCTGAGAAAGTTGCATTTAGTAGTGTGCCCAATTGCATTTAGAAGTTGTGACCAATAGCCTCTCTGAGGAAAATTGAATTTAGAAGTCTACCCAATTGCATTTAGAAGTTGCGCCCAATAGCCTCTCTGAGAAAAGCTGAATTTAGAAGTGTACCTAATTGCATTTAGAAGTTGTGACCAATAGCCTCTCTGAGAAAAGCTGAATTTAGAAGTGCACCCAATTGCATTTAGAAGTGTACCCACTAGCGTGCCCTGCTCAATCAAGTAGCGCCCAGTAGTCCCTCTGAGAAAGTTGCATTTAGACGTGTCCCCAATTACATTTAGAAGTTATGATCAATAGCCTCTCTGAGGAAAGTTGAATTTAGATTGATGCTTAATACCCTCCCTGTATAAGCAAATTGAATCTAGAGTCTAATGTAGAATCTAAAACGGCGACTAATAATCTAATACAAAGTCGATTTACATTCATGCCTAACACCCTCCCTGTATAAAGGTGAATTGAAAGAAGTCCACCCACTAGCGTGCCCTACTCAATCCTATTAGTATAACTAACAGTATAGCTGTGTACTCAATCCTATTAGTATAACTAACAGTATAGCTGTGTAATGTAGAATCTAAAACGGTAACTAATAATCTAATACCCCCTCTAAGTAAATTGAATCTAGAGGCTGACCAAATATCTTCTCTGTGTACAGGTGAACTTAGAAGTGTACCTAATAAACTAATATCACCTCTGTCTACAATTGTATCTAGAAAGCACCAAATAGTCTTTGACCAGTTGAACCTGCAAGTGTGCCTAAAAGCGTGAGCCACCGATCTTAGAACTACAATCAGAAAACCCTCTTAAATCAACCTAAAGCTCGCACCAATCATGAGCGCACCCACTCCACCAGAGTCTGTCAGAAACGACCCCCGTGGACCAACACCACTCTCCGATCTGCCTTCCCTCCCGCCCCCCCTCCCAAATCACCCCACCCTCCTCCGCACTCCCTGCCATTCCCCTCTCCAAACACCAAGCCAGGGGGGCACGATGGTGAGCCACTCACCCTAAAACCACTCATCCCCTGAACCCCACCCCGACCCACCAGCATCGCCCATACCCGCTCCCCTCACTATCATACCTGGCACACCCCACCCTGCAATCACCCACCCCCTGCCTTGCCCTGATACCCTTGCCACCTTCCCCCCCCGACCGCACCCTTTCCCCTCCCTAAAAACTGCGTGCCTAGCCCTAGCAAGAACCAAAGCTGCTTCCCTCTCCCCCTCTGACCCCCCTACCCTCTCTCACACACCAGTCGCAGCAAAGAAACTAAAGAGGAAAATTTCCTGGTCCCCCTCAATCTCTCAGCACTCCTCGCCTCCCCTGTCTCGACCCACCACCTCTCTCCCACAATCTCCTCCTTCCCCCGTGGCCTCTCCCTTCCTGAAACCTCTCTCCCTCGATTTCTACTCAACTGCAACTGAAACTCCCAACCACCCACACCCTATCCTCAAATCCCCCAACCCAAACCCGATCATCCTATCACACGCAGCCACCCAACCCCTCCCGAAGCCTGCCAAATTTTCTGCTCGCCCACTATTCCCTAGCATCACCAACCTTACCCCTCTCCTTCCACTCTCTCCACCACCGCCTCATCCCGCTCCAGCACCAAAACCAACCTTGCCTGCCGATGTGAACTGTATCGTATTTAACGCCCGATCTGTAGCAAAAAACAGACATTGCATCTTTGACCTCCTCGCCTCTGTCAAACCAGACCTAGTTTTCATCACTGAAACCTGGTTCTCTGATGACTTCGGCCAAATCGCTTATGAAGCCTTTCCCCCTGACTACTGCCTCATCGCACTGAACCGTCCGTCCAGAGGAGGGGGGTAGCATTCGTCTTCAAATCTCTCTTCCGCGCCTCAGTCATGGACAACCAACCCTCCATTCCATCCTGTGAATCGCTCCTCGTTAAACTATCCCTCTCCCCGTCGCTCACACACAGCTTCCTAATAATCTACAGGCCCCCTGGCTACGATAGACAATTCGCAAACAACCTTTGCGATTCTATTGCCACCCTCCAACTAAACCCTCCCAACCTCACCCTTCTTGGAGACTTCAACTTATGGCTCGACATCCCCACCAACCCTATGACACACGCCCTGGTTGACGGTGTAGATGCAATTAATCTCCAACCCCACATAAACGGCCCGACTCACTATATAGGACACACTCTTGATGCCATCTTTAGCTCCAACACCCTGATTCATTTAAAGCCCCCCACCCCTATCATCTGGTCCGATCACTTCATTCTCTCGTTCGCCATCCACTCACCCGGCCCCCTTCCCGTACTCGCATCTGAACCTCCGAACCTACACAAATGCTGGAAAAAACTAATAATCACCCCAGACCTAGCCGAGGCACTCCTCCAGTCTCCACCACCTACCTACCGTCCCAACAACCAACTAACCCCTGAGGCCTTTGACTCATGGCTCAACGCATCTCTGATGCGACTCAACCCCCCCGTGCAAACCATAAACCCGCCGAGGCCCTTTCCCCAGATGGTTCACTCCTGAGTTGAAGACCACTAAACGACATTACAAATACCTAGAACGCAATTGGCAGGAAGAGAAAACCCACGAGAGCAGGACCACCTTGGCCCGACACCTGTATCGGTACAAGGCCGAAATCCGGAAAGCAATAAAAGCCCACTACAACACCCGAATCCTAAACTGCAAAAACCCAAGCAAAGAACTCCACAAAATCATCTCCGAATTCACCATTCCAGCTTGTAATACAACCGTCCCGACCCCGTCACAATCACTGTGCGACTCACTCTCCCTCCACTTTTACACCACGGCTATTGAAAGGACAAAAACTCTAAACACCAAACTGGCTCTCTTACAGCCACTTAACAATCCTCCGCCCGTACCGGCCAGCCCATCAGCTGCGACCTCTACGCAACCAACGTTCAAATCCTTTAGTCCAATATCACCAGAACAATTTCTCAAACTTCTATCTGCCCGCAAACCATCTGGATCACCACTGGACCCTTGCCCAACCACAACCCTTAAAGACATTTTTGCTTCCACCTGCGCAGGAGAACACGCAAGATCTATCATAAATGCCTCCCTTTCTTCCGGTATCTTTCCCGAAGCATTTAAAATGGTGCACGTCAAACCTCTAATTAAAAAACCTTTGCTCGACCCTCTCGAGCCCAAAAACTACCGCCCAATCTCAAACACCAGGTTCCTTGCCAAACTCATTGACCGAACCGTCTACTCTCAACTAAATGCCTTTGTCGAAGCCAACAATCTCCTAGACCCCGCCCAATCAGGTTTCAGAACACGTCATGGAACTGAACGAATGTGTGGAATGGACGAGTGTGTGGAGCGGACGAGTGTGTCGAGCGGACGAGTGTGTGGAGCAGACGAGAGGGTGGAGCGGACGAATGTGTCGAGCGGACGAGTGTATGTGGAGCGGACGAGTGTGTGGAACGGATGAGTGTGTATGGAGCGAATGAGTGTATGTGGAGCGAATTAGTGTATATGGAGCGGATGAATGTCTGTGGTGCTGATGAGTGTGTGGAGCGGATGAGTGTACGGAGCAGATGAGTGTGTGGAGCGGATGAACACATGGAGCAGATGGATTTGTAGAGCCGATGAATATGCTGAACGGAGGAGTATGCTGAATGGATGAGTACGTAGAGCGGATGAATAGTATGTTGAGCGGATTAGTGTGTAGACCGGATGAGTGTGTAGACCAGATGAGCGTGTAGATCAGATGAGCGTACTGAGCAGATGAGCGTACAGAACGGATGTGTATACAGAGCGGACGAGTATACAGAGCGGATGGGTGCATAGGCAGACAGCAGTACATGCGCGGGGTAGACTGGAGTGCATGCGCGAGAAGGACAGGAGTGCATGCGTATGAAACACATGAGAGCATGCGTGGGGCACACTGGAGAATGAAGGATAGACTAGAGCACGCAAGGTGAACCAGAGTGCGTGAGTATGTCGAGCAGACATGAATGTGTAGGACAATCTTGAACGCCTGAAATAAACAAAAATGCATAGAACGGACCTGTCCGCACGGAATTGCGTGACGTACATAATATGCTTTGGAATGCAGGGAACATTTGAAAGAGCATACATCATACCATACCCCACGCTTACTCTCTCCTTTACACCACCACTCAACTAGAACACAGAGATACTATGACACTATTCGGTATAACTGTTCTCATATCAACATCTCCTGCTCACTCCCCATCACTCTAAGTAAACATCGCTGGTTTCACACCCCCCAGCCAGGCGTTCTCCTCAGGCCTAACGCAGCCACACTCGGTCTGGATAATTCCGGCCAGAGCGAACACATACTCCTGATCTCTCAACCACCACACCTACCGCTAAGAAGCAGCTACCACATGAATTCCGCACCAGCTGCACACATACCTGGTGCGCACACGCACTTTTTGGACTCTCTACTCTCTCTAATCTCTACTCTCTCTACTGACCCGAACTTCGGTTCCCAAGCGCGTTCAACCTACCAGCGCCTTCAGACCATACCAATGGTATATAAGGCGCTATATAAATGCAAAATAACATAACATAACAATCCTGTATAGCGTGAAATGCTTTAGAGTTCTGGTTGTCTTAAAGTTCACTCCTGTACCTTTCTTTGCAGATTCCCCTTTGCGGTACTCCCGAAGAAAGGTGACTCCCCACCGGATGGGATGAGGTAATGCCAAGGTACGATTCAAAAATGTCCAACAAGTGATATTGTTCTTTCATGCTATTAATCCGCTGTCTCCTTTTATTTTCTGCAGGAGCGGCGCCGCCGTGGAGAAGGTCGTGTAATGGTGACTCACGTAACCGCAAGTGAATACTGCGTCTGTTGAGTATTATGCTGCACAAGATTGAATGTCCTTTAGCGAAGCGCAGCTTGTTTTCTTTCCTTGTTCTGCAGATGCGGCTGCACCGGGACGGCGATCGTGTGAGAATGCCTCGTTGGATCGCGTGGACGTACAGCGCTTAGGTGAGTATCACACTGCGCTATGCTAATTGTCTTTAAGCTGGTTCTTACGTAGACTGTTTAACTGATGTTCCTTTTTCTGCAGATGCGGACACTCCCGAGTGATGGTAATGGAGTATCAGGTAAAGCTCTTGTTCTAATCTGTGATCTCTCCTTCCTTTGCAGGCGCGGATCGCAATGATCAGGACGGGTGTCGCTGAAGACAGGACTGAAACTGTAGACATGTTGAGCGTTACGCCGCAGGAGTGCAGAATAACGCAAAGCGTGTTCTGTCTTTCAGGCGTGGTTTAAATAGCTTCCCAGAAGTAGTTCCCAGGTAAAGTAGTCCCTGCACCACACCTTATCAAATAGTCCCCAAATAAAGTAGTCCCTTCAACCAACCTCAGACTGGGTTGTACATGGTTCTGTTACTTGATAAGCTGTCTTGCCTGAAAAGGCAGTATGAGCCTGGCGCTAACGGCCCCAGGACTGAGTCCAGGAAGCCCTTAGGTAATCCTTTCGGGGCTTAAAGGTCCCCATGGGTGCCAGTACTCTGGGCCGACTGGTCTGCTCCTGATGTGACAGCATCTCTCTCCAGATCTGACACCAGAGCAGCATAAGGCCTGCAGGGCTTTGTTTCGGCAGTATGCCCCTCTGTTCTCACTGATGCCAGGCCTCACCCCAGGGTACAGGCACAAAATTGACACTGGTGACAGTGTACCTATCAAAAGTAGGTGCGACCGAATTTCAGACACGGTTAAGAACCACATCCAGGCTGAGGTCGCCAAGATGTTGGATCTGGGGGTTATTGAACCCTCAACCAGTACCTGGTCCAGTCCAGTGGTCCTTGTCCCCAAGGCAAGTTCCCAAGCATGTACCAAGGATTGGCGGTTCCGTGTGGACTACAGAGGAGTCAATGCCATCACCAAAACTGACACGCACCTATTGCTCAGGGCTGATGAGCTTGTGGAAACCATAGGTGCTACCAAATTTGTGAGCACCTTTGACCTTACCTCAGGCTATTGGCAAATAGCTCTGACGCACCATGCCAAGGAAAAGACTGCGTTCTCAACACCTGAGGGACTCTACCAGTTTAGAGTCATGCCTTTCGGGTTGAAGAATGCACCTGCCACCTTCCAAAGATTGGTCAACCATGCGCTCAGTGGGCTGGAGGCCTTTTGTGTGGTCTACTTAGATGACATTGCTGTTTACAGTTCCACCTGGGAAGAGCATTTGACTCATTTGGATAAGGTGTTGCAGGCCTTGAAAAAGGCTAACCTCACTATCAAGGCCACCAAGTGCCAGATAGCTCAGGGGAAAGTCACGTATCTTGGTCATGAGGTAGGAGGGGGTCGAATCCAACCTCTCCCCAGTAAAGTACAGGATGTACATGACTGGGAGACTCCCACTACTCAAACCCAGGTAAGGGCCTTTTTTGGGCCTCACTGGTTATTACCACAACTTCATGGCAGACTATGGAACCATAGCTGCACCTCTGACAGCTCTGACTTCGCCCAAACAACTGAGGAAGGTTAATTCGACGGAAGACTGTCAGAGGGCCTTTATTGGCTTGAAGGAAAGTCTGTGTAGGGCACCTGTGTTGTTTGCGCCTGACCACAGCAAACCCTTTATCGTTCAGACCGATGCCTGCAACACCGGAATTGGAGCTGTCTCGTCCCAGTTAGATGACAAAGGGAGGGAACATCCAATCATATTCATCAGTAGGCAACTAAAGGATAGAGAACTTAGGTGGGCTACTGTTGAAAAGGAATGTTTTAGCATGGTTTGGAGCCTTAGGTGTTTTAGGCCCTACCTTACACAGTCTTCCTTCAAGGTCCAAACAGGCCATAAGCCCTTAAAATGCTTATGCAGATGAAGGGTGAAACCACGAAACTGCTCAGGTGGTCCATTAGCCTGCAAGGGCTAGACTTCACCATTGAGCATAGACCAGGGAAGAGTCATGATAATGTGTATGGCCTTTCCAGAAGGTATGTTGACAGTGTGGATGAGGGTGTCAATCTCATGGGAGATTAGAGCACCCTAACCTCAGTCTGGGGGGAGGCGACTGTGATGCTGGAAATGCATTGGAGGGACAGGGCCTCCCTCTCCTTGTCCTGTACTCCTTTTATCATGTGTGTTCTGTGTTGTTTTCTTCACAGGAGTCCATGTGGGACTCCTGGCCTGGCAGTGCAGCTCTTCCTCTTTTTGTTTGGGGTGAACAGACCCTTGGAATACCCATATGGCACCCATGGGTGTGGGTACAACACCCCTAGTGTATGTTGTGTGGGTACAACACCCCTAGTGTATGTTTTTTGGCACCTGTGTGTGGCCCACAGAGCAGGGAATGGGTTGGTGGCAGCATCATGCTGAATTTGACAGGTGCTCTGAGTATCCTCCATTTTGGGATACCCAGGCCCTGCCATTGGAATCAGTTGTTTTCCTAAGTCTTGGGAAGCCCTGACTCTGTCCCTTCCCCTGACTGGCTGTTGGGTGGAAGTTCGATATATGGTATTGTGTGGAAGTCCAGGCCAGACTGGCTGGAAGCTTCCCACTGACTGTATGTTGTGGGTACACCCTTGGTGTGGGACCTGGGTGAATGGAGTGTGTGACCAATATACATTTCATGTTATGGGTGTCTTGTTTCTGGTGTGTGACACAATGAATGAGACTGCCCTGCCTGAAACTGGTATGAATGGAGTGTGGAGTGCTGAATGGGTGCTTGTCCCAATCCACATTCCTTGTTGTGAGTGTCTGGATGGCAAAGAATGGCCTGAATGCACTGTGAGCCTGACTGGCTGCCTGCCTGCTGAATGCCCTTCTGAATGATTGGCTGCCTGAGCCTGGCTCAGCAGTGTGAATGAGAGACAGAACAGTATATCTGGGGACCTCTCACTCACTGGAATCGTTCAGAAGCTGAAGTCGAAAGTTGATTCCTACTCTCAAAGCTGAGCCGGAAGAAGAAGAATTGCTGCTGCTTTCCTTCAATGCAATCTGAAAGCTGTCATGCCTTTGAGGACTGATCCAAGAGAGGACCTGTCTAGGAGACCTCTTCCCGAGCTATGAGGGAACATCATGCACCAGCTAACCTTCACCAAGGCTCCCTGGAAGTCAGTCCCAAAACAACTGCCGACCGGAGACGGGGACCACTGAGGAATCTGAAGTGAAGCGCCAGGATGCCGAGGCCATCGACAACCGCCACCGTCGACCGAGGTTGGGAGCACTGATGTATCCTTGTCGACAGGAGCAGCAATGCTCCATTGCCTAAGACACTTTGAAATCAAGGACTCTCTTGCTCATCACCGTCGACCGCTTTGTCCCACCGACGAACCGAGGAGAATCCGCCGGTGGGTTTCCTGCCAACCAAATTCCACAAAGACGCTGACAAAGATACTAAAGCCAGCCGTGGTCGAGTCCCGGTTACCGACGCCAACTGCCGACAACCTGACGCCCTTGCTAGGCCTACGTTCTCATCGATCTGCTTTGCAGCAACACATTTTCGTTATCGAGGTGCACTGCATGCCTCATCTTCGCAAGACGTCTACGACCGATCGTCAACGAGCACCACAAGGACCGAAGCTGCTGCCTCAACAACATTGTTCACCTTTTCCTCGAGGCATCTCGACGATCCGTGACTCCTGCCTTAAAGGGAGTTCACTCAAGAAAGATCCGTCGATGACCCGACGTCGAACTCTGCTGAACCAGGTACATTGGGGGTAGTAGAAACTTTTTAGAAGGAACCAAGACTATATTAAACACTATATGGACTGGGCTTGCTGATACACTTTATTTACAGGTTGCCAAGGTGGGGGATCCTCACACAGAACTGTGTCTAGTGGTAGTGTGGGCTACATTGACCCACTGAACAGAATTTCTCCATAACCAAGCTGCGCTTCAGCAGAAACAACAAAATGGGGGTACTGGCTCCCGTGAGCACCATTGCACCAAAACTGCATTTTGCAGCAACAAAAAGAATGCTGCACTGTTTTACCAAGCACCCTGGGGCAAGATGGAACAGGAAGCACCCCGAGAAAGGCTACTAGGGTGTGTTCTTGTTTGTCTTAAAGAAATGGAGTGAAAAAGCAGCGCTGCTTTGCTGCAAGCCTAAAATTCTCATTGAAAAGGGAATATGTCGCCTCTAAAATGATGCCGCTCTGATCCTATTTTTCCTGTTTTCACCAAACTGCTTTTATCAAAAAGACCCTGTCACGTCCAGCCATATTCACATTGTGCTCAATCAGAAAAGAGCATTATTCCTGAATGAAAGGCTGTGCCAGCCAAACCTGAGAAAATCAACAAAAAGCTTTCCTTCAGCTACACGGGAAATGCTTAAATTGTGCTAAAAAATGGCAAAAATCACTGCTTGAAAAGAAAATCTGAGCTTTCCGTGCACTTGTGAATTCCAGGAGACCTTTGCCTTGTACAGACTGTTGTGTACAAGAAACTAACTATGGCTGAAAAACAATGTGGGAATCTAGATAGAAAAACCGGATTTGCAAGAAAAATGCAACTTTCAGTCACCATGTGTTAAATGTACTTTTGCAAAATAAAGGAAAATATCTGTTCAAAAAGGACATGTTGGATAAAGCCTTGCCCTTATCTAGCAATGTGGAGGGGATTGTTATGTGAAAATATCTGTCTGAGATGGTTCTATTCAGCAGGTTTTCTTCCAATTCAGAGCAAAAATAAATACAATTCAATCAAACTGCAATGGCTGCCTGGTGGGAAGTCAGCCCAAAAATAGGTTTCTGCAGTGGCTACATGAGGGGAGAACCAGCCAAACAGGTCTGCTGGGAAGATGCTAGCAACATAAGGACCCCCACATTAAACTCCTTGAACACACAATTGATAATTGCTAGGTTGGACAGACTGTGCTCCAGCCTCATACAATAGAATTCTAGGACACTAAAGTGTGAAGTGAAAATTCATACCTCCTCGTGATTTCCACCAGAAGCTTCAAAGGAAATCTCAATGGCAACCTAGGGTGAGGGGGTAGCCTGGAAAGGCATGCCCATACATGGAGAACAATACTGATTTTTTTTCCAAAGAGTATTTATTAATAAAAATGTTAAAGATGTTTATCTCTGCAGCAGGACTTTGCAAAAATGTGAAAATGTCACAGTTTAAATGTGATTTTGTGGTTTACAATTTAAGACATTGTAACATTCACTGACCCCGTAGGAATAGAAATGGCAGAGAATTGGGTATTATAAGGAATGTATCCATGATGCCATTGCACATTTTAACACTGATATGCCTAATAATAATCTATACACATGTGTAAAGTTATAGAATTTTTTAAGTAATATAATTCTCCCTGAAAAGCGTGAAAAACTGGTAGAAGGGCGAAACAAGGTCCCACAATCATGAGGATTGGACTGCTATGCTCCGCATACAATATGTTATCTGCCCATGTGATGTGTTAAAATGCCACAAATGTATAAATGTGTAAATTAGGTTTTGACTGATTTTGGGCAAAAAGGACTGTAGGATGGCTTTTTACCTCATAAAATGCAACCTCATAATCTGGGACTCCTCCCCAAGGAGGCAACCAACATTGATTGTCCTATCCGTATCTTGTAGGTAGGCCTAGCTCAGTTCTGCCCACCAATAATTCTGTGATGTCACCATGCTGTATATAAAGAGTAGCTGACAGAACTACGGGGACAGGCACTCTTCCTGAAGTTCCTGTGCTGCGTTCCTGATCTCCTCCATTCATCTTGCTGATTCCAACTACAGGGCCAAAGCATTGCTGACCCTACTCCAGAGCCCATTGAAAAACCCAAGCATAGCTGATTCCTATCCCAGCAATGCCAGTGATCCAGAATCAACCCACTAATCTCCCATTAAAAAGGTGAAAGCTGTGGTACCTTTTGCATCTTGAAATCAGACCGGCATGCTGCCCACTAACTGCTTGCCCACCGACTGTATCCAGCGGTACCTGTCCCATCCAGTGACCCGAATTGCCCAGCTGTTCGCTACCCGGTGACCAGGCCTTGCCCAGCTGACTTTTGCCAGGCGCGCCGTCGTGTGGTGACCAGAACCTGTTGACTGTCCAAAAATCCCAAAACCAAAAAGTGAACTGTGAGTATAATCCCCACCCCATAGAGACACATAGCCTATCTTGTCTTGCCTTTGTCCTTATCCCACTCTCTAAGTAGTCATATTTACAGCCTGGTAACTTGTTGAAACTGTTAGAATTATCCTCATCTCCTGTCCTTAATGTTTAAGTGCTAGTGCCATCTCTTTTCAATTTTGTCTGGTGTAAATTATAAGCCCTTAGTTATATTTGGAATAATCAAACCAATTTCCATATATTTTATTGTTGGGGTTGAGCACTGGGGTGACAAGGTTGTCCTCGCGAATCAACCTTGGAGCTTACTGTGTTCCACCTTAACAATGTAGCCTAGATAATTTAGTGTAAGTAACATTTTCCTTTCTTTCAAAACCGATTTTCTCACTTTTGACTGCTCTATTTTCCTAAAAACTAACCTCACTCTACCTTCCAAATCTCTCTCAATTTACCAGCTACAGACCTATTTTCATTTCTATACTGTCCCTGTGATTTACCTCTATCGCCAGCCCACAAACCGCACTCCAAATCAGAGTATTTCACCTGTTTTAATTAAAACCTGTTGGGGTAATTTAAAGCGGGAATTGAGGAAACTGCAACTTTTCAACGTGTCATTTGGCTGCAGCATGCTCTAAACTTTCCACTCATTTTCGAATTGTATGCCTTTTGCTGATCCATTGCCTTGTGAATGCCAGTGATATAACATACTTGCTATTGTAATAAAACATATGTATATTATAATTTAACCACACATTAATTAATTATTTGTAAAATTCAAGTGTTATTTTAGGCCTTTGCTAAGGGTTTAAAGTTTTTGCCTCTTATTCTGTGAGGGAGGTCAGATTGTGATTTCTCCTTCTTATTCCTGACTATCTGCTGCTTCTTTCTATCCACTCAGAATTCGATTATTTGTGGGTTGAGGTAACATTGCAGGGGGAAACCTTAACTTGGGTGCCATCTTTCCTAAAATCAAAAAGTGCTCCTATTCAATTGTGCAGTGTATATGTTCTGGGAGAAGGTTAATTAATTGCATTGCTTACATTTCTATTGTAATTATCACCCCATTGGTGATTGCTGTTCCATATAAAAAATTGTATGATTTCCTTTGAATTTTAAAAATAAATAAATATTATATTTCCACCAACCGGCCTGGTTCATGGTCAGTTGTGACCCGGGGTACTTAAAAAAGGGGTGATACGAGTGGTGTACCATCTCAAATTGAATTTGCATAAAGAGAAAGGCATATCAATTGAGCGCTACATCCTAGGCTGAGACCTAGGTGTGTGTCGCCTGATTGAAATCCTTAACAGTAGGGACCCAGTATTCTGCCAGTTTTTTAACCCAACTTGTCTTCCCTCCTATGTCTGTTGTTGATTCACTTTACTATTTGATTTGTATGCCTTTGAGACTGTCAGCAGTTGGTGCATTTTAAAGGAATCAAGAGTTAACTGTGGTACCACATAGATATTGTACATATTTATCACTATAGTATTGCCTGAGCACAAAGTGTGTTATTGTGTTTGTATATAACTTGAACCTTTTTATATAAAGAACTGTGTTATCACCTAACATAGTGTGTGGACATTCCTTTGTGGGGGCTTGGGGACTACACTGTACTTAAAAACCAGCTTGCCTCACCTCCTGAGAGATTAAGCCTTGATTGCTCGTCCTACGTTACCATATAGAGAATCTTGGCTGGGGTGCTCTGTGCGTCTACCGGGTACTCTACCATATAGAGAGCAGGAGTACAGATACCCCCCTCCAGTCTTTACACAGCAGCCTGGTCCTTTCCTTTAGTAGGAAAGGGAGCGTTAGAGTTGCAAGATTGGTCCCTGTTCAAACGATTTTTGATCGAAAGACCCTGTTTTAGAGTGTGGACGGAGAGTTGCTTGAATTGAAGCAGGGAAGTAGAGCACTAGTTATGTACATAACTCAATGTAGGGCCTTGGTTCTTGAGAGTGGTTGGCCAGAAGAGAAAAGAGTCTCTCTTTTTTATAGGGGGTTACAGGAGGAATTGAAAGATGCTTTGGCAGTTATTGTTGAATGAACTTCTTCTTGCAAGGAGTTAATAACTCTGGTTATGCAGCTGGACGCTATATTGTCTGAAAGACGGTCCGAACGAAGAAGACATTTCTCTGAAGGTAGGACTTGGGTCAGAAGTGAACTTCCAAAGGAAGAGTTAGAGTCTAGAGAGCTGTGATGAATCTGATGGTGTCATCACTCCTTTCCCAGCTGTAACCCCTCCCCATGTGGCCAGGGGACGGCAGCCGCTACCTGATCCTGACCCTTGGGGGTCGCTATATGAGAGAGGATCACATTGGGGGAGGCAATTCTCAAGGGAGTGACATGACATCATCGGGTGAGATGCGGGATCCCCACCAATTAAGGGGCTTTAGACCCCCTTCCTACAACCCAAATTCCCAAATTGACTCATGAGTTGTACCTACCCTACCAGTCCCCTAAATAGTACTGGGAAGAGGAAGAATAGGAGTATCCTGAATGAAGATCACTTTCCCAGTAGTGTGATGAGAAAGATCCCCAATGACTCACACAAGAGTTATGTCAGGAGGCAAGACATGAAACCTTCCAGCATGGACCCAAAGGGGGACCAAAACTTAAAGACTCCAAGGTTAGCACGGGCTAGCAACATTAAAAGCAGACTACTTCCTCACAGGAGACTGTTATGTCCCATTTGCAGGAGAAAGGCAGTAAAGACTTCATTACCCAGATCCCCCTGGGCACAGAACTACAAGACCAAGCCCAAGAGGGGCGGGACTTGCGCGCGCGTGCGCACAAAGAAAACCCAAGCACGGGGCTTGTGCTTAAGCTCCCGGCAGGAGAAGACGTGTTCGGAAGAGCTCCGAGGTCGGGGATCAGCACGAGGGGCCACGCCCCAACCAGCTCCCATTCTGGCCCCTCGCAAAGAAAAGCTAAGTAGCGCTCGCGCTGGGGGGACTCCAGAGATAAGGGGAGAACGTATGGTGAAGCCCACGGAGGTCCAGGAAGGCAGTTGGGGGCACGCGCAAGTGGGACTCCGCCCGCATTTACTGACCCCCTTGCCAAACAAAGACTAAATCACGATCGGACATTGCACCGCGAACTTGGCATATCGCGCGTGTAATCCTGGGGGGGAAATCTCGAACCCAGCGCAGTGCATGAACTTTGCATGGCAATAGCTACGTGGGGAAATATTGTAGAGCAGAGTGCTCAAGCCGCTGCACGCCACGTGCAGCCAATACCCCGCTTCCTTGGTTTATAGGCGGATCGACCCTGTGGCTTCATCAGTGCACTGCGGGGTCCCACGCGGCGACACCGCGTTGTTGGTTGACCGAATTAACCCATGCACAAACTAACTACTAACAGAAAGTGCTCTGAACTGTAGCATACGCAATAGGGTGTGATTAACCAATTGCATGCTCATGCTGGCCAGTGAAGTTCTGAGTGTGTGTGTGAAGTAACACACAAGGTTGTAACTCCATGCTCTCTTGCAGCGGTAATACGCTCCAGATTACGACCGGACCAGAGAGTACGCAGGCAGGAGGCCAGTACTCACCCCAGAGCTAAGTCTATTTCCATCTTCCATGACTCACTGCTGTATATGTATACTCTGTTTCTTGTGAATGTATATTGAATGTTTTATCCGATGTTCCCCTCCCTGTCCACTTCCCCTCACCTAACCCTCTCACCGGTTACCCTACAATTGAACCTATCCAACCATCGAGTCCCTAACCCTCTTTCCCCGCTGGAGACTCAGTAACTTGAGTAAGGTTAGACTTGCAAGTGCCCAGACTGCTGAGGGGATGGTTGGTTCGTGCCACTCCTGAGCCTGAAGACTGGAATCTGACAAGTTATAAGATCAGTACTGTGATGAGGGAGAAGAATGGAGGAATAAGGATTACATGTAAGAATCACATACAGCAGTCTATCTTTTCCCCAAATCCTATTGGCCAGGGCCAGTATAAAAGCAAGGAAAGACACAGGAAGTGTGAGGAGGCTCTCCCTGGAGGACCTAGCTGCAGTTATCGTTTGTTGTAGAAGAAGGGGCCTTGGACTGCTGTTCCAGAGAAGAGAATGGGGTGAACCCTTGGACCTAACAATCTTTGGAGAACTGGAGAGCACTGGGGGAACCCAGGAAACCGCTGCAGCCCCCAAAAAGGGGGAGAACCCCTGGACACCAGCAGTGTGCCATAGGGAAGCTTGAGGCTCCCTCACTGGGGAAGTGCAGCTGAAATCAGGAGTACCGGTGGTGGCACAGGAGTCTAGACCACTACAAGGTGCAAGAGGATAGCCTGGTGAGAAACATGCTTTGGAGAGGCTCGTGGAAAGCAGAGCGAAGCACGAGGAAGCAGTCGTACTTCCTGAAGACGACAGAGGCTTGGACACCATCCAGAGTACAGACACTCACAGAAGACGCCAAGAAACCATATAGAGAAAGCCGTTGAGCCCAGGAAAGGGTTGGGATACCAAAGCACTGCCGGGCAGTGTAACGAAAGCCCTAGACAGTGTGACTGGAGTCTGGGACCCACAGTACAAACATGGAGAAGATCAAAAGGATCTGGGACCCACAGTGCTAGTTTGGGGAAGCAAAGTCAGAGAGAGATCAATTGGAGAGTAGGAGAAACCCTTGCCTTGTAAACTTTGCAAAATCACAATAGTTACAAGTCTTGGACTAGCATCCAAGGGAAGCAAAGCCAGAGAGAGATCAAGGTGAGAGAAGGATAACCACTCACCTCGTGAACTTTGTGAAGCTATAACAATTATGAGTGTTTTCATATGAGAAAGCCCTGGCAGGAGAGTATACCAGGCATATTCAAGTTGCAAGTGTGTTTCTATGAGGAGGTGCTGGCAGGAGAGTATATCAGGCACGGTCAAGTTGAACAGTGTGAAAAGTAAATCATCTAGATATGGATACATCAGGAATAGCCAAAGACTGTATTGAAATCATATAAAGAGGAGAAGAAACCTGGTAGGAGAGTAAACCAGGTATCCTACCAAGATTAAAATCAACAGCCAAGTTATTTTGCATACCAGTTGTTTTGTTGACCAAGAGAAACCCATGGAAACAGATGTCTATACAAGTGTAAAGCACAGTGAAGAGGAATCATAGACGAAGGGAACAATCCCCTGAAACTGTGAACTTTATCCATTCAGAACTTTTATGTTGCAGCTATGCCTTTCCTTTTGAACTTGAACCTTTGTGCACTTTCAAGGCCAAAGACATTACTCTTTTCACCTTAGAGTTAATTTTGTTAGAATGCGAGGGCCAGAATAGTATGTTGGACACAGGACATTTTGCTTTGGACATCTTGATAATGGACAGACCTTGAGTTTTGTGTTAGATAGGGAAATATCTCCTAGAGTAGGGACAAAGAGGCATTTCCCAACCCCTTTTGTGTTTCAATTTAAGTTTATGGCCAAAACCAGGAGTCCCCTGTGTCTGTATCTCACTCCTAGTTCCTCACAGAGGCTAAGAGTCCTGTGAGAGGAAAGTCAGCCAAGGCCACCTCTTCCTAAGGAGGAGAAGGAGAGGAGGTGGATGGAAAATCTTAGTCTCTATTGTGGCGATTGTCACGGAGTTCCCCCCTTCTCACCTGAGACCGATCCTTGCTGGACTTCGTGGCCGGTGTTTTCTTGCGGACAGACCTGGACTTGAATAAGGCTGAGCGAGTCTCTTCCGACTCCAGCGTGCGTTTAAGATTCCGGGATGCAGCAATCCGGGGATCCGGGAAACGAAGAAGACGTGCTGATGGCGCACGAGTCCAGGAAGCAAGAGGAAAAGGGAAAGGGGCAAGGAATGGAAGTAGAAAAGCTAGGAACCAGGAAAGCAATACTGTGAAATACAGAGCACACGTCTGATCGCTACTTGGCAATAGCATTGAGACGCGCGGAGCCGTGGGGGTGCGGTCTATTAGTAGAATACGTTACGTCCAACGTATAGACCGCGGAAGGCATGTCACGCTGGACGGCCATGTTGGGAGTGTCAGGGAATGCAAGGCCTGTTGCGATAAGGACCAGGAAGACCAAAAGGGGCGCATCCTGTGGATCATGACAGCGATAGCAATCATTGTGTGGGTAGATGTCCATGCACAACTCAAAGATTCACACCTCCAATAGGAAATGGCCAGCTGGTGGCGAACATGATACAGAGTGCAGTGCCACATATAACCTTAATTGTATCCTTGCATTGGGAAGGCAAATTGAGGTGTGGGGGTCCTTGTGTGTTAAATTCAGGCGCAACAGGAAACTTCATGGATAGGAATTTAGCTTCCTTGTTAGGTGTCTCCATAGCCATTAAGGAAGTCCCTGGACAGGTTGAGCAGTGGATGGCACACAGCTTTCGTCACATCCTATTAAGTATGCTACTTGCCAACTCGGTTTAAGAATAGCTGAGGGGCATTGGGAAGAGATAGTTTCCGAATTGATTGATGCGCCTCAACTACAAATCATTCTGGGTATTGTGATGAATCCTGCTGAGTCCTTACAGAATCCCTGCCTCAAGTCTCCTCCCAGGTGGCCAGGAGAAGGCAGCCGCTAACTGATCCTAACTGTGGGGGTGGTATTAACCGGGTGGATCACCTTGGAGAAGGGGGCCGCCCAAGGGAACAGGACGACTCTGTTAGGAGACACCCGCTATTTATCTTCTTCAGAGAGGGAGATTTCCATGGTGCCAGAATAGTTAATGGCTTCCCTTCCCAAAGCTAACGAGTTTGGTGGTAGTGAAAACTCTTGTGATCAACATAGGAACAATATATATGGGAATCAGAACCCAACTACCCTGGCTTCAGATGAATATAATCCTCCCTTAAGTCTCAACCAATGATTGACCCCTTTAAAACCTTTCCCTAGGGATATATTCAATAAACAGAGTAAGTTTAATACATTGGAAGGCTGTATTTATGAAGAAAAAAGGAATCAGAACATTGGGGACTTCAAGTTACCACAATGCCTTAGGTACTGGGACAAGGAAGATGGACTCAGAGGCACAAAATGGCAGTATGCAGTCTAGTGGTTCTAATGACCCACATCTGAGCAGGACCTTTAAATATTTCAGGCCCTCTCCAGTACAGGCCATTAGAACAAGAAGGCGGAGCAGTAGCAGGAGTGGCCAGCTGCAGTTGCAGCAGCAGAAGCATAGAACAGGAACCGCCGGATTCGCTGCTGTCTTTGAAGAAGATGTCGGTCCTGATAGGGTCTTTGAGATTGATAACCTGAAGTGCAGAGGTTGCGCAGCGGGAAGCAGT
The DNA here is from genome assembly GCF_040938575.1 of Ambystoma mexicanum. Classification (NCBI taxonomy): domain Eukaryota; kingdom Metazoa; phylum Chordata; class Amphibia; order Caudata; family Ambystomatidae; genus Ambystoma; species Ambystoma mexicanum. The sequence continues at coordinate 1,400,058,974 of NC_090931.1, read as the reverse complement.
GTTTTAGCAGGCTTTCTTCTGGGAGAGAGAAGCTCTCCTTATTGCGTGCCATGTTCTGGTGGCTGGCGAGCACCAGAATGCACTAGGAGCGAGAAAAGCTCCTTTTTCCCGATCGGCGTGGGCCGAAGGAACAAGACTGAATGTTGTCAGCAATGCAGGAAGCAGCAGAAGAAGCAGAACTGGCAGTAGCAGCGGATCGAACGGACGCATATGCAGAAACCAGTGAGTTTACCTTTGTTGGGTAATCCTGGAACGCTCTGTAGTCGACAACTGGCTGCTGGTAGTTATTTTGAATACCAAACTAATGTAAAGAAGTCATTTTAGCATGATAAGAACTTTGAAAGAGGACAAGAAAAGAAAGGTTATGATCATTATTACCACAGCCAAAAGTGCTGTCAAGACAAAGAGTGGGCAATATTGAAGCAAGCTAACTATAACCACCATTGCCAAAGTAAAGAGGGGACAATACTTCAGAAAGCATGCAACCCGTATTGGCAAAATAAGAAGAGAATACTATTGCAAAAGGATTGTAATCATTATTCCCAGAGTGAGGAAGTGGCAATAGTTAAGAAAGACATCAACAAGCATTGCCTAAGCTAAAGAGGGGCAAGCGTGATAAAGAGACATTGTCAGCAGTTATTTCATGTGAAAGTGGCAAAACAAGAGTGGCAGGAGAGAAACCCTCCTGGTCGGAAGTATCAATGAGGAGAGGAACATAAGCTACAGTGTATGCGGCAAATAAAACAGTGGAATAAACAGCACTAATGTGTATCATGTCTCCTAGAAGAAGCTGTTCATTTCGATGTTGTTGAAAGGCAAAGACTTTTCAAAAGGTTTGAAGCAAACTTCACCACAGTGTATTTGTAGTAGTGTTAGGAGTTTTTGTCCTGGCAGGCAAATATACCAGGAAAGGAATCTATAAGTGGTAGTCCTGGCAGGTTAGTGGACCAGAAAGAAATCATTGAAGTACTACATTGTGGTTGAAGGTTGTAGAGAAGAGGAAGTGGCAAGGCCACTAATGTCTTTTCTTAATTGTGGTGAAATCATCCTGACAAAACACAGTTGTAGATACAGAAGAATTGTGAAAGTATTTGTTTTCTTAAGACAAAGTTGTGTTAAACTATTGACTACAAGTGGGGGGATAAAGACTTTTTAATTTGGTTGAACTTTTGTTAAAAAGCCAGGTGAAAGACGTTTGGAGTAAGAAGAACTTTATAATCAGAAATTGGATGTAAAAAGGTAAATCTTATTGATTGAAAGTTTTTATTGAAAATCCTGCTTTGAATCTGGGTAAGGGGATCCGACCCACATTACAAGGATATACAGTTACTAAGTTTATGTTGAATATTACTGTTATTTCTGTTGCCATATACTACCTTTATGAATTTGATGTATGTATAAGTGTGAGAGTCAGATTCCTTTTATTTGAGTGTTTTCCTTTAGTTTTATTTTGATAGGTAGGGAAACCCTCTTTAGATTAGGGTGAGCAAGGCGTTTGCCACACCTTTATGAGTTAATAAAATGGCTACCTGTGAAAAACCTTCACCAAGTTGTCCGCCTCGCATTTCTGACCCCTCACAGTATGCCGTGGCTTACTCTATATCATCTTTTGATTGATTGGGAAAAGAGAACGGTAGAATTTAAATCAGAGTTTTGCCTTGCACGGTGCAGGATGGAAGAGGCTGAGTGGAGCAAACATAAGGAGGAAGAGGTTCAGGGAGTGTGTTTTGCCGGTGGGGTATCCATTTTGTGAGGCATGCCCGAATGGTACAGTGAGTTTGAAGATGTGTTCAGTGAGCGGGAGGCCAGTGAATGACCCCTGCATCGTCCTTACGATTGTAAGATTGACCTGGAAGATGGGGCAGTACATTTTTTAAAATGTATTTTTTATTGGAATATCGGTTGCATAAAACAACCTTATACAAAACGAATTCATTGCAAATGCTAAAAGCAAAATACATTTCTAAACACACAAATTGATAGAAGTGATACAATGATATAATTCCAGTACATTTTAGTAGAAAAGTCAAAATCATCACACATACACAGCACCAATACATTTTAAATCACGCCACTTAAAAATACCATTTCAAAACCACCGGGAATCCTGCTTGAGCCCATCTCTTGTCATATTTCCTAATGTCACATATAATACTAAAAGGATATAATTCAGTACTATATTAAAGTGCAAAATGCAAAGCTGTAACAAAAAGGTAATTCCAAAGTAGTGCATGTTTCCGGTGCCCCATCATCTTCACCATCTCAGCTCAATGAGCCCTGCAGCCTTAAAGGCATGGTCTAGTAAACATTTTTATTTAAAAAATAGATAGGCCACATAAAAAAAAAAATACTAGCATCCTCCGTTTTAAAACTTCCTATGTAAAAGTTTGAGCTATTCAAGCTCAAAAGCAAGCACAAGGGCGCCGCCATTTTGTGAAATAAAGCAGATTCAGGCAGACACAACACGGTTGTGTTGGAAAACGCTGCAGTTTTAAAACCGCAGCGTTTTCCAACACAATAACGTTGTATTTATGTTTGCGGTCGCTTCAAAACGTTTTTAAAGCTGCGGTTTTATTTCTAAGTTTTCCGGGCTCCTCCAGCCCGGAAAACTTAGAAAAAAAAACGCAGCTAGTGCTTATTTTTTGTAAAAAAAATAAATAGCACTTACCGAGATTCAGCTGTAGCTTTCCTGCTCTGGTCTCCGGTCCGCGTCCTCCGAGTCCCGGCACTAATGAAGGGAAAGCCACCCAGCGGTAGACTTTGTTTACTACAGCTGGCTGGCTTTTCCTTCATTAGTGCCGCAAAAGCAAAAGCCAGCACAGTAGGGCCTCCATTTCACAAAATGGCGGCGCCCCTGTGCTTGCTTTTTCGAATTTTGAGCTTGAATAGCTCAAAATTTTACATAGGAAGTTTTAAAACGGAGGATGCTAGTATTTTTTTTTTATGTGGCCTATCTATTTTTGAAATACATTTTTTTACTAGACCATCCCTTTAAGTAGTTTGACTACACTACAGATCAATCCTGTCTCTTCACCACAGGTTAATCTCATTAAAAACTCTCACACACTAATAGCTTCTTTTTGGCCTTCGTCGGACTACAAACGAGGTCCCATGCCCCGAGGTTGCAGTCAATTAATATTACCTTTGCTTCATTTTAAAAATTCACTAGTGGTAAAGACCTGCCAGAAGACATTGGGCCTCATTACGAGCTTGGAGGTAAGGGAAAAACGATGCCGGTAAAGGATTACCGGCATCGCTTATTGCTCTGGTTTATTACGACCCGCCAACCCGATATCAGCGGCACCATAAATAACGGTGCCTCTAATAGCGGCATTGGCGCGGGCACGCGACCCTACTTGCCGGCAATAGCGACATGGCATAAACAGGAGCTGAACACAAGTCAGGCGGACATGCAAATAACGGCCTACTGAAGCCCGAAAAGTACCTTACCGGCATGGAGTAAATACCGGCATCGTGAACCACCCATAAACGGCCATGTGCAGTGTTCCCAACTGCCACATGTGCACACAATCATCACAGGTGGAGGCAATGTAGACTGGGCCAGCACAAAAGGAGCAAACCCCACCCCTACCCACACCCAGTCACACACCAAAATGATTCCAATACTAGTAGCAATACTGGGGCTGGAGGACATGAATGCAGTGGAAATCCAGCAACAACAACAGGCAGCACAGAGGAGACGCAGGAGGAGAAGGAGGGTGAGGCAGGCACAGCATGCACCACCAGTGCAGCCAGTTGTACCACACAGGCAGCCCCCAATCCCTCGAATCAGAGCCAGTCCATTCAGCCTAACACCTGACCAGATCCACACCCTGTACCGTCTGGACCGGGACACCATCACCACCATTGTGGACATGATACATAATGACATTGCCAGCCTCATAGACATCCGTACCGCCATCCCCCACCCTCTACTGAAGGTGGTGTCCGTGCTCCACTTCCTGGCCACAGGCACCTACCAGCACACAGTAGGGCAGATGCATGGCATATCACAACCATTATTCTCACGTACGCTGAACCAAGTGCTCGATGCCCTCCTGAAGCACACAGGCGACCACATATTCCTACCACGGACTGGCCAGGAGATCTCCAATACCTAAGGTGGCTTTCATTCACTGGCAGGCTTCCCAGGTTGCATCAGTGCCATCGACTGCACCCATGTTGAATTGGTGGTCCCACATGCCATGGAGGTAGTGTACCGCAACCGTAAGTTATACCACTCCATCAACATGCAAATGGTATGTGACTCAAAAAAGATCATCACACATTGTTGTGCCCGATTTCCCGGATCAACCCATGATTCAATGGTCATGCGGAACTCCACGATACCACGCTACATGGAGCGACACGCAGGGCAACAATCCTGGCTACTCGGTGAGTTGCATGTCAAGCTCATGGCAGTGTGATGTGGGGAGATGATTGGGGGGAGAGATGCATACTTCACCTGGCTGAGATTGGGGGGGGGGAGAGATGCATACTTCACCTGGCTGAGATGGGGGGGGAGAGATGCATATTTCACCTGGCTGAGATAGGGGGGGGTAGAGATGCATACTTCACCTAGCTGAGATGGGGGGGAGAGAGATGCATACTTCACCTGGTTGAGATGGAGGGGGGAGATGCATACTTCACCTGGCTGAGATGGGGGGGGAGAGATGCATACTTCACCTGGCTGAGATGGGGGGGAGATGCATACTTCACCTGGCTAAGATGGGGGGGGAGAGATGCATACTTCACCTGGCTGAGATGGGGGGGGAGAGAGATGCATACTTCACCTGGCTGAGATTAGCTGAGAGGATGGACCATGCTCATACCCCAAAGCAGGCCAGACTGGACCAGACACCTGACACCTAAATGCAAGACGTGAGCTGCACTACTATGAAAATGAGGCAGTGCTGCAACCATTCCATAGCCATCAACATGTACACTGCACATAATCAGACCGTAGCCCCTGCAACACAATGCAGCGACATGCAGTTAGTATGGCCAATGCACATGACCAAATAACATCATCAAAAAGGACATGTGTCCATTAGAGTGTACAAAGGAGTCACATGAGGCCAAAATACATAATCTCACTCCTACACCACCACAGAGGTCCAGCATACCAGCATGGCAACATCAGGCGTGGAAAGTCAGATCATCAAGAGTCTGGCATCAACGGTGACAGGATATAAGCATACAATTAACTACACATCATCTAGATCATGGGAACAACCGCGTGGGCAACCACAGTGCATGAGGACTCATAAGGAATAGGACACCCCTGCGCCCACTAGACGATGCCACGCACACCTGTCGATCATATGAATTCACACATTGCAGTTACTTTGAGTAGCTCTATTCATGCATGGATATGTGGATGCAAACAGGAAATAAAGGCATGCTATTGTGTCATTGATACAGGTCCCATTTGATGTAATCACTTACACATAACCATTGTTGCACACATGGAGGTGATGCTGGCTATCCCTTGAAGAGGTGGCTCCTTACCCCTGTCCGGAACCCGCCGAACAGGCACGAAGAGGACTACAATCGTGCACATACACGTACCCATGTGGTGATCGAACAGACATTTGGCCTTTTGAAGGCACGGTTTCGCTGCCTTAGCAGGTCTGGTGGGGCACTCCTGTACGGGCATGAGAAGGTGGGCAAGATCATCATGGCATGTGTCATGCTACACAATATGTGCATCAGACGGAATTTGCCTCTGCCCCCTGACGTTGAACTGCAACCACCTGATGAGGGGTATGAGGAGGGAGGAGATGGGGCTGCACATCAGGGAGGTAGCGATGCACAGGAGGGACGTGCCGTGAGCCAGACTTTGATTAACCAATGTTTCTAACACACATGGAGGCGGAGTGTGCCATGGAGGTGGGACTCAGGGCACTGGGTGTGTCGGGGACATGGACACTGTACACTGTTCACCAATAAATCACACGTACACAATAAGCAATGTCTGGTCATGTGAATTCTCATATCACAACAGGTGTATTGAACAAATAGAACATTGAAAAGCCCTCCACCCCACACACCTCCCCCCCCTTTCCCCCTCCCTCTCTCCCCCTCAACTTCCCCACACACCCTCTTCCCCCTCCCCCCTCAACTTCCCCACACACCATCTCCCCCCTCCCCCTCCACCCCCCTCAACTTTCCCACACACCCTCTCCCTCTTCCCCCTCCCCCCTCAACTTCCCCACACACCCTCTCCCCCTCCCCCTCAACTTCCCCACACATGGTGTATTTGTATTTGTATTTATTTATTTATAAAGCGCCTTACGCCAAAGCGCTTCTTCAAGAGTTCGGAATGGCAGGCTGCACCTACACCCCTTGTCCACTGCCAGCATCGGGTGGACCCCTGTCCGACCTGCGCAAGTTCTGCACAGACCTAAGCAGGGGGCTGTTCTCTGTGGAGCTGGCATTTGAGGAGGTGCCTGGTTGTTCAACCACCTGTGCGGGACGCAGGGCCTCCAAGGCTTCCACCATGCGGGTGAGGACCTGCCTCACAGCCGCCAATTTGTTGCATATGCTTGTAGAAGTTGACTCAATGGCAGCTTTGAGGGACGCTGCGCATTCCCTGAAATCCTCCCTTGCCTGGCCACTTTCAATGATGTGCTGGGTCACCAGCCCTGTCAGCTCCTCCTGACGCTGTTGGATTACCGTGATCCCCTCTTGCCTTTCCCGGACACTGGTGGATGTCGAAGCTGCATGCGACATGGTTGGTGCTTCATGCATGCTCCCCGTGGGGCTGAAGCTCCCTGGCCATGACTCCACAGCAGACAGCTCAGGGCTGCAGGCATTGTGTATGCTGGGTGGGGAGAGGTGGGGTGACTGCAGGTGGCCTGTAGCGTTAGGTGTTCCGGGTGTCGGACTATGTGCCTCATCATCTGACACGGCTGCTGTGGCAGCTGCCTCTCCGATGGTACTGCTGGCAGTGGATACAGAGCCTTCAGCCACTAGCTCCTGTGTGGTGGTGGCTGGTGTGGGTGCTGTGGTGGTGGCCCTATTGCACATTGGTGCTGTTGCTTCGTGGGTTGTGTTGGGCTTGTGAGGTAGTCCTGGTTTCACTCTTCCCCTTGATGTTGAGGGCCTGTTTGCTCCCTCCATGCCCCTGGACTTTTTCACTGGTGTCGCGGGCTGCTCCGTGGGGTCCTGATCATCGCTGTCAGATTGTGTGCCTGTGGAGGACCAAGAGAGGGAGAGCATTAGTGATGGGTCTACGTGCATCAGGCATGCATTGGGGTAACTGCAGTTCTATGGAATGGCAGGTATTTGCCGTTGGAGTAGTGACATACGAGTTGCTTGCCTTATTGGTGGGTCATGCATGGATGCGTCTGGGCTGACACATGTATGGGGTGCATTATGCATGTGAACGAGATGGTGCTGTGCACTGCCTGTAGGCAGGGTTGCGTACATGTTTCTGGTGGCCCCTGCTTTGCATCATTTCACTGTCAGTTGGGGGGACATCTTCTTGGTTTGCATTACAGTCGTTTATTTGGGACACCTACCTGCATCAGCCGATGATGGGGCTCCACGCTCCATATCCCCCACTCCATCGATTGCCTCCATTCCGATGGTGCTCGCACAAGTCTCCTCTCAGCGAGTCATCTTAATGGGTGAGCCACCTCCGCCACCTGTTGCCATTCCCTGGCTACGGTTTGCTGCGATGATATTCCAGACGCGTAGGCGCAGGTCATCCCAGTGCTTCCGGACATCTTTCACCATGCGTGGGGTGGTGCCAACCGCACTCACTTTACGTGCCACCTCCGCCCAGATCTCTTTTTTGCACAACAGTGCAGGTCGACGCATATCAATTTGAAAACACTACACCCCCATTTTCTGCCAAGGTGTCCGCAAGCATGTTGAGCTCTTCTTCGGAGAAGCACTCCTTGCGCAGGCGCGCAGCTCCTTTTTTCAGTGCCTTGGGCATTCTAATATGCTGCTGGTTTATTTTGGGACAGGGGTGGTGGTGATGTGGATCCTGGGTGCAGAGGATGGCAATGAATTGTGTTTTTCAAGATGGCCGCCGTGCTCTTTGCCGTTCCTGTGCGGTGACGCTACTTCCGGTTCCGCCTATTTACGGTCACGGCTATCAGCGGTGACTGCTGTTAGTGGTCACCGCTAATGCCGGAGGCATGGATGGCGGTGGTGCTATCTGCACTTCCCTTGCTGCTGCTAAGGGCGATTTTTGGGTCTTTAGCGGCATGGCGGTAAGGTCGTTACTGGCATGGCGCAAAGCTCGTGCCCACGAAGTCGTAATAGCCCTCTAATAGCGGGCTCTTTGCTACAGAGACATAGTATTTGCTCCATGCCAGTAGGGACAGTTACTTACCTCCAACCTCGTAATGACCCCCATTGCCTCTGTCAAATCGCCCTGAACAGAAAGAACAGAATCTGTGCCCACAATTCGGGATTCCATTTCAGCAACGCATTTATTAAACCATTTGGGCCCACTGCCCGTGAATTGGAGCCCTTCTTAATGAGGCCCTCAATGGTGTTCACATCAAAGTGCAACATCCCTGGCACCTCCAAATGGGAGTATGAATACAGCTGATTAGACTCTCTGTAAAAGAACCCTAAAATGATCAACCCATGCTTCTTTGGATATCGGGTTAGTTTGTGCCTGATCAAATGGTTTAATAGTATGGTTCATCAAGGTCCAAGAATGACAAGAGTTCTTTTCTAAAAGAGTTTTTAGCATGATCCTTCCCTCCCCTTGGAGTAGAATACATTTGTGGCTCTTGTGACAGTTTATTTAGCTTTGTCTAAGCTTCCTCACTTCTTCTTGGCACATTGTAGTCAGACCCCACTCTCTCCTTACTGCCCGAACATTACTTCTGAGCTCACTCTATCGACTCCACTCTCTCTTTTGACTCCACTCTCTCTTTCTCTCTTCACATCTCGGACATCGCCAAGAGGTCCCAATACCAGCTACCCCTCCACAATGGGATTCTTCCCTTTCTCACTTTCCCCCAGAAGCTCACTGTTTCCAGAGCCCTGGCTCACTCTAGCCTGGACTATTTTAACAGCCTCTTTCTCAATCTGCCTTCCTCTACTCTCCACCCTCTGCAACTAATCCAGAACAGGACTGCAAGACTTATTCTTGGCCTCAAGCCCAGGGATAGCATCTCTGCAGCCCTGAAATCTCTCCAATGACTCCCGGTGGCTGCAAGGATAAAGTTCAGGACCCTTTGCATTGTGCACAGGCTTTCTGGGGCCTGGGACCGCACAACATCCAATGCTCTCTTCCAAAATACCTTCCTTCTCGAGCCCTTCACTCGGGTACCTCCAAATCTCTAAGGGTCAGACGCTTCTCCAGGCAGAGAATGGGTGGTAGATCCTTACTCCTCTGCATGTGCCTCCCTACGGAATGGCCTCCCTGGCCCTCTCAAACTTGAACAAAAACACGTGAAGTTTCCGAAGCAGCTCAAAACCTTCCTCTTCTCCTCTGCTTTCTCTCTCTTCCTCCCCTGCTGACCTACCTATCTGCTGTACCAACTGGTTTCTTGGCTACCGTCAGAGTTCTCACTGGGTACCAGGCTATTTCTTGATCAGTCACCCTTGCACTGCCTCCGGGCCTACCACAAACTCAGGGGCTGTAACTGTAACCCTACAGTCCCTTTCCTCCTTGTACTACCCAGAGCCACGCTGCCCTGGCTGCACTTACTCAGAGCACTGTTGCCCTGTTCCCGACCCATCTCCCTTGCAGACCCCCTCACCCAATGCACTTTGCGTTCTCGCACTTCCACGATCTGAATGACACAAGGCCTAGAAAGATTGTTTGTCTTGTCACCCCTTTGTCTTCCCTCCCTTGTCTTGTCGCACCTAGAAACACTTGTGTACAGGCGCGTTATAAATGACTTATCATATGCCATATCATATCTTTTTGTGTTGTAACTCAGGGTCAAGCTAATACAAGTGAGCTCGCAAGGGATCCGTATTGCCGCTGTACAGGCATCCCAAATGATCAATAAACATTTGAAAATGTTCTATCGTGAGGCTCTCAAACTTTTACTCCAAGGTCATACAATTAAAGAGTTTGCAGATCTTTTCATTGAACTTTCTTCGGTAAGATATCTTTTGGCCAGACAGTTCACACCTTTGTTAATTTCCAAGTTTCTGCAGCCCTTATTGATCACCTCCATAACACTGTACTCAAACATTGTGGTTACCAGATTGTGATCAATAACCAGCGAATCTACTATTTTCATTTCACAACATGCATTGAAAAGTACCTGCGACAATTTCGCCCCATTAATGCATCTCAAATTCCAAATGTCAAAAAGGGTAGCCCACTTTTTTCCATTATTTGTGGTAGATTAGGGATTCGGCTGCTGTGAAGACCCCTCAACTAGGTCACATACCCTGGCTGCAGTTAAACACATCATATGCAAATTCCCTGCAAGGAGCATATGCACTTCCCCTTCATCGACCATGAACACATCACACACTTTGTTGATCTTGTCCAAAAAGCCTTCCAGGCTGATCACACACTGGCTCCAGTAGAGACACCAAATAAGAACCACAGCCTCCAAAATAGGGACCTTAAACTAAATAGCCCATATGTATTCTCTGAAACTATCAACATCTTCTTAATCAAAAAGCTTCTAATGGCTATCATGAAGCCCCCTGAGGCACAACCACCATTACTTTGTGTTGCCAACTGTTGCACAATTGTGAACCCATCAATTACTACTGGCTGGGTAAGCCATATCTCCTGCAGGCAAACCAGATCATACACAAATGCCTCCTTGATTCATTCTGTCGTACCCGTAAAGCTATTTCACCCCCTTGCATTCTATGTTGCAACAGACATGGCGCGAGTCTCCCCAGATGGGGTTAGAGACCTGCCTTCCTGTTTCTTAGCTTTTGAAACTCACCCGCCAAATTTGTGGACAGCCAGCCCCAATCATGGGAGCTGTCCCCATTAATATGTTTATTTTCTGTTACAAATTCAACAAGTCTATTTCCCTGAGCCCCTGCAGTGCAAGTTAATCTAACGGGACATCTCTCATCTGACCCACTTATATCACCCAGGCACTCTACTGAATCATCTAGACGATCAAAGTGGGCCTTGTGGAGGTCATACCCCAGCATCCTAAGACTGTCAAGTTCTCCCAAAACAATCCTCACCACTGCGTTAGATATGAAGTTAATCTGCACCAGGTCGAGGCAGTCTTTCCTCGGGAAGAAGACCATGGCCATCATTACAAGTTTGCCGGTCCGGAATCAACAGTGCCGGTAGATCCGTACCGTCACCGTTTACCGGACTGGCACATTCTGACCTGCCATGACTGAAAGACCATCCTCGCAAAGTGACCCCCACGGTGCAACCGCACCTGGTATCACCGTGACCGCAAACAGTGGGCCGACTCGCCAGAGCTCACGCAATTACAGGCACAGTGTAATACTGGGTACATCACGAGTACCACATACACAGAAATACCAGCATAAAAATGGGAGGAATCACGTCAACACCACGCCGGTAACACCGGCACTGCGGACTAGGCGTTAAACAGTTCCAGGTGAGCTGCAACAAGCCCAGGGTGTGCACAATTAGGCTAGCTGCACATCATAGGCCACTGGGAACCTACAAAATGGCCATTCCCAGACCCAACCGACCTTCCAACACAACCATGCTGGCAGTCGGTCTAGCAGCAATTGGGATGGGGAACCTGCAAGCAGCAGTGGAGTTAGAAGTAGCACTGAGGCACAGGAGGAGGCGGCGTAGGGGCAGGAGGCAACTGAGGAATCCTGTGGCCATCCCAAACCTCAATGTACACCAGGTACCACCCCGCAGGCAGCCAGCAATCCCCTGCATCAGGGCCTTACCCTGGAACCTGATCACAAGTCAAATTCACGCATTATACAGGCTTGACAGGGCCACAATATTATCAATTGTCACCCTCATCGATGAAGACATCAGCAGCAGAATCAATATTCGGACTGCCATCCCACCCCTGCTGAAGGTAGTCTCTGTACTGCACTTTCTTGCCACTGGAATCTATCAGCACACTATTGGGGAGCTGCACGGGCTGTCACAACCCTGTTTTTCAAGGATACTCTTCCAGGTACTTGATGCACTGCTGCGCCATGTGTCAGACCACATTGCCCTACCCCGAACCCATGCACAGGTCAATGTCACCAAAGTGGCCTTCCATGCCCTTGCCGGCATGCCCAATTGCATTGGCGCATGAGACTGTACGCATGTGGAGTTGACAGACATGTAATTGAGGTGGTTTATGGCAATCGGAAGCAATTTCACTCACTCAGCGTACAGATGGTCTGTGATGCACAACTCATCATGCATTGCTGTGCACGTTTCCCAGGATCCACACAAGACTCAATGGTATTGCGGAACTCAACACTGCAACGGTACATGGCACTTCATGTGGGAGAAAGGACCTGCCTGTTGGGTGAGTAGACGTACCAATGCATGACCTCTGTGTAGTTGGGGGGGGGAATAGCCAAGCACCACAGTGCCCCTGCCTGTTGGGTGAGCAGACGTACCAATGCATGACCTTTGTGTAGTTGGGGGGGGAATAGCTAAGTACCACAGTCCACCCAGCCTACCGCATTTTACCATGTCACCGGAATACATACCCAAGCTATCATTAGGAATACCATAGCCATGGAGGAATACCATAGCCATGGAGTGGCACAATATGCAATGTGGTTGCAAGTATCTCCCCCGGTGAATAAATAGTAGCTACACCCATGAGCGTCTGTCTGACGCAGATCTTGACACCACCTTACAATACATGAGCCAACTACAATATCTGAGCACATGTACATTGCAATGATTGAGATATGTAGTTGCCTACCATCACTTCACGAATGGAACCATCAGATAAAACTGTCTCTGTAGGAATGTGTGACCCAAGTGTGCAGAATAGAAATGTCCAACAGAGGAATACCAGATAGGACAACTGTGGGTTGCAGTGATCACTGTGCTGATCTAATACAGAGGGTCTTGACATGCTATCTTATTCAAACAGTAATACCACAAACACTAACGTGTCTCCTTACTGTCACTCCCATGCAGGTGATGCCGGATATGGACTCACACCATGGTTCATTACACCCATCTGACGGCCACAGAACAGGCATGAGGAGGCCTAAAACCGGGAACACAGACGGACACGTGGCGTGATAGAGCGGGCCTTTGGACTGCTAAAGGCCAGATTCTGCTGCCTCAGCCGATCCGGTGGGGCATTGCCGTACAGCCCAGTGAAGGTAGGCAAAATTGTGCTGGCATGTGGCATGCAGCACAATATGTGCATACGCAGGAACATTCCATTGCCCCCGGACATTGAGCCAGCAGATGAGGATGAAGATGATGATGACGATGATGGGATGGGCGGACAACCATTGATGGCCTACTTGGACAGGGAGCACTCAAAGACCATTTTTTCTGATTTACTTCAAATGCACGTGGTGCACTTCAATTTGTGACACTTAGAGTAAATGATTTCAACACACAGTGAAGAAGATTGTCCACTCGTAATTTACATCTGCACACCAGTGTATTCACTAATTAACAAATGGAACAGGTGCAATAAGGAAAAATGCCCACTTGTGACCTCCCACCTTTACCAACGTACCCACCCACTGACCAGGCCTCAACTAGCAAACCCCACTATGGACCACCCCCACCCCCCCAACGAACCTACCCACTGACCAGGCCCCAACTAGAAAACCCCACTAAGGACTACCCCCACCTCCCCAACACACCACCCACCGACCAGGCCCAGAACACAATCATGTGTGACTTCAGTGTCACACTGTACACTCTATTTTTTCCCTCGCTTGGGCCCATGATTGTCCCTTGCAGTTGCTCCAGTCAGCCATGTAGACCTCCTCCTGGGACTGCCGGCCACAAAGCTTGAATGAGTGGTGCTGGTGGTGACCAAAGCGTGGTTGTGGGGGGGCAGGCGGCTCATAATGGCCTGCAGGGCCAACAACATTGTCTCTGCAATGTTAGATTGTATGTTGTTGCCTCTTGTACCCTTCTGGACACCAACATGTTGGTTGTAGCAAACGGCCTATTGCGTGTGATAGACGCCGGACTGACTGCTCGTTGCTCTCCCGCTGCAACGCTGCAACCGAGCCTCACGTTGAAGCCTTGATTCCTCAAGGTGTCGCTCCACAAGTCCCGCCAGCGTGTCCTGATGCTGTTCAATGCTCTGCAGGCGAGTGGTCAATTCCTACAGCAATGGCGTAGGGGAGCGCATTGGACTGTGTAGGCTGGTCGGGCTGAATGTGCCCAGTTGTTCCGATGTGGAGGTGCACCCCTCATTCCCTGACCCTGGTGCCTCATTGGCCTGATGGTCTTGGGTGCTTTCCACGCCCTCGGACTCTGCATGGTCTGGAGGTGCTGCAGCACTTGAGGGTGCACTTGGAGTGGCAGTAGGGGGATTCTCCAGCGGTGCCTGCTGGTTGACTGGTGCTGCAGGGATGTTGGTCTCTGGAGGGTGGTGTACCTGGACAGTAGTCACACCACGTGCGTCGGAGGTGCTAGCACCAGAATGCAGTTCTGGTCTTCGATGACGGACACGTCCAGTCCCCCTTGACAACGACTGATGACCCCCATCAGTGTCAGATGGTGTTCCTGTGGGGGGGTTGCAAGGCATGCTGTTAGTGGTGTCACAGGATGTGCATGGGACAATCACATGCAACACAGTCCTCAAGCTTCATCTAGTTGCAGTTACATGCATTGATGGGTGCTGCGGTCGTGTGTGCGAGTCATGGGTTGTCCTCTGGGGAACGCCGTCTGGCTGGCTGGGGGGGTGGTGTCCCATGGGGGTGCTGGCTGTGGTAGGGTTGATGGGAACTGTGGTATGTGGCTCTGTGTGCATTGCTGGGGGGCGGGGTGTCCCATAGGGGCGCTGGCTGTGGTAGGGTTGATGGGGACTGTGGTTTGTGGCTCTGTGTGCATTGCTGGGTGGGGTGTCCCATGGGGCTGCTGGCTGTGGTAGGGTTGATGGGGACTGTGGTATGTGGCTCTGTGTGCATTGCTGGGGGGGTGTCCCATGGGGGTGCTGGCTTTGGTAGGGTTGATGGGGACTGTGGGATGTGGCTCTGTATGCATTGTTGGGGGCTGTCCCATGGGGGTGCTGGCAGGGTTGATGGGGAATGTGGTATGTTGCTCTATGTGCATCGCTGGGGGGGGGGGCAGGTATACCTTTATTCACATTCTTTGCACTTTATGTACTTACCAGCCTCAAGAGGTGTATCTGCACCAGTCCCGGCTCTGCCTGCCCCCTCGATTCCCTCAAGGTGCAGCACGCTGCTACACCTCTCCTCCCACGGTAGCAGCTTCAGTGGGGAATGTGGTCCACCTCCTGTGGCACTGCGTTGCTGTCTGTGGGCTGACAGCAGGTTCCGGACCCTCAGCCGCATGTCGTCTCACCTCTTGTGGCAGTCTTTTACCGACCGCCCGGTCACCCCCACAGCTGAGACCCTTTGGGCAGCCTCAGCCCATATAGTCTTTCTTCTCTGCTGCGTGGAGCGCCTCTGGTCTGTGCTGAACAGCTCCCATGCATTGTCCACTTTGTGCTCTACAAGCACAGTGAGTTCTGCCTCACTAAAGTGTGGTTTCCGCTGCCGGGTGACTGGGACCCTTGATGTCATGTTCCTCGACGTTTTTAGGCAGACACAGTAGCTGTGGGCCTTGTGTTACCAGAGGATTGCAGTGGATTGTGATTTATGTAATAGCTGCCGCTTTCTTTCCAGTTTTCTCCATAACGATATTTTCAGCACCAGTGTTTCCGCATCCGCTAATTCCAGCATGGACGAGGCAGATACGATGTACTGCTGCCATTTGGCCCTGTGTATCCGTCTCCGTGGGTGTTAATGTGATGGTGGCGGCACTGGTTCCGCACTGTGCTGAGGCGCACGCCTGCCAAGCCATAATTCTCCCTTATTTCCGCATCCATGCGGTCACGAAGCTGTGTCACGGCCATCACAGTAATACCGGATTCCGTACCAGCACACTTGTAATGAGGGTCCATGTCTATATCCCTGGTGGTTATAATTCTTAAATGGGGAATTTCATGGAACACACTTAAAACATTCCCCATGTTCAACACCACATTACAATTTGGAGCTTATAGCCTTTCTAAAATATATCTTTTTGGGAGATCAACAGGCCAGCCTTTTCATTAAATTAGCCCAAAGGATTCTCTATGTGACAAAGACTCAGGTTCATGACTCAATATTACCTCTTCGGTTGCCTCTCGTCCTTCCAACTTAGACGAACTCCAGACCTTCTTTCTCCTGTCCACATTTGGCCCAGACTGGCCGTTAGGCCCAACTGGATTTACAACTTGAGTTCCTTTTAGCATGAACTTAGAAGCATTACCAGCTAAACATTTTGGCCCAAACTGCAATTGCTTCATTGAGGGATCAGAGGGATCTTCGTTACACTGAACTTTATTGGCCATGCCATGAGAACAGGCCCCAACAGTATTCTCCACCCTCCGGGGGGCTGGATTAAAGTTTGGATCACATTGTAAACCCCCTTCCTGGTTCCATCACCCAGTTTGCGAGGCTACATGCTTGTCACCTTCCTGCCTTCCGCATTTAGGGGTGGTCATCACCTCCCCTGACAACACAGGATGGAGAGACTTTCCACCCTCCACCCCCTTTCCTCAACAACCCTGTGCCACTGTGGTCCCCACCTCCTCGACCACTGGAGTGAACAATGGAAACAATATAGTGACACCAGAAGTTCCTGGTACCACCCCATCAGCCATAGAGTACAATTTATTTGAAAAAGCCCAATTAATCTGCCCGTTTCCCACCTCCCCGGGACAGGCCACTCCATCACTTATCCACTTGGAAAAGGCACAATTAGGAAGGGTCTCACACATCGCCAGCTCACAGATGGTCATTACCACTTGCACAAGCAGTCTGATGTGCTTTCCTTTTCCTCAATTGAAGGGCTGGGCGTGATTGGAAGACAGCTTATATTGCAGCTTTTAATGCAGGACCACACAACCTTGCCACCGCAGCAACTGCTGTAACTACACCGTAGCTACACTTCCCTTGTACTTTACTGTGCTCCATGCCAGAACAAGGTAAAAGGCACCCAGCCTTGGGATTATAAACACACCCTGTCGAGCGTCAGCACAGCCAGCCACAGCCCTCCGTAGTGCAGCCTGCACTTACAGCAATGCTGTCCCAATGCCAATAGCCCGCTTGTGCTGAAGGCACAGGGCTTCGGGGCTCCGAAATCCACCTAGGTCTGATCTCAATCTCGATCTCGGGTCCACAGCATCTCTGTAGCTGTCTCTGCTACCACCAGTGAGGAAAGGGCCTACCAATACCCCTAATTCATTGCTGTAGAATATCTGCTTTAACTGAGAAAGAGAATGAGCATTTGAAGGAGTATTTACAAGAGAACCTGGTCAACGGCATTATTCGCCATTCGCAGTCACCAGCCACATTTCCTTTCTTTTTTGTGCTTAAGAAGGACAAGACCTTGGGGATATGCATAGACTACAGAGCTTTGAACAAGATCACTTTGAAGAATCGTTACCCCTTCCATTGATTTCAGTAATGTTGGACAGGATACAACGAGCAAAGGTATTCACAAAGTTAGATCTCTGAGGGGCTTACCATTTGGTGAGCATTCGTGAGGGTGACTAATGGAAGACAGTGTTTTGAACTTGTTTTGGGCTCTTTGAATAGGAGGTGTTGCCATTCGGCCTGTGTAATGCCCCGGCAGCATTTTCTTTTTTTTAATGTGGTGCTCGACGAATACTTAGCTGTTTTCGTGGTTGTATATATCAACAATATTTACATTTTATCTAAGGAGTTAACTCAACATGAAGATCATGTTCGGAAGGTATTGATTAAACTGAGAGAGAACCATTTATTTGCAAAGTTGGAAAAGAGCCTGTTTCACCCTTCTAAGGTGGAGTTTTTGGGCTTTGTTATCTCCCCCTAATGGATTGGAGATGGATTCAAGCAAAATCAAAGCAGTTTCGGGAATGGGCAACGCCAACTTGTTTCAAGGACATTCAGAGTTTCATTGGATTAGCAAACATTTATCGCAGATTCATCTGTGAATTTTTGCAGGTAGTGGTGCCTATTACTAGACTGTTGAGGAAGGGAATGAAATTCTTGTGGAATGAAGAGGCAGAGGAAGCTTTTTGTTTTCTCAAGGAGAAGTTCACCACATGACCTGTTTTGCTTCATCCAGATGAGGATCAGCTTTTTTTGTGTGGAGGCTGATGCTTCTGACGTAGCCATGGGAGCTGTGCTGTCACAAAGACATCAGGAAACAGGATAGCTTCATCCATTAGCAAACTTCTCCAAAACATTTCTCCTATGAAAAAAAATGACACCATCGACGACAGAGAACTGTTGGCTATAAAAATGGCATTCGATGAATGGAGACATTAGGCCTCATTACAATCTTGGCGGTCCGGAAACACCATGCCGGTAATACTGACTTCGCGGAACGTCGCTCTACATGTCGCAAGGCTGGTAACAACGTTGCCGGAAATATCAGCTTCTGTGGGACTGCAGCCGACAGCACCGTCAACGGAAATTGCGGCAACCCCGAAGTGTCTTGCCAGAAACACCAGTGCCATGGTGCTAACGCAACATAACATTTGCTGTCTCCACAGAAACAACAGCACCAAAATGCCAGTGCCACTGTGAAAACCACACCAGAAACACCAGCAGCGCGGAGCAGGTCCAGGTGTGCAGAAACAGCCCACAGGTGCACCTAATCAGCCAGCTGCATACCATGAGCATGGTGACTGCTCAAACGGACTACACCCACACCCCACACACCTTCCAAAACAACCATGCTACCACTTGTAGCAGTGGTCATGGATCTGGAGGCCTTGCATGCAGGAATGCACCTCCATGAGCAGGATTTGCAACAGTGGCAACAGGCTGACAGGCAGAGGAGGAGGAAGAGAAGGAGGAGGAGAAGGAGCAGGAGGATGATGCAGAGGAACAAGTAGCACCCCACAGGCAAGCACCCATACCCCGTACCAGGGTCACACCCTGGTCCCTGACTGATAGGCAGATAAACACACTCTATCGCCTGGAGAGGGAGACCATCCTCGCCATAGTGGACCTCATCCATGACAACATCCGGATAGTTATTGCCATCTGGACTGCCATACCCTCCTGTCTGTGCTGCATTTTCTTGCCACCGGCACATACCAGCTCACAGTCGAGGAACTGCATGGAATCTTCCAACCTGAATTTGCAAAGGTGCTTGTGCAGGTCCTGAATGCCCTCCTGCATCATGTGTCCCAGCACATTGCCCTTCCCACAACACAGGCCCAGGTGAATGCAACCAAGGTCCGTTTCATGCCTTAGCTGGCATGCCCAATGTACTTGGAGAGCTCAACTGCACCCAAACATTGAGCTAGTGGCCGGCCATGCCATTGAGGAGGTTTATCGCAAGGGAAAACTGTACCACTCAATGAAGGTACAGTTTGTCTGGGATGCTGACCTGACCATCACACACTGCTGTGCACGTTTCCCTGGATCCACACATGACTCCATGATTCTGCGCAACAGCACGCTGCCACGGTACATGGAGTGTTACGTCGGACAACAAACCTGGTTATTGGGTGAGTCAGAGTACCTACACACATATTACATTGCATGTGTTCTGGGGAAGGGCGGGCTAATCACTGACAGCAGTGCACAGGCCACAGGCAACTTGCAAATGCATGGACACAAACAGCATGCAAGAGTGGGATCCCATGGCTGGCATGAAGCTCATGAGTAAATGGAAGGACACACCATCATAGTCTGGGCACTGATGGACAGGAACATGACATGCACCACAGGTACCAGAATGCATTACACAAATGTCACCTACTACCTCATGTCCTCACTGTGCCCATCACCCACCCCCGCTGTCACATCCATGTGACTCCCATTCCACACATGCCCCAACCACCACCCCCTCCCCAACTATTCCTCCCCAACACCCCCTCCCCAAATATCCCTCCCCAACAGCTCCTCCCCAACATGTCAATCCCTCAACAAACCCTAGTGCGCAATCCATTGCATGTGTCTCCAAGGTTCATTTCTATTGCTTTTTGCCACATGGGCCGCCCCTTCCATGGCGAGGCTGGCAGGTGCAGGGACTGGGCATTGGGCTGCGCTTCTGGGAGCCAGCTGGTGTTGTGCTTGAGGATGGTGGGGCCGAACCAGCCATCTCCCTGTGCTCAAGTGCTGCATGCAGGGCATGTGCAAGGCTCTCATCCATAGCTGACACAGCCTCATTACCCTCCCGGATCCTTTGCTTCAGGTGGATGACTGCTGATGGAGACCGGCCCAAGGCACGGTTACATCACCGGCCAGTGGCCTGCACACACTCTCAGATCATCCCCATCTCCTCCTGCATCAGAGTTGACCCCTGGAGGTGCTGGCACACAAGCCCTGCTGTCTGTTCATGTCTCTACTCCATGCGTCTGAGCCATGCATCCATATTCCTGATGCCAGGGATGGGTGGTGGTGGCGGGCTGTGCATGCCATAGGGGTTGAACATGGGATGGTCATAGGGTGTGTGCTCTCATGTGCCGCCGCTGGTGTCATCAGCATCCTGTGCAGCATCCTCCTCTGTGGATGCACCCATGTACGTGGATTGCCTTCTTGTGGGTCATGTGGCGGGTGTAACTGGAGTGGTGGCAGCTGATGACATTGTAGCTGCTGTAGGTGTAGCCAAAGTGGTGGTAGCTGCTACAGGTGTAGCCAGATTGGTAGCAGCTGCTGATGTTGTAGCTGCTACAGGTGTAGCCAGAGTGGTGGCAGCTGATGATGGTAGTGCCACAGCAGTGGTGTGGCATAGCATAACTCCTCCTCCGTGGTTCTGACCTGGATGTGTTAGGGGTGTACACTGCGAGGGATGGGGTGGGCCAGTTCCGGCCTAGTACAGGGAAGGGTGTCCAGTGGCAGCTGCCTGTGTGGTGCGCTGGTGGGGATTTGACATGTATGTCCCGATTGCAGTGTGAACCATGGGGGATCAGACCTCAAACATCCTGGTGTGTGGGGCTGTTGATGATGGTATTGGTCAGTGTCATCACAGGGAGCCAGTGCAGGGATCCCCGTCCTGGAGGGGAGCGGTCACGGGGCATGGTGGCCAGTTTTTTTTCAAAGGATGCCTAATTTGGATGTGTCTGAGGGGGAGAATGGAAGCAAGATCTACAATGAGGGAGGTCTGTTGCTGTTGTCAGGCCCAGTACAAACCAGTGCTCCAGGGACAATTGCATTAGGGTGGGCTGTGGGGTGTTGGAGGCTGCCTCTGGGGGGGTGGCGTGATGCTTTGGGACTCCTGCCATGAGCCTCATCATGAGGTTGGTGGCAACAAGCGGGTGCAACTGGCGGGTTGACGGCAACCTTGTGACACAGTTATGCAACCTGACATCCCGGTGCCACGGGGACATTACATGTTTCAGCGGCACGAGATGATAGGCGGCAGTGAATCTACGTCCCCATGACCCTCATCCAAAGTCTGGCGGTCCAGAAATAAGGCTGCCGGTAGCAACGTACAGGCACCCTTTCCAGACAGCCAGACTTCAACTATATCAGCTGCGGTTGTTGCTCCTGGTAGGTGTGACCTGCCGGGGGGCACTGGCCCCTGCAGGCTTCCTCATAGTCTGGAGGTCCAGAAAGGGTGCAGTTATGTTGCTATCAGCACCCTTATTTCAGGGCCACCAGACTTGTAATAAGGCACCATGGTCTATGATGTGCGGGTGCAAAGTGATTGATGGGCCAGGTGGTGCAACAGCATCTGTGGCCTCTCAGGGGTGTGTGGAGCACAGGCACATGGAGGTTGGCAAGAGAATTGTTGGGTGGTAGGACACTTCCATGATGAGGAGGGCCTTCCTCGTCTTGCATGGATCAGAGATGGGATGGTCAGCAGTCCATGTTGCATGCTACGCAGTAAGACAGGGATGGGGTGGCAGTATAGGATGTGGGACTGAGGGTGGGCAGTTTTTCCATCAGCTGTGGTGCATGCATGCTTGCTTGGGGGGAGGGGAGGATTCTCGTGCATGTGTTGGGCCTTGTGTGTTCTTTGTTGGCTCATGACCAGTGCTCATATGGTCAAGTGTGTTTATCTGTGTTTGGGGGGTATTTGTGCACACTTGTCCGCCAAATATGGTTGGTGGCCCACTGTTTGGTTTGGCTGGGGTCTGTTCTTGTGCAGTTGAACATGTCTCTGTGTGTTGTACACAAGTGTTTCTAGGCATGAGAATGCATTCTGTTGCATTCCTGTTACTGCATGTTACTGCATGTTGTACTCACCGCCCTCTGCATGTGCTCCAGCGCCGGCCTCTGCCGATCCGACTCCCTCTATGCTTTCCTGATCCAGCTCAGTGCTGCATCTTTCCTCCCATGGCATCAACTTTATGAGGGAGGCCGTCCCGCCGCCTATTGCCAGGCATTTCCTCCGCTGCGCTGAGAAGATGTTGCGTACTCTCAGGCAGAGGTCACCCCACCACTTGTGACAATCGCGTGCATTGCAGTGGATGGGGGCCACAGCCGAGACCTTCTTTGCCACCTCCGCCCATATGGCAGCCTTACGTATTTGGCTGGTGCGCCTGCAGTCAGCTGAAAAGAGCTCAACAGCATTGTCCACCATTGTGTCCATGATCATGGTCAATTCCGGCTCTGTGAATTATGGTTTGTGCATGCAGACTTGGGGCACCTGAGATTTTGCTGCTCCTGACATGATGCCGGTGTTACAGGATCCGGAAGGAAACAAGAGATGGGTGATTTTATATGGATTGTTTTTTTCAAAATGGCCACTGGCGAGCTACTGGTTCCTGCGATGACGATGTTTCTGGTTTCAGTGTTTCCGTGACCGGTGTTTCTGGTATGCACGTGCTGGTACCGGTCCACCTGCATTTTGGGAGACGGAAACAGCATGAAAAGTGACTTTTCACAGTGATTCTGTGTTGCCAGTTGCACCGTTAACAGCATTTCGGAATGCGCGCACTTGTGCACTTTTGATATTCCGGTGATTCCGGATGACGGAAACTGTGCGATCAGGATCATGGAATCACCAATGATTTACCGGGAAACTTGTAATGAGGCCCATTATCTTCTTGGAGCCAGACATTGAGTGACTGTATTAACGGATCATAGGAACTTTACCTTCTTACATCCTGCCAAGAACTTTATGCCACGACAATTGCGAGGCTCTGTATTCTTTGCAGAATATGATTTTGTGGTCACGTTTAAGCCGGGATGTCAAAATGGTAAGGCTGACATGTTGTCGAGATGTTATATTGGGAGTTCCAAGGAAGACTCCTTAGCCCCAATTCTTCTGTTGGCAGGAAAGAACTTTGTAGTAGGGGGAAGTGCAAAACACTAAAGATTTTGGTGAACTGATTCGTCAACTGATGTCAGGAGAGTAGCTTTATGAGTGGGCGTAAGGATATCCTGCTAGACAAGTTAAGGAGGGTTTGACACCTGTAGATACTAGATTGTATTTACCTTTAGAAGATCTGTGAGAGGAGTCAATGTTTTGTCATGAATCCCATTCAGCAGGACACCTAGGTTACAGAAAAACCTTGAATTGTTACGAAGAAAATTCTGGTGGAAGAGAATGCATGAGGATATCCTAAACTATGTGAGAACCTGTGAGATTTGTGACCAGGCCAAACCAGAACATCAGAAACCTGCAGGCCTTTTAGTTCCGTTACTGATTCCTCCTCGCCCATGGCACACCGTATCCATGGAATATATTTTGGATCTTCCTCCGGATAAGGGGTGTACTATCATATTGGTAGTAGCTGATGTGTTGATTAAAGCTGGCCATTTTATTCCTATCAAGGGAGCAGCTACAGCTTCGTCATTGGCACAGGTTCTTTTGCAGAGTATTGTAAAACCTCATGATTTGCCCAGTCATGTGATTTCTGACAGGGGATCTCAATTTGCTTCTAAGTTCTGGCAAGCGTTCTGTAAGGAGTTGAAAATTGAGATAAGTTTAACCATAAGTTATCATCCAGAAGCAAATGGTGAGATGGAAAGGGTTAATCAGGAGTTAGAAAAGTATTTACATTGCTAGGCTGTGGCAAGGGGTGGGTGGAATTGTTCTGGTTATCTGAATTCTGTTATAATAACACGACTAAATATTCCACCTCTATGTCTCCATTCTTTGTGAATCAGGGGTTCCATCCTCATTTTCTTTGAGGGGTGGTTCTGGAGGAGGTAGAAGTTACTGAAATAGAGAGTAGAATTAAGGCAATGGATGGCAGTAGAAGCCTTAAAAAAGAGCAAGTTGAGCTACAAGAAATGTGCTGATTTCAAGCATAGACCAGCTCCAGTGTATCAAAATGGAGAATTAGTGTGGCAGTCCACCAAGAATATTATCCCGAAAGGAAAGAACAAGTTCAGTCCACACTTTATTGGTCCCTTTGAAATTGAGCAGATCATCTCTCCAGTTTCAGTTAAATTGAAGTTGCTGCAGGGACTTAAGGTGCATCCTATTTTTCACGTTAATCTTTTGAAGCCTTCCAGAGAGGGAACTATATTGCAAGAGGTACCGGGCCCAGTGTTATCAGAAAATGCTGGGAATGAGTATCAAGTGCGGGAATATTGGACTCAAGAGTGCTGTGTGGAAGATTGCAGTGTCTGGTGGATTGGAAGGGGTACAGCCCAGAAGAAAGATCTTGGGAGCTGGAGCTGAAGACATTCATGCCCCAAGGTTGGTCAGAAGATTTTATCGTGTCAGGTGTGAGAAACCTAGCCATGGGACAGGGCTTTACAGGGGGTACCGTCAGGTTCCTCCTGTGTAGTCAAGCAGGGAAACGTGTATGGGTACGCAATGCATGTGGGAGGCGCAGGAGAGGTGCAGGGGTAGAGCCAGTTGTTAAGTATGGGTATTTGACAAGCATTCCTTTCTCTTTAACATTAGCTATGTAGGAGGCTGGAGTAGTTCCTGTCCAAGATGGTGGGGATGACTGTCAGTATCGATTGGCTGAGCAGTATCTGTAAGGTAGATTGAAATCTTGTAAAATATTCCTTTTCATTCAAGCTTTGACAAGAGAAGGTCACAGCTAACAGTGTTCCATAAAAAACCACAGGAAAGACTCCAAGTAAAGTCAACTTCTATGTATCTGAAAAGAAGGAATGATCAGAGGAACGAAGAAGATGTCAGAAATGTCTAGCTCGACGGAGCTATGTGCTGGATAAATGTTGTTGTGTGTAGTTGTGTTAGAAAAGCAGGGAGAAGAAAAAGTCAAAAAGTATTGAGCATTTTAAAAGTTGTACTCTAAAGTTGTATTACTGAATTGATCTCCGTTTGCGAATTTTAGACATTTCATGTAAATAACATGTTCTCAGCAGTCTAGACAGACAGCATGCGGTCAACTTGTACTAATACTAACACTGGTGCGTGACAAGATTCAGAATGGATACGTCAAAGGGACCTACCATTACCGGTGCCTGATATCCCGGAATTACAGGGGTATTACAGGTGCCAGCAACGGTAGGTAAATCCCCATTCCATGTAGTGCATAGGACACCATAGGGGGTTGCTGGTACTACCGGCACTGGTAAAACCGGTGCCAGTAATACCGGCAGGTTTTTGCCAGTGGGGGCCTGATTTGCTTCCAGCTGGTGGCTGGAGATAAATCATTCAATCCCCCACTGAAAACGTGTACTCTGCCTGTCCAGAATTTGCCAGTATATGGAAATACCAGCACTTTGTTTCCAGACCGGCAGGGTCGAAATGAGGCCCTATGGCTTTTGCTTAATTTTCCACATCCTGAATGGAAGGTCACAGTAGCAGCAGGCAAATCAATGTGAGCCTACATAAATCTCAATTGCGTTTTAAAACCACAGTCATTATTTCACACCATGCAGCATTATGCACCCATCATGTTTCTCATTACTCACCAATCACATTTATTGAAGGGACACAAGTCCCTGCTGATATCCCCCTCCCTCCAATCAATGTCCAATTGCTCTCATGATACTGCTATGTTGACACAGAGCCGCTACATGTTCAGATATTGCCCTCTCCATTTCACAGACCCCCGGGAGAAGAGCCACTGTGATGTCCTAAGCACTAACTTTCACACAAAAGTGTGAGCAGAGCTGGAAAGTTTTTGATCAGGGCCGAAGCAAAGTCGGGACTTTTCCTCATCCCGCACAGGATGTTTGCGGGACGAGGGACATAACCTATCAATTCGGGGCAGTCCTGCAAAATACAGGACGGTTGGCCACCCTAAGTAGTACTTAAGCCCGAAAAGCCAGTTAAACCAGATTTTGTATTTCTGTGTTTACACAATTCTGCGGAAATGATACAACAGCTTGTAACACTTTCAATTTGAGAATACCTCATCCTCACGCTATTGTATTAGGGGAGTAGGTAGGGGTACATTGTATCAGGGGGCTGAGACAATGATGAGTAATGCAGGAGATCTAAGGAGTGTTGATTTATTACTGTGCTCTGTGCCAATTCCCACAATGAATCTGCACCATCACTTCGAGAACCAGAAGCAGGAAGTGGCTGAAGATAGACACAAGGTACACCACTTTCACACAGCACAAGAGGAGTGAACGTTTATTTCACAAGGTTTATATTTTCTGAGCTTTGCTGGAGCTCTGTGGGGTTCCCCCAGAGGGATACAGACTGTCAAGGGTCTCTGAACAACACTCCACAACTCGACTCCCACACCCACACATCTTGGTACCTTCAGGAAAGCGGCAATGTTTCACTTTCTTCCACTGCTTCATTGCTTTTTTGGTCTTGCAGCTCTGCGAGGCCTTTCGAATCCTCGCTGTGGTGGCTTGGTAATTGTTCATTGGCAGCTTCTTGACTTGGAACGCTGTGTTCTCTGTGCAGTCTCCTAGTGATGCCCTTTCCATGATCCAGGCGGTACTGTCACGGGCAAGGGCATGCTTTGGCTGTGACTGTACTTGTACAGGGTTCCCATGTTCTCATAGTTCAACTTCACTTTGGTGCAATTACCTAGATTTATGTCAGAAGAGGTTACTGCATGCCTTTGCAGAAATAGATGTTTTTTTCAGTTTTAATCTCTTGTCACATGACATTATGGGCCTCATTATAAGTTTGGTTGTATGTCAGTGGTAAATCTGCCGAAATACCACCAAACGGATTTACCGTTACCACCACTTGGTCTGTTGGATTTTCCGCCGGATTACAAGTGGGGGTAGGTGATGTTAGTCCCCTTTTGGCGATAAAGCGGAAGAATTTCCTCCCGCATTTTGCTGGAGGTTTTTCTTCCACCTTACCTCCAGACCTGTAGCTCAGCGCTGTGGTAGTGCGGCAGTAATGCAGTGCTAAGCTATGTTACCACTGCATTACCACTGTTTAGGGCCACACCGCCAAACTCGTAATGAGGCCCATGAATGTCTTCTACTGCAATGCTTTTGTCTCTCTGATACCGGGTAACGAGGGTGGAATTAAACTGATCTCATTTATTGGAACAGTGAAACTCCTGCGACTGTTGTGGGTGCCTCTTTGGACTGCACCTAGCTCTAGGAAAGTTATTGTGGGGTTCTTTGTTGGATGGTCCTGCCAATCGCAGGCTTCCATTGATAAATGTGTGAAATCTTTCTAGTTGGCCATTAGTCTCTGGTCGTTAGAGGGCTTCGTTATGCTACTTTACATTACATTTCCTTCAACAAGCTACCATAGCAATTCATGCTAACAGAACTCTTTTGTAGGTTAACATCCTTTCGTGAAAACTTCCTCTCCTGTAACTGCTTCTCTGGTCGCTGTTCTAGTGGTCATATCTGTGAAGGAGCAAATTCACTTGGGCAGCTATGCCATAGAGGCTGTCAGTTTCCATCTGATCCAAAGGACCAATACAATCCGAGCCCACTTTGTCACAAGGTAACTTTAGACCCCAGTGGCGGCTGGTGAATCTTTTAATTGGAGGGCTGTAAATATTTAACACAAACATGCGAGAACGATCAAGCATAGTGAGGGAGCCTGAACCAACCAATGGGGATTTGGAGGAGGGAGAGGAGTTCTCCCCCACGAGAATTTTCTGTTAAAAATTGGTCAAATTGTGCATTAAACAGTACACTTTCTGTGAAAAATTGGGTAAAAATCTGGAATCGTTTTTGTGGGGTAACTCAT
Organism: Ambystoma mexicanum; assembly: GCF_040938575.1. NCBI lineage: Eukaryota > Metazoa > Chordata > Amphibia > Caudata > Ambystomatidae > Ambystoma > Ambystoma mexicanum. The sequence continues at coordinate 1,400,030,851 of NC_090931.1, read as the reverse complement.
GAAAAAATCCAATATATGAAAATCACCAACATCGCACGGTAGCATTTCCCAACACATTTTCATGATGTTGTGACAATTCATCCCTTCTCCCCAAAGGGGAGCCGCCCCCTTTTTAAGATATGGATGTGAGCCCGCTCAGCAAGACCCTCCTAGGGATCTGGGCAAGTGTGACCTCAGTGTGTGTGACTCCCCTCTCGGGGACAAGGACTCCCATTCCGATAATAAACTTCCAGTCCAGCATACATTATCCACCTACTTCTGGCCTGACTGCACGCCGACTCAAACGCAGTCCTGAACCTCCAAGACCTGCCAGAGACTACTGCAACAACCTCCCGACCCTCTGCACCCTAGGTAAGGCCTGCTGGGCTCTAATGCAAATTTGTCCTGCATCTGGAACGAAAAAAGGAGTGCTGTTATGTTGGGCAAAAAAATGTACCTAATTTAACCTGGGTGCTGCAGTATCATTTTTGCCTTGTGTGCCTCTGCCCCTGATTTAGTGCTGCATGTAATGTTGGCCCTTTCGCCCAGTTGGGCTGTTTGTTCTTTGTTCTGGGCATCATTCAATCATGGCTGCTGCCATTTTCAGCATTGTAATGCCTTGCCTGGCTCCACCAGCACTGCTCTGATTGGCTGTCCCTGTACTTGAAAGCCAATCAGGAGAGCCGGGAGGCAGACCTGTCCTCCCGACAAAGGCCCACCACTAAGGCCCCTGTTTGAGCATGTCTGGGCCGTGGAGGGCTCGGAGGCCCCCTCTTTTCTCCAGCGCAGCACCCCGTGCTCCACCACCTCTCAGGCTCATGGAACAGCTATCTAGCATGCTGCCAGCTAACCCACGAACTTGTGCCTCTGGAACAGTGTTCTTCAAACAAGAATGCCTGTGAGTCATGTCCTGTCCATTGTATGCCTTTTTTAGTTACTCACACAACTATTGAACCAAATATGCTCCCCTTTTACATATTTCCATGCGGCTTCCATTTTCTCCCATACAGCACTTGTTTTGCCCTCCTTTTTTCCTTACTAGCAATTTCCTCTCTAGTATCCCACTCTATCCTGCTCTTTTTGAAAACTATGTCATCCTCTGTTCTTGCCTCATTCACTTAAACCTACTCTCGCCTTTTATTTCTCCATTTCTGCCAAAGGTTGTTCTAAAGATACTGCTCTCTTCCTCATTTTGCTACTATTCGCATACTCACCTGCCTTCCTTCACTCAATTTTCCCTCCCTCATTTACCCACGTCACAGCAGTTGCCTTTACATTGTTGCCCCTTCACTGCCCATTCCTCACTCACTTGCCTCCCTTCTCTCCCTTTCTCCTGCCCTGCCTCACTCTTCATTTCTCCCTGACTCTTTAGACCTCCATGATTTCCCCACCATTTAATCCTCTTCACCCTTCATTTGCCCTCACTCTTGTGCATCATTAACTATTGTTTCATTCTGCTGCCCTCGTTCATTGTCTGTAACCATTCACCCTTTTACCGTCACCTGGCTCCGTTCAAGCACTTTATCTCCTGCCTTCCCTCAGTCTCAATCTCCCTCACACGTCTGCCCTCCTTCCTAGTCCCCTCTCCCGCCCTATCAGTGTTCATGTCACCCGCCCCTTCTCTACTTTTCTCCCTCACTATCCTGCCCTTATTCCCTCTCCATTTCCATTCACTGACCTGCAGCGGGGCCCTGGGGATCTGGAGGAGATGGGGAGGTAGTGGGTTGGAGTTAAGGGGTCTTTCACACTGTACCCACAAAGAAGGCAACTACTGGTATGTTTTGAGATTAAAAGGTGAACTCCTTTAAGTTTGTGATGCTCAATGACATTTCAAGCGTGTGGGGTAAGAACAGTGGGGACATGCACAAAAGGGGTCTGCATGCTGTAGGAATGATCCCGTGATGTCGCCTCCTGCAATGTCCCCTCCCATTGCCCTGAACCTTATAATTCCCAAAAATAGATTCAGGCTCGCTCTTTCAATGTTACCACCATTGACAGCAAAACTTGGAAAGGGGCCCAGCTGTCTCTAGCTAGAGTCAGACCCCACCACCCAACACAGAAAACGGTAAAGAACAAAACTTTAAAAAAAGGAGCATTTGTCCCTAAAGTTCATCATCGTGCAACCCGCCCACTCTAGGCTCTGCCTCCATAACCCGCCCACCAGGGGCCGTCTGTCATTTTTGCCCAGTTGGAATGGAACATTGTCCTTAAACACTTCTTTCTCCTTTCTAAAACCAGTCAGTCTTTATTGCTCAATATATGTAACACTTTCTGCTGTCACACTTGCTGGGGTCTATTTGCTCATTGAAAGGATCTTGCCCAGGGCCGGCCCGAGGCATGGGTAGCATGTGCCATTGCTCCAGGGACCTGCACTCTTATGGGTCCTGCAGCCACCAGCTGCCAGGAGAGTACGAAATAATACACATTACTTTCAGCAGGGGCTGTGCGGATTCCAGCCACAGGGCTCTTTTCTAGAGACAAAAACCACTCCCCTCGGCACCTTCCCAGCAGCCCATCAGACCCCGCAGGGGACTCACAGTTGGGCCCTATCACGCTCTTTGTTTTAGCAGAGTTTGTAAATTTTGAAAGACAACCTACAAGCCCTTTTTATTATCATGGTGTGAATTTCATCCTGGTATTTGTAGTCTTCAAGATGGGGTGAAAATAATGCAATAGTTGTACTCTGTTGAACATAGTTCTATAAGAATTCTCATATTTCTGGAGTACTTTAATGATGATGAGAGTACATTTCAACTCCTCTTTATAAAACAGAGTATTGGTGAAAGCCAAAAGTGTTGTCAAGGAGAGAAAAGGATGAGGGCAAATTGGTAGTAATGATTTACCAGGTCCATGGATGTGAGAAGAGAGGTTTCTGTACTGAAGAGGTTGTTCATCATGGTGCTGTGTTGATTTTCAAGGTAGAAGTTGAGGGTGCATGTGGGTTGACAGCGTCTGCCCACTATTTAAACAGTGCAGACGCCAAACCCCTTAAGTGTTTTTGAGGCCAGCATGCAACAAAAAAAAATAATACTTTGTGCAAGGGTTCGCCCGCCAGAATCTGGACCCTGGTGTCCTCAAGCCCTCAGGGCACACATTTACCCACAAAACCACATCAATGTGTCGTGAAAGCAATTCTTGTATTGGTATCTTGCTTTCCATTAAATATTTCAATAACTTTTTTTGGGTTTAAAAGGTGTGCACCTTTTATACTTTGCAAGCAGTGTTATAGGAACATTTCCTCTAGCTGGTTATTTTTCAGGTCTTGATGATTACGTTTTTCAAAGATAATGCTAATTTGTTTTCTGCATTTCCTTCTATTAGGAAAGGCCAGTTGAATTCAATTTGCCCATTTCACTTTAAGATACGTTCAGTCCCTGTGTGTATGTTAATGAGCTACCCCACTTTTATTTTGTACTTGAGCCCCATTATTAACGTTTGAAGACCTGCCGAACTGCTTGCTCTGACTGCCTCAGTACCTTCCCGGTAAGTATGCTTTGCTGCAGGATTGTATTATAATGCAACCAAAACAAAGGCCCTTAGCCCATTCTGGTCCAGAGCAAATCCCTCCCCTTACATCCTTGCAACGTGCATTCACATTTGGTATACTTGGATTACTTACCAGTGATCTTTACTACTTTTTGTCCTGCTCTTCCTTGTTACAGTACTTTCTTTTGAGGTACTCTTTGTGAAGGCATCATGAAGAAAGACAAAGACAACAGATTCACTTTCGTAACAAAAATAACTTTATTTTATATGCCAGGATGGATTAAGGCCTAACTTGCCCTATACTAGGGTGGTATTTCCCTACCTAAAGAAACTAAGGATAGCCTGTGTCAGTAAGTTCAACTTAAATGTCTGTCTGTGTCCAAAACCTATGCTTGCTCTCGCAACTAAAGATACATAATGTGTTGGGATGTCAGCAGAAAAAGAAACAGTGTTCAAAATAAAGTTCTGACCTTCTTCCAGCACGGGCTTGTTTCAGCTTCCCCTTCCCCAAGTTCAAAATAGTTCCACAAAAAGGATTCTGAGTTTCCTTCCCCAAGTATAACACAATTCCAGGATATCTTAAGGTTCCCATCCCCAAGTTCAACACAGTTCCACACGGTTCGAGTTTCTTGATTATTACCAATATCGCCAGCTTCACTTAATACTCCTTTTGACTCTTATCAATTCAAACAGATGCTTTCTTTTACTTCAGCGCTTGTATCACAGAGCCTTTCTCTTTGGGCTTTTCTTGACTCTTTCCCAAGTAGGACTACTCAGTCTAGGCGCACTTGTTGAGTCCACCCATTACAGGTCACACAACCGATAACCTTTGGCATTTTGTGATGCTCTTAGTTCTTCTTGACTATCACCGGTTCTCAACCTAGCACCAGTGTCAGTACTTAACATATGCTGTGGGAGGTACTGTTGCTGGGTGGGCAGATGAGGATGTGAGCTTCCTTGGCTCCGAGGCGGCTGCCAATATCCTGACCAGTGAATCCTATTGCCCAGCCAAATTATTAAGGGATTTTAACATCTGCAGCCAGCGGAATGTGGCAGCCACAAAGTGTTTCGCTCCTGAGCTAATACGGTGAAGGGAATCCCTGGATCGGCAGCTAGATTGAAACGGGCTGGGCAGGTGACGCCATCTTGGGCTGCAGTAGCAGGTTGAGGAGTACCTGGGCTGGCGGTGCCTGTGAAAACCGGCAGCACATTAAAGAAACTGCGGGTGGGCTCAAAATCAGAGCGCCCCTGGGCAAAGAGGGAAAACAAAAGAGCCGGCTTGCACGCCGGGGCTCACCTGCCCCACACACCAGCAGTGAGTGGGAGGATAGTAACAGGAGGCACCCTCTGGGTCGGCAAGGAGAGCGGGAGACCCGAGCACAGAAGCAGACTCCTCCACCCCCATTCCCCGGGCTACAGGGGGGAAGAGATCACCAAGGGTGCCTGGCATGCAGACAGCAGAGACAGTGAGGCACGCCCTGGCCAGCTGACAGCATAAAGTGCATGGACCGGGCCATGGTGGGGATGGCAGCCTGTGCACCGAGGGATAGACAGCCATGGAGCCCACCTGCAGTGGCACTGTATTGGCTCAATTGCCTGCAACGGAGCCCAAACTAGCGGGTACCAGGCCTGCGACGGTGATCTGAGTACCATAACAGGAAGGGGTGCACCCATAAACAGCTGAGGCCCGACTGGCAAGACTGTGTACAGCAGATGTGAGTATGGCACAGGAGTGAAACCTGGGCCAGCCCTGCACCCCCCAAATGTGGGGGAGAGATACATAAACTGTCTACCCCCACCAACACATGCTTGATACCGCAATTGGTGGTTGGACCCCTGCTCACAGCCCACTTGAGGATATCAACGAATGAGGTCCACTGTCTATACTCCCTACTGGGAAGGTATGGCCCCTCATTAAGCCAGAAAGGGAGCAGGGTTGGCGACACATGGACGCTCGCTGAGGACCCGTGGGCTTGCGGGTTTGGGGCCCAGTGCTGTGTGTAGGTAGCACGTGGTATCTTGGGGAGTGGAGGCTGCCGCCCACAAGGGACACCAGAGGACATATAGCATGAGGGATAGACGCTGATACACTTGTTGCAGTGGAGGACAAGATGTATATATAAAAATGGAGAGCTCTTAGCGGGGGGTGCAGTAAGGGATGTCACTGCAAAGGTGTGAATGAAGCCAAGGTTGGCCCCGCAGGTTCCCCAGTCAGGGAACCATAGTGCACAGGAATAATACAAATACTGGAACTATGAGCAGCGCCATGGTCAAAGACAAAGCGTAAAAAAGTGGGGCTACAAAGCAAGATGGATCAATACACTGTGGGTGCCGCCCAGTCCTCCTCGACTCACGCCCCGGTGATGGCAGGAACGGGAGGGGAGATACAGGACTCTCAGATCTCCCTGGGTGCCATGATATAATGTGGCATTTATAACCTGCTTGTACACAAGTGTTTCTATGTGCGAAAAGGGGAGTCCAAGTCCTCCGTTGAAAAGAAGATCGGCGGCCTCGATGCAGGAAGTGTCCTTCCTGCGGCAGGATCTATGGATATTGTCCTCGAGGGTTGGGGAGGCAGAGCAGCGCATCTCTAACTCGGAGGATGCGATCAAGCATTTAGAGAAGCAATTGGCAACCGTCACCCAGAAGCTCACATACCTGGAAAACAGAGCAGAAGATAGCAAAGGAAGAGCACTCTGCAATAATTTTCGTATCCTTGGAGTACCGGAAAAGGAAGAGGTGCCCAGCATGGAGTTCTTCTTGGAGCGATGGCTGGATGAATTGTTTTCCCCAAAGAGGCTCTCGAAATTCTTCTCTGTAGAAAGGGTGTACAGGATCCTGACTAGTAACCCTACCCCCTCGGGTGCCTCCTCGCACAATAATCGCACAGCTTTTGAACTTCTGAGATCGGTATGCCCTACTGCAAATGGCGCGAGTCAATGGTCCCATCACATACAACGGCTACCAAATAATTTTTTTGCTGGATTATACCAGGGAGGTCCAGAAAGTACACCAATCATTTGACACTGTCAAGAAAAAGATGCACTCGTTGGGCATTAATTATGCCCTTTTCTTCCCAGCACAACTTAAGGTTTACCACAATGGAACCGTACACCTCTTCAATAATCCATGAGAAGTGTGGATATGGCTGGAAACTCAGGTTCTGTTGGTGCCTGAACCTCAGCCGCCAGGTGAGCGACCATGAAGAGAACCAGATCGAGGTCAGTCACCGGTCCGGTTTGATTCACAAACCACGGAACGGTCCACGCCTGCAGAGACTGCGCTTGAGGCAGCAGGCAATGGATGAATATACAGCTGGTATGGCGCTGGCTGCCACCCAGACGAGAACAATATGGGGACAATGGCCATAGACGGCCGCAAGTTGGAGACAGAGGCTTTCAAGGGCTGCGTCAGCGGACACCCCGCAGATGGCCGACTATGTTTCTCAGCACCTGTTTGGTGCGATGTCAGGGCAGCAGGTGCTTCGTGTTGGGGGAGGGGGTACTGGGTGGGATGTGGGGGTGGTGTCTTGGAACCACTAGTTGAGTGGTTAGTTTGGGGGGGGGGTGTTAAAATTGTTTCTGGTTGACAGGATAGATTGGGGCATCTCTGCGTAATGGGGGGATGGGTTGGTGGTTTGACAGGCTCTAGGGAGGGGCAGGGGCCCACGACCGAGCAGATTCTATCCACATACCCCCCAGGATCACCGCACATGAGAGGGTGGTTACTCTGCTTACGTGGAATGCAAACAGGTTGGGTTCCAACATCAAAAGACGTTTAGTGCTTCAGTTTCTCAACAGGTATGCCCTGGGCATTGTGCTTCTGACTGAAACACACCTCGCTGGGACTGAGTGTAAGCTTTTCAAAAGAACCAACATCACGATGGCTTTTCACACGGGATTCTCAAAGGGGCACGAGGTACACTGAAACTGATACAGAAGAGGATTCCCCAATTGCTTATAGAGGTCCGGGCAGACCCTAGGATCAGATATGTTCTAGTGCTGGGGGAAATGTGGTGGGTCATCTCGGGCATCATGACTGTCTATGCTCCTCCTCCTCTCACACTCAAACTACTGAACGACCGCCAAAACCCTGATACTCCAATACCAAGCCGATGTGTGGGTAATAGGAGGGACTTCATTGAGGTCATAGATCTGGGGGAGGATCAAACGCATATTGTTAGTCAAAACCCAACCCTCAGCACCAAGCTGCAATCCTTTGCCAATGCAGTGGGGCTGGTTGACGCATGGCGAATGCTTCACAGGTCCGAGGCGGGGACCGGTACTCATTCTTCTCTAACGTGCATGGCTCCATGTCGTGTATTTACTACTTCTTCACACAAAGGCTCTGATGTGGGAAATTCCTGGCCAGACGGATCTCTGATCACTCCCCACTCCTTATGGTGCTTAAGAGCGGGCATGCCGGGACCACAGCAATGTGGCGCATTAACGCATATTACCTAGGGGTCCCAGACATCATGGAAGCTTTGTCACGTAAAACAACAGAATATTTCACCTTGAGCAAAGGGTCGGTAGACAGCCACTTCCACTGTGGGAGGGCTACAAAGCTTTACTTAGGGGGAGGCAATAACACTGGTCGCGGCCACATGGGAACAACATGCAAAGGAAGTGGAGGAGGCAGAAGCACTAGTGGTTAGGGCAGAGGAGGAGTTCCTTACTTCGGTTCCAAGGCTTCGCAGGAAGCCCTAGTCATGGTACAGGAGGTCGTACAGAATGTGGCCCTAAACAACGCTAGGCAGGCCGAATGGGCTGTAAGGAGCCAAATTCATGAAACCGGGGACAAGGCCGGGAAAAAGCTAGCGTGGCTCGAACAGCGGGATAAAGGGAAGGGATATGTACGAGCTATACAAGATACCTCAGGCGAGATGACCACATAGGATGCAGACATAGCAGGTGTATTTGCTACCTTCGACGAAGCACTGTACTCCCCCCCTGCACCCCCGCTAGAGCCTGCCTCATTGGATGGACCAAGCGTCTTGGGAAACGTGACACCCCCCATTGCACCCCCTTTTTATGCAATGTAAGTCTGACAGGTATCTTCCCCCCAGACCTACGGAAAGCCTGTGTAGTGGTCTTGCCGAAGCCTGGGAAACCACCAGAACACTGTGCCTCTTATAGGCCGATATTAATGATTAATGGGGAGGCCAAAGTCCAAGTGAGAGTCCTGACCAACCGCCTACTCGGGGTAATAGACTTGTTAATACACCCAGACTAATGTGGTTTCATGCCCTTCATATCCACACACATGAACCTCTGTAGGGTCCAATTCGCCATCAGCCAAGCCTCGGTAATACCGGAGTCAGTGGCACTCCTGGCTGTAGATTTCCGTGCTCCATATGGGAGGGAGAGTTGGGGTTGCCCTATCTTCATAAATATTATTGGGTTGCGCAACTTGGGACAGTGAACGACTGGTTACATGGAGACCAGAGGCTTCCACACGTGGCGATTGAAAGGGGATGGATATGAGTGCGGTCACCCGAACAAGTGGTCTATTGGGGCGGAACTCGGGGGGTATGCCCTTCCCCTGATGATACGCCACACTCTGCAAGTATGGGCCGACACACATCGGTACATTGGGTGGGGGAGGAAACCAATGCTGGACCAACCCCTCTGGGACAACAGGCACCTCCCTGAAATATGCAAAATGGGTCACTTCAGGAACTGGGAGGAACGAGGGGTAAAAGTCCTGGCCGATGTGGTGCAGGAGGGGCGGCTCATCCCCTTTGAGTTATTGAAGGACACATTTGGGTTGCCTGAGAGTGAACACTACAGACACATGCAACTGGATCACGCCGCCAGATCCAAATTCCCCAACCTGGGAGAGGTTCCCAAATGTTCACCCATAGAAACCAACATTTTCCCTAACCGTATCGCTGTCAAGGTCACCTCAACACTGTACCAGGTATTAACAGCATCTGGGGCCCAGCAGGTGCCCGACTTAAGGACAAATGGGAGAGGGATGTGAGGCCACTTTACCCGGAAGAATAATTGCACTCATGTTCTCATGTGGGGTCGGAATTGCCGCCAGACTCCGCCTTATCCAGTATAAAATACTGCATTGTGTATATTACTCGCGAACTGCACTAGTGTGCTGGGATGCAACAGACCAAGACAAGTGTGATGTGGGATAGCGGGAGGGGGGGCACATTTTTCCATATATTATGGGAGTGCGCACAAATCCAAATATTCTGGGGGAAGTGTTTCCACAAGTTTACCGCATTGCTGGAGTCTCGTGTCCCCTGTGATCCCAAACTGGCAATACTTGGAATTTGGGGTTAAGAATGGTTCACTAAACATGAAAAGGTGTTTTTATCTGTCACATTGGGGATGACAAAGAGGATTCTTGTTGCAAAGTGGGGCTCAGCGGACCGCCCACGGATATGTCGCTGGTCTGCTGAAATTGATAGATGTATGTCCCTTGAGAAGCGAGTATACAAAGCTCGGGGTTGCCCCGAAACATTTCAAAAGGTGTGTGGGGAGGTGGAGGGATGAGATCTGAGGTTGGGATTGTTTTGGCCTTCACCCAGGGGCCTTGTATTAAAATGTTTTCCACCAATGGTTGTCTCCTCTACTGCTGTACCGTAATTCTGTGAATGTAAGACGAATGATGTTCTTTCATGCACTGCCACATGTTTGTCATGTCTTGTTTCAGCAAACAAACAGTTACATTAAAAAAAACATGTTCTATGGTTTCTCTTTGACAGTTTCGAGGCTTGGTTGTCACCTGTGTATTGGCAGTCTTTTTGCATTGCCACAACTTGCATTTGCCTTATTCTGTGGTGTATGTCTTCTTCCACCACCTTGCTTTCATCTTGGCCCTCTTAGTTGCAACAACCTGTATTTCACACTTGCTTTTCATTTAGTTCATAAGTATTCATGACAGCTTTCACTTTTTTTCTTAATGCTTCTTAGCATGTTTCACTCCGTTCGCCACAGCACATCATTCGCTTTCCACTCGTGATATCATTTCACATGGATTCCGTATTTTCTCTTTAGTTCGGTTTTCAATTTATGCCGTTGCATTTCCCAAAATACTTGACAACTTGTTCATGATTACTTATTTCTTTATTCGGGTTCCAAACCCTATCCTTATAAGCTTTTCTCTCATTTGCAAATATTAAATGTCCAATATTTGCCCCAAGCACCACGGCACGAGTATTCCCGTCTCACACTCACTGGGGCTGCTCTGCTTTGCCGGGCGTCTTCTCTCCAGGCAGGTTCTCTCTGCTTTGCTGCTTCGGCCTCCTTTTAAGCACATGTAGCCTTCCAATAGGTTGCAGGTGCAAGTAGTTTGCCTGACACTCATTACACGAATTAACTGGACATGCCTAATCCTTCATGGGCATCTTCCTCATCTCAGTACCACAGTGGTTTGATTGGTTGATAGATGATTTATAATTAGCCTATAGGCAAGTGTTTCAAGGCACAACCAGGCAGGGAGGGGAGAACAAGACAAACGATCTTACTAGGCCTAGTATCATTTAGATTGTGCAAGTGCACAGACAAGAAGTGGAGGGGAAGGGGAGAAGCACATCCAGTGGAACAGTGCCCGGCGTTAAGTGCCGGAAGGCAGGGCCTCCATGCGGAACATGCCCAGGAAGTGCAAGGTAGGCCAGGTGGCAGTTTAGGAGGGCCTGAAGGCAAGTGCTAGGGACTGGGCATTGGGGGCCAGGTGTCCTATATGACTCAGAGGAGCACCAGGCAGCCAGTTAACGTAATAGCAGGAGCAAGGGAGGGATAGCAGAGGGAAGGCAGAGAGAAAAGGAAGGCGGAGAAAGGTTAGCAGGGGAGAGGCAGAGAAAAGGAAGAGAAAAGGAAGGTCTTGAGGATGTTCTGGAGAGGAAAGAGATCTTCCACCCAGTCTCTGCTTGGAGATGCGACTCACCCGTAAAGAATTGGAGATAGCCGAGCAGAAAGCTCTGAAAGGAAGGTACTTAGGAAGAGAGCGTTAGAGATAGTGCGGGCCCTGACCCCAGAAGGCCTTGTGGACAATGCATAGGGTCTTCAACTTGATCCTTGCAGCCTCCTGGAGCCAGTGTAGAGATTTCAGAGCCGAAGAAATACAATCCCTGGGCTTCAGACCAACGATAAGTCTTGCGGTCCTGTTTTGGATAAGTTGCAGAGGGTGGAGTTAGGTAGTTTGAGAAAGAGGCTGTTGCAATAGTCAAGCCTTGACAGAACCAGGGCTCTGGAGAGAGTTAGCTTGTGGGGGAAGGTGAGAAAAGGTACAATACCTTTGAGGAGGTGCAGTTGGAAAATGGGACTTTTTAGAGACGTTTGTGATCTGTGGAGAGAGTGGAGTGGAAGAAGACCCCCAAGGTTTTTTGCCTCACAAGAAGGTGAGGGCACAGGGCCAAGGGAGGCCAGTGAAACTGACTAGCAGTGTGCATTACTCCTAATCGCCTCTTCCTTGTCCCTGTCTTAAAGGAATATGATTGAGGGTCATAGTGTGTGTATGGCAGGGATGGGGACTGAGTGATATGGGGTATTCCTTCTAGTTGTTTACTTTCTAATTTGGTATATGTTTGAGATGTCTGGGAATGGACATAAGAGTTATGAAGGAGTTCTACCTGGCCCATATCGAGAGAAGTCCTTCTAAGTGGTCTCTTTCTAAACTTCTTATAATAAGGGAGTATCCACTGGTCACTCTGAAAGGAGGGAAAAGGGGTCTGTTGACATTACCCTATAAAAGCTTCCAGGATGGAAGGTCCATCATGGAAGGGGGAATACTGCGTCTCACCTGCAGACATCCTCTCTCCACGGCCCAGGGTCCCTCCCACCTGGTTCTATGTGAAATGTCCGCTTTTTGAAGGCTGCACTTAAAAAAAGACAGATTTATTTGGGTTGATTTTGTGCAGCCCTCAAAAAGCTGAGTTAACATGAAATCGTGGGTTGCACCCCCTGACCTCTTTCCTCCTTGCTCCCGCCCCCCTAATGTCTCCGCTCACCCCAAGCATACTCACTCACAGGCTTTATTGCCTCCAAAAGAGATAGCTCAGTTGACTGGGGACATGACTCCAAAGCTCTTTGGCTGGAAAGAGGGTATGGACAGAATAGGCCTCCTAGATGAAGTTGTCTGTCAGCTCAGGGGATGCACACTGACGTGTGAAAGCCTGGGGGACCCTGAAACCAATATTATCTACTGAAAAGATATGCACAGGTCGGAAAAGAGAATAAGAAGATCCTCTTTAAACAGAGACGCAGGAGAATCGCAGCACTGCTCACCACCTTTGGGAACTATTTGGAATGGGTGGAAACCTTTATAAGGGAGGGTGGGAATATATTATGGGTTGGTTTGTTAAGATGCTGAGGCTTAATTCCATTATTTCCCTTGCATTGATGGAATGTGTCAAAGCAGTCGACGAAATACCAATGAAAACATTTTTATAATAAAATGTATCTAGACTCTATGAGAAGGGTAGTTCTGATATAATAGCAATTATAGAGCAACTAAGGGAGGACCTACATAATATCTGAAAGTTGGACCTAATAAGTAAGTGCTTAAGTAATCGGAAGGAGTGTGAACTGGTTCTAGTAGATTGGGAAAATAAGCACTTCAGCAGAACGTGTGGGCAGACATGGAGAAGGCTACCGCCGTACATGGCCAGTGGCCCTTCTAAAGGCTGGTAGGAAAAGGACTTGTAACCTAAAACAACCCTTCCTGCACAAATTATATCAGCTTTGTACAGTGGGTCATTCATTGTACAAGAGGTTGAGTCAGATCCCTGCAGGGCGAGAAGATATTGTTTGAAAGGTGTCCAAATATCCATTGGACGTAGCCTTGTCACTAATAGTCCACAAATATGTATCTCCATGTCACAACACCATATTAGGTCTGGGTAGTAGCAGGGGCAAAGTTACTGGTCAAGGATAGAAGGAGGTAGTTTTTGGCTATAATTAAAAATATAGAAAATAATTTGAAGGAGTCTTTAGAGATGCCCTTCAGCCTGCTCAGTAGACAGCATAGAGGCTCCCTCTAAATATCATTATCGAGGATTGCAGCCATTGTGAGAAGGATAGTTGACTAGAATTGTGAACAATGGGAAACAACCATATTAAATGAATAAACCAACCTTTTCCTGCAAGGCATTTGGGGCGTTTGCCATTATTCGAGGGGTCAAACGTCATTTGTCCAGATGGAGTAATGTATGCCTGGTGGAGGATGTTAAACTGTATTAATTTATATCTAGCATCAAGAGAGACCTTATGGGTATAACTACAGGTTGAGTCATTAATTTGCTCTCGAATGTTAGCTTCCTATCTGGCTTTGCTTTTGGGACTGGTGGCAGAGAAAACTTGTGTACCATACTATACAATGTGTTCACAAATCACCGGAACCCAGTGGATGTATCAATATATTTAAGAAGGGGAGATTGGGGAGGTTCTTGTGGGAAGTCTAGGCTCCAGGTTCGGAATGCGGTGCACATGCAGTAATATTGAAAGATCTCTTTAAAGTTATCAAGCATCTTATCAACAAATTGATCTTTTATGACAAACTGTCCCTCCAGATACATGTCTTGAAAGTGTTTTTGTTTACCCAAGCATGACCAGGATGTGGCTATCCCTCTGTCACATGTCGGTTCAAGTTCTCCGATTCCCCCAGAGTGTCAATTCTGTGGGGCATGGAAAAGTAATGTTTAGACGTCTATGGAGTTTCTTTTATTTACTATGTATAGATTTATAATGCGCCGACAGCCCGCAGGCATCAGGGCGCAACAAAAACACAGAAGGACAACATAAGGATGGGACAGTGATCATCTGTGAAAATGTCAGGGGTCACAGGAATTACATGAAAAGATGAGTTTTCTGGTTTTTCTGAAAAGCATGAGGTTGGGCATGGCTCTAATGGTAAGGGGTAGAGCGTTCCAAAAGGAAGACATAATGGCTGGGAAGGATCTTCTGAGACCCCTGGATCTTGTGAACCTGATTCCCTGCAGCTAGAACCAATGCTTTAAGATATTCCGGGGCTTTGCCATAAAGAGAGTGATGCACTAAAGTGCCAATTTTGAAATGAATTTGCTCTTGGACTGGGAGCCAATGAAGATCTTTCCTAAAATTGGAGATATGGGATCTTCTGGGGATGTTCAGGTCCACACAAACCGCATCGTTTTCAATGGTCTGGCAGGCCTGGATGTTGGATTCCGAGGCATCACATAACAGGGTGTTACAGTAATCCAATCGTAATAAAATAGTGGCCCGAGCTATAATCACTGAATTCTTTTCACTAAGATAGGGGCAAATGCTCCGGAGAAGCCTAAGATAGTAATTACAGGTCCGGCAAAGATGTTGCACCCGGGCATCTCAGTTAAGAGAGGCCTCCAGGTAATCCCCTAGAGTTTTGACTTTCTTGTGGGTCGTGATTTTGTTACCTTGTAACAAGAAGTTGTCAAATGAGGAGTCGAGTTTGGAACGAGCCTGAGGGGATCCGAGCTTGGTTTTGTTGCCAGTAAGACACAGATCCATCCTTCGATGGAATTTTAGATGCTGTTCAGTGTCAAGGAGTCCTGGGAGTGGTCCCCATAAAGCTTGATGACCAGTTGTGTATCATCGGCCTAGTTGGTAAAAAAAAAAAATACTTCCAGGTCTTCAAAGAGTGAACAGAAGGAGCGCACATAAAGATTGAAAAACAACGGCAAAATAGTTGTGTAGATGTGCAGCTGACTGTGTTGTATTTACAAATGTCATGTGTGAAATGAGATGATAGTGGTGATTGTTATGAGTAGCCGTGGACTGAAGCTTTCTCTATCCTGATCTAAGGCTAGAGTGGAGACCCTGTCATCCAGCAGGCTGCAAAGTAGGCTGTGCAACCAGATGGTCTAGTTCCAGGTTAGGTGCTCCCAATTTGCCCTGTAAAAATGGTAGGGTCATAACCTCCCAGTTTATTTTCAGGGCTTTTGGGTACCAGTGAAAGCGAACCCCAATTTCTAGGGGCACCCCTTAAATACAGGGGACCCATAATCACCATAAACCAGAGTAAATATACCCCTCTAGGGAATTAAAAGCCATGAGTCTATCTTGCAGGCAATAACAAAACTTGAATCTTTACAGATCATGAAGTTTGGGGGAAATTGCAGAGCACTCTGCCATTTCAGGCCAGCATTCTGTTGTCCGTCGCTGGCTCCCAGGTCCTGAAGACTGATGCTGGACCTGGGGCTTAAATACTCTTGACTTGGTCACTCGATACCAGCAGAGCTCCTCCAAAATTGTCTTTCTTGCCATACAAGGGATGCTGCAGAGTCTGCAGTGTGCATGGCTAGGTTCCGTTTGGGACAAGCTACATGACATTATGCTGCATATGCAGGAAAACTTTGTTGCTCTTGTTTAGCATAATTTACTATGTTATAAACATTCATACATAAACACATCTTCACACCATGCTCTCAGTACTTAACTCAATAAACTTATATTTTATCTGGTCCAGTAATTCCTACAAATAAACCTGTTTTCCCATAGTATTCTGTCGTGCCTTGAATCTTTTTTAGTCTCCATTGGTTTGTGATTTACAGGAACAGCTGCTGAGTTACCTCATGCTCTCTGCCAGCCTGCCTGTAGTCTATATTTAGCCCAGCCTGAATTTAAAGTGTGATTTGAGCAAAGCTAATTTACAATGTAACAGTTTTACAAATATATAACTATTTAAATAATTGTTTGCACATATGTTTCAATCCTAACTATCTTTATTTGGTGACCCTCCTCCCCCCTGGACTCTTGTAGTGCTTAGAAAACAGTTAATAGAATCTTGCCTAGTTCTAAAGCGCTTGGAAAGTTTGGAAAGGAAGGAAAGCACTAGGCTCTTTCCCAACACCAGGCCAGACGCACTAAGAATGAAAGGAGTTGGTGGAATAATGATTTATCAGCCTAGGTGGGAATGTTTTGAAAGCAGTAAAGCAATTTAGGGGCAATTAGCATTTTAGCTATGGCTATCTTGCCCTTTGCAGAAAGTGGAACTGTAATCCAGTGGCCAGTCTTACGACTGAGGGATTCTAAGATGGCGTACAAGATTGGCATAGCTCCTTCTCACAACTGTACCAAGATTCTGGCTCCCATTTATAGTCCCAACTTTCAATAGGTTTAAAGGATATGTTGGTTTATGGGAAGAGTAAGGACTTATGTAACGCTCACCTGGTTCCCACGGAGGCGCAGATCCTGGCTGGACAGTTACCGTGTCTTCAATTGAGAAGCGCAGGACTCGGATGGTTCTCTGGACCGGACCTCCTCTTATGGAATGTCTGACTTGTAGAGTAAGGTGTCTGCAGGCGGAAGAAAAAGGGATTAATGGCTGGTTGTTGGTTGGGCTTCTCCTCCTTATTCGTTTTTTCCCTGAGGCCCAAAGTCTGAATGAGCTCTCACCTTAGGTATGTTAATGCTGGGCTCTCCATCCTGCGACTGATGCAGGGGCGCTGGGTTCCAGTAACTTCACTGGGACTGCTTTAAGTCTCTTATAGCCTCAGAGGTTTAAAGCTGCTGAAGAAGCGATGACGTCGTTTTCTGCACGAGCGGATGCTGGTCGGTTTGTAAAGTTCGAGAGCACCTTTTGAAGTCTTTGCCTTTGTTTCTTAGGTGCCAAAATGCTATATGCTGAGCATGCGGAAGCACGTAAGTATGAAGGTCCGTGCACGTGGAGGAGCACGTAAGTAATGTGCTTGCTGACAGGTTTATTCGCACCTCTTAATGTCTTTTCTTGATTTGCAGGTGCGGCGATGCAGCTGACGAGGAGATGGCGAGGAGCGCACAGCTCCGGTAAGTGAAAATATAATTGCGTCCAATTCCCCCTTTTTGCACTAACCGGAGTTCTTTGTCTTGCAGGTAGAGGCCGCGTGATTCGGTAGATGCCGTGGGTTCAGGTAAGTAAGCGCGGCTGCTAAAGCGTTGACCGGAGTTCTTTGTCTTGCAGGTAGAGGCCGCGGGATTCGGAAGATGCCGTGGATTCAGGTAAGTAAGCGCGGCTGCTAAAGCGTTGCCTTTTGCTAACCTGATGTTCCTTTGCTGACAGGTGCAACCGGAGACTGGATCCCTGGATGGTAAGTGAAGATCTGACTTGTTTTCACAGGCTGGAGCAGAAGAAATCACTAGAAGACTGGAGCTGACTCGGTGAGCGTCCTGCTGCAGATGCAGAATAACGCGAAGCACATTCTTCCAATCGGACGTGGTTTAAATAGTGTTGAGGTGATTAGGTGTCTTCCTCCTCAGCCTCGCCCAAGAGAAAAATACTTCCTGTGTTCCAGAGTCAAGGAGTGATGCCAGCCCCACCCAGGTAAGAAAGTAGTTCCGGATTCAGAAAAATAGTCCCACCCAGCAGAGGGCTGGGTCTTCATTTTGCCTGGACTTATGAAGGTGAGTATGCAGCATGGTCTGCTACAGGTAAGTCCACCCAAGCACCTTTACCCAAAGTATGAGCCCGGCACCTCTGGCGCCGGGACTGGTGACTCTTATGAGCCTGGCGCCAACGGCGCCAGGACATGGTCCAGAAGGCCCCGATAGGGGTCGGTTGGGAACAGGGGCGGGGGTTGTGAGCCTGCTTCCGGGGATGTTGGGCTTGTCCTGACTCCTTGGAAACAGTGCTCATGACAACTTAGAACAGTTTACATGAAGACCAAATAAAACCAAACTTTATAATCTCTGTTAGGGCGAATTCTCTTAAAAGGCTAATTTCCCAAACCTAGTGAGTCCCCCAGAAGCTTTGCTGGATTTTTGGGGTTTGTTTTTTTCTCCTGCTAAGAGTGAGACTCTTTTCCTCCCACTCTTAGGCATGATTTGAGGTATGTCTTTGACTTTGTGTGCTTATGGGCTATGGGATCTTTTTACTCCATAGGGGATCATCTGTTTTAGTGTATGTGTTACACAGCACCCTCAGCGCAGTAACACAGGGGTGTCATAGTGACCCCCAAACATAGACTCCATACCCGGGGACTGACTACTGTCTCCCAGGGCATGTAAAGTCACCATTGGCTTTATTAGGCCAAAATTGTGAACAGAACCAGTACAAACCATCATATTGTGGAAGTCCTGGAAGGGGTTAATTAGATTGCCCCTGAGTCTGTTTCCAAGGGGGCACTGTCCAGTCCCCCCTTGTCGAGTTTCTGGCTGGTGGCAGTGGTTACCACTCAAAATATTCCACCGGAATATTTCCTATGGGATTTTCCCATTGATTTTAAACGCACCACTTTTTGGTGCAATGTTAAAGATACCGCCGGTTTATTTATTTAATATAAAATCACTGGTTGGGTCTTTTCGCCAGAACTCTTTTCTAAAATGGCGTTTGTGTCCGTCTCTGTAACTCCAACCAAGGTCGGGCCCTTTGTTCCACTTTTTGGCGAGCTTCTCCACAGAAGCTCTCCAACTGGTGCCACTCTGTCTGGGTTCCACAGAATGTGTGGGTGGGGGAATTGGCACCCTGGACTGCGTTGCCTTAGCAACTCAAGTCGCGCTCTGTTCTGATTGGCCCAGTGGTGAGCCGCCCGGCTCACCACTTAGCATGTATGAGTGACAGCTAGGCTGTTGAATGGGGGTTTTTCTGCATAAAAGCAGGGCTTTCGGGACTGGAACTTCAGAAGTCGCCACAGGACCTAAGAAATCCGAAGAGGGGAGAAGCTGAGCCATCTGCAACGACGACACCACCGGTGGAGCCCTGCTGCAACGACCTCACCACTTTCCCGACAACAAGAGAAGATCTTCTGCTGTAACAGTCTTCTTCCTCTGAGCTGGTGGGATCAACCAGTTCGCCATTTCGCCTTCCAGCAGGTCGCTTGGTCAAATCGCCCGTGCCAAGCACCCCGGAGGCCGGATAGCCAAGCTTCACCACTGTGACCGCGAATAACAGGAACGCACCTTTTTTTTAAAAAAAACTTTGGTTTTATTAGCATTTTAAAGACAAAAGACAAAAAAACAAAAAGTGCATAAACCCCGAACCCCCCCTATCATTGCCCCCCCTCCTCCCTCTCCCCCCAAGTCCAATTCAAACATAACAACTGCAAGGAAACCAGACTTTCATATCGTGCCCTCAGTCTTTGAAGCAGCACGACACGTGACCCGCATTATATCTGGCTTGAGGCCGATGTCGCCCCGGGTCGTGGGAACCCCCCACTGGGTGTATACCTGCTCAGAGACGTTCGCGCCCGGCCATCCGGGGGTGCCGTCCCGACACTAATGGACGTCCCATCCCCATGTCTGCTGGACCCCATACCAGTCTGCGAGAAACGAACAAGAGTCATTGTTCACCAGGGCAGTCAATTTGTCCATCAAAACATATTCTTGAGTTTTTTCATCCATTCGTCTTTGGAAGGCGTTTCCGGGCTCTTCCACTTCTGGGCCAAGGCCACTCTGCCCGCCCTTAATATAGTTTCCACCATCCTTGGGTACCGGTACAGTTCTGCCTCCTCCGGAGGGAGGCCCAGCAGCATGGTCAGCGGATTGAGAGGAAGAGAGTCCTCCGCTACCTCCGCTATCCAATCCTTCACGGATTCCCAGTAGGACTGCACTTTCGGGCATAGCCACCACATGTGGCCTCTGGTCCCTGCCTGGCCACAGCCCCTCGGGCAGTCTGGTGACACCCCTGTGAACATTTTTGAGAGTTTTGTCGGGTCTCTGTGCCACCCCTGCAGGACTTTGAAATTATGTTCCATGTCTGAAGTAAAAAGATTGCCATGAAACGATATCCTAAAGATGCGAGCCTGGGCATACTCAGATATCTCTTCCCCCGTCAGATCATTCCAAAACCCACGAAAACCTCTCCTAGCCTGAAGGTTATGGGTGTTGAGGACTGTGTAAATACAGGAAACCGCGCCCTTTCTGGAAGTTGCTGAGTCGAGGAGTTTCTCGAAGGGAGTCAATTGTCTCCGAAGGTTTGGGCCCCATGCGGGGTTGCTGAGGATACCCTTAAGACGAAGGTATTCGAAGATGGAGAGGGACCCACCTCCCAGCCCATCCCTGAGGTCCTCATAACTCAGGAACTCGCCCTCTCTGAACAGTTGGCCCGCCCATTCCAAGCCCTCGTCGGACCAGCGCTGGGATTGGCTGAACCCTCTGCTGCCCAATTTCAGAAGGGGCCCCCACAAGGAGGTCATAGGGGACAGCCAAGATGAAAGATGAGCTGTTCGAGGACACTCCCTCCAGATCTCCCAAAGAACACCTAGGGTCGGGTGGGACAGTACGTGTTTCGGAATCAACTTGCGAGGGGACCATAGGAGGTCTCGGACGTCCATGTCCTCCAAATACGACCAATATGTTCGCAAGCCTTCCTTCATGTGTTCTAGGAGGACCCGTAGTTGTGCTGCGTGGTAGTATAACTGGAAGTCTGGGAGACCGAATCCCCCCTCCTCCCTTGGAAGCGTCAGGGTGGCCCTACCGACCCTTGGGGTTCTCCCCTGCCAAATGAAGTCTCGGACCCCTTTATGTAAGTCTATGAAGGTTTGGGCGGGTACCCGGGTAGGGAGGGCCGTGAAGAGATACAAAAGCTGGGGTAGTATATTCATTTTTACTGCCGTCATCCAGCCATACCAGGAGAAAATCATTTTTCCCCATCTCCTCAGGTCAGAATTGATTTCAGATAGAATGGGCCCGTAATTGGAGGTACCCAGTTCCGATAAGTCCCTAGTGAGGAGGACGCCCAGGTATTTAACGTTGTCCTTGCTAACTGCTATCCCGTGAAATCTGGGCAAGGGGTCCAGTACCGGGTCCACCAGGCGCACTGGGAGGAGAACGGTCTTAGTCATGTTAATCTTCAGGCCCGAGAACCGCCGGAAGGAGCTGACCAGGGACAGAAGGGGAGGGATCGAAGAGGCCGGGTCCACCAGATATGCCAGGATGTCATCGGCAAACAGGGAGAGCATAAATTCCACCTCCCCCCTTCTAATACCCCCAATGTCTGGGTGGGATCTGACCGCTATGGCCAAAGCCTCCATTGTGAGGACATATAACAGGGGGGAAGAGAGGGCAGCCCTGTCTAGTTCCCCGGGTAAGAGGAAAGGATTCTGACAGCAAGCCGTTTACCTGGACCCGTGCGGTAGGGGCTCTATAGAGGGCGGCCACCCAACTCAAGATGTGCGTCCCGAAGCCCATTTGCTGGAGAAGGAGGGACATAAATCTCCACTCAACTCTATCGAAAGCTTTTTCCGAATCCAGTGACAGGACGCATGCATCAAGATTCGAGTTTTGGGCAAAATGTATTAGGTCTATTGTTTTACGGATGTTATCCGACCCTTGTCTGCCCCTTATGAAACCCACCTGATCCCCGTGGACTAGCTTCTGCATTATCCCCTCCATCCGCCTACCCACCACCTTGGCCAGAATTTTGACATCAATGTTAAGCAGGGATATTGGCCGGTAAGATGAGCATTCCCTCGGGTCCTTACCTTCCTTGGGTAGAACCACTATAATGGCTCCCATCATGGAGTCGGGGAGAGTATCCCCCTCCAAGAGCGAGTTGAAAACCTTCGCCAGGTAGGGGGACAAGGATGAGCGAAACCTCTTGTAAAAATAAACCGGAAAACCATCTTCCCCTGGGGAAGTCCCCACCTTCATCACTTTAATCGCCTTCTCCACCTCTTCCTCGGTCACCCGACCCTCTAGCCCCTCGGCCAACTCTCGGGGAAGGGACGGTATCTGTATGGAGTCGAGAAAGTCCTCGATCTGGGCATCACCCCCACCAGGCAAGGATCCTATCCGCCCTGTCCCCCTTCTCGTAGTATCTTTGTCTGACCATTTGGAGGCTCCTGCTTGAGGAGGAACCAGAACTGTTTCCCCCCTCCCGGTTGACTGGGCCCAAACCATGGACGGTCCGGGCTACTCCCTCCGTCCCGTGGGCGACCGTTCCCCGAGCCCAGGATGGAGTGTCACACTGCACCCGTGGTTGTGGTCCCCCCCCCGGGCCTCCTTATACTTGCAAATAGAGAAGTTGCAGCAATCGAAGCGTCCCCATAGTCCACCTGTTGTTTAGACCCGATGATTCTCGTGGGGTCACTGTTATCCTCCTTCCGATTCGGCTCGGTCTTCCTCCATTGGAGCCGGTGGTGTATTCAATTTCTTGAACTTCCTAGCGCCGGTTTTCCTCCTTCTGGAGTTGGACTGACTGGGGGTGCCCCTGCTTAGCACGTCCGGGCCAACTGGGCCCCTCCTGGGGGCGGGATCACCCACGTAGTCTTGAATAGCGCCCTTAATGTCCTCTTCCATTACCAGCGTTGTGCGTTGGCCTGAGTATTCAAAAGACAAGGAGAAAGGATATCCCCATCTATAACGAATGCCTTTCTCTTTCAGAAGTTGTGTCAGGGGGCGGCACATCCTTCGTTTAGCTAGAGTGTAAGCTGAGAGATCTTGAAAAATAGAGATTTGGGTGCAGTTATAAGTTATTGCCCCTGCCTTCCTTGCAGCCTCCTGAACTTTGGCCTTGTCGGTGTAGTAGTGGAAGCGAGCCAGGACCGTTCTGGGGCTCCCCGACCTTCCCCAGGCTCTGTGCACCCGATCGAACATGAGTTCCGTTGTCATTTCATCAGCGAACAAGAGGGTGATGATGTCTCTCACCACTCTGGTCAGCACTCTCTCCGTTTCGCCCTTTCCGGAATCCCAAAGAACCTTAGCTTGTTCCGTCTCTCCCTATTTTCATAGTCGTCCATTAGCCTGGCTCTCTCCTCGTCCCTCTTTTCCAGAGCCGCGAGCCGTGTAACGAGTTGAACCTCCAGGGATGTAGAGGACGATTGATAGTTTTCCACTTGTAGGACTCTGTCCTCGAGTTTGTCTACTCTTTGGTCTAATTTCTCGAACTTCTGGGCGATATCCGATCTCATTTCTCTAATCTCCTGGAGGATGGAGGCAAAGCCTCTTTCCATTGTCATTGCAGGTTGGCTAGCGGGTTCTGGGTGGGCCATGGTTCCGGAGAGAGGTGGGACCTCGGTAGCAACCTCTGTCTCTTGAAAGCGAAACGTTTGTAGGGTCTTCTTCCAGCTCATGGGGTGTTGCTGGTTTCCCACTCTGGGGTCCGCTGCAGTCCGGGGGGGGGTCCCGTGTCGCCCCGGGGACGGGTCGTTGGACGTCACACCAGTGGTGTTTATGGGCGGCGGGTTATCCCCTGCAAGGGGTGAAGCAGCCCACCAGGCGGGCACTCGCCCCGCCAACCGGGGACGGGGGCCTCTCACCAGGGTCGCTGTCCACCTGCAGGTTCAGGGTAGGCCGTGGGCCCGCTGAGGTCGAGGACGCCAAAAGCGCCCCCCAATTCGCAAAGAGCCCGTGGGGTCCTCCTTCAATCTGTGAGGGCGCACTGATCCCCAGCTACGCAGTCTGTTTCGATTTGGTTGGCCCTAGTGGGTGTGTTACGCTATCCCGGGGACGTGCCAATATGCGTTGCTCGGGTGGGGTTTGCCAGATCAGGCCGTAACTCCCAAGAGGGATGGGATAGTCCCACAAGGCGGGCACACGCCCCGACTGCTACTGGCGGGGGCCTCTCACCTGGGCCGTCGAGTTGCTGTCGCCCCCCAGGCTTATCCCCCCCGGGGTCATCTGCTGCGTAGCGGGACCTCGCCCTGCCGTGTCCACGGATAACCATCTTGGATCTGGGTGGGATCCTGGCCGAGGCCGCTCACCCCTTGTGTGCCTCTGGGGTAGTCCTGTGTGCTGGGTAGCCCCGTGTGAGGTGGCAACGTTGGTAGTTTCGGCCCCTGTGGGAGGGGGGCCGATCCGCCACTCACCCGAGGCGCTGCAGTGTTGCGGGGCTCCTCTCTTGGGCCTCCTCCGGCAGGGTCCAGCCCCCGACGTTGTCTTCCTTTTTCCTGTGTCGCCGCACTGTGGGACTCGGGGCCGGGCCGGAGGGATGGCAGATCCTTCTGTTTGTGGTCGGGTGGGAGGGGGCCGTCGCTGGTCCCCCTATGGGGAGCGTCTCTCCCCCAGCACTCGCCTTTCATGCCTGGGACCGGGGGGGGGCCCGGACCGTCTCTGCAGCCTTCTCGATGCGGAGGCCCCCTCCGCCTCTGGAGCCGCCGAGCGCGGCGTCTGTGGAGTCACGCACCTCCGCTCCCTGAACTCCGGTTCTGTGTGTGCCTCTCCTCCGGCGGGGTCCAGCCCCCGACGTTGTTTTCCTTTTTTCCCATGCCGCCGCACTGCGGGACTCGGGGCCGTGCCAGAGGGGCGGCCGATCACTCTGTGGTCGGGTGGGGGGGGGGTGCCGCTGGTCCCCCTCCGGGGAGCGTCTTTCCCCCAGCACTCGCCTTTCACCCCTGGGGCCGGTGGGGGCATGGACCGTCTCTGCAGCCTTCTCGGTGCGGAGGCCTCCTCCGCCTCTGGAGCCGCCGAGCGTGGCATCGGTGGAGTCGCGCTCCTTCGCTCACTGAACTCCGGTTCTGCTTGGAGTTGGGAGCCCGTTCCTTCAAGCGGGGGTGTCACGGGGGGTTTAGCCGCTCCTGCCTCACGTTCTGTTCGCTCGGGTGGGTTTCAGGGGGGGCTCAATCCCCGAAATAGGGCCAGCCTCGGCGGGAACACCGCAGTTAGGCAGCCATTGCCTGTGCGCCCCCTGGTGGCCTTCTCGGAACGCACCTTTTAACCGACAAACTCCGCGGCTGGTCTCGTCCCTGGGCAGTGCAATGACTCCAAGTTTCCTCCTCGACGAGATCTTCTCTTCCCCTGGTCGAAACCACGAACTGCACCCGCTGCCAGGGAAAACTGCCACCGCTGGAGCTTCCTCAACTTTAAAGGTACTGTGTTCCACCTGGCCTCCCTTTCTACGGTTTGCTAAAGGTGACCCTTAAATCCTTGGCTTTCCAACTGGGTTGGCCCCCAGACCTTCTAAGTTTACCTTCTGAATCAACCCAACCTCTTTTGAACATTTTTACAAAGACTTGAATGCATTTCTAAACTGTGTGATCTTGGGCACATTTTACCTTGCTCCATTTAAAGTGGGCCTGGCCTATGAACTTTGGCTCTACAGTAAACTCTGCCTTCACTAACTTGTTTTGGTCTTAGAAAAGTGTTGAGAACTGTTGTATTTCCATGACCTGCCTTTTTCTCAACCTTTAACGTAATTATTGGAGTGCCATCTAAGTTATGCGCTCACATCTGTTTTTACAAATAGTGGTGTTTTGACTTACACTTGTCTAATAATTCTTAAGGGAGGTGTGTATACTTTTCTGATTGTGTTTGAACTTGCTTTGATTTATAGTGCTAGTGTCTTTCCTAAAGTGTGTGTTAAATAAATAATTATATACTTTTGATACCAAGCTCTGGTCAGTGTTTGCTTGCTCTACTGTGTTTTTAGCCCTATTGTGTATCCTCTGTATACTGCCCTACTCTTCTTGTGAGACGGCTGACTGCTCAGCCACAGCTACCAGGTAAATCTGGGTGGTACAGGCTGCTACCAATTGGGTTTACTGCTTACTCCTGTAGTCTTAATCTTCTTGCAGTGGTCCCCAAGGGAACTGCACAGGATTCTACCTAACAATCTCCTGTGTAAACAGAATAAGATTAATTGGCAAATCTTTAACAAAGTGTGATAACGTTTACATAGAAGAAAATAATCTATCTCTTTGTCCCCTCATTGCCAAGCCTCTCTCTGTATGCAATCTTCTAATCCTAGCAGTCAATGGCTACATGGTGATGGCAAAAAGGTTTGGGGGCAGGTGGCAACATTGTCTAGTACCCCTTCTCAATTGGGACAGCGCCAAGCTTTTGCCCATTACGCTACGTTTTGTAGCACATTGCGAGTAGAGCTGTTTAAAAAAATATCCTGGTATAAACATTCTCTCCAAGACAGTGAATAGGAATATCCATGACAGTGAATAAAACACCTTCTCTGCGCATAACAACACTGTCACAGCTTGCACTGTGGCATGATTTGGGCCAAACAGCAAATAGTCTCTGTAAATCTAGAGATGAACATCGACTAGGAACAAACACTGACTAATTTAGACAATTTTGTGGGGTTACGTGTCTCATTAACCGATCAAATAATACTTTTACAAATATCTTAGTGGCTATGTATATCAGTGAGACTGGTCTATATGTAGTGCATTGTGTGGGGTCCTGATCAGGTTTTTGTAATGAGTGGTTCATTCATGGACACAGTAATATGTGCCCTTCCTCCAGTGCCTCGTCCTATGCTTTTAGTAAAGGAGGATCATGTTTAGGCGTATATTCTTTATAAAATTCAGCTGTCAGGCCATCGGTCCAGGGGGGCTTTGCTAAATGGAGTGCAGATGTTGCGTTTAGATCATCCAAAGTTATCGGGGCAGTTATGGAATCTAAGGCTTTGTGATCTAGTGAATGTATGAGTGCGTTGTCCAAGTATTCCAGCTTGTCTGAGACAGAACAGGTTTCGTTAGCAGTGTATAGTTTCTTGTAGAACTGATGAAACAATTCTATTATGGAGTCTCGGGTCATCTGGAGATCCCCTTTGCATTCATCATTGCTTGTATCTCCGTATTGCCTTGCTCATTCCGCAGCAGGTGAGCTAAGACTCTGCCAGGGCGATCTGCTTCCCCATATTTGCGGGACTGAGTTGGAGTGGATATGTATCTAACTTCTTGTTCTGCCAGAGCACTGAATTGGTCCTGCTTACTTTTTAGGTGCAGAAATTGTACTTTATTAGTAGCCTATTCTAGTTCAGATTCTAAAACCATAATATCAGTTTCCAGTTTGGCAAATCATTCCTGATGGATTTCAAAAACTCCACCTTCAAACCAAAGAGAATACCTCTGAGGTAGATCCTGAATGCTTCCCAGACCGTAGTCATGGAGGGAAACGAATTCAAAATGATTAGCAAAAAAACACAGTGATGCCATTTTCGACCTCACTTTTAAATGCCACATCCAGTAAGGCCCACAATGTCAATATATGATGTGGACCTTATAACGTGCATGTGCACAAGTGTTTCTAGGCGCAAAATAGTTATTGATGGCGGCTTCAAACCGTGTCCCCTTGGTGGAATGACCACATGATCAGGGAGTGGTCTGAAAAGGTGGGTTAGGATGAAATAACCTAACCCAAAATTACCGACCTCACAAAAAGACCTAAAACACACACCACAAAAAGTTCTAACTACCAAAAGTTCGAACTTGTTGTGGTGTGTGTTTAGGTCATTTGGTGAGGTTGGTCAAAAATAAAAAAAAAAAAGGCTGCAGGGGCATTCCCCGCAACGCCCTCTCACTATACTATGCAGTACAGTGAGCAGGGGTTTGAAGGGGACACCCCTGCAGCGGACCCAAAAAAGAAAACCGAAGAAAAAAAAAAAGCCAGGGGCTGCAGGGTTGTCCCCCGCAGCTCACTGATCAAAAGTAAAAAGAAAGGGACCCTGCGGCACTGGTTCCGATCACGGAAGTGAAAGGGAACCAGCGCCGCAGGGACACAGTGCATCGGAAGGAAAGGTAAGTAGGGGATGGGTGTTTGGTGGGGGTGTGTTGGGGGTATGGGTGGGGCTGTGTATTTGCAGTTGTTTTAAAATGGATGACTGCATGGGAAATGTACGAACATTTTTGTAATGCGTCCATTTCCCATGCAGTCATTTCCATCGCGGGTGAATAACCCGCAGGAAAATCACACAGATCCGAAAAGGTTCTGGGTGTTGCGTTCTGGCTCATGGGGAGACAGAACGTTGATGGCCTCCGAAGTAGGCCGCAGCGGCGCAGCTCCTGCAGGAGCGAAATAACACGCCACACGTCGTTGGTATCTGGCCCGGAACTGCCTGCCATCCGCGGGGGCAGGGCTTTTATTAGGACGCCCTGCGTCACTGCATTGCGGGACACAGGGCGGATACAACATTCCTCCTTTATTTTAACTTAACTTAACATTAAACAAAACATGACATTCAGATATGCAAATACTTAAACTACCCAACCCGTGGGCCTCCCCTTTATTTGTAGTTCAAGTGGGGCAGACTACCACACATAGTCTTGGAGCCGAGCTGGCAGCCTGGTGGCGGTTCTTAAACCATATCACCCACCCCTGGGGCTGGGCCCCACTGTCTCACTGGGTGCCTCACCTTACATATCCGGCTCACCCATGTCAGGTTCGCTCCACGGCTCCCACGTTCTGTCACCCACTTCTACCTCCCCCTGACGGTGAGCGGGTTCTTCTTCGATCGGCTGGGATTCTTCATCTTCTTGGGGACATTCGACGTCAGTCCATAGGTTGCGTGGCACCACCTTGAACCATGACGCATTTCGTGTTACCTGTCGGTGTCCTCTTTTCACAGTAATCATGGTCCCTTGTTTCTCACAGACAGTCCATGGGAGCGACTCGTAGCGGGTGTCCAGTTTGGACTTTGTCGGGTTCCGCAGCATGACCGCCTGGTCGCCCACCTGGTGGTCGGATGGCTTCGACCTCCTCTTGGCACTCATGTGTGCATTGGCTCCCGTTCTTCTTTCGGTGCGCTCCTTGTCAAACCGGTCCGGGCTCCTGCTGGGGTGATGTGGAATGGAAGACCTTATGACGGTGCCAAACATGAGGTCCGCTGGCGGGACACCAGTCGTGCTGTGAGGGGTGACCCGGTAGTTTCGCAGAAAACGATAAAGGTCGACCTTCCACGGGCTGGCATTTGCTCTTGATACCCTCAGCACTTTGTTGAGTGTCCTCATGAACCGTTCTACATCACCATTCGCCTGGGGCCACCTTGGCATGATGTGATGGTACCTTATGTTTAGTTCCTGCAGGTATTGTTTGAACAACTCCTCTTGGAATGGTGCGCAACTATCACTCTTGATTCTTGTGGGCAGTCCATCCGTTGCAAACATCTTCTCCATGGCAGGGATGACCACTTCCGCTGCCGTGGATTCACCTACCACGACTTCGGGATATCGGGAGTGATAGTCAATGGCCACCAGGAGGTACAGGCCTTCTTGCAGTGTACAAAAGTCGATGCTTATTGCATCCCATCTGCCACAACCCCGTTCCGCTGACTGGATTGGTTCTGGATCAGATGGCGCCTGTGTTATCTGACATGGTAGACAGGTGTTGTTTAGCCTTTCGACATTCTCATCTATCTGTGGACACCACACTCGGTGCCGGATTCAAGCCTTCGTCCGAGCCATCCCTTGGTGGTCCTCATGGGCTAGCGAGCGCCACTATTCTGTCCTGCAGGCTCAGCGGGATGTTGATGCGATTTCCCCTTAGCAGCAATCCTTGCTCTGTGATCGACAGGTCCTGTCGTATGGTGAACATCCCCGTGAGGAACGCCTTTGCTTCCGCTGTCCTGTTGTGGGTGTTCTTCATGAAGGACTTCCAGTCGCCTGAGATAATGGCATCCTTCACCAGGTTGCAACACAGGTCTTTGTGTGTTTCCTCTGCAATGTCATTGATGCTGACAGCCTTTGGTCTCATGGCCCGCACCACCTGGCAGATAGGCTCCTCAGTCTCTTCGGCTACTTGAACTTCCCGTGGAGTCGTCGCTCGAGGGTGTCTTGAGAGGAAGTCTGCCGGGTTTCCACTTCCCGGCTGATAGACCAGCTCAAAATTGTACTGTTGGAGATGTAGCTGCCATTTGGCTATTCTGGCTGGCAGATGAGAGGAGGTGCCCATGAAGACTGGCAACAGGGGCTTGTGATCCGTAACTGCCGTGAATCTTCTGCCATACTGTCATGATGCCTACCTCCAAGGAGCCAGACAGGGCCCGGCACCCTCAGAGGCAGGCAACATGTATACTAGGGAAGTCCCAGCCACCCCAGATAGGGGCTCTTTGGACTCAGTCCTGGCACCGTTGGTGTCAAGCTCATAAGGGATAACAGTCCTGGCACCATCGGCGCCAGGCTCATACAAGCTATGGAAGGAATAGTGTTTGGTGCAAACTTACCTGGCAGACCATGCTGCAATTTCCTTACCTGGCAGATCATTCTACAACTTCCAGATGAAAAAGGAACTACTTAACCACACGGGTGTGGCTGGTGGCAGAATACATACCTTCAGTGGAAGGATACATACCTGGGACTACTTGAAAGGCTATTTAAGCCACACCCAGACAGCAAACCACGCTTTGCGTTGTTCTGCTCATAGCAGCTGGACGCTCACCGTGCCTGCTCCTGCTCCAGCCCTCGACCACGCCTGCCAGCATCCTGGAAACACCTAAGGATAGAAAAGGGAAGAAGAAACAGGTGAAAACAAACCTTACCTGTTAAAGCTGCATTCCGGATTCAGCGCGCCAACGTTCCTGCAAAAAGACATCATTTTAAATACTCACCGCGTCGCATACATCTCGGCGCACTTCTCTTACCTGCACGTGGCGCCTTCGGCTCTGCGATGCCCATCCGGATCCCCTGCAGCATTCCAGCACCTACGGGGAGACGAAGCAAGGTGAGAAGGGAAAATAACCAAGAAGCTCTTACCTGCCAAGCTAATTCTTCTTACCTTCGGGTCGATGCCATTCATTGGGCATTTCAGCACCCCGGCCCCTATGGGGAAAAAGCAAACATCACATTAGTGAATGCAAGAACCGTAGCAAACAAACTATTTAAAACTTACCTGCTTACAGGTCGGACTCAGCTTCTGCTTCGTGCCGGCTCCATTTCTTCGGCATTTCTTCGGCATTCTCGAACTCTGGCCCCTAAGGAAAAAGAGACAGGAAAAGACAGTAGTGGGCCTACACCAAAACTCACCTGAAATCAGGTTTTCGACGGAAACCGCCCTCAGCCCGGAGTCTTCCATTACCTGCAAAAGAGAAGAGGAACAGTTTAGACTCAAGCTTGCCATAAACATTTACGGTACTTACCGGAACAGACAAGCGAACTCGAACTTACTATGCAGTGACGTAGTAACTGGACCCCAACGCGCCCCTGCATCAGAAGCAGGATGGAGAGCTCGCCTTTTCAATCCCTAAGGTGAGTCTCCACAGGGAATTACAGAAGGGTTGCAAGGAGGGTGAGAAGGGAAACGGGAGATCTACACAAAACCCGCAGAGTATTAACCCTTCCTTTTCGCTCACAGAAGGGTATTCATCCAAGCCAGACAAGCCAGATTTGGGAACCCAGCGCACTCCATCTTCAGGGTGCTGAACATCTCCTTCGAAGAGGCCACTGCTGTCCAGACCACGCCTGCGCCTCCGTGGGAAGCAGGTGAGCGTTACAGAACGCGAAGCCTACCCACAATTACCCACCCAGACGCCATGGAGACTTCCGAAACAGACCAACTGGCCCAACTATTGGGGGAATTACGGGCGGAAGTTCACGCCGCCCGCCAAGAAACCAACGTTATTCGAAGAGAACTGATCTTGTCCAAAGAACGAACCGATGACCTGGCTAAACAGCTTTTGCAGAATCAGGCTGGACAAACGCCATTACCTGCTTCCGGGAGAGTGTCCACTCCTATGGCTTCCACTAACCCGGTGCAAATTAACCTGCCGGAAAACATGCCTTTGGCCCCACCTGAACGTTTTGCGGGGGACCCCAAGAAATACGCTGTTTTCATGAACCACTGTTGTTTACACTTTTTATGTAGACCTGGGGCCTTCCCTAATGACCAATCTAGGGTGGCTTTTGTTTTATCGTATCTCAGCGGCTGTGCAGCCGATTGGTCTATTCCGTTGGTAAATCAAGACGATCCTATCCTTCGTGACTTTCAACGCTTCCAAGCTAGTATGGAGAGATTATTTGCCCGGCACGCCCAGGGTGAGGCCTTGGATAACGAACTTCTGTCTTTGCGTCAAGGGAACCAAGACCTCCTATCTTATATCGCCACATTTAACAGACTGATCGTGGAAACTGGGTGGCCTGAGAATAAAAGAATCACCTTGTTTCATCGAGGACTTCGTGGAGAGCTAAAAGACGTTCTGGCTCAAATTGTGAATCCACCCCAACTCTGTGAGGAATACATTGATTTAGTGATCCAACTTGATCATAGACTCCAGAATAGAAAGACTGATCGGACTAGATTTGAAACTCGGGCTTTGGTAAAAACCCATGCAAACCCCAAGAGTACCGACACTTCGGAGCCAATGCAAATTGGGGGAGTAAAAGGACCCCTAACGCAGAAAGAACGAGAAAGAAGACGGCAAAACCAGTTATGTCTCTATTGCGGAGAGTCTGGACACTTTCTACGAAATTGCCCGGTAAACCCACCCAAGAAGGTGGTTGGAGCCACAGACCAAAACCTTCCAAAATCTGATTCGGGAAACGATCAAGCCCGACAAGCGTAGAGGTCCGCTTGCCGAGCGTGAAGACAAACTCTTTGACCTCGCATTTCATCATGCCAATGACCCTCGTGGATCCAAAGCAGCCTCAACGATTACATGGCATAAAGGCCTATCTCGACAGTGGGGCTATTGGGAACTATGTTGATCTTGAATTGGCTTCCAGGATTGGTCTCCCTCTCCGACCAAAAATCACCAAAGATGTCATTACCACGGTTGATGGGACCATAATTGCCTCTGGGCCGGTAACACATTCTACCACAGAAATGACACTGGTTGGCCAAGATGGTCACAGGAAAACCATAGTGTTCGACGTAATCAAGGCTCCACAATTTCAGGTAATCTTGGGGATCCCTTGGTTAGAAGCACATAATCCTCGAATTGACTGGCGAGCAAAGAGTATCACCTTTCCTAACTGCAGACAAACTTGTTATTCCGGAAATCCACAAGTGGGGTCTAGCCTCAGTAACCTCTGTGTCAGCACAACTACCACTTGAGTATCAGGACTTTCAGGACGTTTTTCAAAAAGAACAGGCCAACACCTTACCACCTCACCGGCCATACGATTGTCAAATTGATCTGGTACCCAATGCTCAACTGCCTTGTAGTAGGATTTATGCCCTTACCGAACCAGAGAATCTTCATTTACGCCAGTATTTGGATCAGTATCTTGCCAATGGGTTCATTCGCCCGTCAAAGTCACCGGCTTCTTCAGCTTTGTTCTTCGTGCCGAAAAAGGAAGGCGACCTTAGAACATGTATTGACTATCGCGCCTTAAATCAGATAACGGTTAAGAATCGTTACTCCTGCCTCTGATCCCTGAACTCCTCGATCAAGTGAAAGATGCCTGCATCTTTACCAAGCTGGATTTAAGAGGGGCTTACCATCTGGTGCGCGTCAGAGAGGGCGATGAATGGAAAACGTCCTTCCGCACCAAATACAGACTCTTTGAATACCAAGTGATGCCCTTTCGGGTTGTGCAACGCACCTGCTGCCTTCCAGTATTTTATGAATGACATCTTTCGAGAACTCATAGATGTTTGTGTCATCATATATATTGACGACATCCTAGTGTACTCTTCCTCGGAATCTGATCACCGAAAACATGTTAAGGCCGTCCTGGAGAAACTACGCCAGCACAAACTATTTGCAAAGCTCGAAAAGTGCATTTTTCACGTCGCAGAAGTTGAGTTTATTGGTTTCGTCCTAACGCCAAAGGGAGTTCGAATGGACTCACGGAAATTGGACGCGATCCTCAAATGGCCATCCCCTAGTTCTGTGAAAGGGGTTCAGAGCATGCTTGGTTTTGCCAATTTCTATCGAAGGTTTATCACGGAGTTTTCTCGAGTGGTTCAACCCATCACAGCCGTCTTACGGAAAAACAAACGCTTCGAATGGACTACGGAAGCAGAACAAGCATTTCAGGAACTCAAAAATAAATTCCCCTCCGCACCTGTGTTAAAACATCCCCGTCCAGATCTCCCTTACGTTGTGGAAACTGACGCATCTAGTTTAGCCATGGGAGCGGTTCTATCACAGAGGGACCCAGTCTCGAACCAACTGCATCCTGTGGCCTTTTGGTCCAGAAAATTCTCAGCTCCAGAAGTTAACTACGCAATCACAGATAAAGAATTATTAGCTATCAAGTCAGCTTTCAAGGTTTGGCGTCATTACCTTCTCGGCGCAAGACATACTGTTACCGTAATTACAGACCACAGGAATTTGCAATACTTAAAAACGGCCAAAGCTCAATCCTCACGTCAACTCCGTTGGGCCCTGTTCTTTGCAGAATTTGACTTTGTGATCACCTATCGCCCCGGCTGCAAGAATGGCAAGGGGGACGCACTATCTCAAATAGGAATGGGCAATTCTACCCCAACTCTAGATCCAGTTCCGATTATTCCCGAACAGAGAATTTTGGGGGTGATCTCCTCACAAACTCTAGAGAATATTCAAACTAGAGTTAAATTGCTTTTCGACGCTGCAGCACTGCAAGAATGGAGCCTGAAAGATCCCAGATTTTCAATTAATAACGATTTACCTTATTTCCAGGGGCGACTGTTCTTGCCTCAAAAGGATTTGCAAGATCTCATTATTGCCCATCATCATGAGACACTAATGGA
Source organism: Ambystoma mexicanum (assembly GCF_040938575.1). Taxonomy (NCBI): domain Eukaryota; kingdom Metazoa; phylum Chordata; class Amphibia; order Caudata; family Ambystomatidae; genus Ambystoma; species Ambystoma mexicanum. The sequence goes on along the minus strand of NC_090931.1, from coordinate 1,399,996,157 downwards.
AGGACACCCGGGCATCGCTAAGACTGAAGAAAAAATTAAAAGGCATTTCTGGTGGCCCTCCTGGCGAAAGGATATAAAATCTTTCGTGATGACATGCGCAGTGTGCGCCCAAAATAAAAGTCAAAAGCAAAAACCAGCTGGTCTGTTACGACCTCTGACATCCCACCGGCACCTTGGCACACTTTATCGCTGGATTTTATAACTGACCTACCTCCTTGTCATGGATTTAATACTATACTGGTAATTGTAGACCTCTTCTCTAAGATGGCCCATTTTATTCTCTTGAAAGGGCTGCTTTCAGCCTCCACCCTAGCCAAGGAATTTCTTGAGAACGTCGTTCGTCTACATGGTTTTCCATCCATATTAATCTCCGATCGGGGAAGCCAGTTTATTTCTCGGTTCTGGAAGCGATGTTGCCAAATGGCACAAGTTGATGTGCGTTTATCTACCAGCCACCATCCTCAGACCGACGGCCAAACCAAGAGAACAAACCAGACATTGGAACAGTACTTACGGTGCATGTTGCATCAATCAGAACATAATTGGAAAGACATTTTATGGATTGCTGAATACGTGTACAACAATTCTGTGCATTCAGCGATTGGCCAGACTCCTTTTTATACCTTATTTGGCCACCATCCCAGAACTTCGGATCTTGAACCACCTCAAGGCCTTGAAATGCCCGCCGTGGATAACTTACATGCCACCATAACCCGAGCCTTCAAAGAAGCCAAGACTCATTTACAGCAGGCCAAGGACAAATATAAGGAAAATGCTGACTTACATTGGAGCGAAGTACCTCCTTACCAAGTTGGAGATCAAGTGTGGCTGGCGACTAGACATCTGCAGGTGCCTACCACTTAAAGGCCAACAAACCTTTAACCCAAGATATATAGGGCCTTATCCAATCAAGGCTGTAATCAACCCGGTAGCCTTCAAACTCGATCTGCCCCCCAACATGCGAATCCATCCGGTTTTCCACGTATCACTGTTGAAACCTGTACAACCCAGAACCAGGCTACTCAAGCCACCAGAACCAATCCCAGTAGATGGGGAACTGGAATACGAAGTTAAAGACATATTAGATTCTAAGATGTCCAAGTCAAAGGTTTTTTACCTAATTGATTGGAAAGGATATGGACCTCAGGAGAGATCTTGGGAACCAAGCGATCATATACATGCACCTCGTCTAATACAAAAATGTCATCGTAAGTTTCCACAAACCAAAGCCTCCGGACAGTACATCCTTGGGAGGGGCCTTGGGGGGAGGTACTGTCATGATGCCTACCTCCAAGGAGCCAGACAGGGCCCGGCACCCTCAGAGGCAGGCAACATGTATACTAGGGAAGTCCCAGCCACCCCAGATAGGGGCTCTTTGGACTCAGTCCTGGCGCCGTTGGCGTTAGGCTCATAAGGGATAACAGTCCTGGCACCATCTGCGCCAGGCTCATACAAGATATGGAAGGAATAGTGTTTGGTGCAAACTTACCTGGCAGATCATGCTGCAATTTCCTTACCTGGCAGATCATTCTACAACTTCCAGATGAAAAAGGAACTACTTAACCACACGGGTGTGGCTGGTGGCAGGATACATACCTTCAGTGGAAGGATACATACCTGGGACTACTTGAAAGGCTATTTAAGCCACGCCCAGACAGCAAACCACGCTTTGCGTTGTTCTGCTCATAGCAGCTGGACGCTCACCGTGCCTGCTCCAGCCCTCGACCACGCCTGCCAGCATCCTGGAAACACCTAAGGATAGAAAAGGGAAGAAGAAACAGGTGAAAACAAACCTTACCTGTTAAAGCTGCATTCCGGATTCAGCGCGCCAACGTTCCTGCAAAAAGACATCATTTTAAATACTCACTGCATCGCATACATCTCGGCGCACTTCTCTTACCTGCACGTGGTGCCTTTGGCTCTGCGACGCCCATCCGGATCCCCTGCAGCATTCCAGCACCTATGGGGAGACGAAGAGAAGAAAGCAAGGTGAGAAGGGAAAATAACCAAGAAGCTCTTACCTGCCAAGCTAATTCTTCTTACCTTCGGGTCGATGCCATTCATTGGGCATTTCAGCACCCCGGCCCCTATGGGGAAAAAGCAAACATCACATTAGTGAATGCAAGAACCGTAGCAAACGAACTATTTAAAACTTACCTGCTTACAGGTCGGACTCCGCTTCTGCTTTGTGCCGGCTCCATTTCTTCGGCATTCTCGAACTCCGGCCCCTAAGGAAAAAGACAGGAAAAGACAGTAGTAGGCCTACACCAAAACTCACCTGAAATCAGGTTTTCGACGGAAACCACCCTCAGCCCGGAGTCTTCCATTACCTGCAAAAGAGAAGAGGAACAGTTTAGACTCAAGCTTGCCATAAACATTTACGGTACTTACCGGAACAGACAAGCAAACTCGAACTTACTATCCAGTGACGTAACTGGACCCCAACGCGCCCCTGCATCAGAAGCAGGATGGAGAGCTTGCCTTTTCAATCCCTAAGGTGAGTCTCCACAGGGAATTACAGAAGGGTTGCAAGGAGGGTGAGAAGGGAAACGGGAGATCTACACAAAACCTGCAGAGTATTAACCCTTCCTTTTCGCTCACAGAAGGGTATTCATCCAAGCCAGATTTGGGAACCCAGCCCACTCCATCTTCAGGGTGCTGAACATCTCCTTCGAAGAGGCCACTGCCGTCCAGACCACGCCCGCGCCTCCGTGGGAACCAGTTGAGCGTTACACATACAGATAGAGGTGAAAGTGACGACACCCCCAAAATACGGCAATTGCCTCCTTCTCAATGTGCGAGTATCGCTGCTCTGCCATTGTGAGAGTTCTTGACGCATATGCAATGGGCCTCTTCTCACTTTCTTTGGTAACCTGCATGAGGATGGCCCCTAGGCCGATAGGGCTGGCGTCCACAAATAATGCAGTTGGGAGCGCAGTGTCGTAGTATGCCATTTTTGTGTCCACGGATAGTGACTATTTGATGTTTTCAAACGCGTCTTGACACGCTTGCCCCCACTCCCACTTTGTGTTGAGCATGATGAGCTCTCGAAGGGGTTCAGAGAGAGTGGCCAAATTCCGGAGGAATCTCCCACAGTATGTGGCAATCCCTAGGAAGCTGTGCACTTCAGTGGGTGTCATGGGCGGACTCGCAGCCTGTATGTCGGCAACCTTCTGGGGGTCCGGGGAAATGCCAGTGCTGCTGAACTTGTAGCCAAAGAACGATATTTCCATTTTGAAGAATTCACATTTGTCTTTGTGAATGGTTAGTCCAGCATCTTCTAGTCTGCCCAGGAGCATTTGTAGTCTCCTCAAGTGTTCTCCTCTGTCCTGAGCATGGATCAGGATATCGTCACTTACGTTTTGGACACCTGGTATGCCCCGGATGACTTCCTGATTTGTCTGTTGAAAAACTTTGGCAGCCGAAGATATCCGAAAGCTTAAACGCTTATATCTTCGCAAACCCATGTGTGTCGAGAAAGTGGTTATGTATCGAGAATCCCTATGCAGCTTTAGCTGGTGGTAACCCGCTTTCAAATCAACCTTGGAGAAGACCCTTGACCCTGTGAGGTCAGCCACGATTTCGTCAAGGGTGGGTGTGATATGGCGCTCCCGCTTGATGGCAGTGTTCGGGAGGCGCATGTCTATACAAATTCGGACTTTTCCCAGTTGTTTGGGTTTTTTTGTGACCACCATCGGGGCAACCCATGGTGTCGGTCACGTTACCTCTTCTATAATGCCGTCTTCTTCCAACGCTTTAAGTTCTTTCTCCACTTGTTCGCGCATGTGGAATGGGGTCCTCCTGTGTCTTACGGCCTTTGGCTGGACCGACTCGTCAATGTGGAGCTTTATCGTTTTCCCTTTTAACCACCCTATCCCTTTTTGCAGATTGGGATACTGTGCCAGGATCGACTTCACTAGCCCTAGGTCCTCAGCCGCATCGCCACTCAGAAGGCATTCGATCCCCGCGTTTACCATGTAGATTTTTGATGGTAACCTGTTTTCCCCATGGCTGAGAGTAGTGCGGAATCTGCCAACCACCGGTAGGGGTTTCCTTCAGCCATATGCAAACAGTAGAGTGTCTGTGTTCTTCAGGTCCGGTCGTGGTTGCAGTGTTTGAAATGTGCTTGTCGGCATAACATTTACGGATGCTCCTGTGTCTATGGTCATCCATACCTGTTGGTTTTGGAGAGTGACCTGGCATTTTTGCCTCCTGCGCCCTTTTTTCTGTGTCGCATGTCCACGATCCAGGGCTGACACCAGGTAGATTTTTCTCCCTTTTATCCCCTGCTCCCTGCCAGATTCCTGCTGGGTCCCGGTGACGTCATCCCCTTCTTCCTCAGTCGAAGAGTTTGTTGTCTCGACTCGACGTGCACTCGCTTGCTTCTTTTTCTTGGTTCCACTCTTCTCTTGGGGATTTTGTGGAGGCGGTAGTGGGTACCCGACGACCGGCACACCTTAGAATAGTGGTCCTTTCTGCCACATGCACCGCATGTTGTCCCTTGCGCCGGGCAGTTCCGCCTTCCATGTCGCGGTCCACCACACCATCCACACTCCGTGGGTCCCGGGATTCGTGGCTGCCATCTGGCTTGTGCGTAGTTGCTGCCAGTCTCATCCCTTGAGGACTGGCTGTTGGTGACGTGGGCTACCATGGCTGTTGTGAAGGCAGGCTGTAGTTTTTGAAGAGTAGCGCCCATGTTAGCGGCCCTGGCATGTGCCAGCTCTCTTTGACGACCCAGTTCCAAAATGCGTGTTACAGAGATTCCCTTTTCACTCAGTACCATCCTTCTCAGTTTCTCCGATTGGATGCCGTTGATGAGCTGTCTCTGGATTTCTTTCTGAAGGTTCGTGAACTCACACGATATTGCCAGCTTCCTGAGTCGGGTGTGGTAGGCATCTAAGGTCTCCTCTTCTGCTTGAATTGTGGTGCAGAATACAAAGGTTTCATAATCAAGGTTGAGTTGTTGGAGAAAATGAGTCATCAAAGCATCTTTCGCTTGCTGGTAAATGTCCGGGCCATCATCAATGGTTAGTGAGTTAAAAACATGTAGCACTTCGTCCCCCACATTTAGCAACAGGTGCAATCTCATTTTCCTGGTGGTGGATATGTCCTTACATTTCATTGCCATTTCGAACATTTGGATCCATAGTTGCCACCGGGGGCCGACTGATGATGGATCCGTAAATGGGTCAAAGGGCTGAATCATTGCAGAGGAGCTCCCTTGTGGGCGAGCCTGTGGTGACGATATTGACAGGTTAGCCGCAAGTCTAGAAGGCGTATCGGGCCTGGGGGTGGACGTGCCGGACGCCATAGCAGGGCCTCAATGTCCCTTGATGGGGTGTATTTTTCACCTCACCTTGATGCGTGTCTTCAGGCGTCAGTGCCCCTCCATGGCAGAAGGTCTTGAGATGTGGTGGATGGACCAGCTGCGTCGATCCAGGTGCTCACCACGTACAGTTGCCGTTATCACACGTGTCTGGAGGGAGTGTGATGTCTCCCCCCATCACGCCATGGTGCATCTGACCACTGGAAGGCATTGGGTGGATGTTGCAGTACCTCGTGGCCATGCGTTTAGACTGTGTCCCCTCCAACCAGCTGGGGCCCGTGTGGAAAACCAGTTCAATAGGCCGGAGATGGAGAGAGAAGAATTTCTTTTTTTTGGGTGGGGGGGGTTTGTGTTTCCAACCCCCACCCCACGTCGGGTGTCCACACATTTTGTGCGTCGCTGCTTATGAGAAGCAGCTGGCAGGGCATTGAACGCATGTGCTGGGCCCTGTTTCCCTCGTCGCCAGTGTTACGTTCTGGCTACACGCCTCGGCGCGTGGTGAGACAGAACGTTGATGGCCTCCGAAGTAGGCCGCAGTGGCGCAGCTCCGGCAGGAGCGAAATAACACACGCCACACGTCGTTGGTATCTGGCCCGGAACTGCCTCCCATCCGCGGGGGCGGGGCTTTTATTAGGACGCCCTGCGTCACCGCATTGCGGGACGCAGGGCGGATACAACACTGGGTAACAGAGCACAGATATTTGTATTATGGACCACTGGAACGTTCTTGAGTAAAAAATCAATTCTAGGATACATGTCATGGACTGAGGAGTAATATGAGAATTCTATGGGATCCCGGATTAGCATACACCACATTTCCACAAGATTAAGATAAGATACGCTTTGTTGAATTTCTTGTGTGGCCAGCATCAGATTTCTAGTAGTACTGGTGACTATGCCTAGAGATGTATCTAGAATTGTGTTAAAGTCTCCTGCCCACACAATTTGGGAGGCGATGTTTTTCGCACATTTCCCAAGCAAAGTACTAAAACATTGAGGCTCATCAACATTGGGAGCCTAGATGTTGACTAATGTCAGTAAGATTGCAGGATACAATTACAAAGCAACCATTTTGGTCACAATCCTACAATGACATCTTAAATGGTAGCATTTTGTGGATCAAACACAGCAATCCTTGGAAGGTTGAAGAGTATGGCTTGTAGTCTTGTCAGGAACCACACAAATGGGATTCTTGAATTAGTATAATATTAGCTCATTTGCATTCACAATATGCGTATACCTTACGGGCTCTGATGACATTATTTAAGCCCTGCATGTTAGGGAGAATTCTCTCTTTAAGCTGAATTTCCTAACCTAGTGAGTCCCTCAGCAGCTTTGCTGGATTTCTGGAGTTTGTTTTTTTCCTCCTGCCAAGAGTGAGACTCTTTTCCTCCCACTCTTGGACATGATTTATGGTATTCCTTTGACTGTGAATGTGTTTTATGGGCCATGGGGTCCTTTACTCCATAGGGTCTCATGTGTTTTTACGATGTGTGTTACACAGCACCCTCCGTGCAGTAACACAGGGGTGTCATAGTGACACCACACCATAGACTCCATACCCTGGGACTGACTACTGTCTCCCAGGGCGTGTAAAGTCACCATTGGCTTTGCTAGTCCCAAATTATTAACAGAAACCAGTACAAACCATCATATTGTGGACGTACTGGTCGGGGCAATTCGATTGCCCCAGGGTCTGTTAGTCGAGGGGGCACGTCTCCGTCCCCCCTGATGGAGTTTTGGCTGGTGGCAGTGGAAACTACTTGTTATATTCGACCACGAATATTTTTAATTATTTAATTCTCATAGCCTCGAACATACCGCCGGTTTATTAAATTAATATTAATTCGCTGGTTGGTATTTTTTGCCAAGACTCGATTCTAAAATGGCGTTTGTGTTCTCTTCTGTGACTCCAACCCAAGTCGAGCCCTTTGTTCCACTTTTTGGCGGGCTTCTCCACAGAAGCCTCCAAAAGTGGTGCCACTCTGTCTGGGTACCACAGGGGGTGTGGGAGGGGGTTTAGGCACCCTGGACTGAGTTACCTTGGTAACTCAAGTCGCACTCTTGTGTGATTGGCCCAAGTGGTGAGCCGGCCGGCTCACCACTTAGCATGTTTTATTGACAGCTAGGCTGAGTGAATGGGGGTATGCTGCATAAAAGCAGGGCTTTGGGGACTGGAACTTCAGAAGTCGCCACAGGACCTGAGAATCCGACGAGGGAGAAGCTGAGATGACCTACCACGACGACACCACCGGTGGAGCCCTGCAGAACCGACTCACCACTTCCCGACGACAGAGAAGATCTCCCGGCTGGAGAGGCTTCTTCCCCCGACTGGTGGGCACAACCAGTTTACCTTTCTTTCTCCGCACCCCAGCCCGGTTTGTGGTCGAACTGCCCGTGCCAAGCACCCCGGCAGCCGGATAGCCACTCACCACTGACCCGCAAATCACTGGACCGCGCCTTGTACCTGAGAAACTCTGCGGCTGGTTTCTTCCCTGGCAGTGCAACGGACTCCTGTCTTCCTCTACGACGAGATGCTCTCTTCCCCCAGACAAAGCACTGACTTGCATCCACTGCCAGGAACAACTGCCCCCGCTGGAGCGTTCTCACCACTTTAAGGTACCGTGTCCGCCAGGCTTCCCTTTCTAAAGATTGCTACAAGGTAATAATAACCCCTTAATCTTCTGGACTGGGCTGGCCGCCTTGACCCTCTAATTGGTCCCTTTGTTTGGTCCAACTCTTTTTGAACCTTTACAAGACTTTTGTGCACTGCAACCATGTGACCTTGGACAAATTTCGTTTGGAACCTCTGAAAGTGGATCCGGCCTCTTGAACTCTAACTTCACGGTTTTACTTTGCCTGTTATGTTCTGGTAAAAATGTTGGGATCTGTTTCAACTTGTTCTCTGCTTTTCTCTCCCTTTTAATAAAACAAACTATTAGAGTGCCATCTACGTTAAGCGCTCACCGCTGTCTGAAAATAAGTGGGGCTTTACTTAAGACTTGTCTAATATTCTTTTAAGGGAGTGTATATCTTTTAGTGACCGTGTTTTTGAATTGCTTACTATTAGTGCCTGTGTGTTTTTCTAGATGTGGTTTTAAATAAATAATTATATCTCTTTTACACCAAGCCCTGGTGAGTGTTTACTTGTTCTACTGTGTTCTCTTGACCTATTGTGAATACTCTGTATACTGCCTAACTCTTCTTGAGGGAAGTCTGACTGCTCAGCCACAGCTACCAAGTGAATCTGTGTGGTACAGACTGCTACCAAGTGGGTTTACTGCCAAACACCTGTATTCCTAAATCTTTTGCAGTGGTCCCAGAGGGAACTGCACAGGTTTCTGCCTAACACTGCACATTCCAGTAAAGTAGGGTAGGGTATTTATGTTGAACTTCTTGAGATGCGTTGGTGTGTGGTATTAACTGTGGCCATAGTGTGGTCTTGCTATATGTTACAAACTAAAATATGCATTTGTATTAGTGCAGTGATAATCTTAACACTTAAACCAAACCGAATACCCAAATTAAAACAATGGTATAACGTTACTAAGGCTACTGACAGGTGGCGTGAGTGGAGCCCTGGCGTTAAAGTCACCTGAACTAAAGGTGTAGGTAGAGCATTTAGGGTTTAGCTTGAACAAAATTGGACTGAAGCGTTACAAACGTACACAGTTTTTACAACCCCAATGAAAACACGGGAGAGATTGAGTGGAAAAAAGTGATGACCAAAATGAAGCCATTAATTACAACATATCAGACTGTTTATAAGTCGATCAGACATCTTCCGGTGTGAATTTCTGGCTGAACAAGTGTCTTTCCTTACTCATCAGCTTGGACTTATCCAATGAAATCATGTTCAGTTACCCAATGGCGGTTAAACAGAAATGTTGGCAACAAGACTGGATTAATACTAAAGCTGAAAGTGCCAAATATCAAATCAATACCTTTCGATTCCATTTGAATAAACATTTTAATGGTCAAGACATTGGGTACAATCCCACACAACTTACAAAAATGTCCACACCTTTTCTGGAGGAAGCAATATATGAGGACCCGCTGGAACCCTTTCGCCATTATTGCTAAAGAATTCCCCAAGACAGCCTTCAAGGCTGTGAAAGGTGGACCAGGAGATGGGAGTCATTCTCCTGACCATGCTTTCTTTGTTGAATCAGAAGCTAAGGCAAATGACTACTGGAAAAGAGATAAACACTGAGCCAGTTCCCCAGGAAAAAGGAGTCATTCTCCTGGTATTATTCTTCACTTGTAAGCTGAACCTTTCTTATGGATTAGTTGTAGGGTAAGGGTAAGTTTTGCGTAGAGGACGGACACTTTTCATTTGAATAAACATTCTGACAATGAGCACCCAAGTTATTAATGGTTTAGCATGATCTCCAGAATATGCCGATTGCTGTAACAACACAAACAATGATACCCTACATGAAACTACAAGAAGCAAATACCGAAACAGCCAAAGAACACACCACGATACTTGGCTCCATATTTAATAAACAGAAGAGCCTCGAACAGCTCATATATAAGATACAAGAGCGTCTTATTATAGAAGCAGAAAACAGCTACATTTGGCAACAACGGCTTGCCGACATAGCAAGACAAGACAGAATGGACAAAGCATCGCTAACTGAAGCCCTAATTTCCTTTACTAAGACATCTCTAACGAACAATTGCACTCAAGAAAAAACAAAAAAAACAAACGATCACACAGATGGAGTAGCAAATGCTCACCTTTCTAAGACAAGAAGGTCACGCTCACAGACCAAGATTGGTAACACCAACCAGATGGCATGTATACAGATGAGGACATACTTTTGATCGACGAGACACCGGAAGATTTACAGAATAAAATAAGCAAAAAGACATCTAATCTGATTCCAGAGTCAATTGCACCAAATACTGACCGAAACAGTAAACCAGCTAAAGGAAATCAGAATTATAGCATATTTGAACAACATCTCCAGAATAATTCAAATAAAGTTAAAACGGCAACAGCGAAAACATTTACCAAAAAACAACAAAGAGGTTCAAGAGGTTTCCTCAGAAATTGGTCAAATAGCGCTAACGAAATTACCCAAAAATCTGAGCACCGAGACATAAAGGTTTTGAGAACATCTATTCCCGAAATAAAGGAAAGTGGCACTGGAATTGGAGCAACTGAAGAGCCCATCCGAAACCGAGAACGGGCACGTGTGGGCATATCCCCACAGTCCCCAAGCTCCACAATAACTGATCAAGGAAACAGTGATTCATTAATGAATCTATCCACCTATTCAACACATGAATCAGAGAGTGCCAAGAACGAAGACATTTTAGGAACTGTGCTACCGGAATTACAAACAAATACTTTCTCAATGATAGTAATTGACTAGTAATGACAGGATCACACATATCTATAGAGCTTTCCTGCGAAGAGATTTCTGACGAAGAATTGAACTCTAGAAACACCACTCTGTGTTCGTCAAGGCTGGAGAGATCAGACCAGGAAGAACAAGTAGAAGAGACCAGCAGCTCTAGCAATGAACGCACAGACTGGAACAAGAAACGAGACTCCACCGTAGAAAGTCTTCACCTTGAGCAACCTCGATTTGTAGACCCTCACTACAAAAAAAAGCAATCAGATTGAAGTTGGAAGGAAAATCAGAGAAAGAGGCCAAAATTGTCATGAATAGAACTAATACACTACGCCTCTTCAATGCAATTCCAAAACTGAAAACGTTGAAGTCAAAAGACCTCAAATTAATCGAGTTCATAGATGAACAAAGACTCGACAAAATATGGATACACTGTTATTCTTGGGAACTGCAGAGTTTAATAAGATCATGTGCCAAAGAATTCGAATTCCTTGGATTTATAGCAACGACCAAAGATAAGCAGGACATTAGTTACAAAGATACCTGCAACACGAATCGGTGGGACAACAACAGAATGTACTCAGACATTAGCAGCGTCACAAGCATCACGAGCAATGGAAACATAGAAAGGAAAGAAAATGGGGAGGAAAGATGGTACAAGGACTTTCAAAAAAGAATTAATTCCGGACAGCACACAGACAAAATACCACCAGGATGGAACTACGAAGCATCCCCTTTTTGGCGAGACATTAATCCAGAAATGGATAGGAAAGTGAAGACCAAAAAATCGTCACAATAACAACGAACGGAAAGTACCAAACAATTAGTTACACTTTGTTCGTGGAATACAAGGGGCCACTTGCACCTTTTCCAAACTGAGCAACCGGAGTTGAATACAGCAAATGTGATATGTCTACAGGAGACATGGTTAACCGAACCACCAGTATGCGAAGGATACCTCACATACACAAATCCTGCAATAACCAACAAAGGAGGCAGACCATCAGCTGGTCTTCTTACCCTAATAAGACAAGACCTGGCACTAGAAATGATTGAGTATCAAAATATAGGAAATTGGGCACAAAATATTTTATTGAAGACACAAACAACGATACAACAAGTGAGCACAAACAAGACAACAATTGCTAAGTATTTAAACATCACTAATGTGTACTGGAATCCAAGAAAATTCCATGAAGAAACAGTAATAGACTCTATACTGACTAAGATCGACAACATTTCACAGAAACATCAAGATGTAGAATTGATCATATTTGGCAATCTCAATTTGCATCTATTTGTTGGCAAAGGAGAAATAATAGAAGAACCCTTGCTCGAGCACAGAGCTCGTAGATGAACAACAGAGATAAGCAACAAAAATGTTCAACGATGGGATGCATTTAATATATCAACTAACACACCTGCACCCACATGGTCACGTGGAAAAACCAAGTCAATACATCAGTAAAGGAATCATGCAAACCAAAACCAAGAATATGTTTAGCGAGCATAGCGATCATTACATACTTAAGCGCTCATGGGAAATGTATACCAGCGAACGTTCCAAAATAAATATTCCCATGCTGACCTTGTCAAACAGATTGAACCGGCTGAGGATACCACAAAGCAAATTAACAGCTATCACAGAAATATTAAAGAACTCTAAGAAAGAAGACAATAGTAAAATCAATTATGGATGGTTACTCAATCAATTCCAACTGAAGCAGAGACAGAACAAACATCTACAGCTTGAACCAAAATATACATATAATAAAGCAATTGTGGAAAAAAACATGAAAAGAAATCTGTTATAAAGAGAGCCAAAAAGGAATCCCCACGGAAAAAAATAATGATTGGTTTAGAAAAACAAAAATTAAAAAATTGACTTAAAAATGCTAAAATGATGCAAGAGCAAGAAAATGCCGAACGCATGATGAATACTCTCAAAAACAGTAACACCAGACGCTTATGGGATCTACTGAAACAGAAAAAAAATATAGAGTATGCGATGATAGTGGATGTCCCAGAATCAGCTTGGGTAAACTATTCTCCGGAACTCTACGAAGAAAGACCAACAATTGGGAACAAAGCCCCGCACCTCACGGAAAAGACATGGAATGTGAGTTACGACATTGAAGAACTTACCAACACAATAAAAAAAACTAAATGCATCAAGAGCCCCAGGTCCTGATGGCATATCTAACGCCACATTAAAAGAGAACCCCGAAATCTGGACCCAATTTTGTGGAGAAATCATAGATCTGATCAATCGCACCAAAAGAGTCCCAGACTCATGGAAGCTAGCAACACTCATACCAATATATAAACAAGGATCATCCAATGAACCAATGAATTATCGACCACTGGCACTCTTGGACCCTCTGGGGAAAATCTCTTCCAACCTTCTACTTACAAAACGAAATATCTGGTCTAAACAAACAAACCACCTCGCAGTTCGACAGACTGGATTTGTACGTAATGTTGGCACGAGTGTAAACTTGACAATCCTAAACCTAATGAAGCATGAAGCAGAAAGGACCAAAACGGACACTAATAGTAGCGTATGTTGATCTGAGCCTCGCCTAAAATAAAATCAACCGAGACTTATTTTGGACCAAACTTGAGCAATGGAGATGCCCCAGCGGTGACATTCTCGAGCCGATAAAACTCTTGTATACAAATACCAGAACACAAGTGAGAATGACAGCTGATGGCATTATAACTAACCAAATCAATACCTGGCACGGCCTAAAGCAAGGATGTCCATTGGCTGCAGCTCTATTTAGCCTCTTCACGTCGGATTTTGAAGCGTCCATAAATGTACCCAGCATTAAATCACCCGGAATTAAACATGACTGCAGTACTGCAGTACCGTGCTTGATCTACGCAGACGATATCATTCTTTTGGCAGAAACACTGTGTGGACTACAAATGGCACTCAACAAAACACAAGAATATATGGACAAAAACGAACTTACAATAAACATCAATAAGACAAAAATCATGTCCCTGACATATAGAAAGAAAAAATGGAAAAAAGTATTTTCATATTATTTACAAAAGGAAAAATTGACACAGGTTTCAACCTTCAAATATTTAGGAATCTGGATCAACCAATCACTCACAGAAATTCCATGGGCAGAACATTTGAAGTCCAAAACAAAAGCACTAGCACGACAGGGTCTGATGATCCATAAGAAATTTGGGAAATTCTCGCTAAAGCCAGCGTTAACATTCTACAAACAAAAGGTGACAGCGATTCTTGCATATGGAGCAGAATCAATGATCAATCTGGATCGATCCGTATGGACAAAACTGGAGGCGATTTACTGGCGGAAAATACTTGGCCTACCACAAACGATGCCGATGTCCCGCATACATTACGAGCTGGGCCTTCAATCGCTCGAATCAATAACATTTACAGGTTAATGATACAGTGGAAAAAAAATGGAGGGAAGTGGCAATGAGCATATGTAACAAAAAGGGAATTTCATTGGAGACATTGACGCGAATGCCACAAAACGCAAAAAAAAAGCTGACACGACTAGACTGGATAGCGACGCAAGACCAGAAAGACCGATACAAACTGACTCTAAAGTGCAACAGTGAAACAAGAGAGCTTAACCAACTACCTCACTATCTTAACTTATACCCAGATCAAAGAATTCGAGACAAGTTCCTAATATGGAGACTGAACCTACTTCCCAAAAGAGAGGTCTTAGTGAAATGGACCCGAAACAAAAGTGCGAACAGTGACTGCACATTCTGTCTAACTTTGGGGAAAACTGAAACTTTATACCATGTAATAATGGAATGTGAGGCACTCAATCAAAAAAGACTGATATACAGTGGTAAATACCAAAGCGCTCCTGTTGAAATGGAAACTGAAGATCGATCGAGCCAAATCCTAATGGGAAACGACAGAAAGATGGTTGCTACCATCATCCATTTCTGGGAAACCATCACCTCAGAAAACTGCATCAGCGAACAGGAATATCAAAGCTAAAGATTTTAAGACAAGGACAATGTTAATTGAGTTGAATCATAAATGTAAGGTTTAAGATGTAAACCAAATGCATTTTAAATTAAAAAAATGTTAAAAAAATTAATGGTTTAGTCAGGGATAAACCTTTAGAGATATTGAGAGGTAGGTTTTTTTCTTCAAATCCTAATAAAGCTTTGTTGAAACATGCCACCCCTTTGTCTGACTCCTCACTCCACCATGCCACATACGGAATCAGGGTGGAATCCTGCCAAACTGACAAAAATTAGGGTTCCCTCGTAAAATTCGAACAGGGCAATACATGTATGTCAAAATTGATGGCGGAAATCAAGGAGATGCTCCAGATAAAAACATTGTATACCTCCATCTATCATTCACAAACGGATGGATTAGTGGAGCGCTTTAACCAGACTTTGAAAAACATTAAGAAGCTGGTTGAGGCTGATGGGCACAATTGGGATACAATGATCTCCTGGGCACCTTTTGCCATATGAAAGTCCCCACAGGCTTCTTCAGGTTTTTCTCCTTTTGAGCTTTTTATTGGTGGGACCCATGGGATATATTAGATATGCTTCAAAAAACGTGGGAGGAGAGGGAGGAAGAGGCCCTTCCTATTTCCCAAACCGCACAGCGTTAGAAAGAACATGACTACTGTAAGGGAGTTAATATGAGTTTCAATATAATCAGAAGGCTATCCATTGCTCTTTTTCTATCTTTCAAAGTGGTATGGGACTTATGAGATCTTTGAAAAAAGGGCTGTATAATTATCTTGTAGCCCAACCTGAGTGAAGAACAAAGACTGAGGTGTACTACATAAACGTCCTGAAAGAGTGGAAGGTGGATCTAGTCGAAACCACCTGAGTGACAATGGCTACACTTTTGACTGAGGGAGTGCCAGAAAGTAACTTAATGTCCCCTGAGTTAACACCTCTGCAACAACGAGACTGTTACGCTCACCTGGTTCCCACGGGGGCGTCGACCGGAACTGGGCCGCTGTTGTTTCCACCAGCGTGACGTGTAGCGCTGAGATGACGGACTGGACTGGCCCGCTCAGCCTAGTTTGTCTGGCTCGCAGGAATATTCTTCTGCAAAGGAGAAGAGGAATTAACCACCCGTGGAATTGAGTGTCAACCCACCTTCCCCACTCCCGTTGTCTTCCCACAGATCACTCTTGATGTCCCCTCCTTAGTCTCACCTGATGGTTTGGAAGGATGAGCTCTCCATCCTGCGTCGACCGCAGGGGCGCGTTGATGACCAGTTGCTTCACTGGCGTAGAGGAATTGGTGAGTTCCAGTATTGACTCTAAAGTCCAATTGTTCATAAGAGTTCAAATGTATGATCTTCACTCTGTCCGATTCCTTGCAGGTTGCCGATTAATCCACTCGATTTCCAAATGGCAATTGGTAAGATTCAGGAAAGTCTATTGTGGTTTTCCCCTTAGGGGCCGGGGTACGGCGATGAAGCAGAGTTGACTGCGCCGACCCGAGATGAGGTGAGTACCCCCCGTGGTAAATCAGGTAAGTCCTTGGGGGTAGCTTGTATAGCCTTAGAGAGTCCCCTTGCTCACCTTGCTGTCTTTGTCTCCTTAGGTGTCGGAGGGCGGCCGCGAGATGGAGAGAGCGTGATGGAATGCTGAAGTACCGCCAAGCAGGTGAGTTCAGCGTGGCGCCGTAGGAATGCGAAGCGATGCTTCAAAGACTTCTGTCTTTCAGCTCCGTGGCGAAATGGATCAGGATTCAGGTAAGGATTAAAGTTAAAACTCCTGTTCTAACCTTTATCCTTCTTTTCTTCTTGTTTCAGGAGTCCCAGGACTGAAGCGGGCGTGGCTGAAGACTGGAGCTGCTGAAAACACGGTGAGCGTTACGCTGCAGCAAGCAGAATAACGCGAAGCACGTGTGGCTGTCCGGGCGTGGTTTAAATAGCCTTGGAAGAAGATCCAGGTAAGTATTCTTCCACAGCCCCACCCAAGTAACAAAATAGTCCCTTCAGTAAAATAGTCCCTCCTAAGCCTCATTTGGCTTGAGTCTTCATACAGCATGGTCTGCTTCAGGTAAATTATCAATAATGAGCCTGGCGCCCATGGCGCCAGCACCGACTTTATCTTTATGAACCTGGCGCCATAGGCGCCAGTACTGCACCCAAACAGCCACTAACTGGGGCTTTTGGGCATGCTCCAAGTGGCATGATGCCTGCTTCGGGGGCTGCTGGGTCTGGTCTTCCGGGGGCAGGCATCATGACAGAGACCTTCAGGACATGTTATCAGAGTTGCCAGATGTCTTTGATAGTGAACCAGGGAGGGTTAAATTGCTAATGCACCAGATTCAGACTCCCCCTGGAAAAGTGGTAAATCTGAAGCCATATCATATTCCAAAGGTCAGGAAGTGGAGAAAATGTTGAAGGCAGACGTAAAACCGTCTGAAATTCCCTGGTCCTCGCCAATAGACTTGGTTGCAAAAACAAATCAGTAGTGGAGATTCTGAATCGACTTCAGAAAGCTTAACTCCTTCTCCCAGTTTAACAATTATCCTATACCTAGAAATGTAATTGTAATTGGTTGTTTATAACATGCTTGATAACCAGAGGTTTATAAGCGCAGACCCGGGGATAAAACCTGTATTGCTCCTCCTCCTCTTGCTTCCAAGGCGGGCACATTCCCCCTGAGCTATCCTCCCGAGACGCTCCTATGATAGATGATTTAATTGACAAACTGTGACCAGCGGCTTATATCTCAACGTTTGATCTGACCAAGGGCTACTGGCAGGTCCCGTTAAACCCCTCTGACAAGGAAAAGACTGCTTTCTCGACTCCTAGGGGTTTGAGTTCAAGGTTCTCCCTTTTGGATTGCATGTGGCCCCCGCATCATTTCAAAGGTTGATGGATAAGGTATTGCAACCCTTTTCTAATTTTTGCGGCGCATACCTGGACGACATCCTAGTCCACAGCCAAATCTGTGAGAAACACATTTCCCATTTAAATGAAGTTGTGGGAGCTCTAAGGGAGGCATTTCCAACAGCCACTCTCAAGAAATGTCATCTGGCTCAGTCAGCCGTGAAATATAATTGTTTTCGTTGGAAATCGGTTGGTACAGCCACAGTTAGAAAAAGTAAAAGCTGTACAAGATACCCCTACCCCCAAAACAAAAAAAGATCTTAACACGTTTTTGGGCCTCACAGGGTATCATCAGATATTCATCCCTAGATATTCCATGATAACATCAATTCTTTTTTTTTCTTTTTTTACTTTGTTGTTTATTAGCATTTTCAAAACGATACACAAGCACCATATATGTCAACAATTAAGAACACCCCAACTTTCCCCCTCCCCTCACTCGCACCCTGTTTCCCACCCCCCTCACATAATTAGGGAAAGTAAACCGCATGAAGACCTCTTCAGGTGACAGAAAAAGAAGAGAGAATGAATATGCAAATTGGCACAGTTGGTGCACATGGCTCAGGCATGGGTTCTAGACGTTGAGTCCTAGAATTAACACCGAGTACCACGGGTGGGGTGTTTGCAGACAGACACTCTGTTCACCTCCCTCAGCTTTGAGAGGTCACTGGGTGTTAGGACTTTTCCCATTTATGTGTAATTTTCCCTCCAGTTGTGTACCCCCCAACTTTTTGCTGCTGTTTACACACCATAGTCGGTCTTTGCCAGTGAAGCACAGCCTTCAGCTGCACTCCACTGGGCTTTCGCTCACTTTATTCTGGGGAAACTGACATGCCTATAAGACAGTCCGTACTGGGAGACTTTGTTTCCCTTGGTCCTTTCCAATGTTGCAACTTTTCTGCAACATGTTACAAGTGCACAATGTACCTTACAGTACAGTGCGCTTGAGTCTTCCTTTCATTTCCAAAAGACCTATACTCTCTCAAAGGATTTTTTAGCTTATTTTTAACCCTTTCTTGCCATGCAAACCGTGTTTACCGCGGTTGGTACAAAAAGGTGGTCTGGCTTCAAAATGGCCATGCCACAAGGTTCTTTGTCCTGTCCTTTGTCCATCTTGCCCCTTTGCTTTCCCCAGGTCGAGCAGACCCGGGTCAGTCCTTATTTGGTCATGGATTTTCCCGCGAAACACCAAGCTTTCGCGGGTTTCTGCATGCCCTGTGTGTGTGCCATCAGGTTGTTGGCTGGACTGTCTAGTTCCAATACACATCGTGGGTGCCATAGAGTCTGTTGTGCTGGGAATGACTGGGACCACCATGGTCCGTGATGGGTCCACGTCTGGTGTGCCTGTATGTGAGCAGATCTCCCCTTGGGTCCTCTTCGTGTTGGCGTGAAGGAGATTCTGGATAAGAGAAGGCTCCAAAAACCCATACTAGGTCGATCTCTTGAGCTATCACTGAACCTAGGATAGGAGCCAGGTATCCTGAAACTAAAAAGCCAAGTCGAGGAACCGCTGGAAAGTTTGGCACCCTGAGCCCGCTGTTGTCCCGTTGGACTCCTTTGCATCTGATCGAACCAGAAGGTCTGCAAAGGCGCTTCGACCCCTTTGAATACTGGGACTAACTATTCACGGCACCTTCATCTTAACCTGCAAGTAAGCCTCTTCGGAAGTGTTCTTGGGCCATCCAGTGAATTGAATAATGTGAATAATGTACAGCACGGTAACTAAGCGGAGAATATACTTGTAATGCCCGCGCCCTCATACCTTCTGGTCCGGTGCGCTAAATAAATAAACAAACCAACATACCAGCTTGCACAGGACCTTTGCTCTGAAACCACTGCCGTTTCGAGTTGACACTTGAAACTTGGTAGATCGTAAGCTCTGTGTTCACGGTACTCTCACACCGAATTTCGTACACTTGGCATTCCCAGGTCTGGAATAAAGAGAGCGCGCCCAAACCGGAGTATACACGGTCACTGTGTCGCCCAGCTGTGGTGACGAACTTCACAGGTGCCTTGCTGCTGTGGCCCCTCTGTGCCCTGAAGCCTGCTGCAGTGAAACTGGCCTGATCCCTTCCCCAGGAGCAGAGAAATCGCCACTGTCCTGCCACAGAATCATCGCTCTATCTTCGCCACTGAAAGCCGCGAGCCGCACAATTGCGGCATTTACAACAGCAACCGAAGTGGACTCGACTGCCGAAGTTTGGTCCGGAGTGTGCCAGGGGTCGGTGAGTAATTGCAACCATTACCGGTGGCCCCGAACGCATCGATCAATTTTTACATACGAGTTTCCCCTGAGGGCCACTCACCTTCCCACAGGTAGCCTGTGCTACTATCCCATTCCCAACTCCTAGAACCTGTTCGGCCCTCTTGGGGAGACCCTCCACAAATAGTGGGAACTTATTCTTCATCGCCTCACCCACCTTCCTGAGCTGCTACAGCCCCTGCAAGAGACCCCGTTATCGCCCTTCTGCACCATCGCATGCACCAGCGTTTGAAAGTACTTTTGAGCACTATGCTCTACTCTTCGTAGGGACTGGACTGCCTCTTAGTTAGGTATGATTGATGTAGAACTGCCTAAAGTCTATTTGCACTGCTTGCTCCGTTTCCTTTTAGGTTGTGGACCCATTCTGTGCTTTAACCCTTTAGGCCACTTGGCATTGTATATATGTGTTCTAGTAGTGTTGTATTGGTTTGAAGTATTACTGTTGATAATTGCTTTGTGTTTGAGTTCAAAGGCCTTGAATAAATGTACATGTCTTTTTAATATATATATATATATACACCTGACGGAGTGATTTGTAATGCCCTTTGCTGTGTGTGCTCATTGTGGGCTTTCAGTCACCCTCACCCCTCCTGAGACCTAGTCTTGACCGCTGCCAGTACTACCTTGATTGTTCTGACTTGTCCAGAAGGTTACCCTGTTCCAAGAAATTAGGCTTGCCTTCTGAACCTCTGCCCACCAGGTCAGAGTTCAGAAATCCATCTTAACACTGGGCAATTTAATTCCCAGGTAAGGAGTAGAAAAGTTTTCAACTCTCATGCCACAGAGTGTTCTATCTCTGGTTGCAGGATCGTCTTCCCCTATGTGCATAACATTGGATTTAGAGATGTTTATTTTGAGTCCGGAGAAGTCACCAAATCTATTTATCTGGCTAAGTAGTTCTAGCAGGGTTACTTCAACATTGGTTAGGTAACAGAGGATATTGTCGGCAAACAGGGAGAACATAAAATCAGTTGCTCCGCATCGTATTCATGTGATCCCTGCGTTTTCCCCAATTGCAATGGCAAGGGGCTCCATAGTCAGGGCGTAGAGCAGGGGAGAGACAGGGCACCCCTGCCTTGTTCCTCTGGAGAGGTGGAGTGGAGAAGAAAGCATACTGTTCACTGCCACTCTAGCAATAGAGTCATACAGGGCAGCAATCTAGCCTAGAGGTACCACCAAACCCCAATCTTCACAGGACTTTTGCCATATAGCCCCACTCAACTCGTTCAAACGCTTTTTCAGAATCTATGGAGACCAGGTGAGCCCTCGTTTGCTGGCGTTGCCCGCACCTTGACGGCCCGGGATGAATTCCACCTGGTCTCTGTGAACGAGGATGGTCATGAGGTGGCTGAGTCTATTAGCCAATACCTTTGCCATGATTTTGACGTCTGTATTGAGTAGGGAAATTGGCCGGTAAGATTGGCACTGCGACAGATCTTTCCCTTCTTTGGGAATGACTACGATGAGAGCTGATACCATGGACCTTGGGAGGGATCCCGAAATCATCGCTTTGCTGAACAGTCTAGCCATAAAGGGGGTTAACGTAGAGCGAAACCGTTTATAAAAATAGACTGTGAAGTCGTCTTCCCCTGGGGTCATACCGCTCTTCATACTAGCAATGGTGTCTATGATCTCTTATTCTGAAATGGGCACTTCCAAGGTTGCCGCTTTGCGGGGGGGCTAGGGATCGTCAGTTGTCTAGGAAGCGGTCTATGTGCGTTCCGTCTCCCTTGTACTAAGAACTATATAGGGATTCGTAGTACAGTCTGAACTCTTTCGCAATGTGGGCGTCATCAAGGAGCCGCTCTCACCCCACCAGGCAAATCACTGTCACTCTTCTATTATTTCTCTGCTCCCGAAGTCGCCATGCCAAGATTTTATTAGCTTTCTCCCCTCTTTCCATGTATTTCTGCTTTCGTTCCGTTTGACCAACCAGTAGGGCCTTTAATTTGGCTCTAGTTTGCTGAAATGTTCTCAAACCCCCTGGGAGAATTTGGGTTTTCAACTTCCCACCCGGCTGTAGGGCTACTATTTTCCCCCTCAGTGTGTTCTCATCTGCCACTTTCGCTCTTTTCCTCCTGGCCCCCATCCCTATCAGAACTCCCCTGAATGTGACTTTAAAGGCCCCCCATACTCCCTGGACCTTCACCTCTCCATTGTCGTTCAGATCGAAGTAGTCTTCGATTGCCTTTATACACCCATGGCTAGCTCCTTGTCTTTCAGTAGCAGGTCGTTGCAGGACGACCTGGATTCTAGGTTCTGTACAGGGAATTCCTCTATTCTAAACTTCACTTGGTCATGGTCTGACCATGGGATGTGTTCTGTTGTGGACTTTTGAACCCCACTCTGGCGGGAAGCGTTTACAAGGATGTAATCGATACTTGAAAAAGAGTTGTGCACCCTTGAGTAGTAGGTGAAGGAGGGGCTCACTGCCTCGTACCCGAATGTAAGAATCCACCACCCCAGATCAGAGTTGACTTGCTGGAAACGGGGCGCTCTCCTAAGCTGTAGTGGGGGTGCTGTGCAATGGAATGCTCTTTTGCTATCCACGTCGTGGTCCAGGACCATGTTGAAATCGCCCCATATCATCAGAGAACCTTCCACAAACCCCTGGACCCTGCTCCTAATTGACTCCCAATACTGTTCCTGGTCCTCACTGGGGCAGTAAATGGAGACCGTTGTTAAAGCGTGCCCTCTCACCTCCCCTTTCACCATCACAAAGCAGCCGTCTGGTCTGTCAGAATAGACATCGGGACAATATTAACCACCGCTACCCCTCTTCTTTTAGAAGCACAAGATGCATGAAACACCTCCCCTATAGATTTCGCCCTGAGGGATGACTCCCTCCCTCTTTGCCAGTGGGTCTCTTGAAGGAACATCATATCTAATTTCAAGCGATTGAATTCACGGATGGTCAGCAATCTTTTATGGGCGAGTTCAGGCCTCTCGTGTTAAGAGAACCCACTTCCACATTGCCTATAGTTCTAACCATTAGGATAGAATGACACTGCAGGTTGACTCTGCTGTGCCTGAGACTCCGTTTTATGCACCTTTTACTGGACAATGCTACAGTTACTGACTCCTGGGGAGTGGCCTGAAGAATATATAACTTGTCAACCCTTATGTGCACAAAAGGAGATGCAGCATACGTGGGGCGAAAGAAAATAACTAGCAGACATTGAAAGCATATGCACCAACAGGTGGATGCGTTATTCAGTGAGGCGGAACAGGTGATAGTGGAGTAAGTGAGGAGAAGGAACAAGTTACTTACCTGTAACTGTTGTTCTCCAGCATGGGTCTGGCATGGATTCACATGCTCTGATCTGTCTTTCTTAGTAGGAACCAATCACTGATCTATGGGTCATAATGCCCCCAGCCAATGACTGCCCTCTCCCTAAGCCCCGCCCCTGGCAGCCATCTTCAGATTTGGTAGCACGCCAAGTGCCAGTATGACCAAGTGAAGAGCCGCAGAGGGGTAGGTGGGAGGGTTTGCATGTGAATCCATGCCTGACCCATGCAGGAGAACAACAGTTACAGGTAAGTAAATTGTTCCTTCTCCAGCATGGGGTCTGGCATGGATTCACATGCTCATGAATAAAAGAATACACAGCAGTATACACATGCACAACCACGGGAGGTGGCAACAGGCACAACATTAAGCAATACAACAACTCAACATTCAGCATCTCTTACCTCCTCACCAGGCTCACCTTAAGCGAACAGGTTGCGCAGCACTGCTTGGCCGACCCTTCCCTGGAGTCCCGATCGACGCAGTAGAATCTTGTGAAGGTGTGCGTCGACCTCCAAGTAGCAGCCCTGCAGATGTCCAGCAGGGGCACACCAGACAGGAACGCCGTGGTAGCAGCAATCGCTCTGGTCGAATGGGCTCTCGGACAGCCGGGCAGTGGTCGGTTTGCCAACTGGTGACAATGCATGAATCAGCCGGAGAGCCATCTGAAAATGGAAGTCTTCGAGAGAGCCTTCCCTTGATTCACAGACCCAAAGTTCACAAACTGTTGTGACGTCTTCCGAAAACTCTTCGTGTGGTCCACGTAGAACTTCAGCGCTCTAGCTACATCCAGCGAGTGCAAAGTCCTCTCGGCCGGCGTCGAAGGCGACGGAAAGAAAACTGGTAACACCAAGGGCTCGTTGAGGTGGAAGTCCGACGGCACCTTGGGCATGAAGGAGGGGTGCGTCCTCAGCACCACCCTTGTGTTATGAAAAGTCAAGTATGGATGCTTGTAATATAGGGCCTGAATCTCTCCCACTCGTCGTGCAGAGGTGATGGCCACGAGGAACGCTGTTTTCTATGACAGGAACTTCAAAGGTGCCGAATGCATAGGCTCGAATGGGGCCCCCCATGAGCCTGGTCAGCACCACATTAAGCTCCCACGCCGGGGCAGGAGCCTTCACCGGCGGGAATGATCGGAATAGTCCCTTCATAAATTCCTTCACCAGGCGATGAGACCACAAGGACGCCCGTCCCGTCATCCTGGTATATCGGGAGATGGCAGCCAGATGTATTTTTCTGGAGGCGTGAGCCAGTCCAGCCTTGGCCAGCGACAGCAGGTACGGCAGCACTTGAGGAGCCGTAATTCGCAGAGGGTTAATCTTCTGTGCATGGCACCAGACAGAGAACCTCTTCCATTTATGACAGTAACACTTGAGAGTTGAGGGCGCCCTGGCCTTTGCAAGAACCTCTCTGCAATCAGCCGGGATTTCGTACCCTCCAAACTCTAGTGCTGCAGGAGCCAGGCCTGAAAGTTCAGCGACTGTGGGTCGTGGTGGAGAATGGCGCCTCCTTCTCTGGAGAGAAGATCCGCGTCCGCCGGCAGCCTGACTGGTGGGGACGTTGACAAGTCCAGAAGTTCCAGGAACCAGATCTGCCTCGGCCACGCCGGTGCGACGAGGATCATCCTGCAACTGGACTTCTTGAGCTGGTTGATGAGGCGGAGCAGCAACGGTATTGGAGGGAACGCATATAGAAACAGGCCGTCCCAAGGGAACGAGAAAGCATCGCCCATGCTCCTCGGCTGTGGGAACCTGCTGGCAAACCTCTGGCACTTGGAGTTCGTCGCCGTCGCGAACTGGTCGATCTGGGGTATGCCCCATCGTTGGAAGAGTCGATCCACTTGATCCTGGAGCAGTTCCCACTTGTGGCACAAGCGCAGCTCCCTGCTGAGTGAGTCGGCAATGGTGTTTTTTATTCCTGCCAGGTGGAAGGGAACCAGAAACATCCCCTGGGCGACGGCCCAGTGCCACAGATCCTGGGCCTCCTTGGATAGGGCTGGGGATCTGGTGCCACCCTGCTTCCGTATGTAGAACATCGTGGTGGTGTTGTCGGTGAAGATCCTCACCACTTTGTCCTTGAGGGACGGGAGGAACGACTTGAGCGCCAGAACACTGCTCGGAGCTCCAAGATGTTGATGTGAAGAGACCTCTCCTCCGGGAGCCAAAGGCCTCTTGCATGGAGATCTCTGGTGTGGGCCCCCCAACCCTCCAAAGAGGTGTCTGTAGTCACCGCTCCCAAAAACAGCGCTACTTGCGATGGAACCAGGTGGGATTTGGGGTAGTTGATGGCGAACCCCAGCTCCGTGAGCAACCGGACGGTTCTCGCCGTATGATCGACGGCGAGTTCCCTTGACCTTGCCCGGATTAGCCAGTCGTCCAGGTAGGGGTAGACGTGGATCCCCTGTAGGCGCAGCCGCGCCGCCACTGGTGCCAGGCACTTGGTGAAAACCCTGGGTGCCGACTTTAATCCGAATGGTAGGGCCTGAATTGGTAGTGGCGTCCCTGAACCACAAACCTGAGGAACTTCCTGTGCCTTTTTAGAATAGGGATGTGGAAGTAAGCATCCTCCAGGTCCAACAACGATAGGAAGATGCCTTCCTCCAGCTGTCCAGTACGTGCTGGAGGGTGACAATCCTGAATTTCTGCGCCTTGATGCATTTGTTTAACCGACGCAGGTCCAGGATGGGGCGCCAACCGCCTGTCTTCTTTCTGACGAGGAAGTACCTTGAGTACACTCCGGAGCCCCGGAGCCTCCTGGGGACGAGCTCGATGGCACCTTTCTTGAGCATCGCCTTTACTTCCAACAGCAGTTGAGGGACGTGATTCTCCTTCCTGGCCACGGGAGGAATGCGAGGGCACTTCTTTAGGAATTCCAGCGAGTGCCCGTTGGCCAGGGTGTCCAACACCCAACGATCGGTGGAGATGGACTCCCACACTGACGAACTTTGTCAGTCGGCCTCCCACCGGGGTGCTTCGGTGGGGGCCCGACAACCCGGCCGGGTCAGTCTTGCTTGGAAGCAGCCTTGCCCCCTTGGCATCCTTGGCGACGACGGTGGGAACCCCCTTGCTTGCCGCGACCTCTGTAGGCCTCCTGGGAAGAGGAGCGGGCCGCCTGGCGGTAAGTGGAGGAGCTACAGCTGGATCCTTTGGAGGCACCCTGTCTGGCTCCGAAAGGGCCGTCGCTGCTGAAGCACCCCAAGGGCACGGGCCGTCTCCGAGCCGGTCTTGATGGCCTGTAGAGATTCATCCACCGCCTTTTCAAAGAGGTTGTCGCCGTTGAACGGCATGTCCAACACTCTGGTCTGGATGTCCTGGCGAAAGCCTGTCGCCTTGAGCCATCCTCGTCGTTGGAGGCAAACTCTGTTGCCCAGTTGGCGAAATCCGGTATCGGCAATGTCCGTTGCCAACGTTATGGCGTGATACGACGCCACCTCGCCCTCCTGCAGAATTTCTAGGGCCTCCGCCCTTTTGTCATCAGGTAGGAAATCTAGCAGGAAATGAACCAGAGCTCCCTGTCGTAGCGGGCCATGATCGCTAAGGCATTGGCCGCCTTAATCGTCGTCGCCACCGACGAGATGACTCGTCGTCCCATAGAGTCCAACTTCTTGCCCTCTCTGTCTGGCGGGGAAGTGGATGTTGAGGCCGCCGCGCCCGCTGCCTTCTTCTTAGCTGCTGCCGAGACAACCGAGTCCGGCGTGCGCTGGGCCCTGAGGCACAAGGGGGCGGCATCGGGGACTCCGTACTTCTTCTCGTACCTGTCCCTCTTGGCGGGTGTCGTGGCAGGGTTCTTGAGGACAGCAAGCCCCTTGCCCCAGATGTCGTCGAGTAAAGGCACCGCGAGGACCGCCTTCCTCTTAGCCTCTCGTCGTTGGTACAGAAACCCCTCCTTTTTCGGTTCTTCAGGGCAGAGCTGGAAGAGCTCGGATGCCCTGGTTATCATGGCGTGGAAAAGCCAACCTCGTCGGCTGGGGAAGCCCGCGGGGGGGGGTGTGACGACGGGATGTCCGCTGTGTCATCGCCACTGTCATCGTCCGTCCCCGTTGCCGTATCCTCATTAGGGTCCGGCGAGGGGGGTGAGGGGTCCACCGGTCTCGCAGGCACGAAGGGCGGAGCGGGGTGGGCTCTCCTCCGCTTGTTCGGAGGGCTCCTGATGGACCTTCTTACCTGCTGTGCCCTTCTCCAGCCAGGTGGCGAGGCGGGAACGACGATCTTGTTTGGTCCGTTCCGAAAGGTTCTTGCAGAACACACAGTCCTTCTCCACGTGCGTCTTGTCCCCATGGAGGCAGTAGAGACATCGCGAAGGCTCGTCCTCCTTGAAAACGTTATATAATCTGCAACCAGGGCAGTTCCTAAACAGCTTGGATTCGGGCGTCGAGCTCCCCCTGTCCTGGGCCATGTCCGTTGAAGTAGGCTGCAGATCTTCCGGAATCCTCCAAGAAGTGTAAACTCGACGAAAACTTCACCCTTGAGGGGCGTAGAAAAATTCCGAAATGGGCCCCCGTTATCGGAAGTAGAAACGGTGGAGCTTGAGGCCCGATTAAACTGAAAAAATGAGAAATTCTCTTGAAAAAACGTGAAAAAACAGTAAAAAACTAGAGAGCTAAACACGAGGACTCCCAACACTTGAGCGTGCGGTAAAAATCTGAATATGGCTGCCAGGGGCGGGGCTTAGGGAGAGGGCAGTCATTGGCTGGGGGCAGTATGACCCAGAGATCAGTGATTGGTTACTACTAAGACAGATCAGAAACAAAACTGATACTGATTTTTTCTTTATCGAGGATTCCCAGCCTGACGACGGGGAATATTCATGAGCATGTGAATCCATGCCAGACCCCATGCTGGAGAAAGAGCAAGGGAGATAAGGGAGAATGGTTATCAGGAAGATATACAATTTAAATTAGACAGGAGGAATAAGAGGAGATGAAAAAAGGTGAGTGGGATGAGTAACATGCAGCCTCAGACAAGGGATTATTAGGAGACTATTCAAGTGACGGAGACAGTGACAAATGGACACCAGACAAACTAAGGAGAAGGGGAAGGAAAGAGCGGAAATGACAGGTTCCCTTCCCCTAGCTTTCTCTGGGCTTCCCTCTGTCGGGTTCACACTTGCCAGAGTTCACAAGACCGCTTAGGTTCTTCCCTTTACCTAAGCTCGGGTCTCAGCCCCCAGTCAGGCTTTCCTTAAAGCCCCAGCCAGGCTACCCACAGTTCTATTAATACCTTGTTCCCGGGTGTCTCACTGGTTACCCTGATTTGTAGGCATCACACAGTCGGGTTCACTTTTGCCAATTGCACAGTTCACTCAGTTTTCCTCAATGTGTCAAAGACTTTTGAGTGTATGAGGGGTTTTGCTCAACCCTCATAGGATAACTTCAACACTTCACTCCAGCCTCTTCTAAGGCCTCTTGGTTCTCGTAGTTTCAACAAAATAACTTAACCCAAAAAGGTTCCAGTCATAGTCCTTCGAATGAGTGCCCCTGCGGTGCTGGACCACTCTGCTTCTGGACCTTATACTACGGTTTCTTTAAAGTTCTTTGTTCAACAATGTTGCTGCCTGCAACCTTGGGCCCAGCACAGTTCGGTTTACTATCAGTGTTCTCTGACTCACCGGCTGTGCTGAACTGTTGGAGCTTCTTGTCTCGGGAATCAAGGACGGCAGCACAGGGGCAAGTGCTTCTCCCCGCTTTGGCTATCAGCGCGGGAGGGCCCTGTGTGCCGTTGATACCTGACGCACTACACGCCAGCTGGACTACCCAGTCTTATGATTTCCCTTTCGGAGGCTTCATGGGTCAGAGTTGAAAAGGGCAATTCCCTCCTCGTTGTCCCTCCAGGTCTCGTCGCCTTTCTCCTCCGTTTGAACTGCCGGTCCGGAATGGCTGTTTCCTCATGCGCCATTCGGCCTTACTCAAAGTGTGCTCTTGTGCCCCACCTTTTATCCCTGTCGGGAAGGGATAGGGCCATCAGATGTGCGTAGTTATTGTCGAATGCCTGACTCTGCCGAGCTTTGTGCTGGCACATATCAGGTAAACAGCTCTGGTGTTAGTCAGTTGTCTTTCACAGTGTAAGAAAGTGTTTGTGATGGAAAAGGGGCAGCGGTAGAACTTCTAAGTATCCTACGGGGTAGGATAGGGAAATGGTGTCATAAGGAAGGGGGTGGTTTGTCAACTCGGGAAGGTGAGCTTTGTAGGGTTTGTGAAATAGGGGAGGCCGTGGGAAGGGTAGTATTTTGTCAAAACAAACTTGGAGTACGAGAAATAATAATCAGAGGGACAGGGAGGAGAATGACTGGGAGTATTCGGGTAGGCCAAAGAAAAACAGGGATTCTGGGAGAGGTAGTTTCCGAGTGCAACACGGTTTGGGTTCCTAGGGGATTTGTCATATATGGAGGGGTCGTTGGATCTGGGCAAGAGAGATTTATTGAGGAAAAAAGGAGAGTACAGCCTACAAAGGTCTCAGGGATCCTGTCCTCTTCCCCGCCTTCCCCGGTATAATACCGCATCTCACCTGGGTAATTCCCCAGAGGACAACCCCGGGCTCCCCCAACCAGGTGATCCTCTCTTGCTTGTCCGGCCCCAGGGTTGGGACCTGAGAGCGTCAGCCATTCCCTGACCACTTGAATAAGGGATTCTCGAGGTCTGCTTGGGAGAATACCCTCATGTTTCTCACAGAAGAGGGTTTTCACAACGAGGAAGAGGGGGCTATAGAGGAACAGGGTCTTCAGACCATGCTACATGAGCTAGAACATGGCAACCATGGCGCGCACCTGTTCATTCTTGAAACAGGCACAGGAAATCCAAAAGGCGCAGCAACAGGGGCTTGGAGCACTGCAGCCCCAGTGGCAGCAGATGCAGTAACTTCCAGGGCAGTCACAATCAGTGCAGATGCCTGCACAGCAGGGAAGGGTGCAGGCACAAGGGCGGACAGCCAAAAGTGGGATCACAATCTCAGCCAATGGTGGTGCAACCCGCAGT